>NC_134875.1:104084981-104829981 GCF_049852395.1 Peromyscus maniculatus bairdii
ATGTGCAGTGATGTTCATGTAGAAGTCAAAGGCAATTAGCAGGAGTTGTTCTCACCTTCTACTATGTGGGTTCTAGGAATAAAACTCAGATCACCAGGCTTGGCAGCCAGTTGGTACCTTCTCCCACTGAGTCATCTCTCTAACCCCATTGTTTGAATTCCTTTTAATGACACCAGAGCACACTGGACAATTTTCTATTATATACAAAGGAATTCAAACCTTTCAATTTTATTTCTCAGCAGCATAATTTAATTAACATTAAAAAGTCATAAATCTGTAATTTGATTATCATTTTCTCCATAAGGAGAAAAGGCATGGCATCTCTATAAACAGAGAAATGACTATATTTCTATGTATATATACTCAAACACATTTTTTAAAGCAACATAGGCAGAAGGTGCTACTGGTAGCATAGAGGTTGGAAATAAATTGCACAATGCTGGGAAATTTTCTTAATATAAATTTCATTGAGTTTGTTCTTTACAACTTTATGCATGTGTAATGTGTATTCTGATTATTACAATCCCTGCCATCTCTAATTTCCCCCATACTTATTGCCCCCTACAAGTCCCTTTTCCACACTCATCATTTCGTTGTTGTTTTGTTTGTCAAAGTTACTTTCTATTTCAACCTACCTCAGAAATATCCTATTTAAAGTCATGAGCAAGCTTGATGTGGTGTTGCTGGCCTATAATCCTTGTACTCAAGAGTTCAAGATTGCATTCAACTACATAGAAAATTTGAAGCAATCCTGGCTACAAGAGGTTGTATCAAAAAAAATAGACAAACAAAACCACCAACAACAATACAAAAGAAAAACTAAAGAAGACTGGACAAATGGTTTGATTAACATGGCAAGAATGAGGACCTGAGAGTAAAACCCAAAATAAACATAAAAAAGCAGGACATCACACACACATACACACACACACACACACACACACACACACACACACACACACACACACAGATTGTGTATTATTTATTTTGATGAGCTTTGATATACATTTAAGTTACTATCTTAAGATAAGAAGATCTTTGTTTTTCTGGATTTTTTTTTTCTTTTCAAAGAACCTTCCTAGTCTATAGGCAAAAGTCATTTTAAATCACACTCATACTGTAGAATTTCATGTAACAAGAAACAGCATTCTATATGTTCTATACTCTTTTATTTCTGGTCGTTTACTCTTTCATATTTTGTATTTTGAGACTCACTGATATAAGTTCAAAGGTTAGTTAATGTGTGCATTTAGGAGAAAATCCAACAATTGACATTTAACAAAAATAAATACTTTTTTGCCCTGTATTTTACCATCAAGTGCCAGTGCCTGCCCCTTCCCAAAACCAAACTACTAGAAATGAAATAATTTTCATGATTTTGCTTTTGTTTAGAACACTGTAGGCTCATAATATGTTCTAAACAAAATCTCTCCTTATAAGACTAATAATTCCTGACTCCTTGGGAACCCATATAGCATTCCAGCCAGAGAAGCACTTAGGTTAACTGTTGACCTTTACCCCTCCCTCTTTTCTTTCATATCCAAATGCAAATGAATACTACTTTGAGACTTCATCTTGCACCTGTCATAATGGCTAAGATCAATAAAACAAATGATAATTCATGCTGGCAAGAAAGTGGAGCATGGGGAAACCCATCCATTACTGGTGGGAATGCAAACCTGTATAGTTACTATGGAAATCATTGTGGTGATATCTCAAGAAGATAGAAACTGATGTACCTCAGATGGAGGTATACTACTCTTGGGCATATACAAAAAGCATGCTTCATCCTATCACAAAGACACTTGCTCAACCATGTTCATTGCTGATCTATTCATAAGAGTCAGAAATTATAAAATAACCTAGATGTTCCTCAACAGAACAGATTAAGAAAATGAACATTTACACACTAAAGTATTATATAGCCATTAAAATGAAATTTTTTTAATTAGTCAATGATACTAGAAAAATATAATTCTTTGTGAGGTAACCGAGATCTGTAAAGACATATATGGTACGTATTGGCTTATATATGGATATTAGCTGTTAAGTCAATCATAACCAAACTATAATACATAAAACCACAGAGGATATATAGAGAGTAAAGGACTGATGAGGGGCAGATAAATCTTCCTAAAAAATGGAAATAGAATAGATAGCTATGAAGAGAATGGGGGGGGATTTGAAAGGGAGGGTCAAGTAGAGAGGGAGACGTAAGAATAAGGAGGGAGTAGGGTGAGTGAAAGTTAATATTAAGGGTCATTTGGGAGGTAGTAGGGAAACCTTATGGAATATAACCTTCCTATAATACATACATATATGAAGGAGATTTAAATAAAATCGCCAAATAATGGGAGAGACATACCACCAACAGGACATCGCTTGTCACCAAATGAAGCCCTCTGTATAAGGATTAGGTTTTACCTAATTGAGGTGTTGGCCAAGGGGATTCCAAGAGAAGCCCCAAACAACCCAGGCTGTTGCCAAGACTATAGGTTGCTCTCTACAAACTGCAAAAAAGGCCCCTTGCTAAAGATAACACCTACACAACTCTTTAAACATGGAAAAGTCAACCTGGTGTCTACATAGAGCATTTATCTCTACATTCTACTGTCTTTGGTACAGGAAAGTACTATGCATACTACCAAAAGAGAAATGTAAATGCCAACCCTGCCACAGACCCTTTGATCTACAATGGTGTCCTGCCTGAAAATTCTGCTAGTGCACAAAGTTTGGAGGAGTAAGTAGACAATATCTAATTTGGCCGAAACCTCATTACACTAGATGAAACCCATACTCAACACTTTGGTAACCAATAAGCTGAGACTAGATAGCCCACAGACAGGGTAAAACCAAATACTACAGTTCTTTTTAAACAGAAAAGAAAAGAAAGCAGAAACAGCTAGTTCCAGGTTCAGTAAAAAAAAAAAAAAAAAAACTCTGTCTCAAAAAATAAAGTGAGGAATTAGATAGGGAAGATATCCAGCATCACCTGCCAATCACTAGCCTCCACATTTACACACAGGTGGGCACACATAATTACATTACACACAAACATACACACATACATGCACACACAAAAACACACACATACACATGTGGTTGATATATTGTACACCCCAATAAACTTATCTGGGGGTCAGAGAACAGAACAGCCACTATATTAAGTATAGGTTTAGGCAGTCATAGCACATGCCTTTAATCCTAGCATTCCAGAGGACTGAGATCCATCTGGGTCTCTGTGAGTTCAAAGCCACACTGGAAACAGCCAGGCATGGTGACACATGCCTTTAATCCCAGGAAGTGATGGCAGGAAGCAGAAAGGTATATAAAGCAGTTCTGTTAAGTTTTTAGGCTTTTAGCAGCAGTTCCGCTGAGATCCATTCAGGTGAGGACTCAGAAGCTTTCAGTTTGAGGAAACAAGATCAGCTGAGAAGTTGGCAAGGTGAGGTAGGATGTGGCCTGTTCTGTTTCTCTCATCTTTCAGCATTCACCCCAATATCTGGCTCCTGGGTTTGTTTTTATTAATAAGACCTTTTAAGATTCTTGATACACACGATAGACTGTTTACAAAATCAGTTAAAAACAAAAAGTTACTTTTGCCGGGCGGTGGTGGCGCACGCCTTTAATCCTAGCACTCGGGAGGCAGAGCCAGGCAGATCTCTGTGAGTTCAAGGCCAGCCTGGGCTACCAAGTGAGTTCCAGGAAAGGCGCAAAGCTACACAGAGAAACCTTGTCTCGAAAAACCAAAAAAAAAAAGTTACTTTCACTGATTTTTTTGTAGTTGATTTCAGTTCTGCCTATCTTAATGTCATTATATGAAAGCAATTTTAGAAAGCTAATATAGGTGTTATCAATATTCTTGTTTTTGGATTTCTGTAATAGAGATCTTGCAGCTATTTATAATAACACATCCAAAATGGAAGTCTTGTGCTTTTAAGAAACACTTTAATGTCAACTTGCTAAGTCCATTTAGGGTTGGTTGTAGATGTAACAAACCGTCTTATTAAATAAGAAACACAGAACCAATGTAAAAGAGAGAGCCAAGAGGTCAGAGCTCAGAACTAAAATCTTACCCTTGCTCCTGCGGTGCTCCTAACTCTCTGAAAGAGACCTACTTCCTGTGTGTATGTCTTTACATACTCTTTCTGTTCTGCCTTCTCATTGGTTGCAAACCCAAACACGTGACTGGCTCATCACTGCCTGTATGTACAGCCCTCCAGGTCTTAAAGGCGTGTGTCTCCAATGCTGGCTATATCCCTGAACACACAGAGATCTACCTAGCTCTTCTACCAAGTGCTGGGATTAAAGGCATGTGCCACCACTGCCATGCTCTTGCTATGGTTCTAATAGCTCTGACCCCGGGGCAAGTTTATTTATTAACATACAATTAAAATCACATTTCAGTACAAATAGAATACTACCATAGTTGGTTTTATGTACATGTGTCTAGGGCTGACCATTTGGGACTGGATTTCCTTTCAGAGGACTCATTACCAAAGAAGTTTGATTTTTCTTCTCTCATCAGTCATTGATTGCCTGCTGATTTTCATCTACAGGAGCTTTGTAAAATTTACATCCATGTGGGTGTGCTGACTTGTATGTTCATTAGTCTGGTATTATATAGGCAATCAAATTCTTGATATTCCATAAGAGCACAATCTCTGACATGACTAGAAGATTCTGACATCTCAAATCTCCTGTTCATCTGGCTCTTATAATTCTTCTGATCCCCTTTATATAATGTTCCCTCAGTTTAAGAAAAAGAAGTTTTATTGTAGATTTATCAGTTGGAGTTGGATACCCAATTCTCAATTGTTCTCCACATTTTGACCAATTATGGATCTCTGAGATATCCTCTGCCTGCTACTAAAATAAACTCATTTGAAGAGGAGTTAGAGTTGCAATTATCTGCAAGTACAAGGATAAGTATTTAGATTACAGTTAGAAATTACATTGATTTAGGAATTCAAATATGTGCTGCCAATAATCACTACAGTGTAACAAGCTATCTGAATCATATTAACCACATTGACAATCTATTCCATAGTTACTGGAAGCAGAATAACAGCACATAATTAGAAAGTAACACCAGGTTTAGGTTTTATAATATATGTCTCAATTTTCTGAGAATATAGTAAAATGTTTATGCCACATTACAAAACTCAAAAAACAAATCTAATTGTCAAGGTATTATTATAAATATTTGTCCATTTGTTGTATAACAGCTTTTTTTAAAGATTAGAATAATTTATGCTAAAGTAAGCCTCTTAACAAAAAGATAAACAAACCCAAGATAGATTCAGGAAGTCCCTGAAACTGACCAGATTCACTAAGCCTTTCCCTGACAGAGTAAATAATAAAAGCTGAGAGTCCCTCTCAGACCAAAAAAGCCAAGCTACAAAGAAGGCTTTCAGACAGGCCAGATTACAAAAGAAGAGTCTCTAAAATGAGACTAGCTGCCTGCAAGAAGCAGAAACCAGCAGAGCTTCCTGGAATGGTTTAGACAAACTGAGGAGCCTAGAAAAGATGCTTGCCAATATTTGCGTTTCCTGTAGGCTGTGCAGTGTGCTCCAGGTTATCAACTTTATGAGGTGGGCTTTGATGATGCAGCTCTCTTTCATTTCTGCTCCTTTAAGAAACTCCTCACCCATACTGCTGTAAATAATAAATAATAAAGCTTATTGGTTCACCAAGTTGCATTTTGATAGTAATTTGTACTTTGGTCTGTCTGTCATGGGCTATCTGAGGTGATTAAAGATGTGTATAGAAACTCCCTCATGAAAGCTTTGTCACACAACACTGTTCTGTGATAATAAATACTATAAAAAACAAGGGTATAGTTGGTTTCTCTTCATAATAATGGTGCATACTTCTAATAAGCTAATATAAATTAGAATGTGAAAAAAGATTCAGATCTTAGAAGCTACATGAAAAAAATTATACCTAACTGTGAATATAAGTTATGAAAATTGCAACCTTAGGTTATCCTATTAATTTAAGAGAGCACAAAATATATTGATTTTCCTCAAAACGTTGTTCAACTAAGTCTTTTCATTTCTTGTTTTTTTATTTTTTTTAATTTTTTTATTTTCAATGAACACCGGTGGTCTGACTAAGCTCTGTGTCAAGTAAAGAGAATAGAAATAAACCTATATACGTAATGCTTCAAATTGTTCTCCTGCTGATTTTATGTGGCTGTGAATATACACATGCACAAATGTTTTGTGATGTTCTTTCCATACAAATGGAATCTTTTTATTTTTTTCAAGAGTGATCATTAACTTCTTTATTACCTCAAATTCATAAGTGACAGAATCTGTGAACCCAGGGAATTCTTGCTTCTTATGTGTTTATCTCAAAGTAGAATGGAATATTGAGAATGAGAATTTATGTGAGCATACAGCAAATGGATCTAGCTGTTTCCTCACTCATTTAGAATTTTCAAGGGACAGATGGTAATTTCAGTGAATCACACAGTCTGTGAATCATAGTCTTGGTTTGCTGCTGTGTTTTGCCTAGATTTCATTTGCAGGAAAAATAAAGGCACCATTTAGTGCCAAGTCGTCCCAACACTTTTTTTTTATTTATACCCAATAGTCCATCAAATTTATATTTACAAGTTTAAATCACATTTTTTAAGAGGATCCACATACAGATGGGTGTGCACATACACACACACGCGCACTTATATACACCCATCACTTTTATTTCTACACCAAGAGTATTCCAAACAGGGCCATAAAAGGAAGCTTTAGCAAATTGATGACTATATCCACACATAAACGTTGACCTCCTTGGACCCAAAACTAATTGAAGTGCATTCTTTTAAAAATTTTAATGAGCCAGGCAGCGGTACTACATGCCTTTAATCCCAGTATTTGGGAGGCAAAGGTGGGCAGATCTCTGTGAGTTTGAGGCCAGCCCGGTCTACAGAGTAACTTCCAGGATAGACTTCAAAAGCTACATAGAGAACACAGACAAACCCTGTCGCAAAAACCACACACACACACACACAAACACACACACACACACACACACACACACATGCCTTTTCTAAGTGCCCATGTAAGTTTCTGGGATGGTCAGTATCCTTTAATGATAGACAGGTGATAATGATTGTCAGAATTAAAATGTATGTAGAAATAGAAGTTGGACTTAGTGGTAAATTCAGAGAACACTAAAAACTGCAAGATCATATTAGCGAATCATAAATTTATTATTGATTTGAGCAAGAATTCATTCCTGAGTTTATAATGTGTTAGATCTACTTACTACTTTGAAAATATGAAAAGAGCACTATAGTAGAGAACATCCTTTCTTTTGTTTCATATTATTTAATAGTAAAGTGTAGGAGTTTTAACTCTTCACTTCTGTAGGTTTATGGGGGCCTACAATTTTGGTATATAATCTGGGCTGCCATGCAACTTCTGATTTCCCAGTTATGGAGTCTTAAATTTGTGACAATATATATATATAAAATATATATAAAATATATATATATTTCACATACTGAAGACACTGAATTGTTCCTTAAAAGAATAAAATATTCACTTTAATTTCTACAGGAGCAAAAAAAAATACACAAATTTGCCTAATAGCAAATGATTGGCTTGGACATGTACATAAGTAACAAAAAGCTAGATGGCTTAATTAGGTTATATATAAATGTTCACATATGTACAGTACATATGTAACATGTAAAAATAATAATTTCAGAAGAGATCATGAATTTGAGAGTTGGGTCACCAAAAAGATTGAAGGGGTAAATGGTGGAATATGTAAAATGTCAATACAAGGCTAATGTATGAAGCCCTCAAAAAGAAAAACCACTATTTCAAAACAGAAAGAAATTGCTGGAGTTTAAGATTAAGTATATATCTAAATTACTGTGCAACCTCTAAACTGTTTTACATGGTCACCCATTGTTTTCTGATTTTCACAAGGAGTGTACCAGTAATCCAATTCTTCCACAATTTTTAAAACTCATGTTATTATTTTTTCAAATTATTTTAGAGCTACTCCAGTGATTGTCAAATGATCTTTCATTGTGGTTTTTATTTTTATTTTCTTAAGTAACTAGTGACACGGATTACTTTTTTGTGTCCTTGTTGCCAGTGAGTATATTCTCTTTGCATAAATATCTTTCCAGTCTTGTGCCTACTTTGATACTGGGTTGTTTTCCTTTTGTCAATGAGTTCTGGGAACTACTAATATATTCCTTGCTAGAATTCTATTGACCATATTATTTACAAATATTTTCTACTTCTCTGGATTTTTTCATTTTTTACTTCTATTATTGATTATACCTTTAAATATTTTTATAAAATGTTATTTATCTATATTTTTCTTTTTGTGATTTTGGTGTCAGATACAGTTATGTGCTATTTAACAATGTAGAAGTGTTGGGAGAAATGTGTTCTAAGGTAGTTTTATTATTGTATGAACATCAAAGGTAAACTTATGCCATATGTCAATCACCAATGTGGTGCTTGCTACAATTATAAGATATGACAAACATAAGATGTATGAGACTGCTACCCACATAATATTTTATATTTCACTAAATTATTTATAAAATATAGAATAAAATTTTTAAATAACTGTGAACATAGAGCACAATATATATAGTAAATATATAAACCAATGACATAAGTATTGATTTTCATTTTCAAATATTATATTCTGTACCATAATTATAGTTGTATATTTTTAGTGCTGTGTAGAGTAGTGAGTGTGTGTGTGTTTGTGTGTGTGTGTGTGTGTGTGTGTGTATACGAGTTTGTGAGTGTGTCTGAGTCTGTGTGAGCATTTATGAATGAAATTCATAATGAATTTGAACACTCCTGTCTCAATGAGCAAGTGGATGTCAGAGGACAACTTTTATGACTGGAATCTCTTCTTCCACCATGCTTTAAGGAAAGACATCTATTTTGGTCTCTGTCTCCAGCATCCAATCTCAGCAAGTAGCATTGGAATTACATACAAAGCATTTTAACATAGATTCTGATGCTCAAACGGAGGTTTTTCTTGCTTTCATGGCAAGAACTTTTACTGGATGAACCATTCTGATGCCTCAGTGCTATATGTTTTTATAATTGGCAGTAGGTTTGATTACACCAACATCACTACAATCACATAATATTCTGAGTTTAAAAGTGTTATCTTCCAGCCAGGCGGTGGTGGCACACTCCTTTAATCCCAGCACGTGGGAGGCAGAGCCAGGCTGATCTTTGTGAGTTTGAGGCCAGCTTGGGCTACAGAGTGAGTTCCAGGACAGGCTCTACAGCCACACAGAGAAACCCTGTCTTGAAAAAAAAGTTTTGTCTTCCAATCCACGAAAATGGGATAGGTTTACAACTATTTATATACTATGCAATTTTCTCCATGAAGGTTTTATATTTTTCAGTATAATTGTCTTTGTTTCTGAAACTTCTTTTGACATTCTTCTTTGCATTAAAATCACAAAAATTATTATCCTATGAATTTAATAAAAATGAATATTCTCAAGAAAAATTATAGTTACTCTTGCTTTATAAGTTTTATAAGTTATGCAATTAATTTTCTGAGACTAAAAAGAACCATTTCAGTGATCACACACTTTTGGAATAGCTATTGAATTGTGAAAATATGGTATCAGGGTTAAGTATGAGTCTGAAATAGTAATTCTAAATGTCAAGAATATTAAGAATATTTACTATTGAAACAAGTCTGTGGTGAGTTAAAGAGAAGTACACAAATGGAAACAAGTCTGTGTTGGTATGAATAGACATAGAAAAATATGAAATCTTGCCAACATTGTAGAAACACGTATCATTGAAACTAAGCAGTAAAAACTGTTGTACATAGTACAAAGCCTTTAAATACAAGGTTGAAGTCATAAGAATCAATTTTGGAAAAGTTGAACAAATATTTAGAATTTTTGATAAGGAAAAGAAATGAATAGAGCTATGATTTTTGCTTTGCTTTTTAACTCCATAGCTCTGTGTAGAAATGCAAATCTAAATTTTACTATTAGAGGACTGTGTTACAGGTCCAGTATGAGGTCATGCAGTTTTCAACTAGAGTTTTTTTAATTAATTATTTTTTTCATTTAGTTTATATCTCAACTGTAGCTTCTTTTCTCCCACTTCTCCCATTCCCTCCCCTCACCTCCACTCTGCATTCCCTCCCCAATCAACTACTCCTCCTCCACCTCTGTTCAGAGAGGGCCAGGTCTCCCATGATGTCAATAAACCATGGCCTATCAAGTTGAGGTAGGACTAAGCTCCTCTCCTATTAAGACTCAGCAACTGAGCATTAGTAGTAGGCTCCCAAATGCCAGCCAAAGCTTTAGGGACAGGGCTTCCTCTTACTGCCAGGGGTCTCACAAGCAGACCAAGCCACACAACTGTCACACATATGCAGAGGGCCTTGGCCTGTCCCATGCAGACTCCCTAGCAGTCAGCCCATAGTCTTAATGAACTTCCATGAGCTGTAGAGTTGCGTCTGTGGGTTCCCTTATAATGACCATGACCCAGCTGACTCATACAAGCCTTCCTCCCTCTTGTCAACAGGATTCCCTGAGATGAGCCCAGTGCTTGATGGTAGATCTCTGTATGTTTCTTTATCAGTTACTAATTAAGGCTCTCAGATAACAATTGGGGTAGTTACCAATCTGATAGCAGAAGATGGCCAGCTCAGGCGACTATTGCTAGGAGTCTTAGCTCTGGTCATCCTTGTAGATACATGAGAGTTTCTCTTGAATCAGGTTTCCCCATTCCTGATCAAGACATTTATTTCATTACTTTTCCCCTCCATCTACACCTCAACCAGAACCCTTATGTTCTCATCTCTACCTGCTCCCAGGCTACTCCCGAGATCTTTTCTATTTCCCCTTTCCAGGGAAATTCACTTGTCTCCCTTTGGACCCTCCTTATTACCTAGTCTCTCTGGGGCTGTGGATTGTAGCATGATTATCCTTTACTTTACAGCTAATAACCACTTATGTATGAGTGAGCAAATCCCATGTGTGTCTTACTGGATCTGGATTACCTCACTCAGGATGATTCTTTTCTAGTTCAATCATTTTGATTTCAAACTTCAAAATGTCAGTCATTATTTTTAATAGCTGAGTAATAAACCATTGTGTATGTGTACCACCATTTTATTTTTCAATTTTTCTGTTGAGGGGCATCTAGGTTATTTCTAGGTTCTGACTATTATGAACAATGCTTCTATGAACATATTTGAGCAAGTGTCCATGTTGTATGATTGAGCTTCTTCTGGGTATATGCCCAAAAGTGGTATAGCTGGGTATTGAGGTAGATTGATTCCCAATTTTCATAGAAACCACTATATTATTTACAAAGTAACTGTACAATTTTGCACTCCCACCAGCAGTAGAGGAGTGTTCCCCTAGCACCACATCCTCTCCAACATAAGCTGTCTTCAGTGCTTTTGACCTTATTCATTCTGACTAGTGTTAAGATGGAATATCAAAGTAATTTTGATTTGCGTTTCTATTGGTGCCTTGGAGTCCAGCTGTGCATAGCCACCTCCAGGGTTCAAATCAGAAGCCACACTGAAGAGAAAGGAACTTAGGACATTTCTAATCTGAGGGTTTATGGAAAAACTCACAAGTGCTGTTCTAGTCATGTCTCCTTATTGTTCTGCTTCTAGTTTAAAATATTTCCAGTTTATATACACATACAACAGCAATTCTTTAGCAATAGCAATGTTACAAGGCCTTTTTTTCCCCTCAGGCTCATAAAACAGATAAGAGTTATTCAAAGCGATAACTTGTCAGCTATTCTTTATAGCTGGTGCCTGTAAAAAGTTCCAGCTACCTCTTAAAGGGGAGGAGGTCACAAAGGGGAGAAACTAAACCAATAAAAAAAAAATCTAAAATGTGAAAAGGGAATTCGTGTACTATTCTATATTATTTAAGTGTGAATAAATATATATGATAAAAGTTTGTGTTGAGGAAGGTCCAAGTCCCCCCCGTCCCCCTGCACCAAGGCTGTGTAAGGTGTCCTATCATAGGCAATGGTCTCCAAAAAGCCCATTCATGCACCAGGGACAGATCCTGATCCCACTGCCAGAGGGCCCCTTAAGCAGGTCAAGTTACACAACTGTCTCGCCTATGCAGAGGGCCTAGTCCAGTCCCATGGAGGCTCCACAACTATTGGTCCACAGTTCATGAGTCCCCACTAGTTTGGTTTGGTTGCTTCTCTACATTTCCCCATCATGATCTTGATGCCCATTGCTCATAGAATCCCTCTTCTCTCTTTTTGGCTGCCCAGCCATGGATCTCTGCATCTACTTCCATCAGTTACTGCATGAAGTCTTTGTTATGAGTTAGGGTATTCACCAATCTCATTACCAGAGTAGGCCAGTTCAGACACCAGGCTCTACTGACTCCCCATGAGAGGCATTACCTTGGAGGAGGTGGAGATGGGGGTAGGTTGAGGAGGAAGTTTTTTAGGGGGTGGGAGGAGGGAAGATCTGTGGTTGGTATGTAAAATGATTAGAAAATTTCCTAATAATAAGAAAAGAAATAAAATAAAATATCCTAAACAACAACAAAAAAAGTTTGTGATTGATAAAGGCAAAAAAGGCAAAACACAGCAGACTCCATTTTTCTCCCCAGAAGCTAGAGATGTGGCTGCACCAATGAAGCAGCATAAGAGTGACCATGGTGTAACCTGCATAAACTGCAGGGGAAATGTGCAGCTTTTGATTCTCATCAGCATATTCGCCAAATGTTAACTGGCAATAAAAAAAATTTCAGATCTAAAAAATACCTCTTTTACCCTAAGTGGTTAGACAAAGAGAGGACCTGTTGCACGAATCCTAAATGGTCTTATAATAAAACTTGGTGCTAGATATTGGGGTAAATGCTGGAAGATCAGAGGAAACAAGCAAACAAGCCACAGCCACTTCTCACATTGCCAACTTCATGAATCCTCCAGTTGAATGCCCCTGAGTTCTCAGATAAAAAAGCTCTAGTTGCTGTCTCCTCACACCTTATATGCCTTTCTCTGCCCAGCCATTTCACTTCCTTCCTAGTGCTGGGATTAATGGCATGTGTGCTTCCCCAATGCTGGTAGCAAAAGCAAGAGATCTCAAGTGCTGGGATTAAAAGCATGTGACTCCCACGTACTGGGATTAAAGGTGTGTGCCACCACTGCCTGGCTCTGTTTCTCTCCTAGACTGAATCAATGTTATGTAGTCCAGGGTGGCTTTGAATTCACAGAGATCCCGATGGATCTGTGTGTCCCAAGTGATAGGATTAAGGGTGTGTGCCACCACTGCCTGGCATCTATGTTTAATCTTGTGGCTGACTCTGTCCTCTGATTCTTAGGCAAGTTTTATTTGATACAAAATATATCACCACATTTCCCCTTTTTTGTCTAAAATAATAAAAGGTTATAACTAATATAAGAAAACTATATACAATAATTATAGTAACTACATACAATATATATAGTCAAGAATTATATTAACAATTTCCAGGCCATTAACAACTGACAAATTCAGAGAAAATACTCCATTATTTATTTATTTTGGTGAGTTGAAAATGTTGTACCTAATTCACAGTCTATCCTAACTTTCATTACCAACCCAAAACTATCTTTTGATGTCTTTCAAACTTACTTTACACCTCTTTAGTGAGCTTGTTTTCTGAATTTGTTAGCAAGGAAAATTATAACTATCTAGTCTTCAACTCCCTCAGAGATGCAAGAAGGAAATATTACCTAAGTAAGCAGGAAGTGCAAACAAGCAATTTCCAAAAGATATGAGAAATGATAGAAACACCTGGCTGCCTAGACAGTCACCCAAGTTTTCTCTGTAGTGTTGGGGCATCCATCTTTGGCCTACAGGCTTAACATTTCTGACAGACTCAACTATGAAGCAGGATTTTCTGAAAGGCTGTCCTACTTTGTCTTGGCAAAGTTTGGTAGTCCTTTCTTTTGTGTCCTGCTTATCTCATTTCATCAGCATACTGTCAGCAGTTGAGGCAAGGGCATTTTCTGGCCTAGTGGCTAACTTCCCACAAATAAAGTAATGTCTATATGGAGTTTTTGATGCCCATCTTCTCTGAAGTAGACTGGTGCTGCCAGGAGCAGACATGTCTCATTGTCATTAAAAAAAAAGACCCATGTTAATAAAATGTCTTAAATGCCATATTCTGTAGATGTGTGAAGTGTTTGAAGATGAACTGTCTAAAATATATCTCTGTTTGACCTTGAAAATACAACTAACATGACTACAAGTTCAGTTGTAATAGGTGACTAACTACTAACCTGCAATTTTTATCCTAATTAGTTGGTAATAATAACTTTCAAGGACTAGCAATTTGCATTATATTACTAAATGAACTATATAGGTACAATACCTTGAACAAGAGTAGAAATACATGTACAGTATGTTCTAACAAAAAATCTCAATTTTGTATCAATATACACAATTTGTATGCAATATACAAAAATCCAATTCAATGTAAAATATTTAAAAGAGATTCTTTTTTTTTTGAGGAAATGGTTTATTTAGCTATGCTTCCAGGTAACCATTAATTTTTTCCCTTTTATTTTATTTTACAATATCATTCAGTTCTATGTATCAGCCACGGATTCCCTTGTTCTCCCCCCTACTGCCCCCCTCCCCTTCCCCCCAACCCACCCCCCATTCCCACCTCCTCCAGGGCAAAGCCTCCCCTGAGGACTGAGATCAACCTGGTAGACTCAGTCCAGGCAGGTCCAGTCCCCTCCTCCCAGACTGAGCCAAGCATCCCTGCATAAGTCCCAGGTTTCAAACAGCCAACTCATGCAATGAGCACAGGACTTGGTACCACTGCCTAGATGCCTCCCAAACAGATCAAGCCAATCAACTGTCTTAAAAGTGATTCTTTTTGAAAGTAGATTCAATAATCTACCTTTTTAATCATATAATATCTATATTCTCCCTTTTTTTCTTTTCAGAGTAGATTCAATAATCTACCCTTTTATCTTATAATATCTATATCCTCCTTTTTTTCTTTTTCTTTTTTTAAATAAGAACCCTGAATCTAATATCCTTTGTTCAGCTTTTTTCCTGACCATTACCAATAACAACTTGTAGTCAACCACCAAAACAAATATCCATAACTCATTGAATGACAAAAAATCACCCACCCCACTTCTTGGGAATGTGGATGTCATGTTCTTAAATTTACTTCCTGCTATCTGGGGGCAAAGGCATCTTTCGGGGATCCTGAAAAGTAAATCTTTGGTTAATTGTCAAGTCCTGGGAGAGATAGCTGTGTTATTTGTTGTCCACTCTCTGCATAATGAGAAAATACAGTAATCTGTGAGGCAGGATCATCTCAGCTAGCCATCTTGAAATTGTCCTGAGAAGTTTGTAGTCCATAGCCAATCTTTAAGTGGTGTTTGTCAGCTTAGTGGCATTATCATAGTCCATGTGAATCATAGTTTTGGGATCCCATCATGTTTTGGGAGACTTTAGAGATTGCATTAGTTCAGATTATTTTTTTTTTGGTCATTTTTTCATTCTTCTTTGGATGCTTATTTGTCCAAAGGTCTTTACATTCCTCAAAATGGTTGTTTTTATTTTCCTGAAAAGTCAAAAACAAAACCCTTCCACAACTCTAACTTTGGGGAGTTTCCAAATCTAATCTTTATCAATTTTGATTTAAGGTTTCTCCTTAAATTTTTGTTTATTTTCTAAAGGTGTTCTATCACCTAGAGCAGTATGGTTTCTTACAATAGGGATTAGGTTCTTTAATTGCTCCGGGAAAGAGTTTCCTCCCTGATGACAGGAAACAACTGAACCAAATTTGACATGGAGGCCTTCAAAAGGACCCTTGGAGTGTTTTTCAACAGCAGTTACCTTGTCTGTCTCTTGTTAGTCTACATTTGTTAGTCCAAAGTCTGCTTTGCCACACCTTCTGCATGATCCAGAAGGGAGGGGCATTTTGTTGGAATTATTTCATGAAAAATCATTGTTTCTAGAAATGCCCTGTTTATAGTCCCTTTTTAGATGACCTTGTTTACTGCAATCAAAACATTTGGCATTACTATTTTTCTTCAAACTTTTGGAAATCACCTCTTTTATCCAAGCATCATCATGGTCATGAGATTCAATATTATTTGTATCTCTGATCCATTCCTCCAAGGATGCTAATCTTGCCTTTACTGGCCTAATTACCTTTTTTTTTATCATGCATTAGCAGTTTCAAAAGCCAGAGACTCAATTATTTTTTGTCAAACTTCTGAATTTGGTATCATTCTATTTACTGCTGAAGTCAATCTTTGTTAAGAAATCAGTGAAGGTTTATTTTTGGCCCTGTATAACTTTGGTAAATGACTCACTTTTCTTTCATACTTCTTCAATTCTGTCCTGAGTATTCAAGGCTGCCATGCAGCATAAAGCTAGGATGTAGTCATCATGTAAAAATGGCTTTTGTATATCAGCATAATTGCCCTCTCCATGCATTTGTTCTTGGCAGATTTCAATACCTCTAGTCCTACTCCATTGTTCCATGGTCTTAGCTTCATCCTTCCACCAGGTCTTCCATTGTAATTGGGGACCAGCCTCTAAGACTGCTGTAACCAAATCTCTCCAGGCTTGAAGGATAATTCTATTACAAGTTGACCATGAGTTTAACATCTGCTTCACAAAAGATGAATGCATACCATATGAGACTATTGTTTCTTTGAATTGCCTCAAATCTAACATTTGCACAGGAGTCCATTCAGCTTTTACACAGTCTTGGGAATATCTATCATTTGGCAGTTCCTGTAAGATTACTGGATAAATTAAGGATAGCTGTTTCTCTGTAAAATTATAATGCAATGCTGAAATTGGTTCGCCTTTAAATTCCTCTGTCTAATCTGAATATCTCTATGATCTGTTTAAATAAGTTTTTCTAAGACTTGTATTTTGGCATTCATATCAACCAACTTGACACTCATATGAATCAACTTTCTTAGGAATAAAATGAGAATGATCAAACAAGTAATGTTTATAATTGACATTATGTCAATCCCATCCAAGTTAATTATCCTCTCATCTAATTGTTCTATTTTCAGACCATCTAGCTTATAGTCAAATAGAGACCAAACTTTTCATTGTAAAAATGTTTCCCATTTTTTAATGTGGGAAAAAAATCTGTCTTTAAAAAAAAAACACTAATTCCCCCTTTAAAAAAATCCCAATTGATTCACCAAGTATGATGATAATGATGATTCAGATGACAGTGTGGCAGCAGCTCAAGGAGGGGACCCAGAGAAAGCAACAACTCACCGGGAGAAGGGAGAAGTCAAAGAGCCAGCAGTCTACATGGGGGACTGTGCAAAAGCAGCTAATTCCAGCATATTTGGAGGCTGAGACTGAGCCTGGGCTTGTACTTGTGCCTGAGCCTGAGCCTGGGCCTGAGCCTGGGCTTGTGTCTGTGGACTCAGCTGTCTTGCATAGGGAAAATGTGCAAAAGTGGCTAACTCCTGTGGTTTTGAGAGTTCAAAAGCCTATGGAGTTTGATGCAGAGAGGTTCCAACAAAAATTTAGTGGGTAGGAACTCCAGCGGTGTGTAGCTCCAGCCTGATCCAGTGGCTGCAAAGCCACAGGCAATCGGCTTTTTCATGAATTAGTGCCCCAACAGTTGGATTCCAGATGTTGCATGAATCCTAAATGGTCTTATCATAAATACTCAGAGCCAGATATTAGGGTAAATGCTGAAAGATCAGAGAGAACGAAAGAACAAGCTACAGCCACTACTCACCTTTCCAACTCCACAAATTCTCTGACTGAATGTACTGAGTCCTCAGTCAAGAGGGCTGTAGTTCTTGTCTCCTCACTAAACAGTTAGTCTCCTAAGCTAAAATCTTGCATCAATAAACATAGGCAATTGTGTTAATAGCCCCCTGAGATAAAAGCAGGGATAGCTGAGTTGCACTTCCCATTATCTGCAGGCAGGGTGCTTTCAGGGCACTCTTCTTTTTATCTTAAAGAGTCTTTGGTTCAACAAATGCTTCAGTTGTATCCTTGAGTCTATCTGTGGAACTCCAATTTATGAACTTTTTACATAAATACATCATCTGTACAAATTGTCCTGCCATAAAGATAATTGCAGAGAACAGACTTCTAAATTTTTATAAGACTGTGGAACAAATATTTGAATGTGTGACTTATTTTTCTCACCAGAATTACACAGTGGGGAGAAGTCATCCTTCCATTAGTACACAGGAATAATTTCACCCAACAGATAAGTAATACACTGCCAAGGTTGTGGGAAAAGTCCCAAAGTTGTTATAAGGGGGAAAGCAATGGCATCACATAAAAGATTTACAGTAAGAGACAGATATCTATTCAAAAGGCAGTAATTCTCATCACCCTGTGTCCTCTATCAGATATGTACATTTCTAATGGGTTGGCCTTCTAAATATCAGCTGCAATATATTGCATAATCTTTCAGACTCCATCATATTTCCCTGAGGGCCAAGGATATTGAACAATTCTTTAAGTATTTCTCAGCCATTTTAATTGGATTTTTTATGTCTAGTTTCTTGAGTCTTTATATATTTTGGAGTTCAGCCCTCTGTCAGATGTGGGGTTGGGGAAGATCTTTTCCCATTATCTAGGCTGTCATTTTGTTCTATTGACAGTGTTTTTTTTTCAGAAGCTTTTAAGTTTTAAGAGGTCCCATTTATTAATTATAAGTCTTAGTGTCTGAGCTACTTAAGTTCTATTTAGGAAGTTGTCTCCTGTACCAAAGTGTTCCAGATTTTTTCTCAATCTCTCTTATACCAGGTTTAGTGTAACGGGATTAATGTTGAGGTGTTTTATCCACTTTGATTTGAGTTTTGTGTAGGGTGACAGATACCATTTTGTATTCTTCTACAGGAAGAAATCCAGTTGTTCTAGAACCATTTGTTGAAGATGCTTTCTTTTTTTCATTGTATGATTTTGGCTTCTTTGTCAAAAATCAGGTGTCCAAAGTCCTATGGATTGACATATGGGTCTTCAGTTTGCTTCCATTGTTCCTTCTGTCTATCTATTGAACCATCTGTCTGTTTATTGAACCATCCTTGAATCTCTGGGATGAAGCCTACTTTATCATGTTAGATGATTCTTTGTATTGTTGTTTTTGTTTCTATTTTATCATTTCATTCCTCAATTTGATTATTTCCTGTCATCTACTCCTCTTAGGTGTGCTTGCTTCTTTTTGTTCTAGAGCTTTCAATCATGCTGTTAAGTCACTAATGTGAGATTTCTACAAGTTATTTTTGTCCTTTGGATTCAAAATGATTTAATTAAATAATTTCAGGCTTATGTATTTTAAGATGTTGTATGAGAGTGCTTTTTTGGGGCTAGAGTGTTCCCAAAGGTGGCTCAAAATTGACCATTCACATTTATACCAAAACAATACTAGCTGTTGGCAGGATGCTTTCATTACTTCTCACACAGGCTTCTCTGTAAGCTCTCTCTTGCATGCTCTCATAAAGGAAGAATTTGTAATGTTTCCTGTAATCCAGATACAGAAGTCTTCAAAAGTATAGGGACTGTACAACTGCCTGGATAACAGGAAAAGAAGATCATTAAGGGACATTTTTCATGCCTGGTAACCAAAATTCTTTATTTCTCATTGTTGTTTTGTTGTTTGGTTGGTTTGTTGGAGAAAAGGAACACTTTATACTTTCAAATCCTAGCCCAGTGCATGATCTGTGAGCCTCTGATATTCTTTTTTTTTTTTTTTTTTTGGTTTTTCGAGACAGGGTTTCTTTGTGTAGCTTTGTGCCTTTCCTGGAACTCACTTGGTAGACCAGGCTGGCCTCGAACTAACAGAGATCCGCCCGCCTGCCTTTGCCTCCCGAGTGCTGGGATTAAAGGCGTGCACCACCACCACCCGGCCTATCTCTGATATTCTTTAAAAGAAAAAAAATTGTAGTTCCTCTCTTGAGGAGATAGTAATAGAAAAGCTTGTCTAAAAGACTTAGATATTAACTTTTATTTTTATGTTCTGCATTTTCTTTTAGAGAAGCACATATAAATATGCATTTACTTCATTTTAAGACCTCAAATCTCAAAGGCTAATTGAAAGAGACAAAGTTCAATACACAGTTGTTGGCTGACTTTTCTTTCCTACTCACCAGTTATATGAATTATAAAAGATTGGCCAATAGCTCAGGCTTGTTATTACCTAACCCTTACACTTTAAGTTAACCCATATTTCTTATCTATGCTTTGCCACATGGCTTGATATCTTTCATCAGTACAGCATACCCATCTTGCTTTTTTCTGCATCTCCTCACTACTCCTGACTCCACCCTTCTTCTTCCCATTGGCCTTAGTCTGATTTTCTGGCCTAACCTTATCCTGTCCAGGTATTGGCCATTCAGCTTCTTTACTGACCCAACCACAGTAACATACACTCACACAGTGTAAAGGAAGATTGCACACACAGTCTTCCACATTCAGTCCTTTCAAGCTCCTGAACTGCATTGTGAGGATGAAGGGTCATGAACCATTGCTTCACTGTACAGGTAACCTCATGCTTTCTGACACATGTTCTAATATTGGAAAACTAAAATATTTTCAAGAAAGTTTCTTAAAATATGGAGTAATCATGAAGATGTTGTAAGTGATTAACGTTTTCTCTTTACAAAGGACAAGAGAGATTGTTTCACTTTCTGTGCTACATAAAGAAATTTAAAAAAAATGAAATATTGTCAGTTATAGATCAGATTTATTTGTCATAATACTGTATTTT
This sequence comes from Peromyscus maniculatus bairdii, assembly GCF_049852395.1. Classification (NCBI taxonomy): domain Eukaryota; kingdom Metazoa; phylum Chordata; class Mammalia; order Rodentia; family Cricetidae; genus Peromyscus; species Peromyscus maniculatus. The sequence continues at coordinate 104,105,731 of NC_134875.1, forward strand.
TAACCTCTGGTATCATTTTATAACAACAACTGCCAATATGTCTGTATGCATCTAAGTTTAATCAAACTGAATCAGATATATTTCATAACACAGACTCAGAGTTATTCTTGCCTTGATTCCCTGCTTTACACTGACAGCCACTATTACATCTGTGTATTTGAAGCTTACCAGTTCCTTTAGTTAAGTGAAATAACTAGAAAGACACCTGGAGACCTTTCTATGTAAGTCTGAATGTACATAAAGGTAAATTTAATATTTTTTTTTATATCTGTACCTCATTCAGCTTAAAAGAATTGGGTCTTTGTGTTGCTGTAGCACTTTTATAACTTGTTCAGTAATGCAAATTTTTTGAATTCCAAGAAAATTTTCCTAAACATATTTGTGTCTACAGTAAAATAAAATGGACTTGTAGTGGAATTTCCATCCACTACTCATCCTACATATGGTGATGTATAATTATTTATATTATAAAGTTTGTGTGCAATTTCTTTTATACTTAACTTTAACAAAACCTTTTTAATTTAACCAAATATTAGTCAAATTTCCCGTTTTATGAGAATTTTGAGTCAAAAACATGTCCTGAAGGAGATATTTTAGCATAGTACTAATTTCATATATTTCTCTTAACAATGAGAAAATAATACATGATACTCATCCAATTTGTCACACTTTGTATGAGGGACATTTCAGAAGACTCAATGAATCTGCTAAGTGCAGAGTAGCTGCACAGACATATATTAAATTGATAAAGCATCTGGGATGTGGTGACGTAAAGGGTCATTCTGTATGAAAGGTTAGACACAAAAGGTCTTATGTTATATAAACATAAGGCTTTGTTTTTATTTGTCTACAACATTGTTATTACTTTACATTTCAATTTATAATCTATGTCATAATTAAGAAGAATAGGGTACATTATAATAGTGTTAATTATGGGACTGTATATTTGAGAGTCACTGATATAAATATGTAATGATTATGGATGAGTAATATCCCAGAATATATGCATATATAGCCCAAGAAAAACTTAGAAGACATTTAAAAATAATTAAAAAGCATAGAAAAAGTGTTTGATATTCAATTCCATTGTCCTACGCAACTGGTTAAACTGCTCTGAGGATTCATACCAAGGCTGTTGTCTACCTTTACCATTTCCTCAAAATCATAGCCAGGTGTATTTAGTTTCTTGGTTCCATGACTATAATAACTGTATGATTCAGAGAGAGACAATGGCCCAGAGATTACTTTTGGTCTGCATTTTAAATGATGTTTTTAATGAATTCATATCTGAGACTAATGAGTACAGAGCATCACCTTTATCATCATTGTGGGAAGATAGAAAAGAAATTCCAACATTGCTTTCACTGAATCAAAAGCTTCTCAACACAATTTTCTTTGTTCTTTGTAAAATTATTGTAACAGTCTAGTAACAACAGGAATACTTCAACTATAATTGATCAGTTGATAGAAGGTCAATGTGAACTACTTTAGTGTTTTTTTTCTTAATAAAAGGACAAATGTGTAATGTAAGTAAACTGAAAAAAGCAAGAATCAATCAAAAGTACTGTACATTAAAACTAAAGCTGCAGCAAAAAATGAAGACTACTTTTGATGGGTTCATCATTAGACAGGACATAGATTGAGGAAAAAAAATCAGTGAGTCTGAAGAAATATGAACAGAGCTCTATGAAAATTTGTAAGAATATGAGTTAATGAATAGGACTTTATTTGCTTCACCACAAGAACATTTTACTGTCTATTTTACATTTTTAAAAATATTGTTTATATTAGTATTTGAGACTATAATATAATTGTATTTTTTTCTCCTTCATGGTTCTCCATCTAGCCCTTGCATATATCCCTCCCTCTTTTTTAAATATATAGTGTTTTCTTGTCAGTAAACACACACACACACACACACACACACACACACACATTTGTAAATGCATAAGTACAACCTTCGCAGCCTTTGTAATGTTACTTGTATGTTTGCTTAGGGCTGAATATTTGGTACTGAACAACCAATTGGTATGAACTTCTCTGGGGAATATGTTTCTCCCACTCTCCGCATTTAATTGTCTATTATAGATGTAACAGTCTTATTAAATAAGAAACACGAACAGAGCCGGGCTGTGGTGGTGCACGCTTTTAATTCCAGCACTCGGGAGGCAAAGCCAGGCAGATCTTTGTGAGTTCGAGGCCAGCCTGGTCTACAGAGCAAGATGCAGGAAAAGCACCAAAACTACACAGAGAAACCCTGTCTCAGAAAAAAAAAAAAGAAACAAAAGAAAAGAAAAGAAAAGAAAAGAAAAAAGAAACACAGAGCCAAATGTAGAGTTAAAAGCCCAAGAGGTCAGAGCGGTAGCTAAGAGCTGATACTAAAAACCCTTTCTTACCCTTCACTGCTGCTGTCATCCTTCCCCTCAGAAAGAGACCTACTTCCTGTGACTTTCTGTTCTGCCTTCTCATTGGTTGTAAACCCAACCACATGACCTCCTTGTCACTGCCTGTCTATACAGACCTGCAGGTCTTCTATGGTTGATATTGAGATTAAAGTCGTGTGTCCTTGAACACACAGAGATCAGCCTGTCATGTGATCGGGATTAAAGGTGTGCGCCACCACCACTCAGCTTCTGCTATGGCTTGCTGTTAGCTCTGACTTCCAGGCAACTTTATTTATTAATATACAAATAAAATCACATTTCAGCACAAATAAAATATCACCATAGTCTATAGTTCTTTGTGAAGTGTTGAGGCTTCATGGGCTTTCCCTCATCCAATTTACTATATCTATTGTGTTGTTCTTTTTGAGAGCTTTTTTAGGCAATCATGTTAGTGAAACTTTATCACTGTAACTTTCAACATTACTAGGAGACACAGTCTCACAGCAAACTCCCCGTTTCTGTGATTTATACCATCTTTCTGCCACCCTCTTCCACAATGATCTCTCAGCCTTAGGTGCAAAAAAGTTGTATTATAGATGTATCCATTGGGACCAGGCTCCACAACTCTGACCTTTGATTGGTTTTGATTTTCTGTAAGGATATCCTTCTATTGAAGTTTCCTTAATTAGGGATAAAACTATACTTATCTTTGAGTACAAGGGCAAATATTTATAATGTAGTGTTATGTTCAGTAAGTGGCAGTTGTAGATTTTTGTCCAAAATCCATGACTTCACTGGCCCTGGTTAATGACTCGATTTCTGGTACCAGGCATGATTTCCTTCATATTGAGTGGGCCTTCAGTCCAATTAGAAATCTATTGGTTCTTACCAAGGTATGCATGCCACCACTGAACCTTTAGTTTTCTCAGCTCCCTTAGTGCTGCAACCCTTTAATATAATTCCTCAGGTTATGCGGACCCCCAAACATAAATTTTTTTTTATTGTTACATTACAACTGTAATTTTGCTACTGCTATGAATCACAACATAAATATCTGATATGAAGAATATCTGATATGTGATGCCTGTGAAAGGGCCTTTTAATCCCCAAAGGGGTTGTGACCCAGAGGTTGAGAAGCACTGCTCGGTAGTTTTCTTTCCATGCTAGTTCTTAGGCATTATTACTGGGTAGTGCCGTCGGTTACTTCCCTCTTTTAGAAGTTTGGATGATGCTAGTTCTCAGGAAGGAGGCTTTCAGGTCAGCTTCAGATCAAAGGACTCTGAGCCCTATGTCTCAAGTGCATGATATCTTCAGCAATAGGGACTTACCTTCCACCTCTGGGGAAAACCAAATACAACTGCAATAATCTATAATGTTTTGGGAGAGTGTAGAACCACCCTGACCAACAACTCCTAAGACAAATCCTCATGCCTCATTTGGGGTTTTTGTTAGATGACCTTTGGCTTTTAGAGGGGCAATTGTTAGCTCAGATCAGAAATTTTCATTTACACTATATATGTATATTTATATGCTGATTTATATATATACTATATGTATTTTAGATAGATAGTTAATAGTATGATTCTTTATGCTCATTTTAGAAATTCTAACTGTTATTTTGCCCTCTTCCCTCCGTATTCTGTTTATAACTCTCTCTGCCTCCCTAATTAAAGGTATCCTGTTTTTTCCATATTCTTCACCAGATCACTTATACCCTGATAATCCACTCTCTATTGATACCCTAGGCCCCAAATACTGGCAATTACCACTTTAAAAAAAAAAACTTTCCTGGATTCTGCAATTTCTCCAGAGTATATATTCACATCTAAAGATTTGGAGCAAGGATCCTCAGATGAGAAAGAAAGGGTGATGCTTGTCTTTCTCTGTCTGGGTTACCTCACTCAATTTCACCTTCACTTGTTCTGTTTGTTTACCTGCAGAATTCATGAATTTGTTTATCATTATAGAAGAATAGTATTCCATAATGTATATGTACCATATTTTCATTATATATGTGTAAGTTGAAGGACATTTAGGGTTTTTTTCCTATTCCTAATTACTAGGAAGAAAGCAGCAATGAACATGACTGAGAAAGTATCTGTGTAGTATAATTTAGAGTTCCTTGGACATATGCCAGGGAGTTGTATGCCTGGATCATATGGTAGATTTTAGTTTTTTGGGATTTCTCAACACTGATTTCCCTATTTGCTGCTCCAGGTTGCAATCCCACTAAGAGTGAATGAGGCTATCCTTTTTCACACATCCATTCCAGCGTTTGTTGTAGACTGTATTGTTGATCTTTGTCATTCTGACTTGGATAAAATGAAATTTCATAGTTGTTTTGATTTGCATTTCCCTAATTTCTATGGAAAATGAAAATTTTTTGAGATATTTCTTAGCTATTTTTTCTTCTGGGAATGCTGTTCAGGTCCCAGATGCATTTTTCAAATGGTATTTTTTGTTTATTTGTCTCTTTGATTTTTGAATTCTTTATGTGTTCTAGATGTTAAATTTCTGTAAGATGAATATGTGAAAAAGATTCTCTTCTTTCTGTGGGCTCCTCTTCACTCAATTTTTATTTTTATATTTTTAGCTGTATAGAAATTTTATGAGGTCTCACTCATCAATTATTGGCTTCAATTTTGGGGCAAATGAAGTCAGTCGTATTAAAAAGTCATTTCCTATACCTGTGTTGTATATTGTACTGCCTATGTTTTCTTCCAGAAGTTTCAGTGTTCTTGTTTCCATGTTTAGGTCTTTGATCCATTTGGGGTTGTTTTTTTGGAAGATGTTAGATACAGGTCTAATTTCCTATCTTCTACATGTGGACATTCACTTTTACAAGTACCATTTGTTGATGATTTCTTTTCTACAGCTTATGGTTTTGGTATCTTTGTCAAGTATGAAATGACTGAAGTTACATGCACTTCCTCATAGTTGAGACTTTGATTTTGTTCCATTGGTTTATGTGTCTATTTCTATGCCAGTGTCATATTGTTTTTATTTATTAGGATCTGTAAAATATCATAAGAAGGGAATGGTAATCCCTCTAGCATTGTTCTTTTTGCTTCTATTGTTTTGATTGTCAGGGGTCTTTTATGGTTCTATATTGATTGTAGGATAGTTTTTTGTTGTTGTTGTTTTGTTTTTTTCTAATTATGTGAAGAATGAGATGAGGATTTTTGTTGGGGTGGCATTGGATCTGTAAATAGCTTTTGCAAAAATAGTCATTTTTAGAATATTAATTCTATGAATCCATGAGCATAGGATGTCTTTCCATTTCCTGGTGTCTTTCCTTTATTTTACTTCAGATGTTTAAGGTTTTTATTTTAGAGGTCCTTCAAGCATCGGATAGGATTATTTCTAGATATTTTATTTTCTTTGAGGCTATTGGGAATAAGAGTATGTTCATGATCTCCTTCTCAGTGTGTTTGTTCTAATCTGCTGGTTCTCCACCTTCCTTATGCTGTGACCCTTTAATACAGTTCCTCATTTGTAGTGATACCCAACCATAAAATTGATGCTACTTTGTATCTATATTTTGCTACTGTTATGAATCTTAGTGTAAATATATGTGCTTTCTGATAGGCTTAGGCAAACCTTGTGAAAATGTTGTTTGACCTCCAAATGGTCCGTGACCCACAGGTTAAGAAGCACTTCTTTACTCCTATATTCTCTAGGACTTTTATCCTGAAGGCATGTTGGATTTGCCAAAGTTTATTTTCTACATCTATTAAGATGATCATGTGGTTTTTGTCTTTGTGTGCAACCTGGTTTAACCCTGGATTGTGGGAGGAGATACGGCTGGACAAAGAAGTTGGATGTGTCATAGAAGGGTCTGTGTGTTGGGGACTAACAGAGAAGATCTTCAAAGAAGCCTAGAGGTTAGTTTAAGCAAGTGCAGGTGTGTGCAGACTAGACAAGGGGACTGCCTATGGGACCAGGTCTAGATCTGGATGGTTGGAAAGAGTGCATGGAGGGGAGGGTCAAGCAGACTTCTTGAGTTAGATCCTGGGGAAGGATGTATATGATCTAGCTGCATGGGAAAGGTAGATGCAGTGTGGGAGACACATGTAGGGTGGGAGGCACATGTACGAGCAGGCATGGTGGGTTCTGTTAGAATCCTTAACATTGACAATAGTGCAGGCAGAGGTAGCCAGACAAGGATGACCTACATGCAGAGCAAGCACAGAGTGATCCACTGAGCTAGACTCTTGAGAAGGTTATATAGGATCTGGCAGGGTAGAAAAGTACCTTTATCTTTTAGAAAAAGACTAACGTACATTTATTTTTATGTCTAGAGAGGTTTTGCCTACACATATATATGTGTGTGCCTGATGAGTGCAGATGCCAGAGGAGATAGCACTGAATCCCCTAGAACTGGAGTTATGAATGGCAGTAAGTTGCAGTGAGAATGCTAGGAGCAGAACCTGGGTCTTTGATAAGAGCCCCAAGTGCTCTTAACTGCTGAGCCTTTTCTCTAGCTCCACCCCTTTTTATGGCATCATTCTGTGTGTTATTGAAAAGTCTCTTACTATGTATCCATGCCTGGCCTGAAACTCACTGTGTGGACCAGACTTGTCTCTAAATCCATCTACTTTAAATATTTATAAAATTCATTTGAAATTACAAAGTTATTTTTACATGTATTTATTTAATCACTGTGTTTGTTTAGATTTCAGAGGACAATTTTCCGGAGCTCTTTTTTGATACATACACAATTATAGAGGCTGTGAAATTCCAAGATCTGACAATTACAAACTGGAAAACTGGTGGTACAGTTCCTAGTCCAAACCTTAAGGCCTGAAAACTAGGGTTAAAAACTCCCAGTCTGAAGCCACAGGCCTGAGAACAAAGTGCCAAGGTACAAAGGCCAGGGAAGATTGACGTCCCTGTAAAGAAAAAGTGAAGTTACCTTTTCTCCATCATTTTAGACTATTTGGGTCCTCAGTGGTTTGGATAGTGAACTGTGTCCGCAAAGATGTTGTTATGGGTAGGTCTTCTTTATGCAGTCTGCTGTTTTCCAATGCTAATCTCCAGGAACACTTTCATAGAGACAACTCAAAATAATACTGAACTAGTTATCTGGGTAACCTTTAGACAAATTGATGCACAATATCAGCTACCACAATGAGGAAAGGATTCTCTACTGGTGGAATTGCAAGACAGGATCATGTGTGCACTTGGATCAAAATTACATATGAGCTTCTCTAAAACTTTCTTTTGAAAATTAGGTTTGTCAAATTCACATAGAGTTTTAATAATCCTTATGTAGATTCATATCTATGCTATATCCACCAATTCATCCTTAGCAATAATAAAACATTAATTGTATTAATTCCCACTTGATTTTCTTTGTCTGTCTCTCCAATATCTCTAATTTGGATGCAGAGAATATAATTTCTATTCAATGGTCATCTACCACTCTGTTGGCTTGAATTGTTCCATAGAAACACAGAGCTGATATTTTATCATGCTGTTGGCACAGTGTGGGCTGAAGAAATCACATTGCAATACTTTTATAGGTCATGTACATGCATGTGTATGTGTGTTTGTGTGTCTTCCTGTGTGTCTCTGTGTGTTGATTTAATGATTTGCCCCAATTTATACTGGGGTAGGTTTTCAACTGGCTCAGGACTGGTTGGCTTCAGTAAGCATAAACAATGGGAGCCTCTGGCTGACCTTACTCTGAACCAGCTCAGCTCTAGCAGAGCAGACTCTGCTGACAAAAAGATTAAATGATCAAAGAAAAAAAGCCACTTAGTCTTAGCTAATACCAATGTCAAAATAAGCTGAGTTTCCAATTATCTCATCTTTCCAAGCATTTGTGCATTGGATTTAAAAGATGCTACTTTCTAGGACAGACCTATATGCTGAAATTTTAAACTTACTGTAACAGAAATAAATCCTGAGGCATAGAACCCAAAATAGGTATGCTTCCTACCACACATCATTAAGTAATGTTGGTGCAGAAGTATCAGGTTCAGTTCTTTTTAATATTATTTTGAACTACATTTAGAGCTAAAGGAAAATAAATGGACAGTCAAATATTATGGGATTTAGTGGTATTTCTATGTGCTCAAGTGGAAAACATGAGGATGTGATCTCAATTTCAAGCAGATTTATTAACTGCATGAATTCAGCATGCAGAAACCCAGACTGTATTTTTACATACAGGAGATGCATGGACTTATTTATAAATAATTCTGAATAAATATTAAAAATAAGTACAGCACTCTAATGAATGTCTGTAATCCCTGAAACTGAAATAGCTGAAGTACATGAAACACAAATTAAAAGCCAGCGTTGGCAAAGTGGTGAGGCACTGTATAAATATAAAAAAATAAAAAAAAAGAAAATAATGTATTAAAATGAGAAAAGAGCTCAGCTGCAGAGTGCTCATTTAATATGCATGAAGTCCTAGGTTCAATCTCAGGCAAGAAAAGAAGTATAGTCTTAATATGCTCTTTTGAACCTGAAGTTTTAGAAACTGTAATGGATTAAAGTACCAAAAGATTTAAGAATGAAAATACATGTATCTGAAATATTTTGTATTCAAAACTATAATGTATTCATTGAGAAAAGGATACAGAGTATTTTCAGTTAAAAATTTCAGACTACCTAAGAACAGTGGGGAAATGAGTGAAATGTAAAATAAGAAAGAATGATTAGTCTTTTTTTCCCTTTGACTGAAAATAGATTATTTTTCTAATATACCCTGATTAGGGGTTCCTCTCCTTCTACTCCTCTCAGATCTTCCTCATGTCCCTTCACATCCAAATCTACCAATTTTCTAATGGGTAATAATAAAATATAATAAGATAAAACAAAAACTAACACATTGGAATTGGCAAAACAAATGAACAGAAGGAAAATAGCCTGAGTAGTCACAAGAAACAGAAATCCACTTATTTACATACTCAGGAATCCAATTAAAAAAACACTAAACTGGAAGCAATAATATATATGGAAAGGACATATAGAGTAAAAAAGAGAAATGTATATAATATAAATGTATATTATGTATAATATATGCATATGATATATAACTATATTATCTACTATATACATATCTGTATATAATAAATATTGTATACATGTTATATACATATATGTATATATGTATGTACACACACACACGCACATATATATATATATATATATATAAAATATATATATATCTTGAATGCAGCATTATGAGACAAGAAACCTCCAAAATGCAATTGAATTAATTTCCTGCTGGGCATCTACTACTGAGCATGCAGACTTATTAGTAGTTTGTTTTCACAGTTATTCTCCCTGGAAGGAAACTAAATTCTCTTTTGCAAGTGGTTGTAAGTTGGAAACTGTTTCTGTGTTAGGGATGAGTTTGGGTATGCTTTTTACTACTTTCATTTAATCTTAGAAAGTCTTTAATTTATTAAATTCTGTCTTGATCCATTTTTTATTCAGTACTGAGTTGTTTAGTTTCCATGAATTTTTAGGCTTTCTGTTGTTGTTGATATCCAGTTTTATTCCTTGATGGTCTTATAGGATGCAGAGAGTTATTTCAATTTTTTTTTTGTATCTGTTAAGACTTGCTTTGTATTTGAGTATGTGGTCAATTTTGGAGAATGTTCCATGAGGCACAGAGAAGAAGGTGTGTCCTTTTGGTTTTGGGTGAACTGTTCTGTAAATATCTGTTAGATCCATTTAGTTTATAACATCAGTTAACCCCAGCATTCCTCTGTTTAGTGTCAGTCTGCATGACCCATGTTGGTTCTGGGAGTCACACAAAGAGTTAAGTAAGTTAAATGAACAGAGGCAACTTTATTCCATCACTGTGGGGTACCAGAACTTCTAATTAGGGCCATAAACAGGACGGGTTCAGACACCATGACCCCAAACAGAGGGAGTAGCCCATTTTTAAAGCAAAAATCACAAGTGTTGGGGGGGGGTGGTCATGGGTGATATAAGAAAGAATTTTTGCAATTTGAGGTTAAGCCTTGGGTGACAGTACATTCCAGAAATTTACAACTTGTGATAAAATTTTACAACTAGTAGTGCAATTTGTGATAACAAGGTATTTGTATAAGCTTAACAGGAAGTTTGTAAAAGCTTGCTTACACAAGTCTGTGCTTATCTTAACACAGCTCTTGACAGAGATGGGGTCTTGTCTTAATTTTTAACTTACTGTTCTCATAACTGCAGAGAATATAGGACAAGTTTCGTGCAAGAGAGGAAGTGGGGTAGGTGGTTAATGTTTTTGAATTATTGTGGACTCCATACTGTCTATTGGTGAGAGAGAATTATTGAAGTCTGTCACTATCAGTGTGTGAGGGTAAATATATGATTTAACTTGTTTCTTCTACAAACATGGGTGCCTTTGTGTTTGGAGCATAGATGATAAGAATTAAAATGTCATCATGGTGGATTTTTCCTCTTCTGATTAGTTTGGTTTTAAGTCTATTTTATAAGATATTGAAATGGTTATACCAGCTTGCTTCTTAGATCCATTTGCTTAGGTTGTCTTTTTCTATCCTTTTATCCTGAGGTGATGTTTATTGCTGATGATAAAGTGTGTTTCTTTGATGCAGTAGAAGGATGAATATGTTTTTTCCATCCATTCTGTTAGTTTTTTTTTTTTAATTGGGGAATTGAGACAATTGATGATGAGAGATTATCAATAAGCAGTATTTGTAGATCCCTATTATTTTGTTGTTGTTGTTGTTGTTGTTGTGGTGGTGGTGGTGGTGGTGGTGGTGGTGGTGGTGGTGGTGGTGGTGGTGGTGGTGGTGATGGTGTGTGTGTGTGTGTGTGTATGTGTGTGTGTGTGTGTGTGTGTGTATGTTTGTGTGTGTGTGTGTGTGTGTGTGTGTGTGTGTGTGTGTGTGTGTGTGTGTGTATTTCCCCGCTTTTGAATTGCTTGCCTGGGATTATTTACTTCTTGTGTTTTTCTGGGTGTGCTTAAACTCTGTAGGGTTTCAGTTTATCTTCCAGAACCTTCTGTGGCTCTGGATATACAGATAGATATTACTTAAATTTCATTTTATCAGGAAATATCTTATTTTCTCCATCTATTGTGATTGAATTTTTTGCTAGGAATAGTAGGCTCAGTTGGCATTTGTGATCTCTTAGAGTCTGCAGAATATGTATCCAGTCCCTTCTGGTTTTTAGGAAGGGACTAGACAGATATTGTGAAATCAGATGTTATTCTAATAGGTCTACATTTTTATGGTACTCAGCCTTTTCCCCCTGAAGCATTTATAGTTTTGCTTTATTCTGTATGCTTAACATTTTTATTGCTGTGTGTCAAGGGGAATTTTTTCTTGGTATAGTCTGGTGTTCTGAATGCTTCTAGTATCTTGATGGGCACCTTTTTTCTTTAGGTTAGGGACATTTTCATCTATGACTTTGTTAATAATATTTTCTGTGATTTCTTCTCCTTGTGCTATCCCTATTATTTGACCAGTGGTTTTTTTCTCCTTCTTCAATTCCTATTATTCTTATGTTTGGTCTTTTCATGGTGTCTCAGATTTTCTGGATGTTTTGTGCCAGGGACTTTTAGATTTAACATTTTTTTTTGACCCAGGTATCCATTTCTTCTACTGTGCCTTCAATGCCTGTGATTTTCTCTTCCATCTCTTCTATTCTTTTGGGAGGTTTACCTTTGAAGTTCCTGTTTGAGTTCCTAAATTTTGCTTTTCCAGATTTTCCTCAGTTTGAGTTTTCTTTATTAATTCTATTTCCATTTTCAGATCTTTAATGGTTTTATTCATTTTCTTCTCCTGTTTATTTGTGCTTTCATTTCTTTAAGGGATTTACTCAATTACTCTTTCAGAACTTCTAGCAAATTCATAAAGTATATTTTTAAGGTGTTTATCTTGTGCTTCAACTATGTTGCACTGCCCAGGAGCTTCTGTGGTAGGGTTTCTGGGTTCTAGTGGAGACATACTTTCCTGGTTGCTCGTGATTATGTTTCTATCTGGCATCTAGGCATCTGACTTTACCAATACCTAAGGTTTTCTAACTTTTTAATTTTCATGATTCAATCATTATTATTAGTAGTATTAATGAAAACAAAACATTTATTACATCCATGATCATTATCTTTATTATCAATATCATTTAAAAATATCTTACTGTTTTGCAAACATCAAGGTATTATGAGTTACAATAAATCCAAAAGTAATAAATACTCATATGAATTGAAGTTCCCTCATAAAGGCCACATCTATGTTCAAGATTTTATAAAGGTGATGGACAAATTAGAATTTACTGATTATGGAGAATTGCAATGCTACAGAATCTGAGCTGAATTATCTTGGAGTATCCTTGCCTCACTTAATTGCTGGTCACTGTTTATCTTGGTGTCTAAACTTACAACCTTCTTAATACTGAGTAAAACCTTTTAGGATGTATTAGCAGACTTCTTCCAACCAAAAAAGTAGTAATTTTATCAGATAGCATTTAAAAACTATAATAGAAAATTGCCCACCTACTAGATGTTTACATAAATCTATTTGAAATGTTTCTTACTTTATGACTGTTGTTCTGTGACTATAAAAACTTCATGAAAGTTCCATGGGCACCCTACTGCTGAATGTATAATACTCTGAGACACAGAACATGAAGTATTCAAACTTATATTCACCTGAAAACTTCATTCCTACTCTATAGCTTACATATGGTTGGAAACTACCAGAAGAGAAAAGAAATCACCAAGCTTACTTAGCTGTGAACCCTGTGAGAAACAACAATAATAGCCTGCCAAGACATGCACTGATGGGGGCACACATGTTATAGGAGTAACCAGTCTCTTTCTGTGTGACTTTAGGCCCACTTTACAAGATGAAACCTATACCCGAGACATTTATTGGGGACAATAACCTGTAAATAGACAGATTATAAGCACAAGGGGAGAACCATCATGGACCCTAACCCTCTGACAATGTAAATCTAATAAATGTTTTTCTTTTATAAGTTGTCTTTGTCATTTTTATTACAGCAATAGAAAATAAACTAATATACTCTGCTAAATGACTATAGTATTAAACTGACTTCTAATGACTCATTAGAAGTTATGCATATTGTTATGCCCATTGCTTGAAGGATCTCTCAATCCTCAACAGAAAAGCTCCTTCTTGCACTAGATAGTGATTAACCCAGAGACTATCAACTGATCGATGTAAAGAGAATAAGAGACTGCAGAATTCTTAGCCCCAAATGAGATATCTATATTACAGCCTTGCACAGAAGGCTCAGAAAACATTGTGGAAAAGGGGGTAGAAAGAGTGTAAAAGCCATAAGTAGTGGATGGCTACAAGGAAATAGTCTTTTCTGAATGTAACAGATCAGTTGTGCAAATGGCTCTGCAGAAATTGAGTCAGCTATACAGGCTCAAGCCAGACAGAATTTCAACATGGTCAGGGGAGATAGGCACAAAGTCCCATCTCTAGATAAGTAGCAATTATCAGTTGATAGCTGCTAGTAGAGTCAGTTTTCCTTAAAAAATGTGGCCCCTGGTGAGTAGACCACTCTCCAGTGAAAGCCACACATACATGAGTATATGGGCAGAATAATCTGTATTTGATGGGTTAAAAAAAACCCACAAAGTTAAGCAAGTAGGAAATGGGTGATAGATCTGGGAGGAGTTGGGGGAGGGAGTAAATATGACCAAAATTCGTTATATGAAATTCTTAAAGAACTAATAAAAATGAGAAAAAAAATATAATAGACAAAAAGTAAAACTTCATGAAACTGTTTCCATTATAAAACTTTTTTGGGACCACCTGAATCCATATTCTAGGCACAGTCAACTATTATTTGGCTCAAGAATAAGCATCTCTTATTACTTTTGATGTGAGAGCTATGTTGTACAATGACACATCATAGAAAGAATGAGATTTATTAAATTCTCCATCAATCAAAATTTTCACTGTAAAACTTCTATGAATATGCCAAGTCATAATTAGGTTCCAATAGAAACATCATTTTTAACTTTTCTTCCTTGAGGCGATTTATATGCAAATATTGTCACCTCTAATTTGAGCTATCCATGTGCTTTGAGCATAGATTGGGCCCATCTGGTATTCAAAGATAGCCTAAACATATCCACCAGCCAAAGGGCAAGATTGCATATGAGCTATTGTACTTCTAGGGCCATGTTTAGGCAGCACCAGGTGTATTCAGGATATAGGCTTACAGTATGAAACTTCTTGCATATAAGCTTTTGTTTAGTTGATTCAAGTTAAACAAATATGTTCTTTTTTAAACTAACATTCCATCTATTCTCCGAAGAGATGCTGTTTGATCTGTTTTTACATAAATAATACAAAGGATTAAATCTAAATAGAGTAGATTAAACTGAGCTCTACAATCTTCACAGTTGTAAAATGTGCTTTCAAAAATGTAACATTTAACTGCAATTAATAATCTGAGTTAGGAACTTCTTTGACACCAGAGTTAATAAATCTTAGAAAAATTCCAAAATCCCTGCTTCAAGACACCAAACAAGACTTTACTCTCACTTTATGCCATAGTTTTTATGAACTGTTTTCATTTGCTCATATAGGTACCTGAACTACATAAACTCCCATCACTATGTGGTTGATGGAAAATGAAATGTACAGTGTAGCAGGAATCTTAGAGAGTCTTATTAATAAAATCAAACCCTATTGATGTAACCAACCGTCTTATTAAATAAGAAACACAGAAACAATGTAAAAGAGAAAGCCGAGAGGTCAGAGCTCAGAGCTAAAATCTCACCCTTCTGCCTGCGGTGTCCCAGCTTCCCGAAAGAGACCTATTTCCTGTCTGTTCGTCTATTTATAGTATTTTGTTCTGCCTTCTCATTGGTTGTAAACCCAAACACGGGACTGCCTCATCACTGTCTGAATGTACAGCCCCCTAGGTCTTAAAGGCATATGTCTCCAATGCTGGCTGTATCCCTGAACACACAGAGATCTATGGAATTAAAGGCGTGTGCCACCACCGCCACACTCTTGCTATGGCTCTAATAGCTCTGACCCCCGGGCAACTTTATTTATTAACATACAATCAAAATCACATTTCAGTACAATTAGATTACCACCACAAAACCCGGGGCCAGTTATTGCTGTGGGATGTTCTGTTTGTCCTGTGGGAGCCCATTCTCGGGTTCCTTGTGGCTTTACCCAGCAGGTCCGCATAGAGGATGATTAGGACCACGGGCCTGAGTGCAGGTGTCTGAGATGGTCTGCACTTGGCTGTGCTGGGGGGAAGGTCTGTATGTCAAGTTGCTCTGATTGGTCAATAAATAAAACCTGATTGGCCAGTGGCTAGGCAGGAAGTATAGGTGGGACTAACAGAGAGGAGAAATAAAAGAATAGGAAGGCAGATGGACTCCCTGCCAGCTGCCCGCCAGGACAAGCAGCATGTGAAAATGCCCATGTGAAAATGCCGGTAAGCCACGAGCCGCGTGGCAGGGTATAGATGTGTGGAAATGGACTAATTTAAGCTATAAGAACAGTGAGCAAGAAGCCTGCCACGGCCATATAGTTTGAAGCAATATAAGTCTCTGTGTTTACTTGGTTGGGTCTGAGCGGCTGTGGGACTGGCGGGTGACAAAGATTTGTCCTGACTGTGGGCAAGGCAGGAAAATTCTAACTACAAGTTACTGCGGTGAAATGCTGGATGATCAGAGAGACAGAACAAGCCACAAATAACCTCACCTGGGCAACTTCTCAGCTGGTCTTGTTTCCTCAGACTGGAAGCCTCTGTGTCCTCAGATCCGAATGGCTCTCAGCTGAACTGTGCTGCTAGAAGCCTGAAAGCTTAACGAGGCCAAATGCTTAACCAGCCAAATGCTTCTTGTTTCTGGTCTTCATGCCTTGTATATCTTTCTGCTTTATACCATCACTCCCTGGGATTAAAGGCTGGCTTTCTGGGATTTAAAGGTGTGTGTCACCATGCCTGGCCGTTTCCAATGTGGCCTTGAACTCACAGAGATCCAGAGGGATTTCTACCTCTGGAATGCTAGGATTAAAGGTGTGAGTGCCACCATTTTCTAGCCTTTGTATCTAGTGGCTGTCTGTTCTCTGACCCCAGATAAGTTTATTAGGGTGCACAATATTTTAAAGTGGTGTTCTTGTATTGTAGTGCTCTAAAAGTTTCTCTAAGAGCCAGAGGATGAGAAAATCTGCTATGAGATTGTGCTTTCTAGAAATGGCAGGGAAGTTTCATCTATGATTCTTTAACAAAATTGTTGCCTAAACAAGACCTGAATAAGGGTATCAAAAATAGACATGCTAACATGAAAGGGTGAAATCTTATGGGGCCCTGCCCATAAATGGAATTATAGACAACTAAGGAATGCTGAGTGTGGGAGAAATAATCTTCCTCAGAGATAAGTCTCTGAGAGGGGGGGGGGGCGGTCCCTGCAGTTGTCATACGGGGAAGGGAACCCTGCAAAGAGATAAGAATGAAAACGTGGTACAGATTGCCTTCATCAACCTGGATCAGACTTCAGGTAGTCAAATAACAGGCAGTTTATTCCCAATGTATTTAAGCCCAGTATAATTTGGAAAAAAATATTTGCTGGTGTAATACAATCCTCCTTGCACAAGGAAGCATTGTGTTCATTGAAACTCAACTAAGGGTACATTTCATTTCTTCTAAGAAGATGGGTTCTCGAGATAAGCGACCTGTACTAACTTAGGGGGCCTAAGGGTCTGGCCTGGTCTCAGTCACACAGATAACATAGAGACCATTTAGGATATTAGTTACCTCTGGTCCTGGTTGTGGGACCTTGGGGCAGCCTCTAGATATAAGGGTTATTTAGACTACTAGCCACCTGTGGTCTTGGTTGTAAGAGCTTGATATGGTCTGGCCCAACAAATAATGCAGAATACTAGACTGTTAATCATTTTGAATTCTTACATTTCTACATGGAAGAGCAGGTTTTTCATTTTTCCCATTGGAACAACAATCCTGTGTGCTTAACGTTCCTGGTTTCTCTGGAGATCTGTGGTTGCAAGGACATTCATGCTATGTTCCTAACAAATTTTCTAATTGGTTATCAAACATTAAGTTGTCAGTCTTGAAATAATATAATAATATACATACAAGTAACACTAAAAGAACTGATCAGGTAATATGTATGTATCTGTATATATAATATATATATATACACATATGTGTGTGTGTGTGTGTGTGTGTGTGTGTGTGCGCGCGCGCGCGCATATAACAATTACAGAGATATAGAGGTCATGATTTAGAGAGGGGACAAGTGGTGTAGGAAACATGGGAAATTGTATGGAGGACAGGGAAGGGAGAATATTCTGTAATTATATTTTAATTTAAAAAAATAGTCAAATTATGTTAAGAATAAATTCTAGATGATAGTGATTTGTGCTGGCCATTTTGAGTAGTTCCTAAACTTACCATCCATTATACATATTCATGTATGAATATCAGGATTTGTTAAATATATTGCCTTCAGGATATCATTCTTATTAAATTCTTAGGGAACTCCTTCTTGACAAAGAACTATCATAATTTCCTTATGTGTTAGCTAGACAAAACAGACAGAAACAAATGTTACTGGGATTGTATTTTTTCAAGAAAAGAATAGAAAATCAAGCCAGTCCTGGCATTATCTATTGACCAATACAATCTTACCATTCCCTTCAGCTCATTACAATTTTAGACAGATTTTATTCCCTAGACCTTTTACCTTCTTTTGGGGTGTATATTCTAGAAAACTTTACAACTATAAGTTTTTTTTTCTTCTAAAATGTATTGTCTTTTCTGACTTATAAGTTTCACAACTCAAGAAATACCTTTCTAATAATCTTGAAACGATGCATTTAAATATAAATACCAAATATGATAAAGTACATCAATGTCTGACCTCTGTGGGAACAAAGAAGTCTAATTTGATGAATACCAGTGAGAAAACACAAATGTCTTAATCTCAATAGAAAAGTAAAGTAGAAAGAACTAAGGGAAACTCAGAAATAACTCAATTAGCTCCACAATGTGCTCCAAAATCTCCACACTAATCAGTCGCTTGCCTGACATATTCTCATATTTCTTCAGTAGCTCACCCAGGCTTAAAGCCCTTCCCACTTTTGTTTTAGGGGACTTACTTTATTTTTTATTTAGTACTGTAGTAGCCCTAGTAAAGCCCAAGTAAAGTTTTCTTTGCCTATTTCATTTTATCTAGTATAGATTTGTCTTTACTTTATACATTAATGAAGATAACTGAGTTGTTTTAAAAATGTCAGTCCATCTACATTTTTTCAGTAGGTATTTACTAAGAGAAGATCTGCATAATTTAACCTATAATAAATGACTGAAAATGTGCTGTTTATATTATTCAAATATATTATTCTAAATCAGAGTCAGTAGTTTCTTTGGCTTAGTCTGGACTAAAAGATTTCAAGGTTAACTCAGAGAATTACTCTGGAATATTGAAATATTTTGTCAGCTTATTCCAAATGTGGCATTTCATTATGCCTTAACCTGATCTAGACAGTTTAGAAACACTAAGTATCCTTGTGATACAGTCAGGTTTCCTAGTTCAAATTTTATTCTTTCAAAATATAGTTTCAACTTTGTGCATCAAAAATACTTTAAACAACAACATGAGAATTCCAATGAAATAACCAACTGTACTTGAGTAATTTACCCTCTGGAATGAGAAATGTACCATGCTTTTACATCATTCACCATGAGATTACTATAAAACTTCCTTATGAAATCAAAATCAAACGAAACAATAATAAGAAAAAAATAAACTTCAGATAGAACATTGAAATCGGGTCTTTTAGCATAAACCATTAAAAATAAAATTTTTAACAGGAATCCTTCAGAAAATTTCAACCTACGTTTTTCAGAAATCCCAAAATGGGTATAGAAACAAGTGAAGGCTACTCCAGATTGAGTAAGTGGAGGGTAATTAATTATTCAGCAACTGCTATAGGGAAGGAATCAGCCATTATATCACTTGAACTTCATGGAGACTCAAGACAAACAAGTACTTGAAAAACTTTGTAATTCACAGAAAGAAAAATTTGCATGCATGCTCTGACTTGAGGTTCTGATAAGGGAAAGTCAAAAATGGGTGACTTGGAAGAGAACATTTGTTAAATTTTCTTGATTAGCCTCCAAGTTGTAAGAAAGTGAAAAACTATGAGTAAACTTGTTTTGATTAACCATGTTCTGACCATTCTGGACTGATTGTCTCAAAAGCCATGCTTTAGGTTCTTCCATGGGCTGATACATTCTTTTTGAGTCAGAATTCTATTGCTACAAAGAGTTTGGCTATTGTCCTTTTATTTGTTTGTTTGTTTGTTTGTTTATTCATTCATTTATCTATTTTTATTTTAAAGACATGGCTCTCAATTCTTTGCTTAAAATAGGATAAAAATGTATGTATATGAATATATGCTCTTTCCTAAATAACACAATTTCCCTGCAAAAATTGAATCCATAGATAATAGAAAAGAAGCAGAGCTCCTTCAGGTAACGATATAAAACAAAAGAAATTTGAAAAATTTCAGAACATCTTCATACCCTTATTTCAGAATAGTTTTCAAATTTTAAATACTTTTTGAACACATAGAAAAATTGACTGCATTATCATAAGACATTTGATAACATAGACAATGTCTTAACAATATTTTATAGCCCTTGTGTCCAGTATAATATCTTTTGCATAATAAGTGCTTAGTTGTTTCCTTAGAATATTATAATTGGGAAAATAACAATAACTTTGTTCATTCTTACGTTGTGTACTACAAGATATATGATAAACAATGTAAATGGGCACACGAATATTTAGCGGCTTTCTTGTAACAACTTTAACATACTGTAAAATATTTTGTTGCTTATTTCTATAATTACATTAATAAAGGTTTAATTTCAAAGCAAAACCATTGTAAATAAGCACTAAAATATGCTAAGTATTTATTGTATGAAGTTTTCAATATATAATTATGTTTGCATTTCTAAAAATCCTGACCAAGAGAAAAATTAGCTAAAAAAAAATTTTAGTCCAAAACATATATGCACCAAACTCTGGTGCACCTAATTTTACATAAAGCTTGTTATTGGACTTAAGAACACAGATGAAAATCAAACCATTAATAGCAGGTGATTAAACAAAACCACTTTTTCTAATAGATAATTTATCAGCTAGTGTAGATATGGGGGAACTAGAATATTTAATCACTCTTTTGAGTGAATATTGGTACAGCCACTATGGAACTTAATGTAGACATAGATCTAGAAATAAAACTACCATATGACTCAACTATACCACTTCTGGGAATATAATCACGGGTGTTTATATCCTACTATAGAGATACTTCCTCATCCATGTTAATTACTGTTCTATTCACAATATCAAGGAAATTGAAACAGCCTTGATATCCATCAGCTGGTGAATGGATAATGAAAATGTGGTACATATGTACAATGTAATTTTATTCAGCTTGAGACAGTCATTTGGCTTGATCTGTTTGGGAGGCAGCTGTGCATTGGTGCCAGGTCCTGGGCTCGTTGCATGAGTTGGCTGTTTGAATCCTGGGACTTATGCAGGGACACTTGGCTCGGTCTGGGAGGGGGGAATGGACCTGCCTGGACTGAGTCTACCAGGTCAACCCCGGTCCTCGGGGGAAACCTTGATCTGGAGGAGGTGGGAATGGGGGGTGGGCTGGGGGGAGGGGTGGGCGAGAGGGGGAGAACAGGGGATTCTGTGGCTATTATGTTGAACTGAATGGTGTTGTAAAATAATAATAATAATAATAATAATAATAATAATAATAATAATAATAAAAATCTATGAAGATTTCAGGTAAATGGATGGAGCTGAAAACATTCAGAGTTCAGTAACCCAGGCGCAGAGAAAAATGCCACATATTTTGTCTCATATGTGGGTACTAGCTTTCAGTCTTTAGCTATATGTGCTTAAATTAGAGTACTTGTAGAAGTCAGGAAACCAGAAAGGTACCATGAAGAGGACTAGAATATAGTAGACTTATTTTTAGCTTTGTAAGCACTCTCCACACTGCTGTAGATTTGCTAGACCAGTTTGCAATCAACAGATGAGGATTCCATTTTCCCTACATCATCTTCAGAATTTTCTGTTGATTCTTCTGTTGATCACTGCTACTCTGACTGGAATAAGATAGTCTCAAAGTTGTTTTGCTTTATATTTCCTTAAATGTTACTGATATTTCTCAGCCATAATTATTTCTTCTCTTGATAACTCTGTTCAGATCCATAGCTCAGTTATTTTTTAATACTCATCAATATACCATTGGGGTATTTCTTTTTATACTTCTTTTTTTTAAGTTATTATAGCCAGACGGTGGTGGCGCACACCTTTAATCCCAGCACCCGGGAGGCAGAGCTAGCCGGATCTCTATGAGTTCGATGCCAGCCTGGTCTACAGAGCGAGATCCAGGACAGGCACCAAAACTACACAGAGAAACCTTGTCTCAAAAATAAAGAAAGAGAGAGAGAGAGAGAGAGAGAGAGAGAGAGACAGAGACAGAGAGAGAAAGAAAGAGAGAAAGAGAGAAAGTAAAAGAAAGAAAGAAAGAAAGAAAGAAAGAAAGAAAGTTATTATAATCTAATAAATCAAGTTGGTGCTGCTATTGTATAAGAGTTCCCTCAAGGTTGAAACATTCCATCCTGCAAGAAAACTCCTAAAATCAAACAGAAGGTAAAAAAAAAAAAAAAAAAAACAAAAAAAAAAAAAAAAAAAAAAAAAAAAAAAAACTTCAAATAGCTTCAGGAAGTCCTGAATCTGACCAAATTAGCTAGGCACATTGCTCCCAAGGGTAAACAATAAAGACTTCTTAGTGCCACTCTCAGACACGTCAAGTGCAAAGGATACTTTTGAAACCAGTCCAGTTACCTGGAAAAAGCAGAAACCAGCTGAGCTGCCTGGGAGAGGTTTAGGCCAACTGAATGACATGGGAAGGGCATTCTTTAACTTGCTGAGCTGCATGCAGGTTGTGAAGTGTGCTCCAATTCCCACCTTTTGTGAGATGTCACTCATGCTAGGGTGGGCTTTGGTGATGTAGCTGTCTTTGAGTCATTTCTGCTCCTGTAAGTAATCCCTCACCCATATTCCTGTAAATAACCCCAATAAAACTCATTGGTTCAACAAGTTGGAACTTAGTAGTATCTGTAATTTGATCTAGCAAGGGTTCCCTATCTGGGCTGAGTAAACATGTGTGTTGTGACTCACCAGAAGTCTAGTCGCATAACTGGAGAGATGTGTGTGAGTGTGGGGCAATCCACTGGAGCATGAGAAACCTACCAGTGGTCACATCTTCCCCCCAAACAATTTTTCCTCCTCCAAGTAGCTACTTCCAATAGCTCCTCAATAGGGAATAAGGCCTGGAGATGATCTACCCCATCTACAAGTGAATTTTGGCTGGCTTGTATATCACTTAAATTGTATTTACTCTTTTCCAACCTTTAACTTAAAAGTGTTAAGACTACAAGGATCCTTATAATCTTACAAACCTTCTGAAGTCATACAGTCAAAACATCATTGATAGTTTTAAAAGACATTCTTTTTAAACTTAATCCAGAAGTTATTTAAATAAGAAATTTAAACTTGTAAATATTTATTTGTTCAATAGATAGGTGCTTAAGTTAGTGTGGATCCTTACAAACTAACTGTCTAGGGTGGCTAAATATAATATGAATCTGATGAGAATCTATTGTCTTTCAGTTTGGCAACAGCACATTCTTTTTGCAGCTTTGCTTTCATTTCTGGAAAATCATGTAAAATGCCTTTCTAGATTTTTAAAAATATCCCTATTTATTTAATGAAGTAAAGTTTATTAGAATCATAAGATCTTCTTTTTGTTTAATTAATTAATTAATTTTACAACCTGGTTACAATTTCTCCACCCTTCTCTCCTCCCAGTCCCTCCCCAACACCCCCCTCTGTTCCCACCCTCCAATTCACTCTTCCTCCATTTCTGTTCAGGAAAGGTCAGGTGCTCCCATGGCTATCATCAAATCATTACTCTGCTATACTAATAGATTGGTTCCTCCCAATTGTCATCAAAGAGGCTTCATCCACTATTGGAAACAGATGCAGACCCACAGCCAAACAGTAGGTAGAGCTCAGGGAATACTGAAGAAGAGTGCAGAAAGGATTGTAAGAGCCAGAGGGATCAAGGACATCACAAGACAACACACAGCACCAACTACCCTGGGTTCATAGGGTCTAAAAAAGACTGAACCAACAACCAGGGAGCCTGCATGGAACTGATCTAGGCACTCTGCCTATAAGATCTTCTTGATGTCATCTATTTAATTCATCAAAATCAGGATACTGTCTGTAAATTTGCCCAGTACTTTTTTCCTTCCCCACTTCGTCATTATGCCATCCTTGATGTAGTGATGCTCTATTAGAAATAGATGACCTATCTTTATTAATGTTGGACAAAGTTATTTATTTCTCTTATTCAGTATGTTTACTTGGAAGTAATATATAGTAAATTAGGATCTAATTATTAAAAAAAAGACTAGTACTCAAGGTATAATTCTTCATACATCCAATCCCAGCACTTGGAAGGTTGAAACAAGAAGATTGTCATGACTTTGAGGCCAGCTTAGGCTACAAATCGCTGTGCTGTAAGCCAGCCTGGGCTGTAGAGTGAGGCTCCATTTCAATTACTATATAGAAGTAAATGGGCAGTGGGGTTGGAGAGATAGTTCAGTCATTAAGAGTACTGGCTGCTTTTTCAGAAGACATGTCTTCTTCTAAGTACCCACATAATAGTTAACAAGTGTCTATTAGTCCAGTTCTGGGAGATCTAGCAACCTTTCCTGAACTTGGCAGGCACTAGGCACATGTGGAACACATATACACATACAGGTAAACACACACATAAAAGAAAATAAATAGCTCTTTCAAAAAAAATGATGTGGCATACTGTTTTTTTTAAAATCCTTTTAAAGAAGCTTTTGTTTTCTATAGGCAAAAAGGAGATGTGATTGATTACCGCAGTCAGCTTAAAGTTCTGATATATGAATCACATACATTCCTCACATAATGAAACACAATCACAATTACTCCTGTCAACATTTCCATGAAGTGCACTTTAGCAAAGACAGACAAGCTCTTGATGTTGATTGGTTTTCAGCCTACAGCCAATACCAGTGCTGGGTGTGCTGCTGGCTGCCTTCATGCTCTTTTGTTGCTGAAGAGAGGACTATATGTGAAAGGATCCTGAGGATACTGTAGGTGCTGAGCCTGAAATCAAGGCTGTCTTACTACTGAGCTGGGGAGCTTCCTCTGCCTTGAGATATCCCTGGGTTTCTTGTGCTCTGAGGATATATCCTTCATCTGAGACAATGCTCCTTTAATTGTGCCATCCTGCAGTATGGAAGATAAGTTCTTTCATTTCAGAGTACTTCATTATTCAGCATGTAAAACAGAATGTAGAGTGTACTGGGAATTCTACCATGTTTGACTCCATGTGATAGTGGACCTGCAGTTCAAACTCAGCCTTCCCACCTTAAAGAAATAAGCAGAATTAATCATTAAGCTTGTTTTTAGTTTTGACCATGGGAGTGTTATACATCCCAGTCTGCTCTAAACTTGTAATCATGTGTGTGTGCTTTCTTTTCTGTATGTACACCACATGTATGCAGTTGTCCGTGGATGTTAGAACTGGTCATCAGATCTAGTCGAGCTGGAGTTAGAATCAGTGTGGCTGCCAAATGTGAGTGCTAAGACTGAAACCTTGGTAAGTGTACCAAGTACTGTGAATTACTGAGCCAACTCTCCAACTGCAAGATGATGATTTTCTATAAGAAAAAAATTAGTAAATTAGTAAATTGACTTACATTGCAAGCTACTTACTGAAGGATATATTTCTGAACTATATGAAATGTAACAAGTAGGGTGCCCTGATAAAGGACATGCATTTCTATAGAGATACCAAGGACAATAGTTTAAACATGGAAACAGATGGAAATAGGAAAACAACTCACTCAAAATGATTAGTTTTTAAAAATTTTATTAGGTAATATATAATCAACAATGAAAAGAAAATTTGATTTGAGCATCAGGTAAGTATTAATGGACTAAGGCTCAATAGAACAATAAGCCTTGGGGTGCTATAATATTGCCTGTTTTGAACAAAGTAGAGAAATATCCTTCCTAGGAGCTCTGAGGCGTTGCTGATGACAAAAGAAACATAATCACACCAGGGCCAATTGTAAATACCTAGACACCTCTGTGGCTTGGCCACTCTAAAATGGGCAGTGTATCATCAAAGCAAGATGGCCTCTGGGAGGACCAATATACCAGTGTCACCTCAATTTACTCAAAGGCACCCCTGAAGACCTCAGAATCACTGTTATCACTGCCTGACCTGCTAGATAAAAATTAGTTTATCAGTGTTGCAGTAGATAGAGCTGCTAGCCAAGAAATAATTCTGCATAAATCTAGTCACAAGCCATCTGTCGCAATGATTCAGCACTGCAGTTCCCAGAACCTACACTCTCTCTCTATTAGGCCAATGGATCCTGATGCCTATCCAGCTGTGGCTGATTTCCACCACAAACTTAGGAAATCCCGGCAAACTAACACTTAATGCAGTGTTAGAAGTAAATGAGTCTTTAACATACTCCTCCTATCAAGGCTTGGGGATTTATGTAGAAGAGGCCACAGATAAATTCTAAGAGCCAGAGGTAGTTAATGATTTCAAGAAAACAGCATTGTTTTGTTGTTTACCCAGAAACAGCAGGGTAGATGCACATATAGACTATGACAGCATGCACAAGTTCTCCACAAGTTCAGACAGGCACAATTCCTGTAGAGAGCAAGGAAAGTGGGCACAGATTTCCTCCTCTAGACAAGAAACTACTTGCAATTGATAGCTTATTGGAGAGGAAAAACATGTGTTTTATTAAATGGAGTGACACTGGGGATATCAATTAAAGCCAATACAAATTGGACTCCACAAACTGGTCTCTCTCTCTCTCTCTCTCTCTCTCTCTCTCTCTCTCTCTCTCTCTCTCTCTCTCTCTCTCTCTCTCTCTCTCTCCATCTCTCTCCTTTCCTCCCTCCCTTTCTATCTCCCTCTTCCTCCCTCCCTCCCTCAATCTCGTGTGTGTGTTTGTGTTATTTTTGTTATTGTGGTTTTTTTTAAGAGAGAGAAAGAACATGAATCAACTCATTCTCAAGGAATGACTAATTTTTAAGAATAAAAAGGATTAGCTTTGCGGCCTCAGATTGTCATCCCTTGCAAGAAATAATTCCATAAGTATCCATTCCCACAGGAGTCTTCCCATCCTTTTCTGTTACCATCCTAAACTTCCCATTTGTGTTTGCCTGGTGATGTTTGATTTGTCATGCCTTGGTCTATGTCATCTTACTATTGGTGATGAAGAATGGGGGAAGATGATTGCATCTTCATAATGTAAATTCCTTAGTGCGCTGGATGTTGGAAGGTTTTGCAATCTGGTGTTGGCAGTGGTGCCGGAATAGTTAAAGACCAAACAAACCTAACAAAAACAATCTGATTTGAAATAAAATTAGTGAATTTTCTGATTCTTTCCATAGTTTAATATTTTATCATATTTTTGTTTAGCATATTTTCCTATAATACTTCAGGCGAAATATGGCATTATGTAGAAACACATCTGCTTAACCTATTCCAAATAAAGCCCCTGCAACTCTTTTTTTTTTACACAAATAAGATAAAATATGAATTTGGCTAAGTAGAAATATTTGGTCAAAAGACAGCACTGTGAAGGAAGCACTAGCAGGCTTCTCCTGGGTGTTACATCATATCTAGTGCTTTGCCATTACATACTAGTTACTTAAAATTTGTTTCTATTAAGTAATTAGAGATGTTACTTAGGTGTTTTCCATTTTATATGAATAAATACCAAAATGCTAACATTTTTGTACATATCAATTTTTGCTTTTAGGCTGTTGTAAACTGTCTTATATCTCTAGGTTTAGCTTCATAGACTCTCTTGTACCCAACAAGTAGTTTATATTAATCTTATCTTTACAAGTTTATATAATTTCTACAATGACTTTGAAAATATACAATTGTAAGGCTAGGGCAATCATTTTCTACTTATTTAAAAGTTAAAAATAGGTTTACCAGCAACCTCACTCCTAGGTATCTGTTTTGAATTTCTACAAAGTTTTGTAGACATTTATAATTGCTTTTTTGTGATTATTATACTTGTGGATATATGAAAGAGTACATTACATTTCCTTAATGATTAATTACATACTAATAGATGTCCTTGTATTTTCTCTAGATAAATGTATACTCGAAGCTTTTGTCCTTTATATACTAGATTTTCTTGTCAGAGTTGGTTTTGGTTTGCCTTTGTTTGGTTTCTATGGTAAAAATTACTCAACCCAGATGCTGACACATTTGAGAGAAACACTATACTATTGAAGTATATTTTCCTCCATTATTTTATTGTATTCATTTTAAGATAGGATCTCACTAAGTTTCTCAGCCAGATACTAAACTGAATCTGTAACACTTAAGAGGCCTTGCAACTATGGTCTTTCAACCTCAGACTCACTGGTAGCTAGGATTTCAGGCCTAAGCTACCAGGCACATTAAAGATTTAAGTTACTTTCTTTATGTACTATTGGCAAATATTTGCTTTCAATTGGTAGATAGACTTTCTCTCCTTATTTTAAATTCTCTTTGAGAAATTCATACACAAGTACTATATTTATATCATTCCAACCTCTATCTCTCCCCACTCCAACTTCTCCTGTATCTCCCTCCCAAGTTCATGACTTCTTTTTAATTACTATTGTTACATACACACATGAACATGAATGCACACACGCGTATACATGAATACAGCCAGCTGAGTCCATTTACTGTTGCTCCTATGCATATGTGTTTAGGACTTATAATTTGGGATTGGATAACTTATCAGGAACTCATTCCTACAAAACACTGATTCTCCTTGCAGTAGCCATTAACTGACTGTAGCTCTTCATCTAGGAATGTGGCCTATGAGAGTTCCTCCACCCATGTTGGAATTTCAAATCCAAATTTGTCAATATATCCTGGAGCAACTACAGAAATAAAAAATATAAAAGGAGACCATAGGGCAGTTTGAAGTAAAGGAATACTAAGAAGCAGGCACTATGAAAAGGGTATTAAAAAACTGAGATTATTTAACTGGGAAGGTAGAAGTAGCGTGATACAGAGGGTGAGGAAGAGGGAGGACAAATAACTCTAGGGATACTTGAAAATACCTAAGGAAATACATTATTTCATGTTTACTTAGTCACATACAGAAACTGATTGAAGCTAAACCACCAGAGCCATTGACTGTAGTCTTCAGGCCAAACATGGGAAACCTCTCTTCTAGTTTTTGGTCAGGGGACATAAAAAGATTCCTCAAATAATATATGCTATTGTCATTTCCCATGTTTGCCTCATGGAAATTGAAGGTAATATTCAGTTGCTTCAGACAGAAGACTTGAAGGAATCCAACTGATCTGGAAGTCTCCTCCCTGAATACTAGCTCTCATAGGACCTGAAAGTGCTATGCAAACTGATGGTTTGAAAGAGAATGGCCCCATAAGCTCCTGTATTTTAATGCTTGGTCACTAGTTGGTAGAACTGTTTTGGGAAGGATTAAGAGGAGGTCTGGACTTGTTGGAGGAGGTGTGTCACTGAAGGTGGTTTTTGAGGTTTCTAAAACCCACTCTAGACTCACTCTCACTATCTGTCTCTCTGATTATGGATCAAGTTGTAAGCTCTCAGCAACTGCTCCAGCACCATGACTGCCTGTCTGCTGCCATACTCTGTACTGTGATGGTCATGGACTTGCCCTCTGAAATTGTAAGCAGGCCCTGAAGTGTTTGTTCATAAATTACATTGGTTATGGTGTCTCTTCACAGCAAGAGAAGTTGCTAAGTCAAAAGCTACCAAAGGATAAAAACAATCATTAGTCCTATCTAGCTGTAATGTTTAAAAAAACACAACAATGACCAGCATGGCACAATATCCCCCAGTGTGTCAATGTGCCATCTACATCTTTGGAGTGACCAATAGTCATCTAGCTGAACTTAAGGCTAACTCAATAAGAAGAAATTTATACCTGGTACTTCTAACTCAACCAATTACTTGTGGCTGGTGTGGTCATAGTTCTTAGGGGAGTACCTACTTCTTCCACTTTCCTAAAAAAAAGTATAATTTCCACCAGCATTCTGAATACTTACTCTTATACCCATAGATAAGTGTACCTTTCCTCAGCAAAGAAACTTCTCTTTGCAGTAGGCAGAGACCATAACAGAAGCCCATATCAGATCAAAATACAGAGAATTGATGGTAGGGTGGCCAAACCAAGTTGATATATTTACAACACAACCCCTGCAACATGTCCAGAGAACATAGCAAAATGGTAGATAGTGAGATGATTGTAACAGCCAGAGAAACAGAACATCTGTTAGTGTTATCTATAAATCCCAGGGAAGCTGTACTTATGAAAACTCAACAATGTAGCAGAATAAACAAGACCTATACTATGACTCTTCTCTTCCTTTATAGTAAGTTTTATATTTTTAATTTAAGATTGTATGTGTTCCATCTTAAAAATTATCTTACTACCTCTTTTTGGTACTACATCTAAGAGAAATAATGGCTGAAAGGTCACATGACATATATTACTCATATTTTTTGTATAGGTCATAGACATCTAATTTTAGACCTAGCTGCTTACAATTAGGTCTCTTGACAATTTTGAGTTAATTTTTGTGTGTAGTATGAGACAAGTGTGCCCAAATATAGTCATTTGTTTGCGTCTATCTTCATCTATTGAAAACCAAATTATCTTCTCACATTGGAGTATATCATAAATATTTCAAAATATGTTCAAATATTGCAAAAGATCAATTGGATATATATTTCAGAACTTATTTATTGAGTCTCTATTATATATATGAATATGTACATATTCATACATCTGTCTGTTTTTATGCTGATGACACACTATTGATATTTATACTTTTATAAGGAGTATAGGAAATTAGAAATGTGAGTCATTAATATGTGATCCTTAATTATTTATTTAACTTAACAAAGTATACTATGTGTTGCTATTTTGAATTTGAATTTTGTGTTGTGTTGTAAATATATCAACTTGGTTTGGCCACCCTACCATCAATTCTCTGTATTTTGATCTGATACGGGCTTCTGTTATGGTCTCTGCCTGCTGCAAAAAGAAGTTTCTTTGCTGAGGAAAGGTACACTTATCTATGGGTATAAGAGTAAGTATTCAGAATGCTGGTGGAAATTATACTTTTTTTAGGAAAGTGGAAGAAGTATTTGAATTTTGAAACAATTATTTTAGTTGACTCTTACCCATTTTTTCCTATTTCATGGCTCCTCCTACATCATCACATATCCATTTTCTGTTATGTTTTCATGTCTCATGTGTCCTCCTGTCTCCCTTCGTACCTGCTGCTTTGCTCTGAATCTTTATTTTACCCTATCTTGGTCTCCTTTTTAAGCCTTTGTTCACAGCACTCCTATTTATATGCACACATACACACATACATTATAAACTAAGAACCACATTTGAGAGAGAACATTCAATTTTGTCTTTCTGATTTGGTTCACTCATTTAATAGAATGCTTTCCAGATCCATCCATTTTCCTACAGATTTTCTAATTTATTTTCTTGTACAGCTGAACTTCAGTTTATTTTTACTTCTGTTTTCATATGAATTTTAGTATTAGTTTATGAACTTTGCCAATGAAATACAATTGTTATTTTAACAGAATTGTGGTGAATTCATCACAATAATTTTGTGATATTTTGCCATACTAACAATACTAATTCTTGTGATATTTGGGATTGGGATATGTACTTTTATTCAGATCATTAAGTTCTTTCTGCAACATTTTATAGATTACATAATGCAAATCTTAAACATTGTCTTAATCATGTTATCATGTATTTTATTCTTCTTGATCATATTGAAGGTGGGTTTGTCTATTTGTACTTTTATACTGTCATTTGCTAGAATGTAGAATTATAACTTATTTTGAATATTGATTTTGTATGCTTTAATATTTTTCAAGAGTATGTTATAATTTATATTGGATAGTTATATTGATAAAATGTGTATTAGTTTTATTTTTTCCTAAGATTGAAAATGGATTTTTTCTCACATAATGTATCCTAGCATTAGTTTTATTTTTCTCTATAATTGAAAATAGATTTTTTTCTTATAGAATAAATCCTAATTATAGTTTCCCATTCCTCTACAACTTACAGTTACTCACCCATTCTCTCTCATTAGAAAATAAATAGGATTCTAAGGGATAATAATAAAAATATAATATGATACAACAAAAACTGTCACAAGACAAACAGAAGGAAAAGACACCAAGAGAAGGCACCCACCTGTTCTCACACTCAGGATTCCCATAACATCACCAAATAGAAGACAATATATATATGTAGAGGACCTGGTACAGTCCCATGCAAGCCCAATGCATGACGCTTCAGTCTCTGTGAGTTCGTATGCCCTTTGACCATAATGATTTAGAGTGTCTCATTTTCCTGGTGTCCTCAATGCCCTTCCCCTTTGTCTCTTATACCCTTTTTACCTCCTCTTCCATGTGGTTCTCTAAGCCCTAAGGGGAGGGATTTGATGGAGACCTCCAATATAGGGCTTTCTGTTCCAAGTTCTCCTATTTTTTCCATATTGTTTGGCTGTGTGTCTATGTATTTGTTTCCATTTGCTGCACAAAGAAGCTTCTATGATGATTTCTGAGCAAATCACTAGTCTATGAATAAAGCAGGATATTGTTAGGAGTCATGTTATTGCTATTTTTTTTTCTTGTTTGGTTGTTTGGTTTATAGAACATTAGTATTTGGTTATACACTAGGTACCTATGCTATCTAGTCTCTGGTTCTTAGTCACCCAAGCAGTGTCAGGTATGGGTTCAATTTCATGGTGTAGGACTTAAATCAATTAAGAAGTTGATTGATTAATCCCACAAGCTTTGCGCCTCTGTTTGTATTAGCATAACTTTCAGGCAGGACACCAATGTAGCTCAATGCATTTGAGGATGACTTGTCTCTTTGGTAAACTGTGGATTTTCTTCCTATGCCAAAAATGCTAGAATATAGGGGTAAAGACTCTACATAAACTCCACCACTACTTCTCTATGTTCAAGGAGTAGTGTAGATATTGTCTTCAGCAATATGGCCTGGCTCTCTGTTTGAGGAAAGCAACTTACAACTTGAGTTGTTTGGGAATTCCCATGGGATCCTGTTTAGCCAACAATTCAATTAGATGTAACTCAATTTCTTTTCTCCTTTCTTTCTTTCTTTCTTTCTTTCTTTCTTTCTTTCTTTCTTTCTTTCTTTCTTTCTTTCTTTCCTTTCTTTCTTTCTTTCTTTCTTTCTTCCTTCCTCCCTCCCTCCCTCCCTCCCTCCCTCCCTCCCTCCCTCCCTCTCTCTCTCTCTCTTTCTTTCTTTCTTTCTTTCGGTGTTTTGAGACAGGGTTTCTCTGTGTAGCTTTGGTGCCTGTCCTGGATCTCACTCTGTAGACCAGGCTGGCCTAGAACGCACAGAGATTTGCCTGGCTCTGCCTCCCAAGTGCTGGGATTAAAGGCATGTGCCACCACCACCTGGCTCTAACCCAATTTCTGTAATGGAAGCTTCATTTGGTGATAAGTGATAGCCAGTTGAGACTCTAGATTGCCTTCAAATATGTATATATTTTAGGAAGCATCTATTCTATTAGGTTTTAATACTACCCCTCCGGTGCCCCCTAATTTTTGGTGTGTCTCACCATATTCCCTCCCTCATCCCCTTCTTTCCCCTGCCTTCCAATTTGATTCTCCAATTCTAGGTCACCCCTCCTGTCTATAACTATCTATTTTATTTTCCTTCTCTAGTGGGATCTATCTGTATATCTTAGTGCTTTACTTTATTCCCAACTTCTGTGTTTCAATGGATTGCAGCTTGATTATCATTGACTAAAAGCTAATATCCATATATAAGCAAATTCATATCATATTTGTCTTTCTAGGTCTTAGACACCCCACTCAAGATTATTCTTTTTCTAGTTCCATCCATTAACATATGAATTGTGTTTTGTCATTTTTAAAGAGATGAGTAATACTTCTTCATAAAAATGTATACATTTGCTTTATTCTTCTTCTATTGAGGGACATGGAGGTTGTTTCCAGTTTCTGGTTATTATGAATAAAGCAGCAATGAACAAGGTTGATCAAGTGTCTCTGAGGTCAGATAAAATTACTTCTGGGTAGGCTCAAGAATGGTATAGATGGATCTTGAGATAGATGGATAACCAGCTTCCTGAGGAGCTACCATATTGATTTCAAGTATGGCTGTATGAGTTTTCACTCCTACCAGCAATATATGAGTATTTCTATTACTCCACATCTTCATCAACATAAGATATCACTTGTTTTAATGATCTTAGCCATTCTGACAGATATATGATGAAATCTCAAAGCAGTTTTGATTTGTGTCACAGACTGTGGGAGACCAGCTCAGGGTAATGAAAGGAATGCTTCAGAATAGCAAGGGACAGAAAACTTTTTTATCTGAGGACATTTAGGAATAAGTTTTAATCTATCTATGACTGGTGAAATAAGGAAACACACATGCTTTCTAATGTTAACTTTCTTTTACTTCATCTTAAGAATGGTCTCTGACTCTTTCTGTCTCCACACAGCTACATCTCCACACTGCTGCATACAGCTATGTATCTTTACATACATAAATAGGGCCATACATCTCTATATACAGTTACATCTGTTTTCACATGGCTAAACATCAATCTTTTACATACATTTGTCTTCTACATATCCTTTCAATACAGCAGGTTCATCTTCCTTGTCTCCACACAGTCACAAATCTCCACACAGCCACAGCTAAACATCTAATTTCATAGATTTCTCACCATACAACACTTTACACAGTTCCTAGACATAACTCCTCTGTATAGCCTCAGCTCTTCTACATAGCTTTCTCTCTCTCATACTTACTCACGCACATGTAGCTAGAGTTTCCTGCCTTGCCACAGTCAGGACAAATCTTTGTCACCCACCAGTCCCACAGCCGCTCAGACCCAACCAAGTAAACACAGACTTATATTGCTTACAAACTGTATGGCCATGGCAGGCTTCTTGCTAACTGTTCTTATAACTTAAATTAATCCATTTCCATAAATCTATACCTTGCCACATGGCTGGTGGCTTACCGGCGTCTTCACATGCTGCTGGTCATGGCGGCAGCTGGCAGTGTCTCTCTACCTCAGCTTTCCGCTTCCCAGAATTCTCCTCTCTCCTTGTCCTACCTACTTCCTGCCTGGCCACTGGCCAATCAGTGTTTTATTTATTAACCAATCAGAGCAATTTAACATACAGACCATCCCACAGCATGCACACATACTTCTACATTATTCACTCACTCTTGACTCACTCACTCTTTCACCCTCTCACTTCCTCACATTTCTCTCATGCTTCTTCTTCATCTCTCACTCAGCTCACACACATTTCACTCAAATTCTGCATCAGCTATCACATAGCTCTACACAGTAGTCTCTCACCACACTGCTATTGCTGCCAAACTCTGGACAATTATAAATTATATTTTTAGGGCTATTCCCATCCTCACAACACAAGTTAAGTCATGTAGTTTCTCTTAGGATATTAGTGTCTGTCATATTGACCCATGCACATAGCTCTAAGTTGGTCAGGGATCCCAGACAGTAAACAATTGGCTGTAGTTTGAGCTGTCAGGGTACACGTAGAAAGAGAGCTACTGCAAGGTACTATATCTCAGTGTAAACAGCCTGGCCTTGATTTAGCTATAAACAACACCTGGTATTTAGTCTTTGTGTATATTTTGTAGGAGCACCTTAGTCTGCTTTGAATTTGTTCTGAAATCCAAAATTAGCTGTCTTAGAAACTGAGAACACTATTACTTTCTTGTGTCAGTAAAGAAGAATATTCTGGTATTATTTCTGTTCATTAGAATTATACAGCTTAAACAGAAATCCACAGCTAAATGTGTGCCCAAAGATGGAATATTTTCTTGAGATAAACACACAAGCAGTGGGAAAACACATATAGCTGTTATTAGGAAAGAAATGCGGGAGCACATGAGAAAAATTACAGACAGGAGCAACAGGTCAATAACCCCATGGCTTTGCCAAATGGGGCTCCCCACCAGGGAGTTATATGTTTGGTGTGTCAACTTGTAAAACACTAGTTGTCATTTGCTGTATACTCACATAGCCCTCAGCAGATTTGCATTTTCCTGATGGCTAACAATGTTAAACAATTCTTTTAATGTTTCCCAGACATTTGAGCTTCCTCTAATGAGGATTCTCTATTTAGATCTGTACCCTATTTTTATTGTGTGTTTTTTTTACTTGATATACAGCTTCTTTAGTTCTTTATATATTTTTGATATTAACCCTGGATCAAAAGTAGAGTTGATAAAAAATATTTTTCTCCTTTCTGTAGGCAACTGATTTGTCTGAATGATGGTGTCCTTTGCCATGCAGAATCTTCTTAGTTTCACCAGGTCCTATTTATTCATTTTTTGATATTGCTAGAGGTAATGGAGTTCTGTTCAGAAAGTCTTTCCTGTGCCAAAGAATTCAGTGCTATTCCCCACTTTCTTTGCTATTATGTTAAGCATATTTGGATTTATGTTGAAGTTTTTGATCCATTTGGAACTGATTTTTGAGCAGGGTGATAAATATGGATCTATTTGTAATCTTCTACATCCAACCATCCAGTTTGATTGGCATAATTTGTTGAAGATGCTTGTTTTGGGCTTATTTATAAAACCTCAGTAGTCCCTGGGTGTGGAGATTTATGCCTAGGACTTCAGTTCCATTGATGAACATGTTTGTTTTGTGCCAATACCATGCTGTTTTTATTACAGTAGCTTTGTCAGACAACACAAAATCTAGGGTAGTGAAAACTTTTGCAGTTCCTTTATTATTTAGGTTTCAGTTCTCCTGGAATTTTTGTGCTTCCATATAAAGAAAAAAATGACATGCTTTCAAGATCCATGAAAAAATTTGGTGAAATTTTGATGGGGGTTTCACTGAATCTCTAGATTGCTTTTCATAGGCTGGTCATTTCTACTGTATTAATACTACAGATCATGTCATGAGAGATCTTTCTGTCTTCTGATATCTTCTTCAATGTCTTTCTTATCTTGAATTTTTTCATACATGTTTTTCACCTTTTTGGGTAGAGACATCCCAAGATATTTCATATTATTGGAGGCTATTGTGAAAGGTGTTATTTCCTTGATTTCTTTCTTAGTCTGCAAGTCATTTGTATAAAGGAAGGCTACTGATTTTTTGAATTAATCTTGTATTCAGCTATTTTGCTGAAAGTGTTTATCAAATCAAATGTAAGTGTTTCCTGGTGGAATTTTTAGGGTCACTTATATATGCTATCATGTCGTGTAAAAATAAAGATACCTTGATTTCTTCCTTTCCAAATTGTATTCTCTTAATCTCCTTATGTTGTCTTATTGCTCTAGGCTAAGACTTCAAGTACTATATCGAATAGGTATGGAGAGCATGGACAACGTTGTCTTGTTACTGATGTTAATTAAAATGATTTGAGTTTAAGTTAATATTGGCTACTTGCTTGCTATAAACTTCTTTTATTATGTTGAGGTATGTCCTTTGTATCCCTGATCTCTCCAGGACTTTTATTATGAAGGGGGTGTTGGATTTTATCAAAGGTCATTTCTGCATCTAATGAGATGATCATATAATTTTTGTCTTTCTGTCTGTTTATATGGTAGGTTATATCTATGAATTTACATATGTTGAACCATCCCTGCATCTCTAGGATGAAGCCAATTTGGTCATGGTAGATGATCTCTTTGATGTGTTCTTGGATTTTGTTTGCAGGTATTTTATTGAGAATTTTATATCTATGTCCATAAGAGATATTTGTCTGTAATTCTCTCTGTTTGATGGGGAGTCATGCAGTTTGGGTGTCAGGGTAATGGTGGCCTCAAAAAACAAATTGATTAATGTTCTTTCTATTTCTGTTTTGGGGGATAATTAATAATTTGTACTTTTTTCTCTTCTGGTGAATATTAGTTAAAAGTTTGTTACTTCTTTCATACTTTCAAAAGACCAATATATGCTTTAATTTCTTTTAGTTTTTCTATTTCCATCTTAAAATTTCTGCTCTAATGTTTATTTCATCTCTGGTTACAGATCTTGAGCCTGTGGGGCTCTACAACAATGTGAGCCAATCTGTGTAATATCTCCTGTCTCTCTCTCACACTGTCTGTCTGTCTCTCTGTCTATCCATCTGTCTATTTCTCTCTGTATGTGTGTGTTTGTGTGTTTGTATGTGTGTTTGAACTTCACTCTTCCCCTTTCTCCCTCTCTCAACCCCCTAAACACACACACACACACACACACACACACACACACACACACACACACACACTGTTCTATGTGATCTAGTTCCCTCTTTTGAGCTATGTAGGTATTTTGAGCTTCTCTTTTCGCGAAGCTGGGACAGCAGGAGGAAGGGTGAGATTTTAGCTCTGAGCTCTGACCTCTTGGCTTTCTCTTTTACATTGTTTCTGTGTTTCTTATTTAATAAGACGGTTGGTTACATCTACACACCAGGAACACATGTAGTGCACATACATACATGCAGAGAAAACACTGACACAAAAAATAAAATAGAAAAATATAACAAAAATGTTAGACTCAGTCAATAATTGTCATAATTTTTATTCATTCAGTCACTGATTGATTTATTAGTATGATGTTAGTGCTAAAACTATTGTATAAATTTTAAGCAAAAATAGAATTTTATACTCTTAATTTTTTTACTCAAAATATTTACTAATACCACAAGGTTTCTCATTTATGTAGCCAATATTGGATATCCATAAGTTTCTTAGTTTAACAGTCATACCATATTTATATGAGATGATATCACTGTGTACACAAGTGTACAACAGGTTTTTCTGTGGTATTTTTGAAACTGTTCTGATAGTTTAAAATACTATCTTATCTGTTTCATAAAGTTTTAAGCATAATTTAAATGTATTACATTTATTATTTTTGCACATATGTGTGTGTCCGTGTGTGTGTGTGTGTGTGTGTGTGTGTGTGTGTGTGTGTGTATCTGTCCATCTGTCTGTGTGCACATGTATTCCATGGCTTGCATGTGGAAGTCAGAGGACAAACTTCAGGAGTCAGTTCTCTCCTGGGGAATCAAATACATATTGTCAGTCTGTGAAGCAGGCACCTCCACATGCTAAGCCACCTCATCAGTTTTTAAAGTCATCAAAAACTGAAAATTAAGTAACTTCATACTCTATGACTTTCAAAGTACCCCTCATGGTATGTTGTTTTAATGAAGTCAAATAGGAGAAACTGATTTGATCCTCTGTTGGTCAAAGTCAATCATTTTAATTTCATTAAAATTTATTCATACAAAATATATTTTGCACATCACTAAATTTTATACTTGTACTCTGTATTCTCTACATATCCTCTTCATCATTCATATTTTGGTGAGTACTCTGACTGGCATTAGCTAATGCATGTTATATATTATCATCAGTATTTACTTCACTTATGCCCAGGCTGGGGCTATGTGAGCCTTTTTTGAAGTAATAATTAGAAAGATATTGAAGGAAAAAAGCTTACATATAACTTCTCTTTTGCTTTTGAATTCTAATCTACATTAATATGAACTTTATAATTGTAAGTTAGGAAAAAGTTAACTGTACTGTAGAAAGTATGACTTATAAATAAAATAATAATTCCTCTTTTACTTGTTTATACAATTTCTACAATTTAATAACTTTTTAGAATATAAATGATAAAATAATCTTTTCAAGCCAGGCGGTGGTGGCGCACGCCTTTAATCCCAGCACTCGGGAGGCAGAGCCAGGCGGATCTCTGTGAGTTCGAGGCCAGCCTGGGCTACCAAGTGAGCTCCAGGAAAGGCGCAAAGCTACACAGAGAAACCCTGCCTCAAAAAACGGAAAAAAAAAATAATAATCTTTTCAATATATTCATTATTTTACTTTTAATGCTCATCTATTTCAGAAATGTTATAATTAAATTAATTCATTTTAAATAATACTAAATACAGAATGATACTGAAGAAGTCACTTAACTGAAAGTCTGAAAGTTTACAAATTTCATATTAGCATATACAGTAAGTAGAAAGAGCTCTTTCTTTTTTAGTGGATACTCCCTTAAGCCATATATAGCCATCTTTGTATCAAGAGTGGCACACCAAGTAATCAAGCAACTATGAATTATGTACTATGTAAGTAAGCCTATTATAATTGCATCTGAACTATGTTTTCTTGTTATGATTGGGTTACATAAAATGTTTTTAATCACTTAAAGTCACTGAAGAATATCTGCTCATGACATTAACTAAGTCAGTTCATTCTATGTGCCATCTCCAAATACCTAGGTTATACTGTACCAGTTCTCCTACTGACATTCCAGCACAAACTCTTCAGTCACTTCATAGTCTATTGACTGTGATGCCTATAATTGTATGAAAGTACAGCTTTGTCTGTACTGCAGATACATATCTTATTATATGAATAAATTAAGTTCCTGGAAGCTAAAAATTAATGGAAAAAATGACAGTCTAGATTAAAAAATTTGATCAAAATCAGAAGATAGTAACAAGAAGAATAATTCAAAAGAGGTAGGATAATTCTTAGAATACCATGAATCTTCCCATTATCTTAATATCCTTCAACCTATTTGTATTTAAAAACTGGGTAGAGTAATATATATATATATATACATATATATATATATAGTAAATTTTCATAACTCAAAATTTACAACTCACCCTTATTCTTGAATAGCACACTATTTTTATGTTACCAAATAGAATTTAATTAAATAAATATGTTAACCTACTTATTTTGTTTATAATTTGCTTTTAATCCAATCTCTTTTATAAACACTTGCAACTAAAAAAGAGCAATTTGATTATACTCAAATATTAGGCTATTTCCCAAATAGCAATAGGTAAAGGAATGTTGGTCTCTTCCCCTGTGTCCTTACTACCAATGGCAAATTAGAAGTCATGCATGATATTGTGCTACACATATCATATTTATGAGAAAGTAGATGAAACTTAACCCTGTAGGCATTTCAGTAAACATATCACCTCAAATTTCTGTGTAAGGTAGGTATGAAACTATTAAGAATTCTTAATAAGTGGCAGAAGACAAGTAGTAGTCATAGCCTTAAACTGGCTCACTACTCTAAATACAAGGTCTTGGCTTCTCTATACCTCCTGTCCTCATTTAAGTAAAGGCAGAATGAAGAACAAAGGAAAATACAAATATATTCAACAACATTAAAACCTTAAATTTTTTAATTAACAAATAATCTATTGCTGAACAGAAATAATAATAATTGGATACCAATGGAGACAATAATAATAGGATACCAATGGAGACAATTTCTTATTACATACTAAAATATTAAATAGTATAATACTGATTATTGCCCTTAAATGATTTTTAATGATTCTATGGAAATAGACTAAAAACCAACATAGTTATATATACATAGCATACAAGCCATTGATTACAAATTTTAAAGACATTTCAAATAGTATCAGTAAAATCTGTGAAAACTCAAGTCCAATTACTCATTATTTTTCCACATCATTTTGATCTTCTTTTTTAACACCCATTAGTTTCTGGAATTAGCTTGTTTGTTACCTTTGTTTACTCTTTTCATTTCTACTGCTCCATTTTGCAATAAAAAAAAGTCAAGCTCCAGGCCGAGCGTTGGTGGCATACACCTTTAATCCCAGCACTCGGGAAGTAGAGGCAGGCGAATCTCTGTGAATTTGAGACCAGACTGGTCTACAGAGCAAGTTCCAGAATAGGCTCCAAAGCTACACAGAGAAAACCTGTCTCAAAAAAAAAAAATGTCAAGCTCAAGCTCATGAAATAAGAGCCCTTGTCTGTCACTGTCTCAACTTTATTCTGAGTAATTTGAAATTATATCAATTTGTTCAATAAAGAAATTTCTGTCTCTGATTCTAAAGATATGTTATTTGAATAAAGTTATTTTCCCTAAATGTTGTATGCTTGTCTTCAAAAAGTAAGCTTATTATAACAAGAATATGCCTGGGATTTTTTCCCCAGATCATGCAATTGAACTTCAAATCTTCTAGAATTCCTTGATTAACAGGTATTTTTTCCTTTTATTAATGAGACAGATATTTCATGGTAGATGCCCATATAATACCAAGATAAGGCTAGCTAAATGATTAAAGTGTTTGGAAAGGAGAAGCTAGAAATTGCTTTTAGACATGTGCCAATGATTAAACCAACTGTACTTAGGTAATGAAACTCAAATGAAATCCCTAGATACTGAGTTTCAGAGGAGTTTCCTGGTTAACACATATACTGATGTATATGGATCCTGATAGCCATTGACTATTCAAGAAGGCTTTGTAAATCAGAAGACTTCCACATCTTGTCCTGTATTTCCACTTTAAATAAAGTTGTGATTGTTATTTCAGAGCTCTACAAGTCATCCTACTTAATTTCTAAAACTGTAACTTTGAGTGTCAGGAGAATTCTCAAGTTCATAACTGGTTACTCAGCAGAAGGGTGGGCCTTGAGACCTTGACACCTGCCATTGATGTTTGAAATAAGAGATGTTTAAGAGGGTCTGACCCCTTAAATCTGTGGACCATTGCCCCACCTGCAGGGCTCCAATGGTTTCTCGAGCACACTAAGGAGGGAATGTAGGGACAGGAGATACAAAGGAAAACACACCAAGTCTAGATTCTGATCAAGGTGCCACTTTATTTCCTTCCAGAAGGGTTTATATAGTTCCTGCAGGGTGGGGGGAGCAAGAAACTGTCATCTGCATAAGGTAGGGCAAGCTAACAGGATGTTTGTATAGGATGTTTACAGGGTGAAAGGGTCAAGGGCTCTGACTCAATGTCCTGTTACTAGACAACCTGACTGTAGGATGATCTATTTCCCTGTCTTATGGGGGTCTGTATTTTTCCACTAACTAGAGATTCTGTTCTTGTCTCTGACATCTCCCCCTTCTTAGTAATAAATCTAAGGGCCAACATAAACCAGGTTCGAATGGTCTAAAAGGAGGGCTCTGAAAGAGGCTTTGCATGGAGGATTACAGAAGCTCTATCCCTCTAAAAGTTGTGAAAAAAGGTCCAAGAGGGAATGTCTCTCCAGACTCAAGCACCACAGGCATCCCCATAGTGTGAGAATCAATGGACCGTGCAGTTTTTGGGGGGAGCAGAAATGGGTAAGCGCAAGGCTGTTACAGCACAACCACTATGCTACAGGTCATATAATCCAGGCTCTAGGAATTTGGGGGCACCATGGTCCCCAGCCTGTGCATCCCAGCTGCACTCCAATCATGCCTTGAGTGAGCCTTTTTCCCACACAGGTGCAGCCTCCCCTGAGTGAAGGGGTCTGTGTGGGGCATCTCTCATCAGGGGAAATTTCAACCCTGGAGTCCTGCATATCAAAGCCGTGGTAATGAACCTGAATCTGCCGGGCCAGCAGGTCTGTTATTTGGCTTTGGATGAACTGAGTGAGCCAGGAAAGTGCCCATGGCCCAAAGGCAAGGACCAGGAGCAGGCCTACAACAGGTCCTAGGAGGGAGGAAAGAAGGGTCGTTAGTCAAGGGGAGTTGGAAAACCAATTCTAGAAACACCCAAGCTCTTGTTCTCCTTTTCTTTTTCTCTTTTTCTAGTCCGTTTCTAACCTTTACCATACTGTCCCTGACTACCCCGCTGTGGTCTGTAAAGAAGCAACATTCCTCTTTGAACACAGTACAAAGGCCACCCTGTTGTAAAAAGAGGAGATCCAGGCCTCTCTTCTTCTGTAAAACTATCTCAGCTAGGGAGGAAAGAGATGACTCGAGGGCAGAAATTCCCTGTTCAAATTGGGCAATATCCTCATCTATGGACAGGTGAAGCTCAGAGTAATGTTGGTTGAACAGGACCAGAGAGGCAATTTCTGTGCCTGTTTCTGCTGCTCCAACCCCCAGAAGGACTGCTAAGGTGATGGCAGTAACAGGCTCCTGTCACAACTGTTGTCTCAGTGCCGTTTCTCTTCCTAGAGATCTAGGAACTGATCTGAGGAATAGGTTAGTCTAGGTGGAAGGGACCTAAGTGTCCTGAGTGGCATCTCTGGTGCTACCCTGTTTGCTGTGCTACCTGCCAGCCACAGGCTGTGTCAATATGGCCCAACATGGCTATGACCACCTGTGACACCAAGGTCAGCAAGTCCAACAAGCCTTTCTGACACTTTGGATGAAAGTTCAGCACTGCCCTTGGAAACATGACCCCTGCTGTCAGACTGGATTTGTGACAAGCAGTGTCCCTGCTCAGCCCAGAATGTGATTGACTATGGGACTTGTATACTGTGTGAAAGGTCTCAAACACAGTTTGCTGTCAAGTTCCCGCTGTCCCCCCACAGGAACTCTGAGCAGAGTGATAACAGAGCTAAAGGGCTGGTGGGGTTTGATGTGGGTGAGGACAATAGCCTGGATTGCTTCCTGGAGGGACAGCATTTAAAACAGAAGTAGTTTCCTCAGGAGAGGGGCTATCTCTCCTGGGCAGATCAGGTATATTTACAGCTCTAACCAGGCCTTCCCTTCCGGCAACCATCTGGGAGCAGAGTGTATCTCTTTTATGGCACCATTAACAGGATTTAGTCTTTCTGTGATGATTGGCAATGGTGTTAATGCTGAATGTTCTCCTACCTCACATCATGAGAATCAGAAGGCTGCTGCCCCTCCCCCAGACTCTTCCTCCCCCTGCCAGCCCCTGTGACTCTCTCCCCATGAATGAAGGAGCCAGCAGGCACCAAGGTGGGAAGGCCCTCCCCTGCCCCCTCCAAGGCCCCACAAGCTCACCTCCCCCCAGTTCCACTAAGACCAGACCCTCCACAACAGCAATCATCCGGCCCCTCCAGCACCCCAGTCCCCGGAACCACCTCCAAGGCCAGCTGGCCTAAGGGGTCGAGGCTGTGACCTTTCTGGGGCCATTCCCTAGCGAAATGTCTGGGTTGTTTACAGAAATAACAGGTGCAGGCCCCAGGCTGTTGTGAAGACCTCAGGACAGCACCTATGGCTAATCCCATGGCATGGGGGGGCACCAACACCTGAACAGAGTCTGACATATTCAGACAGGTCGGCTCTGTTTTGATGAGGGTGGAGGACTTCCTGGCAGGCAGAGTTTGCATTTTTCAAAGGCCAAGTGTTTAACAAAGGTACTTTCATGTTCATTCGTCCAAAAAAGTCTCTCAGCTACATCATTTAAGTGAGAAACAAAGTCAATAAAAGATTCATCAGGGCCTTGAGGAATCTTTGCTAATGAGGTGGTAGCCGAACCCTTTTGGGGCAGGCGTTTCCAGGCCGGGACCCCCACATTTTGAATCTGGGCTAGGAGGCCAGGAGGGAATTTTGCCTGTGCTGCATTTGTATCATAAGGGGGGTTGCCGAG
The DNA here is from genome assembly GCF_049852395.1 of Peromyscus maniculatus bairdii. Lineage (NCBI taxonomy): Eukaryota > Metazoa > Chordata > Mammalia > Rodentia > Cricetidae > Peromyscus > Peromyscus maniculatus. The sequence goes on from NC_134875.1 coordinate 104,150,675, forward strand.
GAGTTGTTTCTTTAGCGTCCAAGTTTTTAAGGACAGCTGTTCAAGTAAAGTAGTGGGAGTGGAGAAGGAACAAAGAAATCTGCAACTAGTTGTGATCAATTAATTGTAAACACCACTACCCTTGGACCAACCCTCTAGGGAGGCCTTCTCGCCAGGGTCTAGAGGGAAGTTAGAGGTACAATTGTTAAGAGAGGGATAAAGATGGGCAGGAGCGGACTCCTGAGGATTTCTAGGTTTAAAAGTCACGAACGTCCCCTCTTCCATAGAGCACAGGTCGTGATCCGAGGGACAGACTGTGTCCTGAACCGGGGGATTTCAGGGGGATCCAACAACTTCACCAAGGCCTTGGTCTTCCTCCAGGAGACAACATTCTGAATCCTCAAGGGGTGGTTTCATCCACGTTAGGCGCCAGTTGCCCCACCTGCAGGGCTCCAACGGGTTCTCGACCACACTAAGGAGGGAATGTAGGGACAGGAGATACAAAGGAAAACACACCAAGTCTAGATTCTGATCAAGGTGCAACTTTATTTCCTTCCAGAAAGGCTTATATAGTTATTGCAGGGTGGGTGGGAGCAAGAAGCTGTCATCTGCATAAGGTGGGGCAAGCTAACAAAATGTTTGTATAGGATATTTACAGGGTGAAAGGGTCAAGGGCTCTGACTCAATGTTCTGTTGCTAGGCAACCTGACTGTAAGATGATCTAGTTCCCTGTCTTATGGGGGGGGTGTCTGTATTTTTCCACTAACTAGAGATTCTGTCCTTGTCTCTGACAGACCATGTCGCTATGTCCAGGATGTTGGTATCAGAATTGTATTACAATTCATCTACTTGGAATTGGAAACAGTACAAAGATTTAGTTTCCTTGTGGACAAGCAAAACAGAGTGACCTGTACTATCAGACACAACTTACTCATTAAATGACTCCTCTTCAGCATTAGAAAAGTAAGAGTCTGGAATAGATAGAGCTCTTCTGTTTGCAGTAAATGTCCTCTGACAGATAAACTCAAATTTTGCCCAAAAGGTGAACCATAGTATACAGCAAAAGCGATTTCAGTGCTGCATAGTAATGCAATGTTTCTGGTTTTGTTTCTTGGATGAAAAAAGTAATGATATAGATTTTTATAAAGAACAAAGCTTTTGGTAGGTGCTATTATATTTTATGATGAGTACTACTGAAATGAGTGGATGACTAGAAAATACTCAGAAAGAAGGTGCCTTCTGTACAAATTGGGCTCTTGAAAATCAAACAGTTCTTGGATTGCTTCCCACTATTATTTTCTCCAAACCCAGACAAAACCCCAAGTTCTCCTTTTGTAGGCATCATGGAAACTGATTTAGAAACATACTAGAGCCTCCATCAGACCATTACATCTGACTTCTGTACACAGCTAAAAACAGTATCTAATTCTTAACATAAATGGTGTCTTCTCTAGAATTTGCTCATTATCTTTTTTCTTGTTTTGTTTTACTAGAGTGAATCAATTAATTTGTTAAACCAGAATGCTGCAATTATCACAAAATTTTAAGGAAGGCTTATTTGTTTTGAAAAAAATAACTGACATGATATAATTAGTCTTAGAGACAACTGGGAAGTGTAATTTAGAATTCAATCATTTTTTCACTTCCTTGGGTTGTTTTTTTTCCTTCCCAGCCATGAATACTAAGACTTTAGGTCCTCAGCAGTCTCATAGATTAGGATCACTCTCCAATAACACCTTTTCCAACACCTTTCTCACCCAATAAAATCTCACTGCATTTTTGCCTGATTTTTTAAATCAAATTCACATAGAAAAATTCTTTATGCACCAAATGACAAGAAAATGATTACAATGTATCAAAAATGATTTCAAACTAAAGTCTATATTTGAGGATGACTGTTTAAAGGAATGGAGAGAATTCACAAGACTATATCTTTTAAATTAGAGTTTCTTAATCACCTTTAGTATGGTTGAAACAGAGAACCTTGGACATCAGTCTGGAAAAGGTCTGATGCTGCACTTTTAATAATATAAGGTTGCTGCTGCTGCTGCTGCTGCTGCTGCTGCTGCTGCTGCTGCTGCTGCTGCTGCTGCTGCTGCTGCTATGAGACCACATTTTGAGAAGCACTGCTTTGAATCAAATCACTTGAGAAACTATTAACAAAGACCAGTGGGAACAAGACTTCAGAACACTGAAGCATCCTGTTGAAAATAGTGGGACTTTCTTTTCCTCCGTTCTGTAAATCACATGCTGTTCTTGTGAGAAATGTATAACTTGAAAAAAAGAGATGTGGTATCTTCTTTGCCACTCAATGGTAGGGTTGTCTTGACAATTTTGTAAAGGTGTCAAACCTCGTACATCTTACAAAAAAGCAGAAAATGTGCCCAGTCACTCCATTTCACTGTGTGAATTAAATCATAGAACATGTGAAGATGCCTAGTAAACTGTTAAGGCTTCTAAATACAGTAGATGTTCTAAACAGTTACTGCTGGCTACATATCAACCACAAAAATCACTGCAAACTGTTTTCTGAAAAGCAGGAGTACCTCCTGTTTCCTTTGCCACTCACAAACACTTTGAGCAGCTATAAATGAAATGGTGCACTCAGGTTTAACATGAATCATTATGACCTGAGTAGGGTCCCATACAGTGCAGATCTTTGTATGGTGGAAGTAATTTCCTCTGACATGTTATATATTCTGATTGCAGCTAATGTTTCTATAGTGGGAAAAACATAAGGACTAACACCTACTTAACTTTTCTGAGGGATAGCACATTCCGAATGATGTTACATGAATATGATTCATTGTAAATGAATGAAGTGAAGCATTACATCCCCCTATCTTTCACACAGGACTTAATGATTATGGAAAAAAAGGTTTTCCTATCTTGAATGACCCCCAAATCCATTTTATAAACATCGTCTCTGAAAATATCTGTTTCCATAAGATACAGGCAAAGATCCAGGAGCAGCTGAGAGGAGCCATTGTGATGTCCACATAACAAATCTCGCTCTCTGGAGGGAAGGGCAGAACAGATGGTATCTCTTCAGGCAACAACTCTTCCCCCTTGAAAGCATTTGTTGATGGCAGCAGCCCATACAGAAAGCAACACCACATACTACAGGCAGGCTTTTCTTCCAGCTGTTGAGGTTACACAAAAGGTCTTTTTTCCAAAACGTAAGTGCAAAGGAACACTTGAACTATATGAAGGGGCACAGAATTCCATGCACAGCTGAAATGATCTAACATAACAAAATTTGATGCTATGGTCCCCTCTCTGTCTTCAGACAATGTGAGATTATACATTCACATGTGCTTAGGGGAAGTGCAGATAACAGTGTGAGAAAGGAATAAACTATAATCCTGTTTCATTTATATTTATATTCTCATTCACACCCTCACTTCAAACTCTGGGTTTCCCATGTGGTTGCTCATAATTGCAATAGTCCGCAGAAGGGGGATACACAGAGACTTTCTGTCTTGTCCCCTCTTTATTAGAACTTTCTCTTTCCTCCCACCATGTTCCACTGTGTTTCAGAGCTGCTCATATTATCCCTCTTAATTCTATCACAAATGTCTTACTCTCCAAGTGTAAATTTTTACATATTCCTTCTTGTTTCACTGTGTTAGAAGATATGTGACTACAAGATTAAGAGACTTACTTCAAATAATGAAATCATTTATTAGCTCAGCAAGTTGATTGAGGACATCTACTGTGTAAAGATGGGCACACATCACTGAAGAAAATAGCAACACATTTTCGTCTGCACAACATGTTGTAGTGTACTGAGTTTGGAATCTGAAATTCGATCTAAGACCTAATTCTTTCTTAGGCCTAAGAGGATGAATTCTAGTTCGTCTTCTCAAATGTAATAAATACTAATTAAATCAGTACTTCTCAAAGTACCTCATGAAGTTTCACATTCATCAGTATCTCTTACCTTCCCTGTCAATGTAGATTGCCACCAATTAAACTCTGAAGGTATTAACTACCATTGTTACCATAGTGCTTTCTAATATTTGGGAAGAATCACAAAAAGGAGAGATTTAAATGTTTTTGTACAAATTAAAGTTTAAGACTCTACTCTGCTTTACCAGAGAGAGAAGCTCATGTGATAGGGTTCAACAATCATATATAATTTTTTTTTCTAAACTTCCCAAGCAAATCAAGGACAATAGTTCATCATGGAGATACTTGGTCTCATTTTACACAGACTCTGATGCAGTGATTCTTATGCTAGTAGCAAAAATTATTGAGTACAAATCTCTCAATTTAAAATGTCAAAGAAATCACCTTTGTACTACACTCAGGGAAACCTATTCAATGACACTGTCTGTGTAAGTCATTCTTCAGCCCGTTTAGTAAAGAAAGAAAACACAAATGGTATATGATTTCAGTTTATCCTTTAAAAAATCATTGCACATAGCTGAGGTTTCGGCATTATAGTTTGAGATATAGACAGTTGTGTAGTCCAAATCCCTGTTGAGAACCACTCTGACTAGCTTTCTTGAAGAGTGAGTGTAGTAAATGGGAAAGTGACTGGGGTGATGAGTTATTTTCTTCAAATGTGTATAGCTAGTGGGACAAGGTGAATGAGTGGTATTATCAAAGTACATCATATACATGCAAGAAAATGTCATAACAAAAATCCATTATTTTGTACAACATATGCTAATAAAAAAGGAAAAAAGTAATTATACAAAATGTTTAAAATGTAAGATAAATAAAAAAGAAGTTTAGAAGATGAGAAAAATATATACAAATGAGAGTATAGTAGAAGCCAGATCCAGGAAAGAATCTGGATTCTAGCAAAGAATGGCCATGTGACTCTAAGCATGTCACTAACACTCCAAACAGTAGCAAAATACTTCTAATCTTTTTTTCTAGTGATGCTTTGAGATAAATATATAAAAGTGTTAGCATTCACTGCTTTCTTCATCTTAAATGAAGATAGGATTAAACTTCCAAAAAGCAATTATGTGGAAAAGAAACATGAGCTGTAAGCTTGCTGTTGCTGTGAGTTAGGCATGAAGGGGCTTGGAGTCCCACTAGAGTCCTTAGGCAAGTCTCTAAAAGAATTTAAAAGCAGACACAGTGGGAAAATCTGAAGACAGTTCATTAGAGACAGGGAGAGAAAGCACCCCCTGAGGAGCAAGCTGGTGGACTTTGTATTCATGGCAGCTGCCTGGAGGAATGAGTTTAAAAGTGGAAGAAGTTGGAAACCTGTGCTGCAGGAAAAGAACACAAAAGACTGGTAGGCTTGTCATGGAGTGTCTAGGACATTTGGGGCTTTAGCACATAGCTCATTAAAAAGGCATTGAATCTTCTCACGTCCATTTGTCCTCAGGCCTGTCATTTTTCTACCTACCTTTTGGTAATCTTGTTTACATTGTAAATTAGGATTTCTCTTCAAGACAAAAATTTTACTGTTTACATCAAAGGAAGTTCTTGACCTCTTGACAGAGAAGGTGCCCAATGTTTGCACTGACCCTGGACTCTTCTATTTGCAGCAAACAATGTTATCATCAAAAGCCAGGTTCTGAGTGATTCTGGTACACTCATGTTTGCATATCCCAAGGGGTGTCCAGAAAGTAGATGGCTAAAGAGGCCTTTGTTAGTTCCTTTTATTCTTGCCTATTGTTCATTGTCTTTGTCAACTGCTATTGCGGGCTATCAGCATTTACTTCTACTATGTAAAAATTACCAAAACCCTACAGTAGAAAAAACTGGATTGCAATTAAACTCTTATGCTATACACACAAACAAAAAAATCAGAATAAACAAGCTGAAACTACATGGAAGAGACAAGAGACTGTATAGTATATTCACTGTCATTTCATTTTGAACTGTAAATTAAATTGCATTTATCAGTGTATTATAACATTTGATATTAGTTCATTATTTCAGTAAATTCTTAGTAGTCTCAAAGCAATATTTCTCACACAGACATCCAAAAGCCTATTAATCACTACTATGTACCATTGAATGACTGTTTTACATAAGAAGTCACTAGTATTCCAAAACTGCATAGCACATTTGAAGCTTGAGTTGGCAACAAGGTATTATCAAATTCAAGACTCATTCCAATTTGATAACTTTGTTTATGCCAGTACTTAGAAACAAAAAGCAGTCAGGGAATTTCTCTGAATAACACAAAAAATAAGTTTCAGCCCAACAAACTATTCTTGAATTTATTACTCAATAAAAACAATAGCAAAATCCCATTCAGTTTTCTCCAATTTCTTCCCTAACATGGTAATAACATGAAATATTGACATCATTTATTTTCAAAAATTATTTCAAAGGAGATGGCAAAGAAGTTTAAATTCCCATCAAAACTTGAAGTCCAATCAATCTTTTTGGGGGGCTATTCTTTTTTTAATTAATTAATTCATTTTTATATTATCAGCTTGATACAGTATAAACTCTTATCTTCATAGTGAAATGTTTCACTGAAGCTTGCTCAGTAATTGAGTAAAACCAAAACTTATTATAAGCCACAGTCATCCTAGGGTCTCCCCTGCTATATATATATATATATATATATATATATATATATATATATATATATATATATATATATATATAGCCTCCATGGTTCTGTGGGTTGCAGTCTGATTGTTCTTTGCTTTATATCTAGAATCCACTTATGAGTGAGTGCATACCATGTTTGTCCTTCTGGGTTTGGGTTATCTCACTCAGGATGATTTTTTCTAGTTCCATCCATTTGCCTGCAAATTTCATGCTGTCACTGTTTTTCTCTGCTGAGTAGTACTCCTTGTGTATATGTACCACATTTACTTAATCCATTCTTCAGTTGATGGGTATCTAGGTTGTTTCCAGGTTCTGGCTATTACAAATAGTGCTGCTATGAATGTAGTTGAACATGTATCTTTGTGGTATGATTGAGCATTCCTTGGGTATAGGTCCAAGAGTGGTATGGCTGGGTCTTGAGGTAGTTCGATTCCCAATTTTCTGAGAAACCACCATACTGATTTCCACAGTGGTTGTACAAGTTTGCATTCCCACCAACAGTGGAGGAGTGTTCCCTTTGCTCCACAACCTCTCCAACATTAACTGTTATTAGTGTTTTTGATCATAGCCATTCTGACAGGTATAAGGTGGTATCTCAGAGTCGTTTTGATTTGCATTTCTCTGATGATTGAGGATGTTGAGCACTTCTTTAAATGTCTTTCAGCCATTTGTGATTCTTCTTTTGTGACTTCTCTATTTAGTTCTTTAGCCCATTTTTTAATTGGATTGTTCAGTATTTTGCTGTCTAGTTTCTTGAGTTCTTTATATACTATGCAAGATCAGTCCTCTGTCAGATGTGGGGTTAATGAAGAACTTTTCTCATTCTGTAGGCTGTCTTTTTGTCTTATTGACCCTGTCTTTTGCCCTGCAAAAGCTTCTCAGTTTCAAGAGGTCCCATTTATTAATTGTTGTGCTCAGTGTCTGTGCTGTTGGTATTATATTTAGAAAATGATCTCCAGTGCCCAATCAATCTTGACCTCGAGTTTGTCTTTGACAACATTGATATATAACCCACATTCATGAGTAACATAAATTTTATGCACAAGTAATTTGATTTACTATGAAGACAGTTTTTCTTCTGGAAAGGCTTGTTCTGATGCAAGAAACATGTAACTATGAACTCAAGAGATGTATCAGGTTAAAGAAAGCTTAAAATTCCCCATTTGTTATTTAAAAGTAAGATTTCTTCAACATTGATCCAATTCGAAATTATTTAGTTTCTGTCTAAAATGTAAATTAATTTAAGTAAATAATTGACTTCAAGAAATACAGAAAAATCACTTTGAAGATTTAATTTCTCACCTGCCAATGAAGCAGTGCTTTGACTTATCCTTTATGTTATAAGTGAAATCTTAGCCTGTTCTACAGTGAAGAAGAGAAGGAAAGGAAATAACTAAAGCCTGTTTATTATAATGCTAATAGTAAAAATAAATAATTATTTTAAGTCAATTCATAATAGGCAAAACTTGTTAAGAGCTAAAAATACCCTAAATTAGCCAGATATTTTAAAAGAAGAATTCTGTATAATTATGTGCAAAAATATGCAAATTATCAGCCATGGAGAGAGCAAATACCTAAGAAGCTCAACCCTTGAAGGAAACCAAAAATTAGAGTGGATCCTTGAAAAAACTACTCTCTTAAGGAATTACTTTTTTCTAATTCTGAATTTCCTCCCAGTTCTAGATTTGTTGGATACATTATGAGTGATTATGGTATGAAGGTCCAATTTCCTGCAATATAAGGTCAATACACCACTTAGCATCCCATTGTAAAAATAATGAACCAAACAAAATATTATTAGTAGAGAAAATCAAAGTTCCATACAATAGTAAGTGAAAGATGAGATAATGACTGAACTTCACAGCCTCATCCTTTTTTGAAAATGTTTTAAGCCACACAGTGATGGCACATGCCTTTAATCCTAGCACTCAGGAGGCAGAGGCAGGCAGATCTCTGTGAGTTCAAGGCCAGCATGATCTATAGAGTGAGATCCAGGACAGCCACCAAAACTATAGAGAGAAACCCTGTCTCGAAAAAACCAAAAACAAAAAGAATGATAATAATAAAATAAAAAATAAATAAAATGTTTAATATAAAAAATAAAATGTCAGCCGGGCGTTGGTGGCGCACGCCTTTAATCCCAGCACTCGGGAGGCAGAGGCAGGCGGATTTCTGTGAGTTCGAGGCCAGCCTGGGCTACCAAGTGAGCTCCAGGAAAGGCGCAAAGCTACACAGAGAAACCCTGTCTCGAAAAACCAAAAAAAAAAAAAATAAATAAAAATAAAATAAAATAAAATGTCTTAAACACAGAGGGAATTCTACTTAATATCCATCCTTTCTCTAGAAAGCCAATATATGATTCCATGTGACATACCTTTACTTCATTTTGTAAATATTATTTCTTTTATATTTTTGAAATAATAAAGAACATCATTTCACCTTTCCTTTCCTTCCCTCCAAAACTTCTCACATACCCCTCCTGGCTTTTTTCCAGTTCCTTCCCACTTTTTTCCTTCCCACTTTTTACATTAATCGTGTGTGTGTGTGTGTGTGTGTGTGTGTGTGTGTGTGTGTGTTTATATATGCACATATAACCTGCTCAGTATGTATAAAGTTAAATGTATATATGTTTTCAGGGCTTAACATTTGGTATTGGATAACCAATTAATGTATTATTTATTCCCTGGTAAATAATATTTCTCACTCTCTCAGCATTCCTTAGTTGCCTATATTTATGTGTGTTGGGCTGAGGCCTCTTAGGTTTTTCCCTATCCATATTAACCTTTCTATTATTGTTCTTGTTCAGCTATTGCTTAGGTAGTCTTATTGGTGAGACACTAGAGTGTAGCTCGTGAAATTCCTTTGACACACAATCTCACAGCAAACTCTCTGTTCCTGTGGCTCTTATAACCTTTCCATTGGCTTTTCCACAATGATTTTTGAGCCTTGGAATGAGAATTCTTTTATAGATGTACTCACTGGGATTGAGTTTCATGGCTGCATTTTGATTGGTTGTGGTTTTCTATAATTGCTGACGAAGAGAGTTTTCCTTGATGAGGAGTGCAGACTGTAGTAACTGTGGGTATAAGGTTAAATATTTAGCGTATAGTGAGGGATCATGCTGCTTTAGTAAAGTCATAATTTTGGATTCTCATCCAAGATACATGGCTTCATTAACACTGAGTAGTTGGTTAGTTTTCCAGTACAAGGCATGGTTCCCCTCTTGATGAGTGGTGCTAAGTCCAATTAAAGAGCTGTTGCTGGCTGCCACCTAGATGCACATTCCACTACTTCACCTTTAAGGCTACCATGTCATGGTGGTAGTTGCTGTGGTTCCTCAGCATCATAGTTGGATAGGACTGTTGATTCCTTTCCTCCTTTGGAACCTTGCATTAGTAAGTCAGAAAAATCCTCCAGAGAAGCCCATAAAACACTGAACTACAAAATAAATATATCATGCAATAGTCTTTTCTACCTTTCTTTTTCTTTTCAGTGCAGGATGAAGAATTTGTAGAAACAAAGCTAATGAGTATTTGTTAATTTATAAAAGAGTTTGTGAGGTCAGATGAAGTAACACATATAACATTTGTGGTTATTAGATGTTTGACACTAGAAGCAAGTTCCAGCTGTCACCTGCCATCTTTTTTTTTTAAAAAGATTTATTTATTTATTATGTATACAGTGTTCTGTCTGCACATATCCCTGCAAGCCAGAAGAGAGCACCAGATCTCATTACAGATGGTTGTGAGCCACCATGTGGTTGCTGGGAATTGAACTCAGGATCTTTGGAAAAACAAGCAGTGCTCTTAACCTCTGAGCCATCTCTCCAGCCCCACATTCCATCTTTTAACACAGAAAAGTCTATTAGAGATCTGACTAGGGAAAACTCACTTAATATGAAACAATGTTCCTATTTATTTTCAGAGAAGGCAGTTAGGACTTTGACTCTGGACTCTGTCTTTGCAGAGTTATTTGTGTAAGCAAATACCCAAAGTGATAGAAACAGATACTCAGTCCTTAGTCTGAAGATAGATTTGTTAGCTCTCCAGGAGTACAAATATATGATTGCTTTTGGTATGAAGATTGGACAGTTTATCAGCAGTATCTGATAAGAATTAAAGTATTCTAAGTTCTGGGTTTCTCAGATGCGACAAAGACCTACTATGTATCCACTCTAGTCATTCCACATAAGTCCAACAGGACTTGGAGAACAAATAGAAATCAACACAACCATGAAGCTCATGCTGCCTGCTGGGCTGTGGCTGATAAAGTACTTTTGTATCTGATCCAGAGCCAAATTATTTTCTGCAAGCAACAAGGAAACTGTGGCAGAGTTACTTGTTAACTTGCAGCCACAATACAATCTCAAAGTCATTCTTTACAATTATTGTCATACAATATCTTTCCTATATAATTGCAATTAATATGGAAACTGGCATATATTTTTAGAAACTATTATAAGGATATACAGCACAAGTAAACACATTTGAGTGACTCTTTCTCCACAGTGCATATTCAGATGGGTTAAATAATTTAGAAATTTAATATTGGTTGGGTTTACATTTTTCTTCCCACTGGCAACTTTTCCACTCTCCACCATTTTATTCAGAGACTTCATGTGAATTTCTGATGAATTTAAAGTTCAGTGTGTGATAGTTTAAATGCAATTGCCCCCCATAATCCCATTATCCCATAATCTTATAGGGAGTAGCATGAAAAGGAGATGTAATTTTGTTGGAGTGGATATGGTCTTGCTGGATGAAGTGTGGTGGGGTGGGCTTTGAGTTTTCATATACTCAGGGTACTGTCCAGGGTGTCAGTCAAATTCCTATTGCCTGCAAGATGCAAGACACTTGGCTATTTCTCCAGCACCATGCCTGTCTGCACACCACCATGCTGCCCGCCATGATGGACTGAACCTCTGAACTGTAAGCCAGTATCTTCAATTAAATATTTTCTTTATAAAAGTTGCCATGGTCATGTCTTCATGGTGTCTCCTCACAGCAATAGTAAACCCTAGACACAGTGCATCTGTACATTTTGCTGACCTGACAGTACTTAGTATCATTATATATTAAAATTTCATGTAACCTGAACACTATTTTCTCTTATAAATATACACAAACTCAATGTACTCGTACAAATACACACAGAAAGAAGTATTATAATAGTCTTAATTTGGAAAGCCACTTAGAATCACAAATATGCATTTGTTTTCCTATTTCCTTTGTTCTTGACTTGGTGGAAGTTTACCTATAAAAAGAAGTTAAGACTCCTTGAACTATGTGTCATATACACTAAAGTATCAGATAAGTGCTGTGGGATGTTCTCTATGTTGTGAATGTGTTGTTCTAATTGGTTAATAAATAAAGTGCTGACTGGCCAGTAGCCAGGCAGGATGTATAGGTGGGACAAAGAGAGAGGAGAATTGTGGGAAAAGGAAGGCTGAGTTAGGAGACTCTGTCAGCCGCTGCCATGGGGAACAGGATGTAAAGTACCGGTAAGCCACTAGCCACGTGGCAACTTGTAGATTAATAGAAATGGGTTAATTTAAGATATAAGAACTAGATAGCAAGAAGCCTGCCACGGCCATACAGTTTATAAGTAATAAAAGTTTCTGAGTGATTATTTTATAAGTGGGCTGCATGGCTGCAGGGGTTTGGCAGGACCTGGAAAGAAACTCTCCATCTACAGACAAGAATAAACTTTTCTACTGTCTTTGACACATCAAGTTATTTAAATTTTGAGAGCCTCCATCTATTCACATGAACAAGACAAATTAAATTACTTGAGAACAGACATAAAATTGTATGAAACAATGATGTTTACATTGGCAGACTGGAAAAAATAGGGCTTAATTGAGATTTTCTCAGAAACATATTTCTATTTCTGCTAAATAAAATTATATGGAAAATGAATAATGAAAGTGATAAAACAGAGCAAAATACTTTGAAAGGAGACTATAAGTTCATGTCCTGAAGAGGACTTTCTAGATACATTGCATGTAACAGATTCTAATTTTAAAATACTTTCTTGAATCTTATTATCTATGATAGATAATGAAAGAATTTATTTAGGGGATGAAATATTTTTGAAGCCTAAAGCATCATACTCTTACCTGTAACTAACTAACATAACCAGAAACTGAAGATTATATTAGAAGCTAAAGATTTTAGATGTTTTTTTGATTCAACTTCTTTCTTTATTCATGAAAAATATTAAGGGCAGAGAAGGACACTTGGAAAGTATATGATGATTTTGTTTTAAAGTTTTTCTCTGACAAAAATTACTCCAATATTTCAATGTTTGCCCTAGATGGACTATGAAGCAATCACACATCTATCTCTAAAATAGCCATTATCCTTTACCTTATTGTCTTTTCCTCATTTCTTTAAGGGGATTTTTCATTTCCTCTTTGAAGACCTCTATCATCTTCTTAAAGTTGTTTTTTAAGATTGATTCCTTCTGTTTCTTTTGCATTGAGTTGTTCAGGTCTTGCCGATGTGGAACCACTGGGTTCTGATGAAGCCATATTGTTCTTTACATTGTTGACCATATTTTTGCACTGGCATCTACCCATCTCTTTCTCCATTTGGTGGAAGCAGTGTCCGTGTCTGAGGGAGCCTCTCTCGGTCCAATGGGAGCTCTTGGTCTAATCAGACTTCTTGGTCCAATCGGCGCTGGTGGGCTCTTTGTCTCAGCGAGCAGCTTCATTCTCAGAGGATGGGTAGGTTTGGGAGGGGTAGGGCTTGTGGGTTACAGGGTCTGGTGGGGAATGGTGGTAGTCTGACCTGTCTGCAGGAGGCCTGCCTACTGGCCTGAAACTGGGACTGGAATGGAGGGGGCAGGGTTGTGCCCCTGGGCCTAAAGTCTAGAGGCTGGGTTGTTTGGCTATCTAAACAAAGACTCACCTCTTAGTCTAATCAGCGCTGGCAAGTTCTTGATCAATATATATTATATATTATTAAATCTACTGTATTCTATTATCTAAGATTCCGGGATTTCAAAAATGACTATTCATAAATGAATTAAAATTAAAAGAGAATAATGACTGATAACCATCTCTGTTTAAAATAGATGAATTATTTATTGTGGATTGTCCTTTTAAACCCAATGCAATCATAATAATCCTTAAAAGTATAAAAAAGCAGAGGAAGAGATCAGAGTCATGTGATGTAAGAAAGTCTTCACTGACTATCAAGGAAATACCACATGTACATGCAATAAGTAAATAAATACAAAGAATAAAATGACTGTGCAGGATTGAAATTAAAATACCAAAAAATAAATAAATAAAAAAATAAAAACAGATTGAGGGTCTATGACATCTCCAAACACTAATTGTTGGCTAGGTTTATGGTACCTGGCACAAATTACCTCTTATTGAAGAAGCCTTAAGTCCAATTGGACAGCTGTTGCTTATCCCTATGTTAAAAGTGCTACAAAAAAGGGCTACTAATGAACCATTGTATACACATTCATTATATATAAGCTTATGAAGTAATGGTTCCCTATAGGTTTCTCAATCATCCCTAATGTTATCTCTCCTTCCTCCCTTTCTCTCTATAATACCCTACCTACCTGCTCCCCAGTTAAGGCTCTCATACTTTTCTAATTTACAACTTCTTAGCACCTATATACTGTACATTATTTACCCCCTCTCCAAAGATGCTTATTCCTCTTTGCCCATGATCCCTTCCTACGTTCCTGTTTTCTGTTTGTTACTTCAGGTTATATATTCAAATTGAAATATTTGTAGTTAGGATCCACAAATTACAGAGAATGTGTAGTGTTTGTTTTCCTGGGTCTGGATTACTTCACTCAATATATTTTGCAGTTCCATCAATTTACATTCAAGTTATATGACTTCAGTTTTCATTACAGATAAATAGAATTTCATTTTTCTCTATGTAATTTCCATTATCCATTTATCAGTTGGAGGACTTTAGGTTATTTGCATTTCCTAACTGCAATAGAATGGCAATGAACATGGATGAGCAAGAATCTGGTAGAGTAAGATGTCAAATACTTTGGGCATATGCTAAGGAGTGGTGTAGCTGAATAATATGATATACTTATTTTTTGCTTTTGATAAGTGACTACAAAAATTTCCAGAGAGAAGTTAATGTAATTTGCAATCACACCAACACTAAATGAAGGTTTCTCTTACTCCATATCCTTATCAACATTGGTTGTCAATTTTTTTCTTGATCTTAGACTTTCTGACTTGGGAAAAAATGAAATCTGTGGTGGTTTGAATAAGAATGCCCCCATAGGCTCATATATTCACGAGGGAATGGAACTCTTTGATAGGATTAGGAAGATTAGGAAATGCAGGCTTGTTGGAGGAAGCTTGTCACTGTGGGTGGAATTTGAGGTTTCAAAATTCCTTGCTAATCCCAGAGTCTTTCTCTGCCTGTGAATCAGGATGTAACTGCTCTAGCACCTGCCTTCATGCCATTGTGCTCCCCCACATGATAATGATGGACCAAGGCCCTGAAACTGTAAAGAAGCCCCTATTAAATGTTTTCTTTAAGAAGAGTTGCCTTGGTCATGGTGTCTATTCACAGCAATAGAACACTAAGACAAAATCTCAAAGTTATTTTAATTTGCATTTCCTTAATTTCTAAGGATATTGAAAATTTTTTGAGATATTTCTTAGCCATTTTTTTTCCTTAAGTGTGCTCTGTCATTTGTCTTCTTGACTCAATGCTTTTTGAGTTCTTTGTGTATCCTGGATATTAATCCTCTATCATATGTGTAGATGGAAAAGATTGTCTCCCACTCTGTGGGCTTCTCATTCACTCTGCTTTTTGTCTCCATGGTTGTACAGAAGCTGTTTAGTTTTATGAGGTCTTATTTGTCAATTATTTGTCTTAATTACCGAGTAAATGGAATCCTATTTAGAAAGTCCTTTTCTACACCTATACTGTGTACTGAATATGTTTTCTTCTAGCAGTTTCAGCATTTTCAGATTTCACATTAAATTTTTTGATACATTTGGAGTTGATTTTTATTCAGGGTGATAAATCTGAGTCTAATGTCATTTTTCAACATGTGAGTATCTAGTTTTTACTAAACTATTTTTGAAGATGCTTCCTTTGTTCAAGTGTGTATTTCTGGAATCATTGTAAAAATATTGGATGGCTGTAATTTTCTGCACTCATGTTTGGGTTTTCTGACATGTCAGCTTTTTAACCAGTACCATTTTGATTTCATTACTATAGCTACATTTCAAAATATCCCAATATTTTTTATTTAGTTACTTGTTGACAAAACAAGATATAATTCCGCTTTCATTCCCTATCCATGGAAACAGCCATGGTTCCATAGTCTTCCACTTTTAATAATTTTTATAATGAAGCCAACCTGACCTGACTTGGGTACTCTCGTTATTTATTTTCTCCTCTCCACTTCCTCAGTGCAGTCTCATTGACTTTCTTACTTTTCTAAGACATACCAGGCGTGTTTCACACAGTGACATAGCTTTTCCAACTTTCTTATGAGCTCTGTTTTAAAGTTAAGGGCAAAAGTCTTCAGGAGTTCTTTGTCTAAAGGGAAACAACCTCCTCAATATTTTAGTTCCTTTTATAGATTTATTATTATCCTTCATAACAAATTTTATGAGCTTTATGGTTCTCAAGGACCTTTTAACAGACCCCTAAATAATGTCTAGCACAAGACAAAGATTAAAGGAAAGTATTAAATAAATCATTGAAATTTAGATATCTAGTAATATGTGGTTTCTTTATCATAACTTCTAATTTTAAATTATTAGTAACTAAAATACATTTGAACTATAAAAATTGTATATCTTCATTTGTTATTATAAAAACAAGATTATCATATCCTGACAAAAAATATTCTCTGGAATTCATATAGTGATGATACATGTACATTTCAGAAATATACATACAATTTATAGTTTAAAATGATAATTTCTGGTTATCATTTTACTGTTTTGTGTATTTTTTTGTTTCTTACATCTTCCATCCCTTTATTCTTATTTTATTTATTTCTAAAAATAAATAACAGGTTGATGGATAGCTCAGGCAATAGTCATTTGTCTTCAAGACAGATGACCCATGTTCAAACCCTGAGACCCCCACATGGTGGAATGATACAACAGACTCCTGAAAGCTGCCCTCTGACCTCCACTGATATCTCATGGTATATGTGCACATGGGAGCATATAAAAATACACTCATACACACACACACACACAAATAAAGGTAATGAAGAAAAGAAGAGACAGCTCCAAACTTTTAGATTCAATACATAGTTATAAGAAAAATAATACAACTTTAGTATTTGTATTTAAAACTGGTTACTGTGTCAGCATATGATACTGATTTTTTCAGGAACCATTGAATTACTATTTTAGTTATATTTTAGTGCATGTGATCATTTTATTGTCATCTAAATATTTTAGTGGTACAATAAATTTTAAAATTGAATGAAATATTTAGAGAACCCCCTAATATAATCCCTAGAAACAAGGAGAAAATAGCTAAGAGCACTAGTTTTTCAATGTTCCAATATACTAAGGAACATATTGTTGTTTTTCCCTAAAATATTATTAGGAAACAGCATTATAATTTTACTGTTTTATAACACAACTAGCAGTTTTGTAAAGAGTGTGACCTATCACAAATAAATTAATGCTACACTTGAAACAAATGGTTGTATGAGTTAAGAGTTGATTTGAAACAAGTCTTTCTAAAAATAACAATATGCAAATTGAAGGAAATGGGCTGTGTGTGTAAAATATTTAAAGTTATAGCTTTAAGGAAATATGAAGAACTATATATTTTAATTGTATAAAACAATATCATGTGGAAAATATTATCTCAAGGATGTCATTGGAAATTTGAATTGTAGTATCTTTTATCACTGAACTATAAGATTGTCTCCAGAAAACTACTGATTCTTATAGTTTTACACACACATACACAGAAATGAAACCAATGTCAAACATTTTTTAACTGTAAAAGATAAACTTTATACATACAGGTAAGTGGAGTTCTCAACCCTCATGAATAAGCCTCTCTTTGCAAAAGTTGGAGATCATTACAGAAAAACATAACCAATCAAAATGAAGAGTTGTGGAGTCCAGTCTTCACTGATACACCAACAACTTAATTCCTTCACCTAATGCTCATGCATAATTGCAGAAGAGGGAGAAAAAGATTTAAAAAGCCAGAGGAACAGCAAGATTGCTGTGAGGCTGTGTCTCCTAGATATGTATGATATGTCAACAACATGGCTGCCTAAACAAGACCTGAACAATGATGACACCAACAGACATGATAATGTGGAAGAAGGAATGTCCATGAAGCCTCAACTCTATATGCAATTAAGGAATGTGGTGGTAATCTAATTGTATTGAAATATTATTTTGATTTGTACTGAAATATTAATTTGATTGTATGTTAATAAATAAAGTTGTCTGGGGGTCAGAGCTATTAGAGCCATAGCAAGAGTGTGGCGGTGGTGGCACACGCCTTTAATCCCATAGATATCTGTGTGTTCAGGGTCAGAGCTATTAGAGCCATAGCAAGAGTGTGGTGGTGGTGGTGGTGGCACACGCCTTTAATCCCATAAGATCTCTGTGTGTTCAGGGATACAGCCAGCATTGGAGACATATGCCTTTAAGACCTAGGGGGCTGTACATTCAGACAGTGACGAGGCAGTCATGTGTTTGGGTTTACAACCAATGAGAAGGCAGAACAACATACTTTAAAAATACGAACCGAGAGGAAGTAGGTCTTTTTTCGCGAAGCTGGGACAGCAGGAGGAAGGGTGAGATTTTAGCTCTGAGCTCTGACTTCTCGGCTTTCTCTTTTACATTGTTTCTGTGTTTCTTATTTAATAAGACGGTTGGTTACATCTACATCTGGCGCCCAACGTGACAAGAATCCATTAAAAACTGCTTGGCTTGGCAGCAGGTCCGCTTTCCCGCAAGGGCGGCAGGCGGCCCGCGGCGGCGGCGGCGGCACACGGCGGCCGGCGGCGATCGGCTTCTTAGTCCGAGCTGCTGGTGTCCTAGTCCGGGTAGCAACTTCTAGCCCGGGCCTAGGTCTGTGAGCAGCTTGCCTAAAGCGGGTGCTACAAACAACTCAGACCTGCCCTGCCGAACAGGGCCCTGCCTGTAAAGCCAACGCACGTGGTCGGAGCTTAAGGAAGCCAGACCCAAGCCTTGACTCGGCACAAGAGGGAACACGTGGCTGCATTTAAGCTTTAGCCGGCTACGCTTTCTTGTGCGTTCTCTCTTTCCTCTCTCTCTCTCTCTCTCTCTCTCTCTCTCTCTCTCTCTCTCTCTGGATTTACACCTGGGACACTAGGTGGCTGCTTTGAAAATCCCCTCGGATTTCTACTGTTCTACGCAGATTTGGTAAGTCATAATATATCAGATATTTTAAAGGAAACTATCTAAAAGAGAATTTTTTTCCACATTAAAAAACAAATGGGTTTTATGTGTACATTGGAAGAAAATTGGTTTTTGTTCGAAATTTTAGGCAGTCTGGCAATGGAACAACTATATAATATTAGTATTGGTGGAATTATGCACCTCATCACTATAATAATCCACATTTTAATATTTAAAAAGATAGTCAATTTAAGTGCCAGGATAACAGCGTTAGAAGAACTTGTTAAACCTGTAAAAATTCAGACAGAAGAAATTAACAGTGAAGTTGTTTCAAGTCGGGATCATAAGGTTGCAGAAAGAAAGCCTGTTTTCACACAGTCACCCTTAATTTATCCTGTAACAGTACAGCAGATGCCTGATCAAATGGCTACACAAAATACTTGGGCTCCAATTGAAATGTTGGATTTAAAAAGGTTTAAGGAGGCAATAGTATCTTATGGCATGCATTCCCCATATGTAAAGCAAATGTTAAACACTTGGTCAACATATAATAGGATAGTACCACAGGACTGGCGGGACCTCGCACAAGGTGTTCTGGAACCCAGCCAGAGACTTCAATTTCTGACTTGGTTTAAGGAGGAGGCTAAAAACATAGAAAAACAATGGAGGGATAAAGGAGTACAAGTTTGCCAGGATCAGCTTATGGGCGAAGGCCAATATGCTTCAGCACAAGGACAATGTTTATATGATGTCCAAACCCTAATTTTATGTCGAACGGCAGCCTTGAATGCATGGGACAAAGTTGAGGAACCAGGAAAAAAATCTGAGTCATTTACAAAGGTGAAGCAAGGCCCAAAAGAGTCTTTTACAGATTTTTTACAAAGACTGGCTTCAGCAGTAAAGAGAACGGTCTCGGATTCAGAAGCTGGTAAGGCAATAATTGAATCTTTGGCCTTTGAGAATGCGAATGCAGCATGCAAAAGAATAATCAGGCCATTAAGGGCAAGATCTGCACCTATGGAAGATTGGATTAGAGAAACAATTAATGTTGAAGCTGATGAGCATGATGATACATGGGTAGGAGAAGTAATTTCAAAAGGTTTGAGGAGTGTTAGATGTTTTGGATGTGGAAAGCAAGGACATTTGAAAAGGGACTGTAGACATGTCATTTCCAGAAACAATGTTTCTTCAAGGAACAATGGCAACAGAATGCCCCTTCCTTCTGGAGTATGCAGAAGGTGTGGTAAGGGAAAACACTGGACCAACGAATGTAGATCAACAAAGGACAGACAGGGTAATCCTTTGCCTCAGTCTTCGGGAAACTCCCAGAGGGGCCTCAGGCAGGCCCCCAGTGCAAATCCAGTTCAAACCTTTCCGGCAGCCATAGAGGAAATGCCTGCTCTGGAGAGCGATTAAATAACCAAATGCCTATTGGAATAAATCATGCTGGTCAGAATGATGAAACAGAGAGAATAGAAAATTCAGGAGAAAACATAAAGAAAATTTTTTGGCAAACTTCTATTAATGAACAAAGACCAAAATTAACGATAAAAATAAATGGTGTTTTGTTGTCTGGTCTGGTAGACACAGGTGCGGACGTTACCATAATTGCACCAGAATTTTGGCATCCAACTTGGCCTCTTCAGGAGGTAAACGTTCAACTGTTAGGAATTGGGACATTATCTCAGGTGAAACAGAGTGCAAGATGGCTCGAATGTATAGGTCCAGAAGGACAGAGAGGAAAATTAAAACCATATGTGGCTAACATAACTATGAACCTGTGGGGTCGAGACTTGTTGCAACAATGGAATACTCAGATTAACATCCCTCCAATCTCAGAAACAAATCATAAACTAGCACATGTTACTGAGAGAAATATTAGAAGATATTGTTCTAATGAGTGGTCACCAGCCATCCATATTATACAAGAACAGGGCACAATAACTGATGATCTTCCAAAGACACCAACAGCTCTACCTTTAAAATGGTTAACAGACAAGCCTGTATGGGTCCAGCAATGGCCTTTAACAACAGAGAAACTCCAGGCTTTAGAAGAGCTGGTAGAAGAACAGTTAAATGCTCAGCATATTGAAGAATCAACCAGCCCTTGGAATTCTCCTGTATTTGTTATTAAAAAGAAATCTGGTAAATGGAGAATGGTAACAGACCTTAGGGCAATTAACAAAGTAATTCAGCCAATGGGTTCTCTACAATCTGGGATGCCTTTGCCTACTCTGTTACCAAAAGGATGGCCTCTCATAGTTATTGATTTAAAAGACTGTTTCTTTTCAATACCCTTACAAGAAAAAGACAGAGAAAGATTTGCTTTTACAGTGCCTACTTATAATAATTCTCAACCGGTTAAAAGATTTCAATGGAGGGTCCTCCCACAGGGAATGTTGAATAGCCCAACTCTGTGCCAATATTTTGTACAACAGCCATTGGAAGTGATACGTAAAAAATTTCCTAAATCTATAATTTATCATTATATGGACGATATTTTACTAGCTGACTCAAATGCAGATACTTTAGAAATAATGTTTGAAGAAGTAAAGAAAATTTTGCCTCGCTGGGGATTACAAATTGCTCCTGAAAAGATACAAAGAGGAGATTCTATTAATTATTTAGGATATAAAATAGAGCTACAAAAAATTAGACCCCAAAAGGTGCAAATTCGGAGAGATAGACTACAGACTCTTAATGACTTTCAAAGATTATTTGGAGATATTTCTCATCTACGAACTATTGTTGGGGTAAAAAATGATGAACTGACTAATTTGTTCAAAACCTTAGAAGGTGACAAGGACTTAAATAGTCCAAGAGAATTATCACCTGAAGCTGAGAAAGAATTAGCATTGGTAGAAAAGAAAGTGCATGAAGGACACGTGAATCGTATTGATCCAAAGCTGGATTGCATTTTGGTTATCTTACCTTCTAGGCGTTCTCCTACTGGAATATTAATGCAGAGGGAAGATATTATATTGGAATGGATATTTTTACCAAATAAACCAAATAAAAAATTAAAAACTTATGTGGAAAAAATCTCTGACTTGATTTACAAAGGAAAATTGAGACTTCGTCAATTAGCAGGCATAGACCCAGCAGAAATTGTCGTACCATTAACTAAGGAGGACATTGAAAAATTATGGACAGAAAGTGAACCTTGGCAAAGAGCTTGCAGTAATTTTTTGGGAGAAATTAACAGCAAATATCCCAAAAGCAATAGAATTGATCTTATAAAGAGAGCTGAATGGATCTTGCCTCGAATTGTACGGCAAAAACCCATATCTGGAGTTCGTACATTTTATACAGATGCCAACAAAGAAGGAAAGGCAGGTTACAAATCAGAAAATTTAAGTAAAGTGGTTCAAAGTCCGTATAATTCAGTGCAAAAATCAGAATTGTATGCTATTCTGTTGGTATTAATGGATTTTTCAGAACCTCTCAACATAGTAACTGACTCTCAGTATGCTGAAAGAGTGGTGTTACATATTGAGACTGCAGAATTTATCCCTGATGCTTCAGAATTAACTTCACTATTTATTCAATTACAAGATACAATCAGGAAAAGGAATCATCCTTTATATATAACTCACATTCGATCCCATACTGGTCTGCCAGGCCCTCTAGCACAAGGCAATGAAGAGATTGATAAATTATTGATAGGAAATGTGCTGGAGGCCTCAGAATTTCATAAAAAACATCACGTTAATAGTAAAGGTTTAAAAAAAGATTTTTCCATAACCTGGCAACAAGCCAAAGAAATAATAAAGAAATGTCCTACTTGTTCCTTCTACAATCAGACACCATTACCAGCAGGATGTAACCCAAAGGGTACTCAGAGAAATGAAATCTGGCAGATGGACGTGTTTCACTTTGCAGAATTTGGAAAATTGAAATATGTACACCACACTATCGATACTTATTCAGGATTTCAATGGGCAACTGCTTTGAGTTCTGAAAAAGCTGATTCTGTAATCACTCATTTGCTAGAAGTTATGGCCATCATGGGTATACCTGCACAAATCAAAACTGACAATGCTCCATCATATGTCTCTGTTAAAATGAAACAGTTTTTTGCTTATTACAATATAAAGCATATTACAGGCATACCACATAATCCTACAGGTCAAGCAGTTATAGAAAGATCAAACAGAACTCTAAAGGATATGCTAAATAAACAGAAATGGGTAACAAAAACCCCCAGAAATAGACTGCATAATGCTCTTCTAACTTTGAATTTTCTGAATGCCAATGAGAAAGGAACAACAGCTGCAGAGAGACATTGGATAATAGAAAAAACTACAGAATTAAATCAGCCTATATACTTTAAGGATGTGCTGACCTCAGAATGGAAACCAGGGTATGTATTACATTGGGGACGTGGTTTTGCTTTTGTTTCTACAGGAGAAGATAAGCTGTGGGTACCATCAAAATTGATAAAGGTTCGATTTGAACAAGAGAGACCTCTTAATTAGAGGAGGTGATAGTTCATCAACCAGCATGAACATCCAATTTAAACTAACTTGTATCAATAACACATGCCTTTTCATTTAATCAGATAATAACTTGCCAAAAAGGAACATCCCCAAAATTAGTCTTGGGGAAAGGTTTTTGTTTTTGTCTTTTAGGAGAATGAAGGTTAAGGAATCTGAAGAACACTGGACAAATGAGACAACTGAAGAAAAGGGACAAATCATCTATCCCAAGAAACAGAGTGAAACGGTGTATGGGTATATATTATCTAAAAAAATTTTATGTCTTCCTAAATGTTTGTTTCTGCTTTTCTCTAAAGATTTAACACTCTTGGTTTTCTAATAGTCCCAGTTCAATTAAAATTTAAAGCTGACTTTGGAGTTGGAGAATGGCTCTCTCCTTCTTTAAAATCAAGCATGTTGTTAAAAGGAAAATGCAAACTCCCTGTATCATGCCAGAATAAGAGCCATCTTCTGCTAGGGTACAGGACAAAAGCAAAATTAATTAAGGGACTATTCTATTACTAATCTCAACTCTTTGATTCTATTCTGATTCTTTAAACTTTTCTCAAAGTATAAATTTTATATCAAAATTTACAAGATTAATATATATATATACATTTTAAACTTTGTTAAGATATGAATGGTCACATAGAGTACTAACTAATTCTAGAAAAAAGGCTAGCTGCATATATATGTTTTTGTGTTCGAGTCTCTTATCAGTTTTCTGCAGGAAATCATGGCCAGGCCTAACATCAACTGAAGTCTCCAGAAAGAAGATGGGGCCCCACAACAACAACAATTCCACGTGGACAATAATAATATCATTAAGCTGACAAACATCATCCATAGATCAGCTTTGAACTACAAGGTGCTCAGAGCAAATTTGAGATGACTAGCTGAGATGATCCAGTCTCAAAGACTACTTGAATAAGGACTTGAGATAAACCCTCAACTTTGGCATTATACACAGACTGGATAATGAAGGATATAGTTACCTCTCCTAGAATTTGACAATTAACCTAAAATTTTTCTTTCAGGATAAAGAAAACTTCGCCCATACCCAGCAGGAAGCAATTTTAAGAATACGACGCCCACATTCCCAAAGAGGTGGTGTGGGGCGGGTGGTTTTTTGGTCTTTTTAATGGGTTCTGGGTCTGGGATAATTTTCAGTATTTAGGGGGGTTGGTTACAAGTTATTGTCAAGGGTTAGGAAAAAGGCTAAGCAAAGGAGATTAGATTTAAGGTTCTTGTTTAAAAAAAAAAAAGAAAGAAAGAAAGAAAGAAAGAAAGAAAAAAAAGAAAGAAAAGAGAAAGACAATTACTAGTTTTAAATACTTTACATTGGATTGAATTGTTTTATATTGTACACAAATTTGAAACTGATATTGTTAGAAAATGCTATATGTATATTTCTAATTGTATTTATTCCATCCATTTAACAATGTAATGCAAATTTCTGATCCTTGAATGTTATTATTATTAACTATTAGGATATAAAGAAATGAAAGCTAGTAGTTAGACATTATCATAGAACTTGTAGTCATATTAGATATGTTTTAAAAATTGAGCAGAGATGTTTTAGACAGGTCATCTTCAAACCCTTCAGAGATCTACAGAATATGGCATTTAAAATGTTTTAATAACTTAGAAAATTTTTCTTTTTTGAGACATGTCGGCTCCTGGCAGTACCAATCTACTTTAGAGAAAATATGGGCATTGAAGAAACTGCATATGGAGTCAACTTTCATTCTGGCAAAAGTTAGCCACTGGACAACAAAGTATCCTCGAATCAACAGGACAAAATGGACAGACAGATCACGAAACAAGGGACTACTGATTCTTGCCAAAACAAGTGTGGTTATGGCTTTATCAAAAGGCATCTTCTGAGGCCAGGACAATATGGCCCCATCCCTGAAGTGGCCTTCGCATCCGGAAAAGGTACGGTGCCCTTTTCTTCGAAGGCAGCTTAACAGGCAGAGGGCCGATGGATTCTGTTGTACAATGGAACAGCAGCTGAAAGCTCATGCCTCTCAAAAGTAGACTGGCATTTAATAGAGGGATGTGGAGAAGAAGGGGATGCTGAGATGAAGCCATATATACACAGCCAAGAAGAATGGACAGCTGAATTAAAAAACTGTCAACAATTTCCAGAATTTAAAATCCTGAATCATGACAGGACACTAGTGGAATTCAGGTGTTTCTGGTACGTGGACTGCTCTCACCCAATGTGAGGTTGAACTGTTGACCTTGTGTACATCCTACTTCACAAATGAGTCTGTCAGATACACTAAGCTTATAGGCTGAAGATGATGCCCCAACACTGCGGAGAAACCTCAGGTGACTGCCCAGGCAGCTGGCTGTTTCTGTCAACTCACAAAATTTTTTTGGAAGTTGCTTGCATGCACTTCCTGTTTTTATTTTTGTTAGCTAATATTATTCCCTTCTTGGGTCTCTGAGGGAGTTGAAGATTAGTTAGTTATGGTTGAAGATTAGTTAGTTATAGTTGAAAATTAATTAGGATAGAAAGTACATTAGATACATCTTGGAATTATCAAAATAGGATAGATAATGGAATTATTTTCTCTGATTCGTCAAATACCTGTTTAGGTATTTATTACTTGTATATATTGTATATAGTTATTGTACTTTTGTATATAGTTTTTCTTTTGTTAGTCATAACCTTTTGCTTTTTTTCTTTTTATTAAAATAGAAAAGGGGAAATGTGGTGGTAATCTAATTGTATTGAAATATTATTTTGATTTGTACTGAAATATTAATTTGATTGTATGTTAATAAATAAAGTTGTCTGGGGGTCAGAGCTATTAGAGCCATAGCAAGAGTGTGGCGGTGGTGGCACACGCCTTTAATCCCATAGATATCTGTGTGTTCAGGGTCAGAGCTATTAGAGCCATAGCAAGAGTGTGGTGGTGGTGGTGGTGGCACACGCCTTTAATCCCATAAGATCTCTGTGTGTTCAGGGATACAGCCAGCATTGGAGACATATGCCTTTAAGACCTAGGGGGCTGTACATTCAGACAGTGACGAGGCAGTCATGTGTTTGGGTTTACAACCAATGAGAAGGCAGAACAACATACTTTAAAAATACGAACCGAGAGGAAGTAGGTCTTTTTTCGCGAAGCTGGGACAGCAGGAGGAAGGGTGAGATTTTAGCTCTGAGCTCTGACTTCTCGGCTTTCTCTTTTACATTGTTTCTGTGTTTCTTATTTAATAAGACGGTTGGTTACATCTACAAAGGAATGCTGACAGAGGGAGAAATCAGTTATCCAGTACCAAATGGTCATCCCTGAAAACATTATATATATATATATATATATATATATATATATATATATATATATATATCATGCAGAATGAATAGGTTGTTTGTATATATATAGGAATACACACACACACACACACACACACACACACACATACTAAAGAAAAGAGGCCATGTGTTTCAAGCAAAGGGTTTACATGGGAGGGGTGGAACTGAGGAAAGTGAAGACAGAAAGTGATGTAAGTATATTTTCTATCAAAAATAGAAAATATAATAAAATAAAATAAATTGTAAATTATCTAGAATCCAAACTGGAAATTCAACTTCATTTGAAACACTCATATACAAAAATGAAAATAACTGAAATGTTTTTATACCACTTGCAAAATCAGCTTACTACACCATATTAAGAAGCAGTCACATACTGAATGTTCCAATATTTATTCAATGATAAACACAAAATTCATATATGCTTATATAAATGAACATAGTATTTATTTCAAGGTAGAAGTGGTAGAGGATTGTTAGAGAATTAAATGGGGGCATTTAGCATCTTCACAGTGTATTATTTCAAACTTTTAATGTGATATTAAGACTATTTCTTGAGTTATGGTTTACTCAGTTTTCAGTATTTTTCTTGCAATAGATATCAATATAAAAATCAACATTAGTAATTCTGGATAATATTATCATGTACTTCAAACTTTTAACATATTTTTCAAAAAAGCAGAGAAATAATAGAGGAATAAATAAAAACAGACACATTCTGTGAGTGGCCCAAGTAAAAGACAAATAATGTTCAAAGATAATATTTATTGTGAAAAGATGACTAAAAATGAAATCCTTATAATCCAAATCCTTTATGTCTGCCACATATTTTCTCACAAAAAATTTCAAAAAAAATAAGAAGGGAAGCAGATAAATTAAATTTACCCTAAGACAAAAACCTTAAAATAAATATGTATTCATGGTAGATTAGAACACCAATTGAAAGGAATTTTAAAAAAGTATATGGTTCAAGAGCCAATCTTGAAGATGTAATTCTTTGTTGGAAAGGACACAAAGGGATAAAAAGAAAAGCAGAATTTCTGTGAAATGCACATTGTAAGATGTAAAATATGTAAAATATCTAGAAATGTTCCAAGAGGAAACGTAAGAACACAACTCTTGCATTCACTATTTCAACTTTTAAAAAACAAGCAAGCAAGCAAAAAAAAAATTAAGTGTGAGACCTCTCCAAGTTATTTATCAAGACACTTAATGCTATGAACTTTCCCTTTAGCACCATTTTGTGTCTCATATATTTGGGTATTTTGTGCATTCATTTTCACTGAATTCTAGAAAGTCTTTAATTTTTCCTTGACACAGTAGTCAGTCAGTAGAGAGTTGTTCAGTTTCCATGAGTTTGTAGGCTTTCTGTTGTTTGTATTTTTGTTGAAATCTAGCTTTAGTCCATGGTGGTCTGATAGGATGAAGTCATTTCAATTTTTGTTGCATACTTGTACAGTCACTATGGAAATAAATATGGAGATTCTTCAGAAAATTTGGAATCAATCTAAGTTAAGACCCAGCTATACCACTCCTGGGCAAATATCCAAAGGACTCTCCACCCTATGACAAGCACACTTGCTCAGTCATGTTCATTGTCACTCTTTTCATAATAGCTAGAAATCATAAAACAACCTAGATGTTCCCCAACCAAAAAATGGATGAAGAAAATATGGTACATTTACACAATTGAGTATTAATCAGCTGTTAAAAAAATGAAATCATGAAATTCTCTGTTGGAACTAAAAAAAAGAATCTGAGTGTAGTGACCCAGATTTGTAAAGAAAATGTGGTATATATTTGCTTATATGTGGATATTAGCTTTTAAGTCAGTGATAACCAAGCTTCAGTCTACAGAAGAACAGAGGGTAGGCATAGAGTAAGGGACTGGTGAGGTAGGGAGATAGATCTCCCTAAGAAATGGATGCAGAACATATAACTTTGAATGGAATGGGGAGAACTTGAACAGGAGGATTAAGTAGAGATGGAAAGGTAAGAATAGGGAGGGACTAGGGCCAGGGATGACTAAACTTAAGGGTCAGTTGTGGGATAGTATGGAAAACTAACACAGTGGAAGTTTCCTATAATATATGTATATGAAGAAAATGTAAATAAAATCATTAAATAATGGGGAGACAGATGCAGATCACCGACTGGACATTTCTTGTCACCAAATGGAACTTCCTGTACCAGGATTGGGTTTCATCTAATTGAGTTGTTGGCCAAAGGTCTGCATGGCCTGTACCAGATGGGGTCCTAAAGCTGGAAGGAGAATTGGAGGCACATAGCCATCCATAACCCTGAAGCTATTTTCAACTGAGAGGCACTTGCAAATGAAACATTAGTGTTCTTCATGGGAGTCCCACTGGGGAAACAAACTGCTCTTAAGGGTAAGCCTCAAGCTCAGTGGTAGGTAGAAAATAGAAAATGAACTCAGCAGCATCTTTGGAGCAGATTCTTCATCTCATTAGGCATATTTTTGTTTTGTTTTGTTTTTAATTTATTTTCTACCTTCTAAGTCCTTTGAATATACATTAGAGCTTCCAATTTTGAGGTATTATGGAATTCCTGAATATGTGAACATGTGTATCTCTGCATCTATATGTGTTTCTTGGGCTTTTTTCTTTGGCTTTTTTTCTTGTTTTGTTAATTTGTCATAATCTGATTCATTTTTTATTCATCTCAATTTATTTTATTATTTCTCCTTAAATGTATATTTGTTTTCTAAGGAGAGATAGGAAAGCTGTGAAACCAGATGGGGGTGGAGATACAGAGAAGCTAGGAGGAGTAGGGTGAAGGGACAGATATGAGAGGGTGGACAATGAGAGGAATCAGAATGCACTATATACATGTATTAAATTGTCCAAGAACAAATTTATTCAATGACAAAGCTTAAGAATTTCACACAGGGCTGGAGAGATGGCTCAGCAGTTAAGAGCACTGGCTATTCTTTCAGAGAACTTGGGTTCAATTCCCAGCACCCACATGGCAGCTGAAAAGTGTAACTCCATTTTCTGGTGATCAGACACCTTCACGAAGACATATATGCAGGTAAAACACCTATGCACATAAAACAAAAATAATAAACAAACAAATGAAAAAATCACATGAAAGCATATCATAATTAAATTTCAGAAGATGAAGGACAAAGAAACAATCTTGACAGGAAGCAGAAAGAAAAGGTCCATTAGCTATGATGACTCAAGAACTTTAATCATAGCACATATCTTATCTGGAGCAGTAAAGCAGTAAATCACGTTTTAAAACAATAACGTTCAACTCCAAATTATAGAGAATGTAAAACTATCATTTTCATACAAAGACAAAATAACATTCCTAAACTAAAGAAAACAGCTGAATGTGTTACTATTTTACTCATTCTTCAGTGTGTTTCATTCTTATTTAATTTAATTTTTGTGTGGTGTGGGAAATCAAATCCAAGATTTTAGGTTTTTATAACTTATGTGTGCCTATGGATGTAACCAACTGTTTTATTAAATAAGAAACACAGAAATAATGCAAAAGAGAAAGCCGAGAGGTCAGAGCTCAGAGCCAAAATCTCACCCTTCCGCCTGCGGTGTCCCAGCTTCCCGAATGAGGGCTTCTTCTCCTGTCTGTTAGTCTATTTAAAGAGACAGAACAAGCCACAGCTATCTCACCTCACCAGTTCCTCAGCTGGTCTTGTTTCCTCAGACTGGAAGCTTCTGTGTCCTCATCCCAATAGCTCTCAGCTGAACTGTGTTGCTCCAAAGCCTGAAAGCTTAACCAGCCAAATGCCTCTAGTTTCTGGTCCTCACGCCTTATATATCTTTTTGCTTTCTACCACCACTCCCTGGGATTAAAGGCTGGCCACCACCGCCACACTCTTGCTATGGCTCTAATAGCTCTGACCCCCGGACAACTTTATTTATTAACATACAATCAAAATCATATTTCAGTATACTTAGATTACCACCACATTTCCCCTTTTCTATTTTAATAAAAAAAAGCAAAAGGTTATGACTAACAAAAGAAAAACTATACACAAAAGTACAATAACTATATACAATATATACAAATAATAAATACCTAAACAGGTATTTGACAAGTCAGAGAAAATAATTCCATTATCTATCCTATTTTGGTAATTCCAAGATGTATCTAATGCACTTTCTATCCTAATTAATTTTTCAACTATAAGTAACTAATCTTCAACCATAACTAACTAATCTTCAACTCCCTCAGAGACCCAAGAAGGAAATAATATTAGCTAACAAAAATAAAAAACAGGAAGTGTATACAAGCAACTTCCAAAAAATTTGTAAGTTGACAGAAACAGCCAGCTGCCTGGGCAGTCACCTGAGGTTTCTCCACAGTGTTGGGGCATCATCTTCAGCCTATAGGCTTAGTGTATCTGACAGACTCATTTGTGAAGTAGGTTGTACACAAGGTCAACAGTTCAATCTCACATTGGGTGAGAACAGTCCATGTACCAGAAACACCTGAATTCCACTAGTGTCCTGTCATGATTCAGGATTTTAATTTCTGGAAATTGTTGACAGTTTTTTAATTCAGCTGTCCATACTTCTTGGCTGTGTATATATGGCTTCATCTCAGCATCCTCTTCTTCTCCACATCCCTCTATTAAATGCCAGTCTACTTTTGAGAGGCATGAGCTTTCAGCTGCTGTTCCATTGTACAACAGAATCCATCGGCCTTCTGCCTGTTAAGCTGCCTTCGAAGAAAAGAGCACCGTACCTTTTCCGGATGCGAAGGCCACTTCAGGGATGGGGCCATATTGTCCTGGCCTCAGAAGATGCCTTTTGATAAAGCCATAACCACACTTGTTTTGGCAAGAATCAGTAGTCCCTTGTTTCGTGATCTGTCTGTCCATTTTGTCCTGTTGATTCGAGGATACTTTGTTGTCCAGTGGCTAACTTTTGCCAGAATGAAAGTTGACTCCATATGCAGTTTCTTCAATGCCCATATTTTCTCTAAAGTAGATTGGTACTGCCAGGAGCCGACATGTCTCAAAAAAGAAAAATTTTCTAAGTTATTAAAACATTTTAAATGCCATATTCTGTAGATCTCTGAAGGGTTTGAAGATGACCTGTCTAAAACATCTCTGCTCAATTTTAAAACATATCTAATATGACTACAAGTTCTATGATAATGTCTAACTACTAGCTTTCATTTCTTTATATCCTAATAGTTGATAATAATAACATTCAAGGATCAGAAATTTGCATTACATTGTTAAATGGATGGAATAAATACAATTAGAAATATACATATAGCATTTTCTAACAATATCAGTTTCAAATTTGTGTACAATATAAAACAATTCAATCCAATGTAAAGTATTTAAAACTAGTAATTGTCTTTTTCTTTTCTTTCTTTCTCTTTTTTTTTTTTTTTAAACAAGAACCTTAAATCTAATCTCCTTTGCTTAGCCTTTTTCCTAACCCTTGACAATAACTTGTAACCAACCCCCCTAAATACTGAAAATTATCCCAGACCCAAAACCCATTAAAAAGACCAAAAAACCACCCGCCCCACACCACCTCTTTGGGAATGTGGGCGTCGTATTCTTAAAATTGCTTCCTGCTGGGTATGGGCGAAGTTTTCTTTATCCTGAAAGAAAAATTTTAGGTTAATTGTCAAATTCTAGGAGAGGTAACTATATCCTTCATTATCCAGTCTGTGTATAATGCCAAAGTTGAGGGTTTATCTCAAGTCCTTATTCAAGTAGTCTTTGAGACTGGATCATCTCAGCTAGTCATCTCAAATTTGCTCTGAGCACCTTGTAGTTCAAAGCTGATCTATGGATGATGTTTGTCAGCTTAATGATATTATTATTGTCCACGTGGAATTGTTGTTGTTGTGGGGCCCCATCTTCTTTCTGGAGACTTCAGTTGATGTTAGGCCTGGCCATGATTTCCTGCAGAAAACTGATAAGAGACTCGAACACAAAAACATATATATGCAGCTAGCCTTTTTTCTAGAATTAGTTAGTACTCTATGTGACCATTCATATCTTAACAAAGTATAAAATGTATATATATATATTAATCTTGTAAATTTTGATATAAAATTTATACTTTGAGAAAAGTTTAAAGAATCAGAATAGAATCAAAGAGTTGAGATTAGTAATAGAATAGTCCCTTAATTAATTTTGCTTTTGTCCTGTACCATAGCAGAAGATGGCTCTTATTCTGGCATGATACAGGGAGTTTGCATTTTCCTTTTAACAACATGCTTGATTTTAAAGAAGGAGAGAGCCATTCTCCAACTCCAAAGTCAGCTTTAAATTTTAATTGAACTGGGACTATTAGAAAACCAAGAGTGTTAAATCTTTAGAGAAAAGCAGAAACAAACATTTAGGAAGACATAAAATTTTTTAGATAATATATACCCATACACCGTTTCACTCTGTTTCTTGGGATAGATGATTTGTCCCTTTTCTTCAGTTGTCTCATTTGTCCAGTGTTCTTCAGATTCCTTAACCTTCATTCTCCTAAAAGACAAAAACAAAAACCTTTCCCCAAGACTAATTTTGGGGATATTCCTTTTTGGCAAGTTATTATCTGATTAAATGAACAGGCATGTTTTATTGATACAAGTTAGTTTAAATTGGATGTTCATGCTGGTTGATGAACTATCACCTCCTCTAATTAAGAGGTCTCTCTTGTTCAAATCGAACCTTTATCAATTTTGATGGTACCCACAGCTTATCTTCTCCTGTAGAAACAAAAGCAAAACCACGTCCCCAATGTAATACATACCCTGGTTTCCATTCTGAGGTCAGCACATCCTTAAAGTATATAGGCTGATTTAATTCTGTAGTTTTTTCTATTATCCAATGTCTCTCTGCAGCTGTTGTTCCTTTCTCATTGGCATTCAGAAAATTCAAAGTTAGAAGAGCATTATGCAGTCTATTTCTGGGGGTTTTTGTTACCCATTTCTGTTTATTTAGCATATCCTTTAGAGTTCTGTTTGATCTTTCTATAACTGCTTGACCTGTAGGATTATGTGGTATGCCTGTAATATGTTTTATATTGTAATAAGCAAAAAACTGTTTCATTTTAACAGAGACATATGATGGAGCATTATCAGTTTTGATTTGTGCAGGTATACCCATGATGGCCATAACTTCTAGCAAATGAGTGATTACAGAATCAGCTTTTTCAGAACTCAAAGCAGTTGCCCATTGAAATCCTGAATAAGTATCGATAGTGTGGTGTACATATTTCAGTTTTCCAAATTCTGCAAAGTGAAACACGTCCATCTGCCAGATTTCATTTCTCTGAGTACCCTTTGGGTTACATCCTGCTGGTAATGGCGTCTGATTATAGAAGGAACAAGTAGGACATTTCTTTACTATTTCTTTGGCTTGTTGCCAGGTTATGGAAAAATCCTTTTTTAAACCTTTACTATTAACGTGATGTTTTTTATGAAATTCTGAGGCCTCCAGCACATTTCCTATCAATAATTTATCAATCTCATCATTGCCTTGTGCTAGAGGGCCTGGCAGACCAGTATGGGATCGAATGTGAGTTATATATAAAGGATGATTCCTTTTCCTGATTGTATCTTGTAATTGAATAAATAATGAAGTTAATTCTGAAGTATCAGGGATAAATTCTGCAGTCTCAATATGTAACACCACTCTTTCAGCATACTGAGAGTCAGTTACTATGTTTAGGGGTTCTGAAAAATCTATTAATACCAACAGAATAGCATACAATTCTGATTTTTGAACTGAATTATATGGACTTTCAACCACTTTACTTAAATTTTCTGATTTGTATCCTGCCTTTCCTTCTTTGTTGGCATCTGTATAAAATGTACGAACTCCAGATATGGGTTTTTGCCGTACAATTCGAGGCAAAATCCAATCAGCTCTCTTTATAAGATCAATTCTATTGCTTTTGGGATATTTGCTGTTAATTTCTCCCAAAAAATTACTGCAAGCTCTTTGCCATGGTTCACTTTCTATCCATAATTTTTCAATGTCCTCCTTAGTTAATGGTACGACAATTTCTGCTGGGTCTATGCCTGCTAATTGACGAAGTCTCAATTTTCCTTTGTAAATCAAGTCAGAGATTTTTTCCACATAAGTTTTTAATTTTTTATTTGGTTTATTTGGTAAAAATATCCATTCCAATATAATATCTTCCCTCTGCATTAATATTCCAGTAGGAGAACGCCTAGAAGGTAAAATAACCAAAATGCAATCCAGCTTTGGATCAATACGATCCACGTGTCCTTCATGCACTTTCTTTTCTACCAAGGCTAATTCTTTCTCAGCTTCAGGTGATAATTTTCTTGGACTATTTAAGTCCTTGTCACCTTCTAAAGTTTTAAACAAATTAGTCAGTTCATCATTTTTTACCCCAACAATAGTTCGTAAATGAGAAATATCTCCAAATAATCTTTGAAAGTCATTAAGAGTCTGTAGTCTATCTCTCCGAATTTGCACCTTTTGGGGTCTAATTTTTTGTAGCTCTATTTTATATCCTAAATAATTAATAGAATCTCCTCTTTGTATCTTTTCAGGAGCAATTTGTAATCCCCAGCAAGGCAAAATTTTCTTTACTTCTTCAAATATTATTTCTAAAGTATCTGTATTTGAGTTAGCTAGTAAAATATCGTCCATATAATGATAAATTATAGATTTAGGAAATTTTTTACGTATCACTTCCAATGGCTGTTGTACAAAGTATTGGCACAGAGTTGGGCTATTCAACATTCCCTGTGGGAGGACCCTCCATTGAAATCTTTTAACCGGTTGAGAATTATTATAAGTAGGCACTGTAAAAGCAAATCTTTCTCTGTCTTTTTCTTGTAAGGGTATTGAAAAGAAACAGTCTTTTAAATCAATAACTATGAGAGGCCATCCTTTTGGTAACAGAGTAGGCAACGGCATCCCTGATTGTAGAGAGCCCATTGGCTGAATTACTTTGTTAACCGCTCTAAGGTCTGTTACCATTCTCCATTTGCCAGATTTCTTTTTAACAACAAAGACAGGAGAATTCCAGGGGCTACTTGATTTTTCAATATGCTGAGCATTTAACTGTTCTTCTACTAGCTCTTCTAAAGCCTGGAGTTTCTCTGTTGTTAAAGGCCATTGTTGGACCCATACAGGCTTGTCTGTTAACCATTTTAAAGGTAGAGCTATTGGTGTCTTTGGAAGATCATCAGTTACTGTGCCCTGTTCTTGTATAATATGGATAGCTGGTGACCACTCATTAGAACAATATCTTCTAATATTTCTCTCAGTAACATGTGTTAGGTTATGATTTGTTTCTGAGATTGGAGGGATGTTAATCTGAGTATCCCATTGTTGTAACAAGTCTCGACCCCACAGGTTCATAGTTATGTTAGCCACATATGGTTTTAATTTTCCTCTCTGTCCTTCTGGACCTATACATTCGAGCCATCTTGCACTCTGTTTCACCTGAGATAATGTCCCAATTCCTAACAGTTGAACGTTTACCTCCTGAAGAGGCCAAGTTGGATGCCAAAATTCTGGTGCAATTATGGTAACGTCCGCACCTGTGTCTACCAGACCAGACAACAAAACACCATTTATTTTTATCATTAATTTTGGTCTTTGTTCATTAATAGAAGTTTGCCAAAAAATTTTCTTTATGTTTTCTCCTGAATTTTCTATTCTCTCTGTTTCAACCTGACCAGCATGATTTATTCCAATAGGCATTTGATTATTTAATCGCTCTCCAGAGCAGGCATTTCCTCTATAGCTGCAGGAAAGGTTTGAACTGGATTTGCACTGGGGGCCTGCGCGAGGCCCCTCTGGGAGTTTCCCGAAGACTGAGGCAAAGGATTACCCTGTCTGTCCTTTGTTGATCTACATTCGTTGGTCCAGTGTTTTCCCTTACCACACCTTCTGCATACTCCAGAAGGAAGGGGCATTCTGTTGCCCTTGTTCCTTGAATAAACATTGCTTCTAGAAATGACCTGTTTACAGTCCCTTTTCAAATGTCCTTGCTTTCCACACCCAAAACATCTAACATTCCTCAAACCTTTTGAAATTACTTCTCCTACCCACGTATCATCATGCTCATCAACCTCAACATTAATTGTTTCTCTAATCCAATCTTCCATAGGTGCAGATCTTGCCCTTAATGGCCTGATTATTCTTTTGCATGCTGCATTCGCATTCTCAAAGGCCAAAGATTCAATTATTGCCTTACCAGCTTCTGAATCCGAGACCGTTCTCTTTACCGCTGAAGCCAGTCTTTGTAAAAAATCTGTAAAAGACTCTTTTGGGCCTTGCCTCACCTTTGTAAATGACTCAGATTTTTTTCCTGGTTCCTCAACTCTGTCCCATGCATTCAAAGCTGCCGTTCGACATAAAATTAGGGTTTGGACATCATATAAACATTGTGTTTGTACTGAAGCATATTGACCTTCTCCCATAAGCTGATCCTGGCAAACTTGTATTCCTTTATCCCTCCATTGTTTTTCTATATTTTTAGCCTCCTCCTTAAACCAAGTCAGAAATTGAAGTCTCTGGCTGGGTTCCAGAACACCTTGTGCAAGGTCCCGCCAGTCCTGTGGTATTATCCTATTATATGTTGACCAAGTGTTTAACATTTGCTTTACATATGGGGAATGCATGCCATAAGATACTATTGCCTCCTTAAACCTTTTTAAATCCAACATTTCAATTGGAGCCCAATTATTTTGTGTAGCCATCATTTGATCAGGCACCTGCTGTACAGTTACAGGATAAATTAAGGGTGACTGTGTGAAAACAGGCTTTCTTTCTACAACGTTATGATCCCAATTTGAAACAACTTCACTGTTAATTGGATAAATTAAGGGTGTCTGTGTGAAAACAGGCTTTCTTTCTACATCCTTATGATCCCAATTTGAAACAACTTCACTGTTAATTGGAGAAATTAAGGGTGTCTGTGTGAAAACAGGCTTTCTTTCTACAACCTTATGATCGCGACTTGAAACAACATCTTCTAAAGCTGTTATCCTGGCACTTAAATTGACTATCTTTTTAAATATTAAAATGTGGATTAGCATAGTGATAAGGTGCATAATTCCACCAATACTAATATTATATAGTTGTTCCATTGTCAGACTGCCTAATATTTCGAACAAAAACCAATTTTCTTCCAATGTACACATAAAGCCCATTTTTTTTTTAAATGTGGAAAAAAATTGTCCTTTAAATAGTTTCCTTTATGACTTACCAAATCTGCGTAGAACAGTAGAAATCCCAGTGAATTAAATCTGCGTAGAACAGTAGAAATCCGAGGGGATATTCAAAACAACCACCTAGTGTCCCAGGTGTAAATCCAAAGAGAGAGAGAGAGAGAGAGAGAGAGAGAGAGAGAGAGAGAGAGAGAGAGAGAGAGAGAGAGAGAGAACAAGAAGGCGTAGCTGGCTAAAGTTTAAATGCAGCCACGTTTTCCCTCTTGTGCCGAGTCAAGGCTTGGGTCTGGCTTTCTTAAACTTTGACCACTTGCGTTGACTTTACAGGCAGGGCCCTGTTCGGCAGGGCAGGTCTGAGTTGTTTGTAGCACCGGCTTTAAGCAAGTTGCTCACAGACCTAGGCCCGGGCCAGAAGCTGCCGCTCGAACGAGGAAGCCGGCAGCTCGGACTAGGTAACCGGCCACCCGGTCTGCCGCCCTTGCGGGAAAGCGGACCCGCCGCCAAGCCAAGTGGTTTTCAATGGATTCTTGTCACGTTGGGCGCCAGATATGGATGTAACCAACTGTTTTATTAAATAAGAAACACAGAAATAATGCAAAAGAGAAAGCCAAGAGGTCAGAGCTCAGAGCCAAAATCTCACCCTTCCGCCTGCGGTGTCCCAGCTTCCCGAATGAGGGCTTCTTCTCCTGTCTGTTAGTCTATTTAAAGAGACAGAACAAGCCACAGCTATCTCACCTCACCAGTTCCTCAGCTGGTCTTGTTTCCTCAGACTGGAAGCTTCTGTGTCCTCATCCCAATAGCTCTCAGCTGAACTGTGTTGCTCCAAAGCCTGAAAGCTTAACCAGCCAAATGCCTCTAGTTTCTGGTCCTCACGCCTTATATATCTTTTTGCTTTCTACCACCACTCCCTGGGATTAAAGGCTGGCCACCACCGCCACACTCTTGCTATGGCTCTAATAGCTCTGACCCCCGGACAACTTTATTTATTAACATACAATCAAAATCATATTTCAGTATACTTAGATTACCACCACATTTCCCCTTTTCTATTTTAATAAAAAAAAGCAAAAGGTTATGACTAACAAAAGAAAAACTATACACAAAAGTACAATAACTATATACAATATATACAAATAATAAATACCTAAACAGGTATTTGACAAGTCAGAGAAAATAATTCCATTATCTATCCTATTTTGGTAATTCCAAGATGTATCTAATGCACTTTCTATCCTAATTAATTTTTCAACTATAAGTAACTAATCTTCAACCATAACTAACTAATCTTCAACTCCCTCAGAGACCCAAGAAGGAAATAATATTAGCTAACAAAAATAAAAAACAGGAAGTGTATACAAGCAACTTCCAAAAAATTTGTAAGTTGACAGAAACAGCCAGCTGCCTGGGCAGTCACCTGAGGTTTCTCCACAGTGTTGGGGCATCATCTTCAGCCTATAGGCTTAGTGTATCTGACAGACTCATTTGTGAAGTAGGTTGTACACAAGGTCAACAGTTCAATCTCACATTGGGTGAGAACAGTCCATGTACCAGAAACACCTGAATTCCACTAGTGTCCTGTCATGATTCAGGATTTTAATTTCTGGAAATTGTTGACAGTTTTTTAATTCAGCTGTCCATACTTCTTGGCTGTGTATATATGGCTTCATCTCAGCATCCTCTTCTTCTCCACATCCCTCTATTAAATGCCAGTCTACTTTTGAGAGGCATGAGCTTTCAGCTGCTGTTCCATTGTACAACAGAATCCATCGGCCTTCTGCCTGTTAAGCTGCCTTCGAAGAAAAGAGCACCGTACCTTTTCCGGATGCGAAGGCCACTTCAGGGATGGGGCCATATTGTCCTGGCCTCAGAAGATGCCTTTTGATAAAGCCATAACCACACTTGTTTTGGCAAGAATCAGTAGTCCCTTGTTTCGTGATCTGTCTGTCCATTTTGTCCTGTTGATTCGAGGATACTTTGTTGTCCAGTGGCTAACTTTTGCCAGAATGAAAGTTGACTCCATATGCAGTTTCTTCAATGCCCATATTTTCTCTAAAGTAGATTGGTACTGCCAGGAGCCGACATGTCTCAAAAAAGAAAAATTTTCTAAGTTATTAAAACATTTTAAATGCCATATTCTGTAGATCTCTGAAGGGTTTGAAGATGACCTGTCTAAAACATCTCTGCTCAATTTTAAAACATATCTAATATGACTACAAGTTCTATGATAATGTCTAACTACTAGCTTTCATTTCTTTATATCCTAATAGTTGATAATAATAACATTCAAGGATCAGAAATTTGCATTACATTGTTAAATGGATGGAATAAATACAATTAGAAATATACATATA
This sequence comes from Peromyscus maniculatus bairdii, assembly GCF_049852395.1. Taxonomy (NCBI): domain Eukaryota; kingdom Metazoa; phylum Chordata; class Mammalia; order Rodentia; family Cricetidae; genus Peromyscus; species Peromyscus maniculatus. Next base: position 104,190,890 of record NC_134875.1, read on the forward strand.
GCATTTTCTAACAATATCAGTTTCAAATTTGTGTACAATATAAAACAATTCAATCCAATGTAAAGTATTTAAAACTAGTAATTGTCTTTTTCTTTTCTTTCTTTCTCTTTTTTTTTTTTTTAAACAAGAACCTTAAATCTAATCTCCTTTGCTTAGCCTTTTTCCTAACCCTTGACAATAACTTGTAACCAACCCCCCTAAATACTGAAAATTATCCCAGACCCAAAACCCATTAAAAAGACCAAAAAACCACCCGCCCCACACCACCTCTTTGGGAATGTGGGCGTCGTATTCTTAAAATTGCTTCCTGCTGGGTATGGGCGAAGTTTTCTTTATCCTGAAAGAAAAATTTTAGGTTAATTGTCAAATTCTAGGAGAGGTAACTATATCCTTCATTATCCAGTCTGTGTATAATGCCAAAGTTGAGGGTTTATCTCAAGTCCTTATTCAAGTAGTCTTTGAGACTGGATCATCTCAGCTAGTCATCTCAAATTTGCTCTGAGCACCTTGTAGTTCAAAGCTGATCTATGGATGATGTTTGTCAGCTTAATGATATTATTATTGTCCACGTGGAATTGTTGTTGTTGTGGGGCCCCATCTTCTTTCTGGAGACTTCAGTTGATGTTAGGCCTGGCCATGATTTCCTGCAGAAAACTGATAAGAGACTCGAACACAAAAACATATATATGCAGCTAGCCTTTTTTCTAGAATTAGTTAGTACTCTATGTGACCATTCATATCTTAACAAAGTATAAAATGTATATATATATATTAATCTTGTAAATTTTGATATAAAATTTATACTTTGAGAAAAGTTTAAAGAATCAGAATAGAATCAAAGAGTTGAGATTAGTAATAGAATAGTCCCTTAATTAATTTTGCTTTTGTCCTGTACCATAGCAGAAGATGGCTCTTATTCTGGCATGATACAGGGAGTTTGCATTTTCCTTTTAACAACATGCTTGATTTTAAAGAAGGAGAGAGCCATTCTCCAACTCCAAAGTCAGCTTTAAATTTTAATTGAACTGGGACTATTAGAAAACCAAGAGTGTTAAATCTTTAGAGAAAAGCAGAAACAAACATTTAGGAAGACATAAAATTTTTTAGATAATATATACCCATACACCGTTTCACTCTGTTTCTTGGGATAGATGATTTGTCCCTTTTCTTCAGTTGTCTCATTTGTCCAGTGTTCTTCAGATTCCTTAACCTTCATTCTCCTAAAAGACAAAAACAAAAACCTTTCCCCAAGACTAATTTTGGGGATATTCCTTTTTGGCAAGTTATTATCTGATTAAATGAACAGGCATGTTTTATTGATACAAGTTAGTTTAAATTGGATGTTCATGCTGGTTGATGAACTATCACCTCCTCTAATTAAGAGGTCTCTCTTGTTCAAATCGAACCTTTATCAATTTTGATGGTACCCACAGCTTATCTTCTCCTGTAGAAACAAAAGCAAAACCACGTCCCCAATGTAATACATACCCTGGTTTCCATTCTGAGGTCAGCACATCCTTAAAGTATATAGGCTGATTTAATTCTGTAGTTTTTTCTATTATCCAATGTCTCTCTGCAGCTGTTGTTCCTTTCTCATTGGCATTCAGAAAATTCAAAGTTAGAAGAGCATTATGCAGTCTATTTCTGGGGGTTTTTGTTACCCATTTCTGTTTATTTAGCATATCCTTTAGAGTTCTGTTTGATCTTTCTATAACTGCTTGACCTGTAGGATTATGTGGTATGCCTGTAATATGTTTTATATTGTAATAAGCAAAAAACTGTTTCATTTTAACAGAGACATATGATGGAGCATTATCAGTTTTGATTTGTGCAGGTATACCCATGATGGCCATAACTTCTAGCAAATGAGTGATTACAGAATCAGCTTTTTCAGAACTCAAAGCAGTTGCCCATTGAAATCCTGAATAAGTATCGATAGTGTGGTGTACATATTTCAGTTTTCCAAATTCTGCAAAGTGAAACACGTCCATCTGCCAGATTTCATTTCTCTGAGTACCCTTTGGGTTACATCCTGCTGGTAATGGCGTCTGATTATAGAAGGAACAAGTAGGACATTTCTTTACTATTTCTTTGGCTTGTTGCCAGGTTATGGAAAAATCCTTTTTTAAACCTTTACTATTAACGTGATGTTTTTTATGAAATTCTGAGGCCTCCAGCACATTTCCTATCAATAATTTATCAATCTCATCATTGCCTTGTGCTAGAGGGCCTGGCAGACCAGTATGGGATCGAATGTGAGTTATATATAAAGGATGATTCCTTTTCCTGATTGTATCTTGTAATTGAATAAATAATGAAGTTAATTCTGAAGTATCAGGGATAAATTCTGCAGTCTCAATATGTAACACCACTCTTTCAGCATACTGAGAGTCAGTTACTATGTTTAGGGGTTCTGAAAAATCTATTAATACCAACAGAATAGCATACAATTCTGATTTTTGAACTGAATTATATGGACTTTCAACCACTTTACTTAAATTTTCTGATTTGTATCCTGCCTTTCCTTCTTTGTTGGCATCTGTATAAAATGTACGAACTCCAGATATGGGTTTTTGCCGTACAATTCGAGGCAAAATCCAATCAGCTCTCTTTATAAGATCAATTCTATTGCTTTTGGGATATTTGCTGTTAATTTCTCCCAAAAAATTACTGCAAGCTCTTTGCCATGGTTCACTTTCTATCCATAATTTTTCAATGTCCTCCTTAGTTAATGGTACGACAATTTCTGCTGGGTCTATGCCTGCTAATTGACGAAGTCTCAATTTTCCTTTGTAAATCAAGTCAGAGATTTTTTCCACATAAGTTTTTAATTTTTTATTTGGTTTATTTGGTAAAAATATCCATTCCAATATAATATCTTCCCTCTGCATTAATATTCCAGTAGGAGAACGCCTAGAAGGTAAAATAACCAAAATGCAATCCAGCTTTGGATCAATACGATCCACGTGTCCTTCATGCACTTTCTTTTCTACCAAGGCTAATTCTTTCTCAGCTTCAGGTGATAATTTTCTTGGACTATTTAAGTCCTTGTCACCTTCTAAAGTTTTAAACAAATTAGTCAGTTCATCATTTTTTACCCCAACAATAGTTCGTAAATGAGAAATATCTCCAAATAATCTTTGAAAGTCATTAAGAGTCTGTAGTCTATCTCTCCGAATTTGCACCTTTTGGGGTCTAATTTTTTGTAGCTCTATTTTATATCCTAAATAATTAATAGAATCTCCTCTTTGTATCTTTTCAGGAGCAATTTGTAATCCCCAGCAAGGCAAAATTTTCTTTACTTCTTCAAATATTATTTCTAAAGTATCTGTATTTGAGTTAGCTAGTAAAATATCGTCCATATAATGATAAATTATAGATTTAGGAAATTTTTTACGTATCACTTCCAATGGCTGTTGTACAAAGTATTGGCACAGAGTTGGGCTATTCAACATTCCCTGTGGGAGGACCCTCCATTGAAATCTTTTAACCGGTTGAGAATTATTATAAGTAGGCACTGTAAAAGCAAATCTTTCTCTGTCTTTTTCTTGTAAGGGTATTGAAAAGAAACAGTCTTTTAAATCAATAACTATGAGAGGCCATCCTTTTGGTAACAGAGTAGGCAACGGCATCCCTGATTGTAGAGAGCCCATTGGCTGAATTACTTTGTTAACCGCTCTAAGGTCTGTTACCATTCTCCATTTGCCAGATTTCTTTTTAACAACAAAGACAGGAGAATTCCAGGGGCTACTTGATTTTTCAATATGCTGAGCATTTAACTGTTCTTCTACTAGCTCTTCTAAAGCCTGGAGTTTCTCTGTTGTTAAAGGCCATTGTTGGACCCATACAGGCTTGTCTGTTAACCATTTTAAAGGTAGAGCTATTGGTGTCTTTGGAAGATCATCAGTTACTGTGCCCTGTTCTTGTATAATATGGATAGCTGGTGACCACTCATTAGAACAATATCTTCTAATATTTCTCTCAGTAACATGTGTTAGGTTATGATTTGTTTCTGAGATTGGAGGGATGTTAATCTGAGTATCCCATTGTTGTAACAAGTCTCGACCCCACAGGTTCATAGTTATGTTAGCCACATATGGTTTTAATTTTCCTCTCTGTCCTTCTGGACCTATACATTCGAGCCATCTTGCACTCTGTTTCACCTGAGATAATGTCCCAATTCCTAACAGTTGAACGTTTACCTCCTGAAGAGGCCAAGTTGGATGCCAAAATTCTGGTGCAATTATGGTAACGTCCGCACCTGTGTCTACCAGACCAGACAACAAAACACCATTTATTTTTATCATTAATTTTGGTCTTTGTTCATTAATAGAAGTTTGCCAAAAAATTTTCTTTATGTTTTCTCCTGAATTTTCTATTCTCTCTGTTTCAACCTGACCAGCATGATTTATTCCAATAGGCATTTGATTATTTAATCGCTCTCCAGAGCAGGCATTTCCTCTATAGCTGCAGGAAAGGTTTGAACTGGATTTGCACTGGGGGCCTGCGCGAGGCCCCTCTGGGAGTTTCCCGAAGACTGAGGCAAAGGATTACCCTGTCTGTCCTTTGTTGATCTACATTCGTTGGTCCAGTGTTTTCCCTTACCACACCTTCTGCATACTCCAGAAGGAAGGGGCATTCTGTTGCCCTTGTTCCTTGAATAAACATTGCTTCTAGAAATGACCTGTTTACAGTCCCTTTTCAAATGTCCTTGCTTTCCACACCCAAAACATCTAACATTCCTCAAACCTTTTGAAATTACTTCTCCTACCCACGTATCATCATGCTCATCAACCTCAACATTAATTGTTTCTCTAATCCAATCTTCCATAGGTGCAGATCTTGCCCTTAATGGCCTGATTATTCTTTTGCATGCTGCATTCGCATTCTCAAAGGCCAAAGATTCAATTATTGCCTTACCAGCTTCTGAATCCGAGACCGTTCTCTTTACCGCTGAAGCCAGTCTTTGTAAAAAATCTGTAAAAGACTCTTTTGGGCCTTGCCTCACCTTTGTAAATGACTCAGATTTTTTTCCTGGTTCCTCAACTCTGTCCCATGCATTCAAAGCTGCCGTTCGACATAAAATTAGGGTTTGGACATCATATAAACATTGTGTTTGTACTGAAGCATATTGACCTTCTCCCATAAGCTGATCCTGGCAAACTTGTATTCCTTTATCCCTCCATTGTTTTTCTATATTTTTAGCCTCCTCCTTAAACCAAGTCAGAAATTGAAGTCTCTGGCTGGGTTCCAGAACACCTTGTGCAAGGTCCCGCCAGTCCTGTGGTATTATCCTATTATATGTTGACCAAGTGTTTAACATTTGCTTTACATATGGGGAATGCATGCCATAAGATACTATTGCCTCCTTAAACCTTTTTAAATCCAACATTTCAATTGGAGCCCAATTATTTTGTGTAGCCATCATTTGATCAGGCACCTGCTGTACAGTTACAGGATAAATTAAGGGTGACTGTGTGAAAACAGGCTTTCTTTCTACAACGTTATGATCCCAATTTGAAACAACTTCACTGTTAATTGGATAAATTAAGGGTGTCTGTGTGAAAACAGGCTTTCTTTCTACATCCTTATGATCCCAATTTGAAACAACTTCACTGTTAATTGGAGAAATTAAGGGTGTCTGTGTGAAAACAGGCTTTCTTTCTACAACCTTATGATCGCGACTTGAAACAACATCTTCTAAAGCTGTTATCCTGGCACTTAAATTGACTATCTTTTTAAATATTAAAATGTGGATTAGCATAGTGATAAGGTGCATAATTCCACCAATACTAATATTATATAGTTGTTCCATTGTCAGACTGCCTAATATTTCGAACAAAAACCAATTTTCTTCCAATGTACACATAAAGCCCATTTTTTTTTTAAATGTGGAAAAAAATTGTCCTTTAAATAGTTTCCTTTATGACTTACCAAATCTGCGTAGAACAGTAGAAATCCCAGTGAATTAAATCTGCGTAGAACAGTAGAAATCCGAGGGGATATTCAAAACAACCACCTAGTGTCCCAGGTGTAAATCCAAAGAGAAAGAGAGAGAGAGAGAGAGAGAGAGAGAGAGAGAGAGAGAGAGAGAGAGAGAGAGAACAAGAAGGCGTAGCTGGCTAAAGTTTAAATGCAGCCACGTTTTCCCCTTGTGCCGAGTCAAGGCTTGGGTCTGGCTTTCTTAAACTTTGACCACTTGCGTTGACTTTACAGGCAGGGCCCTGTTCGGCAGGGCAGGTCTGAGTTGTTTGTAGCACCGGCTTTAAGCAAGTTGCTCACAGACCTAGGCCCGGGCCAGAAGCTGCCGCTCGAACGAGGAAGCCGGCAGCTCGGACTAGGTAACCGGCCACCCGGTCTGCCGCCCTTGCGGGAAAGCGGACCCGCCGCCAAGCCAAGTGGTTTTCAATGGATTCTTGTCACGTTGGGCGCCAGATATGGATGTAACCAACTGTTTTATTAAATAAGAAACACAGAAATAATGCAAAAGAGAAAGCCAAGAGGTCAGAGCTCAGAGCCAAAATCTCACCCTTCCGCCTGCGGTGTCCCAGCTTCCCGAATGAGGGCTTCTTCTCCTGTCTGTTAGTCTATTTAAAGAGACAGAACAAGCCACAGCTATCTCACCTCACCAGTTCCTCAGCTGGTCTTGTTTCCTCAGACTGGAAGCTTCTGTGTCCTCATCCCAATAGCTCTCAGCTGAACTGTGTTGCTCCAAAGCCTGAAAGCTTAACCAGCCAAATGCCTCTAGTTTCTGGTCCTCACGCCTTATATATCTTTTTGCTTTCTACCACCACTCCCTGGGATTAAAGGCTGGCCACCACCGCCACACTCTTGCTATGGCTCTAATAGCTCTGACCCCCGGACAACTTTATTTATTAACATACAATCAAAATCATATTTCAGTATAATTAGATTACCACCACATGTGCCTTATTTCATTTCATGTCTCCTTACTTTTCCCCTTTATTATGTAAATGCTAGCACAAAACAGGAGAGCATGCTAAAGCAATTTTGATTATACGTTAAGATTGAAATCACAGCTAGGCAGTGTTGGTTCACGCCCTTAATCCCAGTACTCCAGAAGCAGAGCTGGTGGATCTCTGTGAGGTCGAGGTCAGCCTGGGCTACCAACTGATTTCCAGGAAAGGCACAAAGCTACACAGAAAACCCTGTCTTGAAAAAGAAAAACAAACAAACAAACAAAAAGATTGAAATCACTATACAAAAAAAAACAGTGTTTTAGTTAAGGAGACATTTTCAATTTGTTAACTAGGAAGTCTGTAACCCATCAACTTCCTTCGTCTTTGTTTTATTTTTAAAGATTTATTTTATTTTTAAATATGTTATATTGAGGGAAGGGCATGAGCACACCATTGTAGATGTCCTCAGAGTCCAGAAGAAGACATCGGTCTAATGCTGTGGACAACTTTAGTTCAGTTTAGTGTACTTTATACACAGATGTGACAACAAAAGCAATGATTCAAGGAAGGTTGTTTGAATTCAACAAAACATGATCAGGAAAACATGTAATAAATGCCAGTCAGCACATACTAAATATTAACAGAGCAGCACTTTCTCAGAGCTTTCTCAGGAGAGACCAATTTAAATGCAATTGTCTGGCACATACTCTAGATTATATCTGGAACAGCACAAAAGCAAGGTGGAAGGCCATATCTAGATTAAGGATGCACTGAGAATAGCACTCAGCATATCCTTTCACCAGATTGGGTTCTATAGCTATGTTCTGACATCCAACAAGAATAAACATGTCTTATAAATTGAATGCAAGTATTTGCCACAGGAGACACAAAATCTCATCTAAGAACAATGCAGGGAAAAGTGCACATAAGGAAAAATGTCCTCTGTCTTATATCCCTGGAACCTCTCTCATAGTTCCATAAGATATTGTTTACCATGCATCATTCTTTTGACCGTGTTCCACAGACACTGGTCCACATAGACTGCTATCACCTCAGAGAAGTATTGCTATAAATATATACTATATATCTATATACATATATACCATATGTGTTATATGTAAATATACATAGTATATACCTCAGCTGATTTGGGTATTTTGTTGTGTACATTAATTTCAGTATGAATTATCCAGATGAAGTCTCTTATAACACATATTTAAAATTACAGGTAGCATGAGTGTATCTTCAGGATTCTCAAATAGTGAAATTATATCATATGCCATTCCACCCCACACATAGTTTTATGAAGTGCGATTTTCAGACCAATAGCAACAATATTAGCTAAAATTAAAGAGACCCTGTCCTTAACATAAAACAATGGTTTTCATAGATAAGCCTGAGGAATATGCAAGTTCTTACTATATGAGACAATTAATATAGTTTAGTAGAATCAGTAAAGGATTGGGATTTGTTATTAGTAGTTTAATTAATGATAGAAATCAGAAATGATCTAAGAGATACAATAATATACCCAAATTGAGCCATTTTAGAAAGTTTACATTCTCTTTTTATAGGTGAATTAAGTCCATTGATATTAAGGGATATTGATGACCAGTTGTAAAAACAGTAAGAGATAATGAATGTTACTATAGGCTTTCTGGCTGGGTTTGTGGACAGGTATTGTGTAAATCTGGCTTTGTCTTCGAATGTCTTGTTCCTTCCGTCTATGATGATTGAAAGTTTTGCTGGGTGTATTAGTCTGGGCTGACATCCATGGTCTCTTAGTGTCTGCATTACATCTGTCCAGGTCCTTCTGGCTTTCAAAGTCTCCATTGAGAAATCGGGTGTTATTCTGATGGGTTTGCCTTTATAGGTCACTTGGCCTTTTTCCTTTGCTGCTCTTAATATTCTTTCTTTATTCTGTACATTTAGTTGTTTAATTATTATGTGGCGAGGGGACTTTTTTTGGGAGTCTAGTCTGTTTGGTGTTCTATAGGCTTCGTGTATCTTCATAGGCATTTCCTTCTTTAAGTTGGGAAAGTTTTCTTCTATGATTTTGTTAAATATATTTTCTGTGCCTTTGAGTTGGTATTCTTCTCCTTCTTCTATCCCTATTATTTGTCAGTTTCGTCTTTTCATGGTGTTTCAAATTTCTTGGACACTTTGGTTCATGAATTTGTTGGCTTTAGTGTTTTCTTTGACTCATGAATCTATTTCTCCTACTGTATCTTCAACACCAGAGATCCTCTCTTCCATCTCTTGCATTCTGTTGGTTATACTTGCATCTGAAGTTCTTGATCGTTTACTCAGATTTTCTATTTCCAGCATTCCCTCTGTTTGTGTCTTCTTCATTTTTTCTATTTACCTTTTCAGGTCTTGGACTGTTTCCTTTATTTGTTTCATTGCTTTTCCATGATTTTCTTTCAGTACTTTATTGTTTTCTTCCAGGACTTTATTGTTTTCTTCTAATTTGTTTGCCCTTTCCTCTAGTTGTTTATAGCATTCTTCCCATTTTTTTATCTTTTCCTCTACACAAGCCTCTACCTTCTTCATGATGTTATTCATAAGGCTGTTTTCTTCTGCTTCTTCCAATTTTTGATGTTCAGTTCTAGATGTTGGAGGCGGGCTAGGTTCTGGTGATGCTGTATTGCTCTTCATTTTGTTGTACTTCTGCCTTAATGTCTGCCCATCTCCTTGTGGTTCGTTCTTGGTCTTATCAGCACACTTGGTTCAGACAGAGCTGACAGATTCAGGAAGTCTCTCTCTTGTCCAGATGGGAGTTCTCTTGTCCAAATGGGAACTCTGGGGCAAGATGGAAGCTCTTATCTAGAGGGGAAGTCCAGGACAGGATAGGAGCTCTTGTTCAGAAGGGAAGACCGGGGCAGGATGGGAGCTCTCTCTGGTCCAGAAGGGAAGTCTGGGGCAGGATAGGAGCTCTCTCTCTCTGGTCTAGAAGGGAAGTCCATGGCAGGATGGGAGCTGGGGGCCAGTCTCTAAGTCTCAGGAAGTGGCTGGGGTCTCAGGCGGATGGGCATGGGGGCAGGGCATGGAGATTGCAGGGTCTGCCGGGGATCTTGGAGAAGGGGCTCCTTCCTGGTGGGGCTAGAAGGGAATCTGCCCAGTGGCCAGAACCTGGGGCCAAGTTGTGCAGGTCTTCCCTGGAGTGGCTGGTGCCCAGGGATGGGGTCTGGGCTGGGCCCCGATACTCACCTCTGGTCCATAAGGGAAGTCCAGGGCAAGATGGGAGCTCAAAAGTTTACATTCTCATTTGTGATTTACTTGTGACTCTTCAGACATCAACCCAAACTCCAGCAAAATAAATAGGCTAAGATTATATTTTACCATACTATAGTGTCTCATTTATTTTGTATAAACAAGCCCTAGCACTAACTAATGCCATGACTCTTCAACATTGACCAAACTATTTGTGTTGCCTTTACCTACAAGTTGTCATTTTCCAGTAATTTTTTATATTACTTTAAATGCTAATGTTAAGTTGAATAGGTAAGTGTTGTAGGGATAAAATGAATTAAGAATTAAAACTCATAGAATAATAGCTGGCAGCTATTGTCATCTCAGTAGGTAATAAGTATTTTACTACTATAAATCTGGCATCATATTCACATTGTTTATAGATATCTGCCTAGGAAGGGTAACATGGAAGACCTATCTTATGAGTACCATCATATTTTTTAAACTATCTTTTTTAGTTCATCTGTTACATATTTTATATTCACAAAACTCCTACAGATATATCTTTTGGAGAACATAAATATTATTAAAACTAAACATGCCATTTACATGTGGCTATTAGAAGCAAAATATTCCAGTACTGGGGAAAGAAGGCTTCCTTGAAAATGTAGTATCAAAATCAAGACATGGAAGATGTTTAAATAGTAATGAGCCAAGGATCAATGGATTAATTAATTGCATCCTTTCATTGAAAAATTAGTATGCTGAAGTTATACTCCTTTATATCTCAGAATGTGACTGCTCTTGGAGATGAGATGTTTAAGAATATTATTAACTTAGCATAAGGCTTCCAAAGTGTGCAGTATTAATTACTTTTCCAGTGCTGTGATTAAACAATGTGGCCAAATGCAACTTAAGGAAGAGGGAGTTAATTTTGTTTCACAGATCAAGAAAAATAAGTGTCCATCATGGTGGAGCAGAAGCATAAAAATAAAAGTCAGACATGGTGGCAGGAACAGTAAGTTCAGAGGTCAAATCTCAATGGACAGCAGAATTCAGAGAGAGCAGACTAGAAGTATGTGAAGTTTTACAATTAAAACCCTCCCAGCAAGACCACACCACCTAAACCTCAACTAACAGTGCCAACAACAGATTCAAATGCCTGAGACAAACACAATATCCCAATTCATCTGACTATATCTTTCTATAAAAAGGAACTTTGGGAACATAAACAGATAATAGTGGTATGTACATAGAGAGAATGGCCATGAGGGGACACAGACAGAATATCTGCTAGTCAGGGAAAGAAGAGTCAGGAGAAGTCCAATCTATTAAATCTTTGGCCTTATGAATTTAAACTTCAAAAATATGAGAAAATTCTCTGTCATTTAATTACCTCTTCCTAAAAAGAAAAGCAAAACAAAATGAAACAAACATAAGCAGAAGTTCATCTGATTTTTGTTCATCTTAGAGAAATTAGACATCTAGACATGACATCAAACCTATTACAGTGTAATCTTCAAACTAGCATTTGGGCTCTGTATTTTTTTTTTTTTCGAGACAGGGTTTCTCTGTGTAGCTTTGCGCCTTTCCTGGAACTCACTTGGTAGTCCGGGCTGGCCTCGAACTCACAGAAATCTGCCTGCCTCTGCCTCCCAAGTGCTGGGATTAAAGGCATGCGCCACCATGCCCAGCCAAGGGCTCTGTATTTTTAATAAGACTCCCAGGTGTTATATATTCTTATCTCAGAATCAGAGCAATCACCTAACAATGAGTCTCAACATATGTAAGCACTTTTCTGTAAAATAATCTATAAAAATTAAAATTTTAAAAGCTGGGGTAATGTCTCAATGGGTAAAGTGTTTAATGCACAAACACGCGGACTTGAGTGCAGAATCTCCAAAACCCATATTACAACAAACAAATAAAACCAGGGAAGACATGGTGGTGTGTATTTTTAATCCCACTACTGGACAAGAGACAGGTGGATCCTCAAAGACATTTAGCCAGCCAGTCTAAACAGATAGTGAATTCTAGGATCAGTGGAAGACCAATTTCAAAAAACAAAATGGAGAGAAGGAAAGAAAAATATTCAATGTTGATCATAGGCCTTCACGGGTATGTACACAAGCTTGCACAGCTTCATGTACAAATACTCATACATGCACACAACACACACAGAGTGGAGGAATGAAAGAGGGAGGGAGAAAGGAAGAGGGAAAGAGAGAATGGAAGAGATGGAGAAAAGGAGAATGTGTGAGTTTGGAAAGTATAATTTTTGATAGTATCTACCCACGAGTGTCCGGGGGCATTGGGATCAAGAACTGTCACTGGGCAGGAAGATGAGCAAAATGAATTGAGGGAAGAAAAAAATGGGTCTTCTTGGGATAGAAAAGAAGACTTTTGCATAAGAATATCCTGCTGTAGTGTATTCTTAATTTATTGTATTGAAACCTTTACAAGGTTGTATTTCTTTTCAGGTTTTACTAGAAATTCACTATTCATTTTTGGGTAGTTTAGAATTCAAAGATATTAGATTAAAAGACTTGTCGCAAACAGGAAGTGTGGAACTGAGAACTTGGTTCACTGTGTAAAATACCAGGACATCATGGATTAACCATCGGCTGTTGTTGAATTCAGCTCCCTCAGAGCTTAAGATTATTTGCAAAATTTGTAGCATAGGACTGCTGTGAGAAATACATTAACAAGTTGTCATGAGCAACAAGGTAGATATGCATAGTTGGTATAACAAAAGTTATATTTTACTGTACTAAGGATCATCACACTACAGTCCTAAGCCTATCTTCTAAAGGCTGCTCAGCTATGTGATATTTTAGCTAAAGGTCAGGTCCACTCTCTAAGAGTAGACTTTCATTTGAGGGTCAGGATCCTGGGGAGACTCTCTAGCCACGGGGCAGATCAAAGTGGTATCTCCAAGTGTGTAGAGTAGAGCATTGCTCTTGGTCTTTGCTGATCTGTCTAGCAGATATCATGGGGTCCAAGTCATGTGTCTAGTTATCAACTGGGGTCTGGGTATAAGGTATAGCCTTGGATGTAGTGTGATTCATGACTAAGCTATTTTTACATGTCTGTATGCTCATTATACCAGCATATGAGAAACTCTTTTTGTAAAAGTTCAATATCCATATAACTTTCTTTAAACTTTTGTTTTCTGCATGATAAAGATTTTAGAAGGACATGAACTTAATTCTCAAAGATGTGAAAATTTCATACATGTATACTTCTTTATAATATATGTGCCATCATTTCCCCTAATTAAGGACAAAATGATATTTTTTTTAAAACTGTACTCAATATTTTTGATAATGTTTAATTCACATTCCTCTAGTGAAACAATACCCTAACCTCTGTAATTCACTGTATAAACAATTGCATGACTTTTTTCACCCTTGATTTTTCTAGTACCATCAGTATAATTTATTTAATATACCAGATGTGAAGAAACATTCTAATCAATACTACCTGATACAATACGTACAGTCAGTGTGTAAGGACAGGATAGAGCTTTGCTAAAGTGCATTGACAGTAAAAAGACTCAAGGTAGTAAGTACTCCAAATATTTTTCTTGCTTGGGGATTTGCTTTCCGTTGGGAAAATACTTAAATTACCTATAAACACAGAGGCAATTTAAATTTCACAAACTCATAAGAACAAATTATTGGAGAAATTATTTTGGCCACTCCATGTAGTTAAAAGGATATTTATTTAATGGCGAAACTCACAAATTAAGTGAAAGGTAGGTCGCAGGGTCTGGGGAAGGTGTATCGCAGTCCAGTGGTGTTCTCCGGAGCTCTGCACAGTCCACCTTCACCGTTCAGCATCTTGGCACAGAGAGAGCGCACAAAGAGAGCGCTGGCCCATCCAGCTCTCGGGTCCCCAGGCGCCTCCCCTGGCCCCGCCTCATAGGCGTGACAGTTGCCAGAGTCTCAATGGGGGTTGGAACTTCCAGATTCAAGCTGGAATGGCTGCCCACTACACAAATAGTATGCATATACACATTTATAAAATTTACAGTTATAAATAATTCTGAAGATGAGAAGAAAAGTATATTTAAAATCTAAATGCCATGAAAATTATGAAGATATAGATATTATGTTATTATATTACTATACGTGAGAAATTTTTGTGACCTCATGGAAAGCAGAAAAATATTGTGCTTTTGAGAAAGGCAGAAGAAGATCATAGAAGGATTATCTGGTACAGAAAATGTTCCAAAAGAAATAAGAGAATATTGTGGTTTAAGTGAAAAATATCCACCATGTACTAAAATATTTGAACACTTTCTTCCTAGATGGTGGTGTTCTTTATGCAGATGATGGAACCTCCATGAAGTCCAGCCTTAATAGAGGAACCACACCACTGGGGACAGGCTTGGAGTTGATAGCCTTGCCCTACTTCCAGCTCTCTCCCTCTCTCTGTTTCATGTTTATGGTTAAAGAAACAATCTGTCACCTTTCTAACATTGCACCTGCTATCAAGAAGTACTCATTGCCACATTATAGATTCTCCCTCTGAAACTGTAAGTCCAAATAAACTCTTTGTTTCATAAGTAACTTTGGTCATGGTGTTTTATCACAGCAACAGACAGATAATACAGGAGTTATTACCAGAGAGTGAGTTGTTGCTATAAAGAAACTGACCACACTGTTTTTAGAGGAATGTGGAAGACTTTGGAACTATGGACAAGAGTCTTATAAAAATAGCACTACAGACCATTCTAGTAGGATCCAGGAATATAGTAGTGATAAGAGCATGGTTTATCATAAGGGCCTGGCCCATGAGATTTGAGATGGACTTTGTACAGGCCATCCCTTGAATAAGAACTTGCCTGAGGCTAAGTTAAATAGTAATGAACTAATTAGTTAGGAGAAGAAAATTTCAAGATATCATAACATTGACTCTGTGGCTGGTTATTGCTGATTTAACAAGTAGGATGAAATATACTTAATGTTTACAGCCAAAGAATGTGCTACAAAAGCACCTGTAACTATTAAGGATATTAGTGCCATTACGGAGAGGCCTTCTCTGTACTGGAACTAAAGGAAGGGTGCCTTCCAGACAAGGCTTTACCCCGCTAAGCTTCCAAAGTGTCAAAAAAAAAAGGGCAGGGTTTTCTGTTCCTAGAAAATAATGGGATAGAAAAGCTGCTGCTAGATTCAAGGAGGCCAAGGTCCTGGCAGCCTTATTTGGCAGTATCCACTACATGGGACTTGATTTGGAGTCATGAAATAAGCAAGAGTAAGGCATTGTGAATTCTTCCTAAGCAGTTTCAAAGAGCCTGTGAGACATAACCACTTGTGACAGAGGAATCGTTCCTTGCATGAAGTCCCCAAGAAGCCATTTATGGAGTTGTAAATGTAAAGCTTAGGTTGTGGTGGCAATCTCAGTATAATTGAGGTGCCATTGCTTTGAGGGATCTGTGAAGGAGAGCTGCATATCTGAAGTAAAAACATCCCAACAAAAAAAATATATGCTATAGGGAGGTAGCAAAGCTAGATTGGTATCTATTGGCACCAGACACAGAATTGCAGTATTTGGTATTTGTCCTGCTGGGTTGTACTCTTGCTTGTACCCAGTGTTTCTTTGGAATATCTCATTAAGAATGGGAATGAATATTTTGTACCACTGTGTTGTAAGTATGCAATTTATTTGTTTGTTTTATTTTCCATCAGGTTATAATTTAGAGATTACCTTGAGTCTCAGAAAACACTTTAGATTTTTACACAATGTTGAGACTGTGAAAGACTATGAGGGCTTTAAAGTTGTATAAAATGCTTTTTGCATTTTGATATGGCTATGAGCCAGTGGGGACCAAGGAATGGAATTTGGCAGTTTAAATGAGATGTCACGAACAGGCTTGCATATTTTAACACTTATTTTCAGTTAGTGCCACTGTTTGGGAGATGTTCTGAAACTTTTATGAGGTTCTAAAGGAAGACCATCATTGGGGACAGTTATGGTGATATTTTATTTGTGTTGAAATGTGATTTTATTTGTATGTTAATAAATAAAGTTGCCTGGAGATCAGAGGTAAAAGTGAGCCATTAAACAAAAGTTCTGTGGTGGTAGCACAAGCCCTTAATCTGATCACATGGCAGGCAGAGTCTCTGTGTGGTCCAGGACACAGCCAAGCATGGTGACCCGAGTCTTTAATCCCTGTACCAACCATGGAGACCAGGAGGTCTGTATAGACAGCCAGTGATGAGGAAGTCATGTGGCTGGGCTTAGAGCCAATGAGAAGGCAGAACAGGAAAGCAATAAAAAAACAGGACACACAGAAAGAAAGTCTCTTTCAGGGGAAGCAACAGCAGCGAGTGGTAAGCTAAAGGGAGTCTTGGCTCTTTGCTAGTGCTCTGATATATTTGGCTCTGTGTTTCTTATTTAATAAGACTATTTAGAAATTTGTCTACAGCCAGGCATTAAGAGTTACCCATTTCTGGTTTGCTCTCTTTGCTTTATGTTTACTATTTAAGAGGTATTCTCTGGTCTTCCTGATTAAGGCATCTGCTGCATACCTTCCTCAACATTATGAACTCACCATCTGGAGTATAAGCCCAAATAAACTCTTCCTTCTGTACATAGCTTTAGTTATGTTTTTTTGTTTGTTTTTTGTTTTTTTGTTTTGTTTTGGTTTGGTTTGGTTTTGGTTTTTTTGGTTTTTCGAGACAGAGTTTCTCTGTGTAGCTTTGCACCTTTCCTGGGACTCACTTGGTAGTCCAGGATGGCCTCGAACTCACAGAGATCGGCCTGCCTCTGCCTCCCGAGTGCTGGGATTAAAGGCGTGTGCCACCAACGCCCGGCTAGTTATGTTTTTTTTATCACAGCACAGAAAAGCAACTAATATAGAAAAGGATAACATTTAGTATCACAGAACAATGAGAGCCTAGTAGAGTTATAGTTAGTGAAATTTAGAATTTTCTAGAATGTAGTGAAGACCTCAAGATGTGGAGATACAATACAGATAGCAATATTTTAAAATTTCTGTATTTCTTCTTTTTATCCAGAGTATATTTTGTTTCAAAGATTCTTCTTTTCAAAGTATTTTATTTACTATGTTGGTATGTGTGATGCTTTGAATGAGAAATATCACCTGAGGCTCTCAGATTTAAACACCTGATATTGTTTCGGAAGATCATGGAACTGTTAAGATCATGAAGGAGGAAAAGTGGGCAGTAAGGCCCACTCCTAGTTGAGGTGCTATTAGTATTCAATGACTGCTGGGAGTGGGAGAGCCAGTTTTCCCTAAGGATGTGACCCATGCCCAGGAAAGCACATTCCAGGCTATGGCCCCATACTCAAGAAGATTTGATCAGCATAAATTAGACTCAATGGATTACAAAAAAATAAGAAGACACAAAGTAGGTGTTAGGTAAGGACACTGGAATGGATCAGTGAGGAGTTAGGAGAGAGTCAATATGATCAAAATATATAAAATTCTCAAAGAATTCCTGAAATTTTTTTTTTATTTTGAGAAAAACTTGTCAGAAGAATGAATACAGAAAATAACTTATTTAGCATATATTCCACTACTGTGTGAGAGTTCCTTTTTCTCTTGTACTTACTATTTCTCAGAAAGTCCTATTTCACTTATATAATATTAGTAATAAAATTATATATAGAGGAAAGAGAGAAGTGGTTGCTAGTTGGGAAATAATGATCTTAATTACCAAGGAATACTTAAATACTTAAAACTTATAAATTAATATCTATAATTACTTTTACAGCATTATTAGCATATTATAAAGTTTTCAAAGGAAAAACTTGTCAATTTCACTAAAAACTCAACCAAAATGTATATTCCTACCAAAAATGTCTTTTAAATTAAAAGATACAACAGAGTTAAAATAGGTGAAAAAGTTGACAAAATGACTAAAATTAATTCTGAATCTGTGATTGCCAATGAATAAATAAAATAAATGTTTAAATTATATGACAACACTACTGAAAAAGGATTTGACTGGTGATATTAACACCAGACACATTGGAGTTCATAGGAAATAATACTATCAGAGAGAAAGAAGGTACTTTTCACTGGTAACAAAATTGATCAAGTACACATAATAATTATGAATGCTAGTGCATCTAATTAACAGAGTTTCAAAATATAGGAAACAAAAACTAACAGAGTATTAAAGACAATTGAACATAGTCTAATATAATAGAGATTTCAATACCTGTATTTAAATAAATGACTGAGCATGATAGAAAATTAGTATAAATGTAAGTAAAACAACACTATCAGCAAAGGCATTTGTCAGGAGGCAGAAGTAGTAGGATATAACAGTCAATTCTAAGCCAATATGTATTATATAAAAATTTTATCTCAAATATACCAAAAAAAAAACAAAGAAAAATCTTGACTTCATCATTGTTTACAAAACACTGCACTCAATAGCAGCAATTTCCACATTCTTTTAAACTGCATAGTGTATATTTTCTCAGATGGTTACTATTCTGGTCACAAGACAAACCTTGATAATTCCCAAATATAGGGATAATACAAAGTATTTCCTGATCATACAACCTGATTTTAAGACATACATAAATCTCTAGTATCCAAAACAGAACAAAAAGGCAGACAGACTGACAAGTAAGTGATAGCTAAATAGAAGAGTAGATAGATGAGAGACAGAGAGAATGATAGATAGATAGATGATAGACAGATAAATGATAGATTAGATAGATAGATAGATAGATAGATAGATAGATAGATAGATAGATAGATAGATGGATCTATTAATAGAAGAGAATGAAAGATTTAGAAATATACTCCCAAGTGTTTTTCAGAATGACTTTGAAGAGAAGTACAAAATCAACGTAGCAGAAAAAAGAAAATCTATTAATACAGTGTTGGCACAGATGGCTACCTGTCCAAAAAATTTTACAAGTTATTTATGTTATATCATGTATATGCATACATATAAGCAGTTTGTAGTCTCCAAGGTAGCACTTTGAGTTATCAAGCAGGGAAGCTAGCTCTGGAAGTATCAGGAGGTGAAGGAGCCCAGTGAGGAGCTGCTTTAGAAATTTGAGAATTGTAGGCCAAAGACTCAAAGCTTAGAAAACTTAAATTCTGTGTCCATCCAGTCCTGAGAAGCAGAATGGCAACTAAGTATAATAATTGCTTACTCTGCCCCAAATCAATACCTTCTGGTTACTAGCCATCAAAATGGGAAACAGAATAAGCCAAATAACACATAAACTGTGGCATTCAGTCTAAAAGTTTGTCAGTACACATTCATTTTTTGTTCTGTAGCCTGTGCAGTTGACATACCTACAGGAATGCAAATTTACCCTCTTTTATCCACAACCAGTGTATTCTAGTATTTCCTTTTTCTTTCCTCCTTGCTCTGTCTCTTTTTCCCCTTTACTACTGAGAATTGAATTTAGTGGCTCCAGAGCTCTAGCACTGAGATATAGTCTCAGTCTTTTTACTTACTCTTAAACACCCCTTATGGTACTTCTCCATGCAACATCTAATTTCCTGTTTTCTTCCTTCTTCCCTTGCTTCTTTTTTGCTTTCTCTCCTTGTCTGGTTTTTCCTTTCTAACAGATAAGCTCTTATGGTAGTGAACAAGCAAGATAACCAGGTATGAAAGCTAGAAGCATTTTGGAGGTTGAGACAGGAAGATAATGAATTGTAGTCTAGGCTAAGGTACATAGTAATTTTGAGACTGCTCTAAGAAACTTACCAAGACTATGCCTCAAAACTATAAAAGTATTTCTAGATAATTGTGTGAGAGATTATATCTCAACATAATAAAGTTTGTATATGAAAAACACAAATTAGATGTCATACTGAACTTGTAAAACAAAATAAAACTAAAGGGACTGATTCTAAGATTTGGAACATCAGAAAAAAATGTCTATTTTTACCATTTGTGTGATAGTAATTTTGCCAGTGTTTAGGCAAACGTAAAATCAAATAAATTTGATACAAAAGGGAAATGAAGAAGCTATATTATGATGTTTTTATTTATGATATATCATCAGAAGAAAAACCTAGAAGACTTCACCAAAGGGTTATAGAACTGAAAACAAAACAAAAGAGCAGGATACATTTATCAACACAAAACAATCAGTAGCTTTTCTATACAAGAGATACGAATTCTGTGAGAAAAAATTCAGAGAAGGAATCCAATTCATCATAGCCTCAAAGAAAATCTAGAAATAAACATAATGAAGGTGGTGATAGGTCTCAAAGAAACCCAGGACAAATGGTTAACAGGTGCTTATTAATACTAAGGCAGACACTGGTCACCAGGCTCTCTCAGCATAGCAAGTACCTGTTACAGAGTCCTGGCTCCTGTCAGCACTTCTTGTCCCTGTTTCCTAACCTGAACTCTTCAGGCCTGAGCACCATTTCCCTTCTCCCATTTTCTCTTATTCTATATAACCTCAGCCATTTGACTACATGGCCTCTTGGTCTCTTGGTTCACTGGGTCTCCTGACTTGCTACTAGCCTCTTAGACCTTCTATCACTCTTCCCTTCCTCTCTCACCACCCCATCCCTCACTCTCCTCTCATGGCCTGATTCAATCTGTAGCCCAGGTACAGTCTGGACACTTTTCTGGCTGTGTTCTTCCTTATATCTACAATAAACCTCCTCAACTCATACCTAGAAGTCATGTCCTCATTTTTCATTCAGGTGAGGAGAAACCTCTACAGGGAGAAGTGGAAAACATTGAAAAAGTTAGCTGAAGAAGTAACTTGAAGATGGAACTTTTCCAGTGTTCTTGCATTTAGAAAATCAAGCGATTTTCAGACTGTGCAGTTTCCACCAAAACATTTTTCAAGTAATTTAAAGACACATCCTTAAATTCCTGTAGAATCACAAAAGACTCCCAATAGCTAAAACAACCCTCAGCAAATATTATGTATTATAGTATTTTATTTGAAAATATGCTATAAAGCCATGTAGCAAAAGTGATGGAATTGGAACTGGCCAAGATGTCAGAACATGGTCTAAGACACATATGAGGAGATTTCTGAATACTTGTGAAAAAAATTCAAGACAGCAGGACAAGAGTCTCGTGACCTCAATTTCTTCAAAAACATGAAATTGTTCTTGGATTATACTTTCCTGCTCCACAGGTATAGTGGATAGGAGTGGGTTTTCTTCAGGTTATTCATTACAACTGGCTATTGTCACCTGTATATGCATTTATGGAGAAATATGTTTTTGCTGCATGTGGCTTGCTTTTGTGATTGTACACTTTATTCATGTGATTCCTCTTAATTCTCAAAATATAAATTGTCTGATGTGATGAATAAAGCTGGCTGTTGCAAGAGACTTTAGTCTACCTCATTTATCAGCTCCATTCTCCCATGCCCCACCATCTCAAGTACAAAAGAAGAATTAGCTTTGCAGTCTTGGACTTGCAAGAAATTACTCAGTGAGCATCCATTTATATAGGACTCTTTCCATCCTTTTCTGTTAAAATCTCAAGCCTCCCATTTGTATCTATCTAGTTCTGTTTGAACCATAGAGTAGAAAATACCATAGGACAATGAAGCAAGAGAGAGGACATTGAAACAAGAAAACATACATTGATACACAACTTATTTTCAACAAAGATGTAAAAAAACAAACTACATGAAGACTGGTTCCCACCTTATACAATAATTAACTCAACATGAATCAAAAGCCTTAACTTGAGACTAGAATCATTGAAACTACTAAAAGAAATTATGTGGAAAACAGTCAAAGATATTGGCCCAGGCAATGATTTCACAGAATTTCAATAGTGCAGGAAAATTACAACAAAAGTTGCAAATATGATCAAATCAAGTTAAACAGTTTTCAACAGAAAAAAATCTACAGAGTGAAAAAGCAACCTATAGAATT
The DNA here is from genome assembly GCF_049852395.1 of Peromyscus maniculatus bairdii. Taxonomy (NCBI): domain Eukaryota; kingdom Metazoa; phylum Chordata; class Mammalia; order Rodentia; family Cricetidae; genus Peromyscus; species Peromyscus maniculatus. The sequence continues at coordinate 104,212,871 of NC_134875.1, forward strand.
CAAGAAATGTGTTACTATTCATCTGACACAGGATTAAAATACAAAATGCACAGAGAATTAAAAGAATAATACATCCAATTAATAAATGCATAATTAATATGAATGGATACTTATACTTCTAAATGGTTGAAATATAAGTAGCTAATAAACATGTTTGGAAAATACATAATATCTTTAACTATCAAAGAAGTATAAATAAAATTACATTTAGATTTCAGAGCTTATCCCCCTCACAATAGCTATTGTAAAAATCAAACTATGGTAGTACTTGCCTATAACCCCAGCATTTGAGAAGCTGAAACACAAAGATCAAGACCCTGTCTTGGTTTAAGGACTTGCTTTTGCTAGTCTTTCCAGAAGTAATTAAAGAAAAAGTTTTTGAAAAATGGTTTTAAATACAGAGATATCTCATACTAACCAAATATATTACAACCTTAGTCTCTACTTAGAATCTGTTTATTATCTTTTTCTAGACATACACTTATTCTACCTCAAGATAGAGGCATTAAAAGATAAAGTAGGAAGTTGTAACAGGCTGGCAGAAATGAATATACTTTAGTGACACTCATATTTCTTGGTCTCACTATCAGACTACTGATATGAACTACAAAGAAATGGGAATTTCCCCGGGAGTCTCATGCTGGAAGAAAAAAATCTGGTGGGATAATTGTTTTGTACACTGTGTGAAGATGTATCTCTGTCCTTCCTCATTTGCCTAAGGCATCTTCTGGTCAGCTTATTAGGGTGTGTGACAGTGAATAGTGAGGCAGGAGAGGACTAGTGGGACTTCCAGTGAGACATAGGAACTCTGGGAAAGAATCAGAGATGTGGGAGACTCACCAGCTACACCCAGAGGAAGTCGGATATGAGGTACTGAGGAGAGGTAACAAGCCATATTGCAGAACATAGATTAAGATAAATGCATTAATTTAAGTTTTAAGAGCTAGGTAGACACAAGGCGAAGGTAAGGCAAAGCTTCATAATTAATAAAAATTCTCCATGTCATTCTTCAAGAGCTGGTGGTCCAATGAGAGACCTGTTAGAGAAAAGTTCACAGCCAGAGGGAGAACATGTCTCCTGGAAAGATTTCACATAGTTTTAAAAACTTCTTTGACCACCTTACAAGGTAAGACTGAAGCTCCAGACAATGAAGTCAATGGCAAGTGGAACTACATCATAACCAAGATACCTTAGATGTGCACATTCTTGGCCATCTATTTAAACTTTAGTTTTACTTCAGTGCTGTGGATATCGCTTTGTATAAATAAACACTGATTGGCCAGTAGCCAGACAGGAAGTATAGGTGGGACAAACAGAGAGGAGAATTGAGGGAACAGGAAGGCTGAGAAAGAGACTGGCTGGAGCCGCTGCCAGGACAAGGAAGATGTAAGGTACCAATAAGCCACGAGCCACGTGGCAAAGTATAGATTAATAGAAATGGGCTGAATATGAGTAAGAGCTAGACAATGATAGGCCTGAGCTACTGGCCAAACAGTTTAAATAATGTAAGAGTCTGTGTGTTTATTTTATAAGTGGGCTCCAGGACTGGCGGGACTTGGTGGGTGGGAGGTGGAGAGAAATTCTCCAGCTACACTTCAGAATTCTGGAGACAGACTTGCAGGCAGGAGTTTTATGGATATCTTTATTCTGCTTCCCAATATGGCTAATTTGTGATTTTCCACTATTAAAACAATAAAAACAAATGCTGGTAAGGATTTAAGAAAAAAGAAACCCTTACCAATAGATAGTGGGAATGTAACTTAATATAGTTACTTAATATAGGGGAAAGGGCATGGAGGATTAAAAAAAGCTAAAAATGGAAATTGTATGTGACTGAAATATCACATATGAAGAGATATATGTATATGAATATTATATACACATAAATACATGTAATTAATAATCTATATACAAATTAATATTTTATCATATATTATTATGATGAAAATAATTAATTTTTAAATGAAATAATAATTATAATAAAAATTGGGTGCAGAAAGGCAGCAAAATAAGGTAATATACTATTTAAAATATGAAAAATAACAATTGCTAAAAAAAAAGTCACAAATGTGATCAGCTGATGCATAAGCTGGTTTTGACAAGAATAATAGAACAGATAAGACTTTATAAATTGTGATTTTATTTTCAAAAAGATGTGACTCAGTAACATCAATAATAAATAACATGGTTAATTATTTAACAATCTATTCTTTAAAACTAAATGAAGACAAAATAATGTAATATAATTATTCATATTCTAGGAATTAACATACAAACAGCAAAAGCATGAAAAACTTATAGGTGAATGAATCAATCAGCAAAATGGCCCACCGCAAAATAAACTGATAACATGGAATATTATTCTCTCTCACTCTTGTAAGTGTGAGTGAATGCTATTATACTGTGTGTGTGCTTGATCCTTTAGTGTGGCTGAGGTTTCCCTGTGTCCCACCCAGTCCGCAGCCATTCAGACCCAAGTAAACACACAGAGGCTTATATTAATTAAAACTGCTTGGCTATTAGCTCAGGCCTACCACTGACTAGATCTTACACTTAAATTCAGCCTATTTCTATTATTCTATATGTTGCCACCTGTTTCATGGCTTTACCTGCATGCCATTACATGCTGATCCCTGGAAAGTGGGCTGGTGTCTATTAACTCAGCCTTCCTCTTCTCAGAATTCTCCTTGTCTGTTTATCCTGCATATACTTCCTGCCTGGCTACTGGCCAATTTGCTTTTTATTTATCAACGAATCAGAGCAACACATTTTCATAGCATACAGAACATCCCACAGCACCTCCCCTTTTCTGTCTAATCAAAAAGGAATGGTTTAATTTTAACATAGTAAAATTACATATAACCAAACAGTTATCAAGCAAGAATTAGTTATACTATCTAGTCTATTTGTATTTGGCAAAAATAAAGAAAATATTGTCTATCCTATATTTATGAGTCTAAAGTTTCATATCTAACTTATCTTTTATCATAACTAAGGAGAGCTATATCTATCTAGTCTTCAACTACATCAAAGACCTCAGAAGAATATAATATTATCTAAGCAAACAGGAACTGTAGATGTAACCAACCGTCTTATTAAGTAAGAAACACAGAACCAATGTAAAAGAGAAATCCAAGAGGTCAGAGCTCAGAGCTAAAATCTTACCCTTCCTCCTGTGATGCTCCTACTTCTCCAAAAAGAGACCTACTTCCTGTGTGTATGTCTTTACATACACTTTCTGTTCTGCCTTCTCATTGGTTGTAAACCCAAGCACGTGACTGCCTCATCACTGCCTGTATGTACAGCCCTCCAGGTCTTAAAGGCGTGTGTCTCCAATGCTGGCTGTATCCCTAAACATACAGAGATCTACCTAGCTCTTCTACCAAGTGCTGGGATTAAAAGCATGTACCACCACCGCCACACTCTTGCTATGGCTCTAATAGCTCTTACCCCCGGGGAACTTTATTAATATATAATTAAAATCACATTTCAGTACAAATAGAATACCACCATATTTCCCCTTTCCTATTTTAATGAAAAAAAAAGCAAAAGGTTATAACTAACAAAAGAAAAACTATATACAAAAGTACAATAACTATAAACGATATATACAAATAATAAATACCTAAACAATGTCTAGTACATTTGTATTTGATAAATCAGAAAAAATAATTCCATTATCTATCCTATTTTGGTAAGTCTAAAATGTATCTAATTCAATTTATATGCTAATTAATCTTCAACTATAACTAACTAATCTTCAACTCCCTCAGAGACCCAAGAAGGAAATAATATTAGCTAACAAAAATAAAAACAGGAAGTGCATGCAAGCAACTTCCAAAAAATTTGTGAGTTAACAGAAATAGCCAGCTGCCTGGACAGTCACCTGAGGTTTCTCTGCAGTGTTGGGGCATCATCTTCAGCCTATAGGCTTAGCGTATCTGATAGACTCATTTGTGAAGTAGGATGTACACAAGGTCAACAGTTCAACATCACATTGGGTGAGAACAGTCCATGTACCAGAAACACTTGAATTCCACTAGTGTCATGTCATGATTCAGGATTTTAAATTCTGTAAATTGTTGATGGTTTTTTAATTCAGCTGTCCATTCTCCAACTTCAAAGTCAGCTTTAAATTTTAATTGAACCGGGACTATTAGAAGACCAATAGTGTTAAATCTTTAGAGAAAAACAGAAACAAACATTTAGGACGAGATAAAATTTTTTAGATAATATATACCCATATGCCATTTCACTCTGTTTCCTGGGATAGATGATTTGTCCCTTTTCTTCAGTTGTCTCATTTGTCTTGTGTTCTTCAGATTTCTTTACCTTCATTCTCCTAAAAGACAAAACCAAAAACCTTTCCCCAAGACTAATTTTGGGGCTGTTCCTTTTTGGCAAGTTATTATCTGATTAAATGAAAAGGCATGTGTTACTGGTACAAGTTAGTTTAAATTGGATGTTCATGCTGGTTGATGAACTATCACCTCCTCTAATTAAGAGGTCTCTCTTGTTCAAATCAAACCTTTATCAATTTTGATGGTACCCACAGCTTATCTTCTCCTGTAGAAACAAAAGCAAAACCTTGTCCCCAAAGTAATACATACCCGGGTTTCCATTCTGAGGTCAGCACATCCTTAAAGTATATAGGCTGATTTAATTCTGTAGTTTTTTCTATTATCCAATGTCTCTCTGCAGCTGTTGTTCCTTTCTCATTGGCACTGAGAAAATTCAAAGTTAATAGAGCATTGTGCAGTCTTTTCTGGGGGTTTTTGTTACCCCTTTGTGTTTATTTAGCATATCCTTTAGAGTTCTGTTTGATCTTTACTGCTTGATCTGTAGGATTATGTGGTATACCTGTATTATGCTTTATATTATAATAAGCAAAAACCTGTTTCATTTTAACAGAGACATATGATGGAGCATTGTCAGTTTTGATTTGTGCAGGTATACCCATTATGGCCACAACTTCTAGCAAATGAATGATTACAGAATCAGCTTTTTCAGAACTCAAAGCAGTTGCCCATTGAAATCCTGAATATGTATCGATGGTGTGGTGAACATATTTCAATTTTCCAAATTCTGCAAAGTGAAACACGTCCATCTGCCTGATTTCATTCCTCTGAGTACATCCTGCTGGTAATGGCATTTGATTGTAGGAGGTACAAGTAGGACATTTCTTTACTATTTCTTTGGCTTGTTGCCAGGTTATGGAAAAATCTTTTTTTAAAAAATCCTTTACTATTGACATGACGTTTTTTATGAAATTCTGAGGCCTTCAGCACATTTCCTATCAATAATTTATCAATCTCATCATTGCCTTGTGTTAGAGGGCCTGGCAGACCAGTATGGGATCAGATGTGAATTATATATCAAGGATTACTCCTTTTCCTGATTGTATCTTGTAATTGAATAAATAGTGAAGTTAATTCTGAAGCATCAGGGATAAATTCTGCAGTCTCAATATGTAATACCACTCTTTCAGCATACTGAGAGTCAGTTACTATGTTGAGAGGTTCTGAAAAATCCATTAATACCAACAGAATAGCATACAATTCTGATTTTTGAACTGAATTATACGGACTTTGAACCACTTTACTTAAATTTTCTGATTTGTAACCTGCCTTTCCTTCTTTGTTGGCATCTGTATAAAATGTACGAACTCCAGATATGGGTTTTTCCCGTACAATTCGAGGCAAGATCCAAGAATTCAGCTCTCTTTATAAGATCAATTCTATCACTTTTGGGATATTTGCTGTTAATTTCTTCCAAAAAATTACTGCAAGCTCTTTGCCAAGGTTCACTTTCTGTCCATAATTTTTCAATGTCCTCCTTAGTTAATGGTATGACAATTTCTGCTGGGTCTATTTCTGCTAATTGACGAAGTCTCAATTTTCCTTTCCAAATCAAGTCAGAGATTTTTTTCCACCTAAGTTTTTAATTTTTTATTTGGTTTATTTGGTAAAAATATCCATTCCAATCCAATATCTTCCCTCTGCATTAATATTCCAGTAGGCAAATGCCTAGAAGGTAAAATAACCAAAATGCAATCCAGCTTTGGATCAATACGATCCACGTACCCTTCATGTACTTTCTTTTCTACAAAGGCCAATTCTATCTCAGCTTCAGGTGATAATTCTCTTGGATTATTTAAGTCCTTGTCACCTTCTAAGGTTTTGAACAAATTATTCAGTTCATCATTTTTTACCTCAACAATAGTTCATTTATGAGAAATATCTCCAAATAATCTTTGAAAGTCATTAAGGGTCTGTAGTCTATCTCTCCTAATTTGCACCTTTTGGTGTCTAAATTTTTGTAGCTCGATTTTATATCCTAAATAATTAATAGAATCTCCTCTTTGTATCTTTTCAGGAGCAATTTGTAATCCCCAGCAAGGCAGAATTTTCTTTACTTCTTCAAACATTCTTTCTAAAGTATCTGCATTTGAGTCAGCTAGTAAAATATCATCCATATAATGATAAATTATAGATTTAGGAAATTTTTTACATATCACTTCCAATGGCTGTTGTACAAAATATTGGCACAGAGTTGGGCTATTCAACTTTCCCTGTGGGAGGACCCTCCATTGAAATCTTTTAACCAGTTGAGAATTTTTATAAGTAGGCACTGTGAAAGCAAATCTTTCTCTGTCTTTTTCTTGTAAGGGTATTGAAAAGAAACAGTCTTTTAAATCAATAACTATGAGAGGACATCCTTTTGGTAACACAGTAGGCAAAGGAATTCCAGATTGTAGAGAGCCCATTGGCTGAATTACTTTGTTAATTGCTCTAAGGTCTGTTACCATCCTACATTTACCAGATTTCTTTTTAATAACAAATACAGGAGAATTCCAAGGGCTGGTTGATTCTTCAATATGATGAGCATTTAACTGTTCTTCTACCAGCTCTTCTAAAGCCTGGATTTTCTCTGTTGTTAAAGGCCATTGCTGGACCCATACAGGCTTGTCTGTTAACCATTTTAAAGGTAGAGCTGCTGTTGTGTTTGGAAGATCATCAGTTGTTGTGCCCTGTTCTTGTATAATATGGATGCCTGGTGACCACTCATTAGAACAATATCTTCTAATATTTCTCTCAGAAACATGTGCTAGTTTATGATTTGTTTCTGAGATTAGAGGGATGTTAATCTGAGTATTCCACTGTTGCAACAAGTCTTGACCCCATAGGTTCATAGCTATGTTAGCCACATATGGTTTTAATTTTCCTCTCTGTCCTTCTGGACCTATACATTCGAGCCATCTTGCACTCTGTTTCACCTGAGATAATGTCCCAATTCCTAACAGTTGAAGGTTTATCTCCTGAAGAGGCCAAGTTAGATGCCAAAACTCTGGTGCAATTATGGTAACATCTGCACCTGTGTCTACCAGACCAGACAACAAAACACCATTTATTTTTATCGTTAATTTTGATCTTTGTTCATTAATAGAAGTTTGCCAAAAAATTTTCTTTATGTTTTCTCCTGAATTTGCTATTCTCTCTGTTTCATCATCCTGACCAGCATTTTTTATTCCAATAGGCATTTGGTTATTTAATCACTCAGAGCAGGGATTTCCTCTATGGCTGCAGGAAAGGTTTGAACTGGATTTGCTATGGGGGCCTGCATGAGGCCCCTCTGGGAGTTTCCCGAAGACTGAGGCAAAGGATTACCCTGTTTGTCCCTTGATGATCTAAGTGATGATTTAAGTGTCATCCTGGCACTTAAATTGACTATCTTTTTAAATAGTAAAATGAGGATAAGCATAGTAATAAACTGCATAATTCTATCAATATTAATCTTCTCATATAGTTCTTTCATTGTCAGACTGCCTAAAATTTCAAACAAAACCCATTCTTCCAATGTACACATAACCCATTTTTTTTTAAATGTGGAAAAAAGTTTTCTTTTAAATAGTTTCCTTTAAAATATCTGATATGTTGTGACTTACCAAATCTGTGTAGAACAGTAGAAATCCAAGGGAATTTCAAAACAGCCACCTCATGTCTGAGGTGTGAATCCAGAGAGAGAGAGAGAGAGAGAGAGAGAGAGAGAGAGAGAGAGAGAGAGCGCAAGAAAGCGTAGCTGGCTAGCTGGCTAAAGCTTACATCCAGCCACGTGTTCCCTCTTGAGCTGAGTCAAGGCTTGGCCCTGGCTTCCTTAAGCTCTGACCATGTGCATTGACTTTACAGGCAGGGGCCCTGTTCAGCAGGGCAGGCCTGAGTTGTTTATAGCACCGGCTTTAAGCAAGTAGCTCACTGTTAGTCTGGCCTGAGGCCAAGTTGACCAGAGCCTGGGCTCGGGAGCTCGCAACCTGGGCTAGGGAGCCAACTGCCCTTGTGGGAAACTGGACCTGCTGCCAAGCCAAGCAGTTTTTAATGGATTCTTGTCACGTTGGGTGCCAGGTGTAGATGTAACCAACTGTCTTATTAAATAAGAAACACAGAACCAATGTAAAAGAGAAAGCCAAGAGGTCAGAGCTCAGAGCTAAAATCTTACCCTTCTTCCTGCGATGCTCCTACTTCTCCGAAAAGAGACCTACTTCCTGTGTGTATGTCTTTACATACTCTTTCTGTTCTGCCTTCTCATTGGTTGTAAACCCAAACACGTGACTGCCTCGTCACTGCCTGTATGTACAGCCCTCCAGGTCTTAAAGGCGTGTGTCTCCAATGCTGGCTGTATCCCTAAATACACAGAGATCTACCTAGCTCTTCTACCAAGTGCTGGGATTAAACGTGTGTGCCACCACTCCCACACTCTTGCTTTGGCTCTAATAGCTCTGACCCCCGGGCAACTTTATTTACTAATATATAATTAAAATCACATTTCAGTACAATTAGAATACCACCATAAGGAACAGCATTGTAAGCAACTTCTAAAAATCTAGAATGACAGAGACAGCTGGCTGCCTGGACAGTCACCCAAAGTTCTTCTGCAATGTTGGGGCATCCATTGCACCCAAAGTTCTGCCTTGGTGGGGCATCCATTTTTTAGCCTACAGGCCTAGAGTCTCTCAGGTTTTTTTCTCTGTGTCCTGTAGAATGTCTGGCAGATTCTTCTGTGAAGCAGGAACTTGAAGAACCATTTTGCCTTGCAAAGTTCAGTCTGTAGTCACCTTCCTATGGGTCCTGCATGTCCAGTCGATACAACATTTTGTCAAGCAATCCAGTCAAGAACAGTTTCTTGCCCAAATGGCTATTTTTGCCAAGAAGATAAAGTCCATATGGAGTGCCTTCAATGCCCATCTTTCTCTTTGTATAAAAATGAAAAGCTTTGAGGAACAATAGGAAGTGTTTTGCTTCCTTAGGCTGTGGGATATAACTTTACAGATCCATTATTTTTCTTATAAGGTCATAACGGAAAGTATCTTCATGGCTGAACAAAATACCTTTGTGTATATGTAAAACATTTTTGTTATCCATTTATCTGTTCCATCTGTTGATGGACATGTTGGCTGATTCTATTTCCTTGTTATAGTGTATAGACCAGCAATAGACATGGATGTGCAAGTGTAACACACAAATCCTAATTGTTCTTAAAAATATAAACCTGTAGCCAGATATAGAGGTAAATGCTGAAAGATTAGAGAGACAAAGGAGCAAGCCATAGCCACTTCTTGCCTCGCCAACTCTTCAGCCTGAAAGGGAGGAGTTCCTGCTTCCTTCTGCCTTATATTTCTCTCTGTGTCCAGCCATATCACTTCCTGTCTCCACCTGCTTAGTGCTGGGATTAAAGACATGTGCCTCCTAAGGCCTGGGACCAAAGGCATGAGATCCCAAGTGCTAGAATTAAAGGTGTATACCACCACTGCCTGGCTTCTATGGTTAACTAGTGGCTAGCCCCACACTCTGATCTCCAGGCAAGCTTTATTTGTTAGAGCTCAAACAAAATATCACCACATGCAAGTATCTCTGTGTCAGGGTAGAGAGTTCTTTGTATGCATGTCAAGGAGTGACATATGTGGGTCATATGGTATTTCTATTATTAGGATTTTGTGGAACATCTACACTGATTTTCATAGTGACTACAGCAGGCTATACTACTTCAATCAGTGAATTAAAGAAGAAAAATAAATCCTTAATCACTATTGGTTGGAATATGACTTAGTTCCACCATGATGAAAGCCATTCTGAATGCTTCTCCAAAAATTAAACATGGAACATCAATATAGTTCAATCAACTTTAGATGCATTCCCATGTGTATCAAAGTAAATGTATAGAAATACCTACACACCATTGTTTACTGTGTCACTATTCACAATTGTAAAATAATAGAATCACCTTGTGTGCTCATCAAGAGATTAATAGTGAAAGTATTTGTCATCCGTAAAGAACAATATATTTCATTTTCAGGAACATGAATGGAAAAGAATCATCAATGTTAAGTGAAACATGCCAGCCACAAAAGGAAATTCTATCAATGTAGAAGCTGTGGTGGAAGTGAATTCATATGTGGAAGCTAGCAAATAATTTTCAATTATATGAAAGTAAATGTAGGAAGACAAGGGCTGTGGAAAGTATAGGGAAAATGGGGATAAACAAGACATTAGTGATAAGTGAACTTGATCAAAGTATATCACATAGAAATAAACTGAATCCCATTACTTTGTATAACTAATCTATAGTTAATTTTAAAAGTTTTTGATCTCTGAGAGGACAAGCAGCAGATAGTAAAAAATAAATAGCAAATCACCAATGATTAAGTTCTTGTGTAAAATACATAAATAGCATTTAAGATTAATTGCTAAGACAATAACCATCCAAAAAATAGCTATGAATTTGTTCAAAAGAAGATAAATAAGCATATATATATATATATATATATATATATATATATCCAATAGTTACTCCAGAAATGCAAATAAAAAATAAAGTGAGAGATTAGCAATGTTGAACATCTATAAGACTAAATCAATAATATATTTTAAAATAGCAATAACAAACACTAGTAATTTTGTTAATGAAGAACACTTTTCTGGATACAGTTAAAGCTGTCAAGTTATAGAGTTCAAGTATACAGATATTGTAATATCTTAATTATACTTCAAGAAACCTGTTAAAAATAAGCATTAAGCTGGGGTTGGTGGCACATACCTTTTGGAGGCAAACGCAAGTAGAGGTCTGTAATTTTGAGGTCCACATGGTCCACACAGCTAGTTCCAGCCCAACCAGGATTAGAGAGTCAGACACTGACTCAAAATAAAATATAAAATGAAATAAAATAAAATGAATATTAACAGTTTAAATGTCTTCTATAATTTGGAGGAGTTTGGCTAGTAGAAAATAAAAATTCAGAGGTTTTTGAAAATGCAAGATTGACTCAACAAACAAAAAACAAGATGGAACAAAACAAAAACTGTGAGTCTAGCAGCTTCCCTTAGAAAACAGTCCAATAGATTTAGATTTATCATGAATTAGAATTACAGTTCCTCATTATTAATGAATTTAATTTGAAAAGTGAACTAAAAGATACTCTTATGTATTGAAATTTGAAGTTCATATGCTAAACAGTACTTAAAACCATATATATTAGCTGGAGCAAAGTGGTGTAGCATTTGTAATCATGATGAAATTTAAGATGAGACATTTCAGAAAAAAGAGATACTGCTTGATAAAATTGTCATATTCAATCACAAAATAATAAGACAATAGTATAAGTGACAAATAAGACAGGTGTTGTCTAAGGAGAAAGAATAAAGAAAAAATAAAAAATAATGTCATACACATGACAAGTTTTGTTCATTCTAGTAATGTAGAGAAAATACATTTTGGCATTTATTTTAGCTACTAAAACATAAAGTGTACTTATGCAAAAGATAGTGTTCACAAAATTAAAATATCAGCTGGAATGGTTGTGCATAATTAAATACATCCATCCTTAAAGATGTTATAGCACAATAACAAAAATATCCAAAAATATTTATTGCTTAATGAGATTGGCTAAGTGCTTTGATGTTTCAGCTGTATAAGTAATATGGAAATGTTTATATTAAATAAACATTATAGACTCAAATATTTCTCAAAGTGGACATTTCTACCATATGAATGAACTGGTATGATTGCTGGAAAGGTGAGTCTTATAAAGGATTGTGGTTTGGTTCCCAGCACCAACAGCCAATTTCTCTCAACTGCTTTTAACTCCAAGTACAAAAAATATATGACCTCTTCTGTCCTCATATACAACACTCATGTGTACATTCACACATGAAGACACAGCATGTTCATTATTAAAATTTAAAATAAATATTTTTAACAATGAACTAATCTATATTCATCCCTCAAATATAATTCAGAACAATCATTCCAATTTACAGAGATATCAACAAATTGAACCATCAGTTCAATGTTGAGACAGATAAAAACTTATCCATAATATTGTCATGAACTATGTATATGTACTTAAAATATATAATCTATAATTTAAAGATAAAATCAAGTCAAATTTCAGTGAAAACTAAATAGTATGTCTTTCTCCTATTCACAAGTGAGTTATTATTAAACAATTTGAGCAAAGTTCCATATATTATTCATAAAACATATTTTTACCAACTCAGAAATACCAATTTCCATCTTCATGTAAGGAAAAATATAAAGGAGATCGGAAGAATTAGAACAAACCAACATTCATGTTGTCCAGGGATGGCTCTAAGCAACTCTTCACACCAATATTTATTATTTATCATTTTATCTGAGTAAAGAATTCTCCTATATATTCTTTAATAAGTATGCATCATATATGTGTATGTGTGCATGTTATAAACTTTTTAAATTTCTTTGACAGAATTTTATGTACCTCCCTTTATACAAATTTGTAGAAAGCTTTCTTTATGCAAATAAAACTTACATTTATGAAAATATTAAAGTTTAGGAAGCTGGTGGAAAAAGAATAAGAGCTATAGTATTGTAAAACTTCACATTCTTGTCAGAGTCTATTTACAACAAGAAAAAACAATATACATATAATCTCCCCCAAAACCAAAAATTTAGTATCAGAATTCACATTTGAGAGTTATTTTCTCTCAAGGGTTCTTTGGTGTCATAACTCCCTGCCTGCTTATCATACATGGGAACCACCACTTACATGATATAATGTGTTATTATTCTACACTTTTCATTCTGTTACTTATTCATTAATGAATATTTATTAGGAATCATTTTTGCATTTTTTATTATAGCCAAGTTCAGGAATCATACCATGTAGTGGGGAAGTAATGATGAAAATATTGAGCCCCATATGTCCTCCCCAAGGTTTCAGAGCATATCAGTAAGGACAGTTATGGGATTAAAACATGAAGTAAGTAAATAATAATTATAAGCAAACTTTTATTCAATGCTAGAATTGTGTGACTTTAGTGTCTTCTTTCTGCACTAACTCAGTACACTTATTCATTAGATTATGCTGTCAGTACAGTCTATGACCTCAGATGAGAGAACTTGGGTTGAGAGAGGTTAAATAGAGAGAGAGAGAGAGAGAGAGAGAGAGAGAGAGAGAGAGAGAGAGAGAGAAATGTGGTGGTATTGTATTCCCCAAATATTGTGAACCCTAATAAACTTATCTGGGGTCAGAGAAAAGGACAGCCACTAGATACAGAGGCTAGAAAATGGTGGCACTCACACCTTTAATCCTAGCCTTCTGGAGGCATGGATCTCTGTGAGTTCAAGGCCACACTGGAAATAGCCAGGCATAGTGACTCATGCTTTTAATCCCAAGAAGTGAGCCTTTAATCCCAGGGAGTGATGGCAGAAAGCAGAAAGATATATATAAGGCATGAAGACCAGAAACTAGAAGCTTTTGGCTGGTTAAGCTTTTATTTAGGCTTTTGAGAATCAGTTCAGCTGAAATCCATTTGGATAAAGACTCAAAGGCTTCCAGCCTTAGGAAAAAGAATCAGCTGTGGAACTGGCAAGGCGAGGTAGCTGTGGCTTGTTCTGCTTCTCTGATCTTCCAGCATTCACTCCAATACCTGACTCCAGGTTTGATTTGATTAATAATACCTATTAAGATTCCTGCAACAAAGAAAGAAAGAGAGAAAGAAGGAAGGAAGGAAGGAAGGAAGGAAGGAAGGAAGGAAGGAAGGAAGGAAGGAAGGAAGGAAAGAAGAAGGAAAGGAAGGAAGGAAAAAACTGAAAAGCTACCACAGACACCAGGGCACTGGCTCTGGCTCCACAGCATAGATTCCTAACCCCTGACTTATAGGATAGATACTCCTAATATGTCTTGGATATTCACTAAGGAGTCATTCCCGTTGGATCTATAAGACAGAAGATAGACTTGAAAACGAGTGTGAAAGTCACAATGTTCTTCATATCATTGCTTTGGAATCGGGATGAATCAAACTGAAAGGAATTTAGAATATAATCCTGAATGATGAATTAGTGTGGGTTGGAAGCATTACCTGAAATGGGAAGTGCAATTGGCTGGGAAAAGAGGAAGGTGAGATTTGAGATCAAATAGGTAGTTGCTTAGGAGCAGGTTATTAAACTTCAATCCCCAGGACCATCTTGATGTTACCTATCCTCACATGAGGTCCCTGCAGAGGTGCTCAGTGTTACTGAGAGTCCTACCGCCTATGCTAGGCTTTCTTCCCTTTACTGTGAGACAGTATCACTAACCAGTACGACGATCACACTGATTATACAAATGCTCACAGTGGGAATTCCATGGTAGCAAAGCTCTATTTTGTAGACTATTCAGAAAGAATGTTTCTTCTATTCTGTTTTATATATGGTTAAGTTCAAACTGGAGACAGACAAATACTCACTGAATCTAGTTTTTATATTGTAATTAAGTTTTAGTGAAATTAGTTCTTTGATATGTTGCTTGCAATTTTCCTTTCAATCTTAAATATAAGCTCATGAGACATAGCATCTAAGTATTGTCCTATACTGGGGTTAATGTTATCATTGCCTCCATGATAACAGATTAAGTTTAGCTACTGTTTGAGTAAGTTGTCTTTGTAGACTTTAAGTTTAGCTATGGTTTGAGTAAGTTGTCTGTGGTGGTAATCTAATTGTACTGAAATATTATTTTGATTGTATGTTAATAAATAAAGTTGTCTGGGGGTCAGAGCTATTAGAGCCATAGCAAGAGTGTGGCGGTGGTGGCACACGCCTTTAATCCCATAGATATCTGTGTGTTCAGGGTCAGAGCTATTAGAGCCATAGCAAGAGTGTGGCGGTGGTGGCACACGCCTTTAATCCCATAAGATCTCTGTGTGTTCAGGGATACAGTCAGCATTGGAGACATATGCCTTTAAGACCTAGGGGGCTGTACATTCAGACAGTGACGAGGCAGTCATGTGTTTGGGTTTACAACCAATGAGAAGGCAGAACAACATACTATAAAAAAACGAACCGACAGGAAGTAGGTCTCTTTTCGCGAAGCTGGGACAGCAGGAGGAAGGGTGAGATTTTAGCTCTGAGCTCTGACTTCTCGGCTCTCTCTTTTACATTGTTTCTGTGTTTCTTATTTAATAAGACAGTTGGTTACATCTACAGTTGTCTTTGTAGACTTTAATAAATATTACATATTTACTCAGTTATATATTTATTGTATGTGTGTGGGTACCTGTATGCCAGAGAATAGAAGTCGATTAATGCTTCCTGCTGTGGACATCACTCTCTATGCTGTGAATGTGTTGCTCTGAGTGGTTAATAAATAAAGTGCTGATTGGCCAGTAGCCAGGCAGGAAGTATAGGAAGGACAAAAAGAAAGGAGAATTCTGGGAACAGGAAGGCTGAGTCAGGAGTTGCCAGCCAGACACAGAGGAAGCAAGATATGAAGGCAGAACTGGGAAAAGGTACCAAGCCACTTGGCTGAACATAAATAAGAATTATGGGTTAATTTAAGTGTAAGATCTAGCTAGCAAGAAGCCTGAGCCATTAGTCCAAACAGTTTTAATTAATACAAGCATCTGTGTGTTTATTTGGATTTGAGTGGCTGTGGGCCTGGGCTGGTCTGGAGAAAACTCCAGCTACAGCTTCCCCTGGTATATGGTCTTTTTGATTAACTTCTGCTTAGCCGCCCATACTATTTCTTAAGTTATTTAGAGTGTATGTGTCCATGTGTGTACATACTATAACATTTTTTTTCTTGGAATTCAGAATGCAGTTTTCAGGCTCAGTAGTCTTCTTCCAAAAAGTTGGTCCTGGGGATCAAACTTCAGGTTTGGAAGAGGAAGTTTTGGCCAACCAAGGCATCTCCAGCAATAGGACTCTAATAGCTCATGTGATTATTTCTCTTAAACTGCCTGTAGACACTAAATCAAATGGTATAGAGAGTCTATATTCTATTCTCTCCTGATAGCCCCTCAATATGAGCCTCAAAATTGAATGAATTTAGACCATAGAATCAGCTGCTTTTTTTCACTTTTCTATATTAAATTCACTCATCTTCCATCCCCATATAATTAATACTTAAAATATAATAATAAAAATGTTTTTTCTTTGAGTGCCAACACGTTGCAAATCAATATGGTTGCTTCTCAGAAAATTGGGAATCAAACTATCTCAAGAGCCAGCTATAACACTCTTGGACATATACCCAAAGGATGTTCAATCATACCACAAGGACACTCACTCAACTATGTTCATAGCAGCTTTATTTGTAGTAGCCAGAAACTCGAAACAGCATAGATGCCCCACAACCAAACAATGAATAAAGAAAATGTGATACATTTACACAATGGGGTATTATTCAGTTGTTAAAAACAATAAAATCACGAAATTTGAAGGCAAATGGATGGAACCAGAAAAAAATTCTCCTGAGTGAGGTAACCTAGACACAGTAAGGCAAACATGGTGTGTACTTGTAAGTGGATATTAGCTGTAAGTAAAGGATCACCATGCTGCAATCTACAGACCCAGAGAGACAAGGACAGCACAATGGGAGATGCTGGGATCTCCTGGGAAGGATAAATAGATCTCCTGGTTGGACTGCACATGGGAATTGGAACATGAGGGATCAGGCTGGGAGTGAATTGAGGGGAAGAATACTGAAAGAGATGACTAGAAAGGAGGAGAGGGCCATTTCAGTGTCAAGTAGGAATCTAGTGCAAGGGAAACTCCCAAGAGTCTACAAGGATGACTCTAAGACTCCTAGCAATAGCAGCTATATAGCCTGAACTGGCCATCTCCTGTAACCAGGCAATGCTTCCAAAGGAGGTATTGGAACACCAACCCAGCACATAACCTTCAACATACAGTCTGTCCTGTCTATGTGATGAACTAGGATAAGGGTGGCTCAAAGATTGTAAGTGTAGCCAGCTAATGACTGGTCCAGCCTGAGACCCATACCATGAGAATGAGCTTACCCCTGATACTCTCTGGAATGCCAGGACCCAGAGATTGGATTGCTCCAGAGACCTAGGATAGAACCAAACATGATTGGGGAAAATATCAATGTAATGATGCTTAATGATATTCTATTATATTCATAAATTGGTGCCTACCCCAATTGTCATCAGAGAGGCTTCATCCAGTAACTGATGGAAACGGATGCAGATATCCAAACCCAAACATTAGGTCAAGATTGGGGAATCCTGTTGAAGAGAAAGAGGAACAATTGCCCAACACAATGGGGGTTAAGAGCATCACAAGAAAACCCACAGAATCAACTAACCTGGACTCATAGACTCTCAGAAGATTGAGCTGACAACCAGGAAGCCTGCATGGGACTGGCCTAGACTCTATACATATATGTGACTGTTGTATAGTTTGGTCTATTTGTGGGACTCTCAACAATGGAAGCAGGGACTGTCCTTAGCACTTTGGCTGGCTTTTGGGAGCATATTCCTCATACCAGGTTGCCTTAACTAGCCTTACTATAAGGAGGGGGTGATTAGTCCTAGGCAACTTGATATGCCATGTTTTGTTGATATCCCTGGGAGGACTGACTCCTTCTGAACAGAAATGGAAGAGTAGTGGATGAGGGAACATAGAGGGGAGGGAATGGGAGGAGAGAAGAAAGTGGAAACTGTGATCCAGATACAAAATAACTAAATAAGTTTAATTAATAAAAAGTATTTTGTTAAAACATAAAAACATAGGTATGTACAAGTAGTTACCCTGCACTAGTCTTAAAGGATGAGTCAAAAGTGGCCAGGCCATGGAGTTGAAAAGTGGTATATATAGGTATATATAAGGAAGGAAGGAAGGAAGGAAGGAAGGAAGGAAGGAAGGAAGGAAGGAAGGAAGGAAGGAAGGAAGGAAGGAAGGAAGGAAAGAAGGAAGGAAGGAAGGAAGGAAGGAAGGAAGGAAGGAAGGAAGGAAGGAAGGAAGGAAGGAAGATAACAGATCATCAGTCACCTGAAAGTCAAAATGGAAGGTCCAAGGTGTGAGAGGCTTAATTAATAAAAAAATGAGTGAATAGTGAATGCATTATGAGGTATGTTTTAGCAATGCTTTCACAAAACCTGATTAAATAGTTATTTTATATTCTCTTCATAGTCCTTTGGGGAAAAGACAGGGTTTTGAGATTTTATCTTATTTTATACATCATAAATTTGAAGTATTACCAAAGCCCTGTAACCACTCACATTGCACCTTAAGGGCCATATAACATCAGTATTGATATCCATCAGAAGCAACAGTGGTAATATAATGTAATCCCTTGACTATTTGGCTTGAATGCTTATGGTATTGTTTCAATTTCCATGTCAGTTCTTACATTCCAAGCAAAACGAACTAAAGCATTGTTGGTAATGCTTTTAGTTTAAAATTTTGTGACATCTTTCCAACCACTCAGAAGAATAACTCTTTTGATTCTAGCTTTGCAAGGATCTTCAGTCAGATATATATGCACTCTGAAATGCTGCCCTGAAGCCATTATGCAAAATCTCAGCATTGAATTCTGACTTGGAGAAACAGGTTGAACCTCTCTGTAAATTGCCTTTTCATAATACTTTTTTTCTTTTGCAAGTTGAAACTGATGGTTGCACTCTGGGTAAGAAAAATCTCCTTTTTTCCCCCTAATAGTATATTTTCAGTGGATATGAGCAACATCACATATTGTTGAAATAAAATCTTGTAGAAATTAACAATGATTGTTATCATCAACATCAATCAACATTAACATCAAAATCAGGAAGAGTTGGCAGTAAGACATCTGGAAGTTTCTTTTTAGACAAGTGGTTTTCCACATTATGAAATTATGACTGAATATTTTGACATTCATGAAAGTAGTCAAATTACAGGTTGACACAATACAATAAAAAATTAAGGAAATTTGCATGAACATAATTAATGTGAAGTTATTAGGCTGTCATCTAAAACAACTAAAATCTTGTTTGCAAAAAAATCCTATTTATATTGCCTATGTCTAAAGAAAAGTTGAAAATGCTTGTGATATTTGTCTCAATATGTCTAGAATATGTTATCAAAGTAAAAGTTAATTCAAAAGATTGTTCTGAGATTAGATTCAATTCACATACTAAGTAGAGTGTGGAAATGATTCATGTGGCAAAGAAAATAAAAGGACTAACTTCATGGGAAATTGATGGCAGGATTACATTGAAAGAATCTTTTTTATAGAAATTGATACCTGAGTATGAATTATCCTGAAAATATAAGATGAAAATGTATACTCATAATTCTTGCTTTACCAATCTGTTGTTATAATAACATTTATTCTATTCTCATTCCATGACACTCTGAGTGTATGACATATCAAAATTTCCTGTGAAATAATCTTCATCCAAAAGGACATAACAAGCTGCTAGGTCTAAAAGTCTTCTTAGACCCAAATGGTATGGTTTTAAAGGAAATTTTGCCTTTTAAAGTGGCTAGAATTAGGGAATACTTTTGAATGAAAGGATTTTAAAGTGATTTTCAAATCCATCGTATCAATGAACACATAAAAAATTATGGACAGAATACTGTATCTAAGTAATTTGAAGCTGGTAATTATAGCAGTAGCATTGATGCTGGATTCATGATTCTTGATCTACTCTAGGAGATGAAAAATTAAGGGAACAGCAATCAATTAACTACAATATTTATTAAAGATTTGCATTCTTGTGTACTGAAGACCAGAAATTCATTGGTTATATTCTAATAAAAGCAAATTAGTTTTGATAAAAATAAGAACACCATGGTACTGTTGGATGTTCTGTATGCTGTGAATATATGTTGCTATGATTCATTGATAAATGAAATGCTGATTGGCCAGTAGCCAGGCAGGAAGCATAGGCGGGATAAGCAGACAAGATGAATTCTGAGAAGAGGAAGGCTGAGTGAGTAGACACCAGCCCGCCATCCAGGGAGCAACATGTAATGGCTCACAGGTAAAGCCACAGAACATGTGGCAACATATAGATTAACAGAAATGGGCTGAGTTTAAATGTAAGAGCTAGTCAGTGGTAAACATGAGCTAATGGTCAAGCAGTTTTAATTAATATAAGCTTCTGAGTGATTATTTTATAAGTGTTTATCTGGAATTGATATCAGAATAATACTTGAGTATCCCATCAGTGTTGAAGGAAGTACATCACTGACAGAAGCTTCTAAGTTTCAAATTCTTACACCGTCTCCATTTCACAACCTGTTTTCTGTTTGCCATTCAAGATATAAGCTCTTAGTTTCCAGCTCTAGTTGTCATATATGCCTGCAGCTACACTTCCCCTCTGTAATAGCTTTGTTTTTGAAATATAAATAAGTACATCTATCTCAAAAGATCTACAGAAAGCAAAATAAGACATTTTATATAAAGCATACGAGCATATTACCTAGACTCTACTGTGAAACATATTACCAAGGTTCTACTGTGACATTACAGATATTTAAGCATCAAATATTGTTACTCGCAATTAAAATGAAACCAGCAAATATTTCACTAATATTTTATAAATATTGTTGTAAGAGGTAATTGGATTTTGCTTAAATGCTTTTGACAATCTGGGATATAGGTATGCCCCAGTGATCATTAATGATAATATAATAGAGAAAATTTGAAAGTACACATGTAATAATTATCATAATACAAAAAGTAAATCAGTCATTCTGATTAAGTATCTTGAACTGAGACAGTAATGTTAATACATTGTGTTCTTTTTGTTCACCTAAGATTCTTGCTAAAATTCAGTGTTGAGATGTCACTTCTAAGGGACATGAAATTTTTCATGAGTACTTAATAATGGGTAGCAGAAAACAGACAGTAACTAACAGGTAGATGGAATTTTATCTTAAGCTCACTCTTATTAAACTGGAAGTGGAATTTGAGGGCCCTGTTTGATCTTTATGCATACTAAAAAATTTTCAGACTCTCTTGTATCTATCAAAAAACAACTTAATAAATATGCTTGACCAAGGTTGTCTAGGTCCTTTGGCTACTTTCCCATTATATTGTCCTCCATCCATGAACTTTCCTTCTTTTGGAAAGCACAAACCGTTTCTTCCTACACTGACTTTAGAACATACCTTGACGCTGAGTGGGAAGTGAACATACTTCACTGTAGAGTGATTTGGCAGGATGGTGAGTAAAAACATTCCCCAAAGTATATGAACCCATTCTTAAAAATACAAATTGTTCTCAAAACCTCCAAAATGGGCTGTGATGTTTGCTCAGTAGAGAATTTTTTAAAGCATTGAATTTGCTGATTGATAAATGCCTGAATGAAGAGCAGAGAAGGTCTGCCAACCACAAGCTGCCTTTCAATAATTCTCAGAGAAGACAGATGGCAAGAACATTCAAGCTTCAAACCTCTGGAATCCCAGGGGTTTGTATAGAGTTTAATTACTTTGATGATAAAATAGGGGACAGATGTATGGCAGTAGGTCCAGAAACAAGGTGAGTCCTACTATCTGCCCAGACAATAATTTCTTGGCTCTGTATGAAACCCTGTGAATACTGAGGAAGGAAGCCAAAAATCCATGCATTGAATTCTACTTCCTGTACTGCCAAGCAAGAAAGGTGAAAAATCTTTCAGTAGGCATAATTATTAGGGCTGCTTCTTTACTACTGGATTAAAGTCCTGTGGTTGTAAACACTGACATGGGAGAGAAATTAATAACCAAATCAATAAATCTGGAAAATGAAACTATAAAATTAAAGGTGGTATGTTTTAGTCAAGAATATCCTACCTCCTATTTTGCTTTGCTCATTTCTCCAGACCCTGAGAAGCATAAAGAAAATGGAAAAATTGCAAATATGTGAATTTATGCCAGTTTAGCTCTAAAGGATTTATTTTTAAAATCTCCTTTATGAAAGAAAATATCTTTCAATATGGGAAAGACTCTCACATATATAGTACTGGATATATTAATTTTATCAGATATTTTTGCCCATAAAGTACCAATTAAATGGCAAACCTTAAAACTAGAGACTGTAAATTTTAACATCAACCATAAAATATACTCTGAGTCCTTCAGAAGTTAAGAATGAATAGTATAAAAATATCAAATGACAACAAATGCTGGTTAAGGTGTAGGGAAAGAGGGATTCCTGTTCACTTTTTGTCAGGGGGTAAATTGATGCTACCACTGTGAAAATAATTGTGGAAGGTCACAAAAGCTAGAAAGAGAACTACTAAATGACACAGATATACCACTCCTGGGCATATAACCAAAGGAGTCTTTATCGTTTAACAGAGCTATCTATCTTCTATGTTAATTGCTGATCTATTCACAATATCAGGAAATAGAATAAGCCTAGATGTCCATCCACTAATGAATGGATGATGAATATGTGGTATGTTCACACAGTAAAATTCTATTTAGCAGTTTGAGGCAGATAAGGCTCATACGCCAGATGAACAGGCTAAGCCTCAAGTAAAAAAAAATATGTGACATGCACAGTAGCGCCTTGACCCAGAGGAGCCTAAAACTGGACCCCCAAAATGACAACTGCCAATGTAAGACCCAGGGCAAAAATCAAGAAGTGCCACAATAACCATAGAAGCAAAACCTGCCAAACAGCCCACACATAAATACCTCAGCCCTTTGTTTAATAAATGAACTTGCTTGCAACTTCTCAGAGTCTGTATCATTGACTCTGTGTCTTCTCCCCCTGTACCCCAAGGGTAGTCATGTTGGTAGAGCCAGAACAGCAACAACAATTGTGTTTATTAGATTTTGTTAACTTGATGCAAACTAGAGTCAACCTGTAAAGAGGGATCCTAAATTGAGAAATTTTCCCTATCAGATTTTCCCTGTCAGCATGTCTGTGCAACCATTTTTTAAATTAATGGTTAATGTGGGAGGACTCAATCCATTCTGAGTGGTAACCACTCTTGGGAAGGAGGTCTTAGGATTGTGGAAGAAAGAAGGCTGAGCAAGCCAGTAAGTAGCATTGTTCCGTAGTCTCTGCTTCAGTTGCTACTTAAAAGTGCCTTTCCTTGATAAGGACTATTGACTGTAAGCTGAAATAAAATCTGTCCTATTCAATTTCCTTTAATCATTGTGTTTATCAAAGCAATAGAAATCAAGGTGGGACAGAAATTGTTACCAGGAACAAGAAGTATTGCTGTGACCAATCTGACAATGTTTTTTATTTGGGGAAAATTATAAAAGGATTTTGGACCATTGATCTAGAGTGGCTATTGAGTACTGAGAGTTTAGTGAGCTGTTATTGTACTTGGATGATAAAGTTGAGAGACATACAGACAATGGAGTCCTGGCTTGCAAAGTTTCAATTGACCCTGTGTCAATTTGAAACACAAATACTTCACTATTAAACTATTACTTTTCCTTTATTGTTATCTCCAATATCTCATGTTAAGATCATACTATAAGGCAAAATATAACTTTAATGTTCCTGTAGTTTTTTTTTCAAAAAATGCAAACAGTTTAAAAGTTTAAAGCCTCTTTAAAATATCCAGAGGCTCTTAACTGTGGGTTCCTGTAAAATAAATATAAATTAAATACTTTCTTACTCTGTTGTGATATAGAATATTTGTTTAACTATGTAAAGATGTGTTGCATTTGTTTATGTTGCAGAATAATTGTGTATCTATGTAAAGATGTGTTGTATTTATTTTTTTACGCACTTGTATAACTATATAAAGATGTGTTGTTGTTAAACCTTGCCTGCCAAGGGAATCTAATTCATCTAATAAAAAGCTAACAGCCAATAGCTAGGCAGAGGAAGGATAGACAGGGCTGGCAGGCAGAGAGAAAAAGGGACTCAGCCAGCCATGGACCAGACAGACAGACAGACATGAAGGAAGCAAGAAAGCAGGGTGGATAATATGTAGAAGAGGTAAACTAGCCTCAGGGCAGCACATATATTAATAGGACTGGGTCAACTTCAGTTAATGAAAAAAAAAACTAGCTAAGAAGCAAGCCTAAGCTAAAGCCAAGCATTCATTATTAATAATAAGTCACTGTGTCATGGTTTAGGGGCTGGTGGTCAAAGTTTCAAAGTAAAGCAAAGATATTTTGGATTAGGGTTCTATGGAAATGAATTGGGACAATTGGTACTGGTTAGTTGACTTAAAGAATAAGCTGTAAGTAATAAGAGGCCAGTACTAGTGAGCTGGAATCTTCTGTGAAATATTTCCTCAGGCTCAACACACAAAGCTGTAGGACAGAGTAGAATAATTCTGTACTACAAGCTGGCAGCTGAACTTGATAATAAATATCTGCTTTCCATGTTTTACTGGTTTTGGCACCATGCAAACTGAAGGGCTGTCCTATTTAGAGTATCTATTGCTGTGATAAAACACCATGACCAAAATCAACTTGGAGAGTAACTGGTTTATTTCAATTTACATTTTGACATCACAGTCTATCACTGAGGGAATTCAGGGCAAAAACTCAAACAGAGTTGGAATCTAGAGGTAAAAACTGAAAAAGATGCCATGGAAGACTGCTGCTTTTGTGGTGGTCTCTTCATTTCTTGCTCAGTCTGCTTTATTATACCTCTTAGGGCCATGTGCCCAGGAATGGCACTAACCACAGTTGATGGGGCACTTCAATATCAATCATTTATCAGTAAAATATCATAGAGAGTTGTCTACAGGCCAATCTTATGAAGATATTTTCTGGATTAAAATCCCCTCATCTCAGATAGGTCTAGGTTTGTGTCTGAAGGAAGAGGTCACATAGAACAGCTTAGACTTGGCTTTCTGGGAAGCCAAGAGAGGCCTTTGATGAAGGTACAGCCTAAGTTACAATGGATATCCCAGAATTGAAAATGTCATGAAAAAAACCTGAGACTTGGTACTATGTGACAGTTGGTATCCCTGAAGAGAGGTCAGGGAGCTACTGTTGCAGGTGAAAACTCAGTTACAGTAGAGATCCCCGTATATTAGAGATGCCAGGACCATAGAATGATAACCAAATATAGTGGCTAGCCTGAGCCTTTAAGGCAATTACTGTGTGTGCTGTGGAAGATCATGAGTGATTCCTAGATGGCAGACACTGGGGAAGACTTGGAGCTACACTGCTGGACATTGTTGCTGTGGATATTGCTCTATATAAATAAAATGCTGATTGGCCAGTAGCCAGGCAGGAAGTATAGGTGGGACAAGCAGAGAAGAGAATTCTGGGAACAGGAAGGCAGACTCAGAAGATGCTTCCAGCTGCCGCCATGAGTACTAACATGTAAGATACTGATAAGCCATGAGTCTTGTGGCAAGGTATTGGTTTATAGAAATGGGTCCATTTAAGATATAAGAACAGTTAGCAAGAAGCCTGCCATGGCCATACAGTTTGTAAGCAATATAAGTCTCTGTGTGTTTACTCAGTTGAGTCTGAGCAGCTGCAGGTCTGGCAGGTGAGAGAGATTCGTCCTGACCGTGGGCCAGGCAGGACTGGAGAAAACTCCAGCTACACGTTGTTTTTGCTGCAGGATGGTGTGTGTGTGTGTGTGTGTGTGTGTGTGTGTGTGTGTGTGTGTGTGTGTTATACTGATGAAGATAGCATAAACCTTGGTTTTGAAATACAGAAAAATCAAGCTGGAACTGAAAAGCAAGCTTCCTGTTTTCTAACTAGATTTCATAATTCCAGAAGTACTATGAAGGTTCTGAAGGAGAAAAGACATTTGGGGTGTTATTCAACTTCAAACCATGTGAACTACAATAGAAAACTATCAGGCAAGATATTGCTACTACAACAATAGTTACACAATTATTATGGGGGACATCCAACTATCCTGTGATTAGATTTCAGACCTGCTACATATCCAATACCTGATGCTGTAAACCATGCCACCCCCCCCCCAAAAAAAAAATCATCGCTTGTAAGGCCATAAGCTCTAAGGGTGAACTTACTGCTTTTGTTTACCTGAAATTACATAGTATTAAACTGCCTTGTAAACACTTATGCCTATATTCATAAACAAATACTATCCTTAACCACAGTCAGAAAAAAGCTGCAGTGAGTATCAGTCAATGCAGAAATTAATGGCTGCTCAAAATGCTTAGAATAAGTGGCAAAGTGACAGTTGAGTGCTTACTCTAAAAACTTTATTTATATTACACTCTCTATAGCCCATTAAACACTAAGGAACAGTTGTGGAAAGAATGTAAGAGCTGGAACAAAGAGAGGAAGGTTTTCAAATGTATCTTTTGAGCCTGACACAATCACCACTGTAATCATGAATTCACAGCAACTGGAATTGTTTTTACTAGACTTGTACAAGAATGGGCCTGCAAATAGCCAGTCATGGATCAAGAGGAGCTCATGAGGCCCCATTCACCTATGCTGAACAACTTACTGGCTAGTAATTGGTCCCAGTAGAGAGTTTGTCATTGTCCACTTGTGCACCCATTAGACTTCATTGGATAATTCCAATCCATAATCAACAGGAGCCCTAGTTATATTCAGCAGATCACAGAACCACACAAAAATAATCTGAAAATGGAAAATGGATCTGTAGGGAAGAGAAAATGTTGACAGAACTATGATAGATATAAAAGAGAATGGAATGTATTCTATACATGTATAAAATATTCAAAAACAAATTAGATTAAAAAACAGATTTTTAAAAACAAATAAATAATATATGCCCAATATTTAATTATAGAAAACATAAGGAATTTGAATGGAATTAATGAAAACTGCCATCCTGACCATTGCTTTCGTTTCTTCACAATATGACAGGACAGTACTTCCCAGTGTGCTCATTGGACCAAAAACAGCAGAGCCACTGCAATGAAAAACTTACTTAAGAATAACAGAAACAACTCTTGTTTTAGTTAGGCTACAGAAAATAAATAAATAAATTTTATTTGGGGATAATTTTAAACTTTATTATAGAGTTCCTCTGTACCATACTGTCCAATTTAAGAGGCAAAACATGAGCCGGGTGGTGGTGGCACATGCCTTTAATCCCAGCATTTAGGAGGCAGAGCCAGGCAGATCTCTGTGCATTGTAGGCCAGCCTGGTCTACAGAGCAAGATCCAGGAAAGGCACCAAAATTACACAGAGAAACCCTGTCTCGAAAAATTACAAAAAAAAAAAAATGGAATCAAAACCTGTAAAACAACATCTCGCTATTGAAAATATATACATAAATTGCTATTTTCACATACTTAAGAGCATCTTTGTCTCTTGAGAAGCCTGTACCCATTCTTTAGATTTCCTTCTTTCAATTTTAAGATTCATGATACATAAAGAACATGCTATGCCTATTTATACCTAAAAATCATTAACTTTATTCCATTTTGAATGATTATGAAATTATTTTCTGCTACATAGTCAAGAACTAAGTTTTAATTGAGTAGAATCTCAGGGAGCCCACAGTAACTCCAGTTTGTGGCTTAATTCCATCGACTCAAGGTCAGAGAGTTCAAGCTTGTCTTTGCCCCTTAAGGTTAGATAACAGGATGTTTGGCTAAAGATGTCCTCACCAGATGTCTTACTCTTCAAGGCCAAATAACAGGAAAAATTACCCAAAGGTGTGCTTACCAAATGTCTTGAGAATTAAGGAGGTATTTACATGTTTGTTCCTTGGACCATGCTGTCCTTGAGAAAGGGAGATCTTTTACTCACCTTGCCTTGAATATAGAAGGGCTGTGATAAATAAACTCAGGGCTGCTGTGGTATTGACTCAGAGCCCTCCCAAAGCTATCCTTTATCTCTGTTTTTTTCTTTTACATCTACGTCTCTGTTTTTCCTATCTATTACTTCTCAATCCTCACTCCCCTATTCAGGACTGTTTGGCAGGTTGGGCAGGACCCAGCTAGAATCCAAAAAGAGATAGGACTCCTCAGGCTACTTACAGCAGTTTTGGACTATATCTCCTTACTGTCACTGACAGTCACCCTTTAGTTCTAGCTTCATACCAATTTTCAGATGAAAATGAAAATATAATAATATCAGTCACTTTATATTTGTCAATTATTAAGCACTATAAATGTGAATATGTTTTCCCCACTGAATCAATTATTTTGATATAATGTAGATATATCCATAGTAAGGAAATATATATATATTTCAAAACAAATGTTTCAAGAGGCAAATGACTTGAAATCTCTGAAAGTTTTGTCAATAGTTTTCTATCCTGGAGACAAGTTACATAACAATTGTCCTACTTACTGCTGTTTAGAATTATAACATATTTAAGTACTTCTCAGGGACTTGTAATATCAACTTAAATGGCAATCAATAGAAGATAACTACAAGACCTCATGTAAAATATTTACTCATTTTATTTTTGTGAAGTGAAACAATTGTGTTTGCCAAGGTAGTGGAAAACAAAGCAAACAATGGACTTGTTTATACTCAATTTTTCTCTTGTGAATATTTTTATTTTCCTTTACTATCAACTTTTCTTTAATCATTATATTTATGATATAGAATTACTCAGTTTTATTTATTTATTTATTAGTAATTGCACCAAAAAGAACTTATTTTAACTTTTTTTCATTTTCTTGATCTTTGATAGTGATTCCCTAACACAGAATTAAAAGTAAAGAATTAGAAAGAAGTTGCTTTAGCATCTTCAACAAATGTTGCTGGAATAACTGGATGTCAACAAGTAGAAGATTGCAAATAGACCCATATATATCGCCATGTACAAAACTCAAGTCCAAGTGGATCAAAGACCTCAATATGAAACCAGTTACACTGAACCTGATTGAAGAGAAAGTAGGAAGTAGCCTGGAACACATTGGCACCAGAGACCACTTCCTAAATATAAACCAGTTGCACAGACACTGAGAGCAACAATTAATAAATGGGACTTCTTGAAACTGAGAAGTTTTTGTAGGGCAAAGGACACAGACAATAAGACAAAATGACAGCCTACAGAATGGAAAAAGATCTTCACCAACCCCACATCTGACAGTGGGCTGATCTCTAAAATATACAAAGAATTCAAGTAAGTAGACATCAAAATAATGAACAATTCAGTTTAAAAAATGGGCTACAGAGCTAAACAGAGAATTCTCAAAGGAAGAATCTCAAAGGGCCAAAAGACATTTAAGGAATTGCTCAAAATCCTTAGTCATCAGGGAAATGCAAACCAAAATGACTCTGAGAAACCATCTTACACTTGTCAGAATGGCTAAGATCAAAAACACTGAAGACAGCTTTTGTTGGATAGGATGTGGTGCAACGGGAACACTCTTCCATTGTTGGTGGGAGTGCAAACTTGTACAGCCACTTTGGAAATCAGTATGGCAGTTTCTGAGAAAATTGTGAATCAATCTCCCTCAAGACCCAATGATACGACACTTGGGCATATACCTAAAGAATGCTCAATCATACCAGAAGGACACATGCTCAACTATGTTCATAGCAGCATTATTTGTAATAGCCAGAACAAAGAAACAACCTAGATGCTCCTCAACTGAAGAATAGATTAAGAAAATGGGTTAAGAATGCTACATATACTCAATGAAGTACTACTCAGCAGAGAAAAACAATGACATCATGAAATTTGTAGGCCAATGAATAGAACTAGAAAATACCATCGTGAGTAAGGTAACCCAGACTCAGAAAGCCAAACATCATATGTACTCACTCATAAGTGGATACTAGATGTAAAGCAAAGGATAACCAGACTATAACCTATAACTCCAGAGAAGCTAGCTAACAAGGAAGACCCAAAGTGGGATGCATGGATTGCTCTGGGCAGGGGATATAGTTGAAATCTCCATGAGTAAACTAGGGATGAGAGGTAGGCAATGGAGGGCAGGGGGTGGGGGATGAGAACATAAGGGAACAGGATGGTAGAGCTGGAACAGGGATGGAGTGGGAAAGCAGTGAAATAGATACCATGATAGAGAAGCATCATGGGGATAGAGAGAAACCTGGTACGAGGGAACTTCCCAGGAATTTCCCCAATTTGGACTACTAGAAATAATGGAGAGGGTGCCTGAACTGAACTGGCTTGCCCCAGAGATCAGATTGGTGAATACCCCAACTGTCATCACAGAGCTTTTCTTCAGTAACTAATGGAAGCAGATGCAGATATCCACAGCCAAACACCAGGCAGAGCTCCAGGATTCCAGTCAAAAAGAAAGAAGAGGGATTCTATGAGCAAGTGTTTCAGGATCATCTTGGGGAAACCTGCAGAGAGGACCAAACCAAACTTGTGGGAACTCATGAATGTTGGGTCATGTGGAACCTGCATGAGACTATACTGGGCCCTCTGCATGACCAGATAGTTGTGTAGCTTGATCGGCTTGGGGGAGGGGAGGCTGGTGGTGGGATTAGAATCCATCCCTGGGCATGAGTGGGCTTTTTGGAACCTACTAGTTATAATGGGACACCTTGTGCAGCCTTGAGGTGGGGGGAAGGGCTTGGACTTGCCTCTACTGGGTGTGCTTCCTCATGGGAGACCTTGCCTTCTTATGGGGGAGTAGGGGGTAGGTTGAGAGGGGGAGGCTGGGGGGCACAGGAGGAGGGAAGAGGGGGATTTTTGATTGGTGTTTAAAAGGAACAGAAAATTTTTTAAAGAAAAAATAAAAAAGAAGTTGCTTTAGGTAAGAAGTATAATTTGTACACCACTAAGTTTTTAGTGATTGATAATCAAGAAACTAGTAAAGAGTCCTTGATTTAAAAGTAAAATAGTAATTATAAGAGGTTGCGTAGGATGTGAGGTTGGATTTGACCAGTGTATATTACATACAGGAATGGAAACTGCACCCTATTTATATGTATAATGAATATGCACTAATAAATGCTGAACAAAAAATAAAATAATGGGACCTGGAAAAATAATGCAGCAGTTAAGAGCACTTGGTGCCTTTGCAGAGAACAAAATTCAGTTGTCAACACAGACATAGCAGCTCACAATTATCTGAGGGCACCTGATACTCCCCAGGGCCAGGAAAAACAAATGAGGAACACACAAATACATGCTGGCAAATATGCATAAAAATGAAATCTAGTAAATTATAAAAAATAAACCCAGCTGCTTTTGCATTCACTCAGAGTTATCCATTACATTTGTATTTGCTTTCTGAGATATAAGAAGTCAGTTAGATAATTTAGGAGGAAATAACATTACATGGAGTGTTAAAATGAGAAATATATGAAATGAAAATATCTGTCCAATGTTACTCAGCATCCCCACCTCATAGGAAGTGTTGTAATACACCACCAAGAAGGCTTGAAGAGGAAAAACTGGAATGGAAGGATGGATAAAAGGAAGGAGAGAAGAATGTAGATACATGGAGATATGTTACTGAGAACCAAGATTTTATCAGAAAACCTGTAGGATTTCACTGTGTGAGTTCAACATGAAGTTTTCATTGGGATGGAGTAACATTCTGTAAATGTCTACATCTTATTCAGACTGAAAATTACTCCTTAGTAAACAGTGAAGTTTCTTTAAAAATATTTAGGTCATGTCAACATAACAAGTCATGTTACTCTACTGTAATCTAGATTTTTCTAATGGGTGCAAAGCTCTTTTAAAAGACAGAATCATAATTCTGTGCAGAAACTAGTGAAAATACATTTGTTGTTGAATTCTACCTCCCTTAAGCCTAAACAGAATTTTAATTTGAAACTAAACACTCTTCATCAATCTCAACAAAGGAACTTTTAAAAACATAGTTTTTGTATTTATCATATTTAATATTTTATTATCTGTGACATTTTGATTTCCTGTGAAGTTAAGCAATAAAATTTGTATTTACTTTCTAAAGCTAAATCAATTCCTCATTTTTGTTTTGCTTTTGCTTTTATCAAATTGGAATGTTTCCAATTTTCAAATAAGTTCTCATGTTTATTAAATTGCCAGGAAGACATAGTATTTGGAATTGACATTGATAAGGATATAAGAATTTCATTATCCACATTATTCTATGTGCAAAGCTTATAGACAGCACCCATAATGGCTAGCTACTACCATGATTACTCAGTAAATACAAATTATTTTATCGTCTATTAGGGACTTGATTCTTATCACAAAGCATGCAGTGCCTACATCTGACTGTAGTTTCCTATTTAGATTTGTTCTACAATTACTTTGCCTCTTCTTCTTCATTGAAACCTGTCATGTTGACCATTTTATCTTATGTGACAACTCCTTGAAAAAAACATGCATTCAATGCCTATCTTAAATTTGTGAAGATAAATATCCTGGATGGACAGAGAAGTAATTGTTTTACTCAGACATTAACATAAGAAAAAGGAGAGGTCAGTGTTACAGTCCATTTCAATTTTATATTATTGTTTTATGTTAATTTTGAATATGTCATTTTCACCAAATACTATATTTTCAATATTTCTTTTACTTTAAAAATTATGTGTGTCTGTGTGGGCATATGCATGTGGGTGCAGGTGCCCAAAGAGGCCATGAGAAGATTTATCT
The DNA here is from genome assembly GCF_049852395.1 of Peromyscus maniculatus bairdii. Taxonomy (NCBI): domain Eukaryota; kingdom Metazoa; phylum Chordata; class Mammalia; order Rodentia; family Cricetidae; genus Peromyscus; species Peromyscus maniculatus. Next base: position 104,245,573 of record NC_134875.1, read on the forward strand.
CTGATGATGGAGTCAGATGTGGGTGCTGGGAACTGAATTCAGATACTGACTCATCTCTCCAGCCACTAAATACTGCGTTAGCACATTGTGTTTAGTTTTCCAGTCTAAAAAAAGTGAAACAAAACAAACAAAATTCATAATCAAGTTTTTATTCCTTAATGATAGTTAAAGACTACATTGGAATCTCAATTCAGAAAAAAAAAGTCACAAATAGAGCTTCATTAACTCCAATACCCAATTGAAAGGGAAGAAGTGATATTGTCTATCCTCAGATAATGAGGAACAGTACCTAGTTTTCTGGTAGGGTCTGTTTCTATGTAGTGATCTCCGTCATCTCATGTTAACCAACTACCTTCACATATTTTTCATTCTTCCTTTGATATCTCTTGACATAACAGGTTTGTGATTAGAAAGAGGCTGAGTGCAGTACAAGTTTCAGAGAAGAGCTGAATGCTGGACAAAGTATCTAAATGTTTTTATGTCTATGAAGGAAAACACATGCCATGGCAGTCAGTCTCTACTGGAATCTCTCACAATAAAAATGAGTAAAGCCAGGCGGTGGTGGCACACGCCTTTAATCCCAGCACTCAGGAGGCAGAGCCAGGCGGATCTCTGTGAGTTCAAGGCCAGCCTGGGCTACCAAGTGAGTCCCAGGAAAGGCGCAAAGCTACACAGAGAAACCCTGTCTCGAAAAACCAAAAAAAAAAAATGAGTAAAATTATGCAAAATGAGGTGTGATATGTCTAGGGAATTGGATTCTAGAAGAGGGGACAATAAAAAAGAAAGTGACTTTCATATCTAACTCACTGATTTTTATTCATAGAAGGTCATTTGGACACAGAAACATGTTTTGCCTTCTGAAAGTCTCTGTGTCCTTCTGTGAAAAAAATAAGATATACAATACCAAGTTCTCTAAACACAATACCCTGTATGTATTGATGACACTGTAGTTATCATGCCATTTGTATAAGTTAAAGGATCCCAATACCTCCATTAAATAAATTTGTTGTAAATTTTCACTATGATACCAGGGTGAACCAAATTTTATTTGGGAATCCTTGAAATAAATCAATTTAGAAAATTATTAGAAATAATGAGGGAATACTTAGTTGTATCAATGTTACTTGTAGCATAGGAAATAAATAGCCTTGCCTTCCAGGAGTTAAGTAACCTCTTAAGAGAGTATGAAATTTTTGTGTTCTGATGAGAACTGGTTGCCATATACATAATGCATCAAATTTAGCTTGTCAAATCAATTATGTCCAATGTATACCACAGATGGTTTAGTTCTCAGGCATTCTAGATCTCCCTTTTCTTACTGACATCCTTAAAAGACTGCTTAGGTAAACAGATTGATAGACTTTTAAATCTTTCCTAAAGAATATCCCCAGCTAAACGTGAGCTAGTTAGTGATCTGGGAAACAGCAGTATATCACTAATCCATAGACTTCATATAGGATAAATTTAAAAGAAAAAATCCCAAGTACTTGGTTATTTAAAACATTCTCAAATGTTTTCTGAACATAGCTTTAAATATTTCAAGGCTTGAGAAGTCCAGCTGATTTATTCATTCTTGATGAAGCTTTTCTAATGACTAGAATCCCCAAAAGTCTGGGGTCTTCACTCTCTTGAAACCTTTACTACATGCACCAGTAGAAGAGAAATATTTCTTTCTGGTTAGTAATTTGAACACTAGTAAGAAATCTGTGAGGCAAAACTTAAATTTTAAACCAAGTATTCTACATTACTCAGCCATTGTATAGTTTAGGCAGAAATTCATAGATGAAATTCATCATATGAAATATCTCTCAGAATAATTTTTGCACACATATATACCACTTAAGAGAGAAATTTTAAAACAGCCTTTTTGAAGGAATAACCTATTCTTATGAGTGGACATGATCACTTTTTTCCTAAAGGAATAGTTACATCTAAGTCCTCTGTTTAAACTATTGCATGGACCTGGAAGTTTCTTCTTATTATTCTGAGGTATAGTTGAGTACCACCAGCAAAATTTTTCCTTTTGGAAATGATTCAGGTTGATTTCATTAATTTATTGATTCCAGAAAGTATATGGCTGTTTTATAGAATGTCACATGCAGCATTCACTCTTATTTACCTTTATCTGATTGACCGAAGATGTTTCTTATCTTATATGACACTAGTTTGGTGCTAAACTATAATTTAAGGTTAACAGATATATTTAAAAAATACTATTCCTGAATTTGAAGCACTAAAATGTCACTGGAGAATATAATAACAATTTTTTATGTGTACAAGCATTTCCCTGCAAGAATGTATGTGCACCTATATATGTATCTTGATGCTCGCGGAGGTTAGAAGTTGGATACACTAGAATTGGAGTTACATTCATTTCCAATCCATCAAAGTGTATACTGGGAACTGAACTCGGGTCCTTGATTACGGTGAAACCATTCCAACCATTCCAGAAATCACACACACACACACACACACACACACACACACACACACACACACACAAAAACACACACACCTCCAAAGAAAAGCATCTCTAAATGGTGTTGTAGAACACTATCCTCCAAGCATAATAGGCATTATCTTCATAAAAGCTGGTGTACCTACTTGCAAGAGACCCTCAAGATTGGGTTCAGTGACTATTGACATTTCCTCATAGAATGATAGAGTAGTATGGCCAGTGGACTCTCAGCTGTTATTCAAGTCATTCCCTTCTTCACTATGAGGAAGTAGTCATCCATCCTGGAGTGACACTTCTGTGTGTAAAGTTGCTTTGGTCCCATGCACTCTCCTGTTAGTAGCCTTTTATCCATGTTCTGTAAGTAAGCCTAATAAACTCATTGGTTTGTGAAGCTGAATTTCAATGGTATCACACTTTGATTCTGTCATTGGTTTTGGATATAAGGGAAGTAGAAATTTGTTTAAATAATCCCCATGGAAATATTAATGAAACTGATAAAGATAGACTTCAGTATTTATATAATATTTATCCCAGAAAATAAAGTCATATATGACCTGTGTTTAGACAAAGTCATGAACATTTGCTGATTTGGATGTGGTAAATTGGTTTGTACATTATAGAAACATTCTCAAAGAGTATATGCTAGAATAAACAATATTGTACAGGTTGAATCTGCAAATTTTCCATGATGTTCACTTCCTCCCTCCTTTAGTATTGTTTTTTTACAGTGAATTCCCTCTTTCTTTGTGGTAATATCATGTGGATTTCCCACCAAGGCGCTTTTACTTGCCTATTTTTCTCCACAGGTAAGTATGAAAACAATGAATAACTTGCCAGTACACTATAAACTTCAAGATTTCAGTGATTACTGATTATATAGTACTAGATACATACATGATACAGTATGTACTAGATACAGTTAACAGAGCTGTCAATTGTCTGGGTTTTGTAGGGAAACAGACAAAACCAATTTCCTTCTAATCCTTACATATGTGACTCAGTGGTGAGCTGTCAACCTCTAAGACTATCATAGAAGACATTATTAATCAGTTTTTCTTAATTATACACTACAATTTAAATGAGTTACACAAACATAATATCTTAAACAAGAGTAGAAATATATATAGTATAACAAAATCAGCTCTAAATTTGTATCAATAAACTAAAATCTATAGCAATGTAAAACATTTTAAACAAGTTGCTCTTTAAAAGCAGGTTCAACAATCCACCCTTTTATCATATCATATCTATATCCTATATTTCTGTATCAGTATGTACTCACTCATAAATGGATGTTAGAAGCAAAGCAAAGAATAACCAGGCTACAATCCACAACCCCAGAGAAACTAGGCAAAGAGGAAGACACAAAGCAGGACACACATGGATTGCCCCAGGAAAGGGAAAGGGTTAAGGTCTGGGTAAACTGAGAGGGGGAATAGAGAGGAGGGGATGGGAGGGGATAGGAGGAAATGCGAGGTGGGAACATGGGGAAGAGATGGGAAGGGAGAGCAATTAAAGAAATAACTTGACAGAGTGTACTGTTGCTAGGGAAAACCCCAGAAACTCACCAGATTGTCCCCAGCTAAGTCTCATAGCAATGGTGGAGAGGGTTTTTGAATTATCCTTCCCATGCACTCAGATTGGTACCTACCCTAATTGTCATCATAGAACCTACATCCAGTGACAGATGGAAGCAGATGCAGAGACCCACAGCCAAGCACTTGGCCAAGATCCTAGAGTTTAGTTGAAGAGAGGGAGGAAGGATTATATGAGCAAGGGTGGGTCAGAATCATGATGGGAAAAACCACAGAAATAGCTGAACAAAGCTAACGGGAGCTCATGGACTCTGGACTGACAGCTGGGGAGCCTGCATTGGACCGAACTAGGCCCTCTGAATATGAGTGAAAGTTGCATGGCTTGATGTGTTTGTGGGTCTCGTGGCAATGGGACCAGGGCTTACCCCTTGTGGACACAAACTGCTTTTTAGACCTCATTCCCTTTGGTGCAAAGCCTTACTCAGCTTTGATACAGGAGGGAGGGGCTAGGTCTAGCCCCAACATGGTATAACAGCCTGTGTTGACTACCCAAGGGAGGCCTTACTCTCAGTGAGGAGGGGATGGGGGTAGGTGGGGGGAGCAAGAGAAGAGGAGGGAGGGGGAACAGGAGTTGGTAAGTAAAAGGAAAGAAAATCTTTTTTAATGAAAAAAAAAGAAAAAGAAAAAGAAAGTATGACTTCTGACTTCAAATGATATGATAAAGAAAATCCTGCAAGGTGTTGTGAGGTGTTAGTTACTTCTAGAGGTAGTCAAGTTGACAACCAAGAACAGCTATCACAACTTGTATGCAGTTTAGTAGGTAAAGTATGTACATTAAAAGGTAGAGTCACTTTCCTAGATTTATGGTATGTATTACTCAGTAACCTCTTGTGCTTTACAGAATTTGTGTGGTACAAATAGGCCATCATACTATTTCTTAGAGTAGTTCCTTGTGTAGTTAGTTAGTTACTTAGTTTCCAAAGTTAGTACTTGGTTCTTTTACCTTTTATAGTGCTCTTCTGAATAATGAATTGTGAGCTATAAACACATCCTTGCTATTGCCTCCCTTGAACTAGGAGCCGTAGATAAAAATGTCATTTTCTCTTTGTGCAAGGAAATTTATTATTTCATCCCTGAATAACAAGATTGAATCCAGTGCAATCAATTCTGGGCACTTAAGCTTTTACTTGTGTAATCAAGGCTTGCTCTTTTTTTCTCCTGAAATGGAAAAATGCAGTAAATTACTGCTAGCAAATTTATTCATTCTATGTTGATTTAAGAAAAAAAAAACACTGTGGACTTTCTGTTCCTTTATTAGAAAAGCATTTTGAAAACTTTCCTTAACCTTCAATCACAGCCTCATATTGTTCATCATCATGCACTCATTTAATACACATAAATGATCAGGCTCTGAGCTGTCCTGCCTTTCCAGATGCTTACCACACAGAAAGTAAGCCATTGGAGCGCTGTGTGTTGAAACTAAAACAGAGACACTCTTGATTCAGTTTAAGTGGTCTGTTTATGTTTACAAGGAAGAGTAAGTATTATGTGAGATGGTCTTGAAGGATGAGTAAGGGTCACCAGAAAAATAAACATAAATCCTAGGCCAAAGAGGATATAAACAAAAAACTCACTGATAGATTGATCCGCAAAGCTAAAGACTTTGAGGTCTGTGGGGTCTTAGAATGCTAAATAATTAAGATATAGTAATTAATGCAAAGAAAGAAATGTCTGTGTGTATCTGTGTGTCCATTTGTAAGCACATACAGTAGGTAAGGTATGCATGCATAGTATGAGCCATCTGGCTGGCTTTTGGTCATACATTACTCAGTTACCTGTGATTTTCAGTCTCTGTTTGGTAACAGAATCTACTACTTAGGCACAAACAGGTCTCTACACTATTAGTTTAATTTGTTAGTTACCTAATTTCCAAAGCTAGAGCTCTGTCATTTAAACTTTAATTTTGCACTCCCGATCTTGCTCAAATTTATATTTGTATCTTTTTTATTTGACAAAACATATAAGCCATCCATTTTCAATTAATAACACAAATATGAGCTCACTATGAGGATTCTCAACAATACAGCCACAACTCACATTCTCTTATTTCATACACATACCTTTTAATAAAAAAAGCCTTGTGTAACATGAATCTTAAAAAGTCTTATTAATAAAAACAAACCCAGAGCCAGATATTGGGGTGAATTCTGAAAGATCAGAGAAACAGAATGAGCCACATCCAACCTCACCCCGCCAGTTTCTCAGCCAATCTTGTTTCCTCAGACCAAAAGCCTCTGAATCCTCATCCGAATGGATTTCAGCTGAACTGCTGCTAAAAGCCAAAAGCTTAACAAGGTTCTAGCTCCTGGTTTTCACATCTTATTGTACCTTTCTGCTTCCTGCCATCACTTCCTGGGATTAAAGGCGTGTGTCCCTATGCCTAGCTGTTTCCAGTGTGGGTTTGAACTCAGAGATCCAGATAGATCTCTGCCTCCGAAATGCTAGAATTAAAGGTGTGTGTGCCACCATTTTCTGACCTCTAGTGGCTGTTCTGTTCTCTGACCCCAGATAAGTTTATTAGGGTGCACAATATATTGGGGAACACAATATCACTACAGCCTAGTCTTATCAGACAATGGTAACTTTGTTTAAAAATATTCTCAAAGGGAACTAATTTTTCTTGTTGATTTTAAACTTGGTGACTCTTGTTTTTAGATATTCTAAGAAGTCATCTATATGTCATTTCCTTAGGAATACTGTAGCTTAGAAATAGTTTAATAATTTATTATTTAAAGTACAGTACTACAAGCATCTATCATTATTAAAGTATCATTATTTGTTCTTTGTTGGCTATAGGAGAGAAAACAAATAGTCAAATGGATGACTTACCAATGTCCTCTTCAGAAATTGGCAATTATATCCCTGCCTCAGTGCTCATGCCAAAGTCTAGAGTCAACTTAGCAGCATTCTCTTCTTGTCCTCTATTCACGTTGCTATACTATGAAGGATATATAAAAGGCATGGAATTGTGGACACACTCTGTAATACTTTCAACAGATAGTTGCTTTGTTAAGTGGCCTTTCACTTCTACAGCATGAGTGCCATATGGAGTCCATCATAATAATGGTTAGCCAGAGAGTGAAGTTACAGCAGGATCTAGTGCTAGTATTTGTAGCATGAGATATTATTATTTTAAAGTTTAGATCAGTTCATAGTAACACAGAACTCACTAAAACATTATAAAGCAAACATTCATCTAATATCTAAGAAGGCATATTTCTCAGGCATTGAGTTTTTTAAGTTAAGGTTCTCAAGTGTATGACTAATGTATTTTGAAGCTAAGAATTTCAGTCATACTTATAAACACATCTTATTTCACTAGAAATTTGGCAGACATGTAGTTTTACATAAACAAAATGCCATTCCACTTACAGAGGATATACTGGCAGATAATAGCTGCTGGGTGAGGGGAAATTATTCTTCTTTGAGCATGTAACCATTGGCAGGTTTTTCATACTCTAGCAGGTAACCTCACGCCCATGCACATAATAGCATCACAAACTGGACTTAGTGGGTTGTCAAGAACAAACAGCAAAAAAGAACATGAAGTTGGGAGAGTGATGTGTTGTAAGAGATTTGAGGAGAGCCGAAGTAGAAAAACTAAAGGTAGATATGATTATATTTTACTTTATAAATGTATGAAATTCTCAAAAAAATTTAGAAGACAATGAAATATTTTATATAAAAATTGATTATATGATGACATTGAAAATAAAGTATAATAAAATATCATTTTATAAAATTTAAATAACTTTATTAGATTGTGAAATTTCTTCTTGTTCAGATGCTGTTAAGAAATACTATCTCGATAAGCCCACCCTGCACCAATTGGGAACAGGTAAGGTTCCATCTCAAGACTGAGTAAACCAGGTCCCTAGCCCCTAGGCCCCGGGAGCACAACCTGTGCTCCTCCCTGAAGCCATTGGAGCCCCAGTTAGATTTCAACAACAACAAAATTCACAGAAAGCCTACAATCTCATGGAAACTGAAAAATGCCCAAATGAATCGCAAATGGGTCAAGGAAGAAATAAAGAAAGAAATTAAAGACTTCCTAGAATTCAGGGAAAATGAAAGTACAACATACCCAAACTTATGGGACACTATGACAGCAGTGCTAAGAGGAAAACTCATAGCTCTAAATGCCCACATAAAAAAGATGGAGCAATCCCATACCAATGAATTAACAGCACAACTGAAAGCTCTAGAACAGGAAGAAGCAAAGTCACCCAGGAGTAATTGACACCAAGAAATAATCAAATTGAGGGCTGAAATCAATGAAATAGAAACAAAAAAAACAATACAAAGAATAAAACAAAGAGGTGGTTCTTGGAAAAAATCAACAAGATAGACAAGCCCTTATCCAAATTAACCAAAAGGCAGAAAGAGGGCATCCAAATAAACAAAACCAGAAATGAAAAGGAAGACATAACAACAGACAATGAGAAAATCCAGAGGATCATCAGGTCATACTTCAAAAACCTGTACTCCACAAAACTAGAAATTCTGAAAGAAATGGACAATTTTCTGGATAGGTACCCCATACCAAAGTTAAATCAAGATGAGATAAACTATATGAATAGGCCAATGACCCCTAAGGAAATAGAAACAGTAATTAAAAGTCTCCCAACCAAAAAAAGTCCAGGACCAGATGGTTTCAGTGCATAATTCTACCAGAATTTCAAAGAAGAGCTAATTCCAGTACTCTTCAAATTGTTCCACACAATAGAGACAGAAGAAACATAACCAAACACCTTTTATGAGGCTACAGTTACCCTGAAATTCAAACCATACAAAGATGCAACAAAGAAAGAGTATTACAGACCAATCTCCCTCATGAACATTGATGCAAAAATGCTCAATAAAACTGAATCCAAGAACACATCAAAACAATTATTTACCATGATCAAGTAGGCTTCATTCCAGGGGTGCAATTATGGCTTAACATACAAAAATCTATCGATATAATACATCATATAAACAAACTGAAAGAAAAAAACACATGATCATCTCATTCGATGCTGAAAAAGCCTTTGACAAACCCGACACCCCTTCATGATAAAGGTCCTAGAGAGATCGGGAGTACAAGGAACATACCTAAACATAATAAAGGCAATTTACAGCAAGCCAGCATCCAACATCAAATTAAATGGAGAGAAAATCAAAGTGATTCCACTAAAATTAGGAACAATCAAGGCTGACAACTCTCCCCATATTTATTCAATATAGTATTTGAGTTTCTAGCTCGAGCAGTAAGACAACAAAAGGGATTCAAAGGGATAGAAATTGGAAAAGAAGAAGTCAAACTTTCACTATTTGCAGATGATATGATAGTGTACATAAGTGACCCCAAAAAATCTACCAGAGAACTCCTAAAGCTGATAAACTCCTTCAGTACTGTGGCAGGATACCAGATTAACTTAAAAAAAAAATCAGTAGACCTCCTATATACAAATGATAAATGGGCTGAGGAAGAAATCAGCAAAACATCACCCTTTAAAAATAGCCACAAATAATATAAAATATCTTGGGGTAATTAACTAAGCAAGTGAAAGACCTATATGACAATAACTTTAAGTCTCTGAAGAAAGAAATTGAAGAAGATACAGAAAATTGAAATATCTCCCATGCTCATGGATAGGTAGAATCAACATAGTAAAAATGGCAGTCTTACCAAAAGCAATCTACAGATTCAATGCAATCCCCATCAAAATCCCAACACAATTCTTCACAGACTTGGAAAGAAAAATACTCACCTTCATATGGAAAAACAAAAAACCCAGGATAGCTAAAAGAATCTTGTACAATAAAGCAACGTCTGGAGGCATCATGATCCCTGACTTCAAGCTCTATTATAGAAGTACAGTAATAAAAATAGCTTGGTAGTGGCATAAATATCGACATGTGAACCAATGGAATCTAACTGAAGACCCTGACATTAATCCACACATGTATTGAGACCTAAGTTTTGACAAAGATGCCAAAACTGTACAATGGAAAAAAGAAAGCATCTTCAACAAATGGTGCTGGCATAAATGGATGTCAATGTGTAGAAAACTGCAAATAGATCCATATCTGTCACCGTGCACAAAACTTAAGTCCAAGTAGATCAAAGACCTCAACATAGATCCAGTTACTCTGAACTTGATTGAAGAGAAAGTAGGAAGAAGTCTTGAACACATTGGCACTGGAGATCACTCTTCCTCCATATAACACCAGCAGCACAGACACTGAGAGCAACAATTAATAAATGGGACCTCTTGAAACTGAGATGCTTTTATAGGGCAAAGGACACTGTCAATAAGACAAAACATTAGCCTATAGAATGGGAAAAGATCTTCACCAACCCCACATCTGACAGAGGGCTGATCTCCAAAATATATAAAGAGCTCAAGAAACTAAACATCAAAATACCTAACAGTCCAATTTTTTTTTTTAAAAAAAAGGGCTATAGAGCTAAACAGAGAATTCTAAACAGAAGAATCTCAAATGACTGAAAGGCATTTAAGGAATTGCTCAACATCCTTAGTCATCAGGGAAATGCAAATCAAAATGACTCTGAGATACCATCTTATACCTGACAGAATAGCTAAGATCAAAAACACTGAAGACAGCTTATGTTGGAGAGGCTGTGGAGCAAGGGGAACACTCCTACACTGTTGGTAGGAATGCAAACTTGTACAGCCACTTTGGAAATCAGTATGATTTCTCAGAAAATTTAGTAATCAATCTTCCTCAAGACCTAGCTATACAATCCTTGGGAATGCTCAATCATACCACAAGGACACATGCTCAACTATGTTCATAGCAGCATTATTTGTAATAGCCACAACCTGGAAACAACCTAGATACCCCTCGATTTAAGAATGGATAAAGAAAATGTACATACACACAATGGAGTACTACTCAGCAGAGGAAAATGATGACATCATGACGTTTGCAGGCAGATGAACGGAACTAGAAAATATCATCCCAAGTGAGGTAACCCAGACTCAGAAGGACAAAAATGGTATGTACCCACTCATAAGTGCATAATAGATATAAAGCAAAGGATAACCAAACTTCATCCCACAGCTCCCGGGATGGTAGCTAATAAGGAGGACCCTAAGAAGGAAGCACGGATTGCCCAGTGATGGAGAACTAGATGATATCTACATGAGCAAACTGGGGGTGAGGGGAGGGTAATGGAGAGCAAGGGATGGGGGATGAGAGCTTAGGGGAATGGGAGGTTATAGCTGGAATGGGAACAGAGTGGGAGAACAAGGAAAGAGATACCATGATAAATGAAGACACCATGGGAATAGGGAAAAACGAAGTACTGGGGGCAGGGGTGTCCCAGGAATCCACAGGGATGACTCCACCTTTGACTACTGGCAATGGTCAAGAAGTTTCCTGAGCTGGCCTACTCTGGTGATCGGATGAATGAATACCCTGACTGTCATCATTGAGCACTCATTCAGTGACTGATGGACACAGATGCAGAGATCCATGGCCAGGTAGGTCCCAGGCAGAGATACAGGAGTCCAGTTAATGGGGGAGAGGAGGGATTCTGTGAGCAAAGGATATTGAGACCATGACTGGAAAAAGTAGAGAGACAACCTGCCAAACTAGTGGAAACACATGAACTGTGGACCAATAGCTGAGGACTCTCCATGGTATTGGAGTAGGCCCTCTGGATAAGTGACATATTGTTTAGCTTGAACTGATTAGGGGTCCCCCAAGCAGCAGGACCAGGACCTGTCCCTTGTGCATGAGCCAGCTTTTTGGAGCCTAGTGCCTATGGTGAGATACTTTGTACAGTCTTGGTGCTGGAAGGAGAGGCTCAGACCTGCCTCAACAGAATATACCAGGCTCCGCTGACTCCCCATGGGAGACCATGCCTTGGAGGAGGTGGGAATGGGGGGGTGGAGGGGGAAGACTGTGGGGTGGGAGGAAGTAGGACAGGGGAATCTGTGTTTGGTATGTAAAATGAATAGAAAATCTCTTAATAAAAACAAAAGTTATTTATAAAACAAGAAATACTATCTCATTCAAGCACATATGAGAACTATTTCTTTCACAGCTGCTTTTTACTTTCAATATTTAGAAAACTGAGTGCATACTAGAATTTAGGCTGCATTATTTATAGTATCAACATCACTTAACAATTGGTATTCTTTTGCTGCAGTTTTACTTACAAAGATGTTAAGTAAAACAGAAGGAAATGTGAGTGGAGAACTTGCTAGTTAAAATTAATCTTAAGGTTAAATCACTTCATTGTGAACCTACTTACCAAACTCAAATACCTTGAAAGTACATTTAGTAAAAAATGTATTTCTTGTAAATTTATTTTCTTGCCCCAAATTTACTGATCTTTGACTACAAATTATGATATGTTTCAAAGATTTCATTATGACCGCTAAACTTCTGTTCCCAGAAAATCATGGAGACCAATGATCAGGGGAGAAGCCTAACAAAAGTCTACAGCCTCATTCCCAATTCCAAAGCAAGCATATGTTACAATGAATAAACTCATAAAGATTTTGTTCTCCAGCTCCACTGTGTTCGGTATTAATGTGTTTTAGTCTGTTTCAGATTTTTGATATTATTATGCATGCTATTAAGTACCTTCTCTGGAATGATAAAGAAGTTCTAGGAGAAGAAAAAGGTTCCTTTACCTCTGGAACGGCTGGAGACTATATATTCTTCCTTAAGAAAAAAAAAAAAACTACCTGAAAAGTGAAATGAAACAAAGCTAGGAAAAAAGAAATGATGAAGTCCACAAGAGCCCTGATGTATACTGCTCCTATTCCCTGAGCTTGGATGCAGGGTACTGCAACACATCTTTCAATTTTATGATTCTTTCTGGTATTCTTTTAAGTTCTTCTCTTAGGCTCATCTACATTTCACAAATATTTTGAGTTAGTATCTGTTATGTGTAACAAAAAACTTTTACTCATTCTAAGATCTTTAATTCCACTTCAAGGACTGATAGCTAAAAGGCTGTTTTTGCTGATCAAACAATAGTAGTGCTTTAAAGCTTCTGATTCATATTGTTAAACTGTGTTACAGGAATGATGAATTTGCAGTTCATTACTGATGAGTGATAATATATAGTAGAGAAGTTTCTAAAAGAGTATGATGTTGCATTTCTAGATTTCAGATTGTATTCCCAAATTTTTATTTTATTTCTCTGATTTCTATAGAGGTTACTATGTGGCAAGAATTGTCTGTGGTCTTGAGTACAAAGATGTAGAAACTACTGGGCCTGTCTTAAAAGAAATCAAACCCATTGGGAAAGTATAATATTCTCATCTCAATATATCAGGATTTGTTCAATGATATGTTATCATAATGAAGGATCATAGTGATACAAGAGATAAAGCAGCAGTATATAGTCAATATATGAATTTCCCCCAAAAAATAAGCAACTATTTCTAAAGAAATTAATATGTTTTGAACAAAATATTTAGAAAAACAAAAATGATCTCATCAAGTAGATTAAGATTACTTTGAAATAAAAAAAAATCTTCCACCCCAGAAAAGGGAAAAATAAAGAGGACTATGGGAAGAAAAAGACAAGGCATGGAAGGTACTATTAATGAAAAACTACATTCTTAAGGAACAATGTTAGAAGATAACGCTGCATCAGGCTGCATCAGGCAACAATAAAAGTCATACTCTGGCATTGGATTCTTATAATAAAGACAATTAAATTATAATTTATAAATGGAAGTGAAATGTTCTAAATAGAAAAACAATATATTTGTTTTTTTGGAAAATGTAATCTAACAGTAACATGGAGAAAATGATGAAAAATTAATATATCTAGTACCTACTAGGTGTCAAAAGCAGGAATTGGAAAATTTGTTTTGAAAACTTTCATCACCTCTAACTTGGGATTATTTATGTATTAGAGTTCAGCTACTGAAATGTCAGAATGGTCTTGTGTTCCCAATTAAATTCCCAACCTTGTCCTGCTAGAGGAGTTTAGTTTTTGATATTTGATAGTTTGTGTCCTAGTCAATGTTCTATTGCTGTAAAGAGACAGCATGAACACAGCACCTTTTAGTGTTTACTTATACTTTCAGAGGTACATTTCCTATCAGTGTGGTGGGAAATACGACAGTACACAGACAGATATGGTGCTGCAGGAGCTGAGAGTTCTACATCAGGATCCACAGGCAGCAGGAAGAAGTAAGAATCTCTGAGCAAGCTTGGGCATCTAAAAGCTCAAAGCCCACCCCAGTGACACACTTCCTCCAACAAGGCCACACTTGTTAAGCCTATGTATTACCATTCCCTGATGACTATATATTTAAATACATGAGTTTATGGAGGCTGTAGTGTGCTACCAAAATGATGAAAATTAAAAATAAATAACCCCTGGTTGTTGTGCTTAATAAGTTTTGCTGGGGAAAGCACGTGCCAAAAAAGCTATTTAAATGTATCCTTTCTGAAATATCTCACTGAAAGTTAAAAATAGTTTATTTGTATTTTTCTGGGTTTAAAATACTTCTAGTACAAAAATGAACAAGAAAGCCTGCTTGTTTAAAAAGAAGAAAAATGTTAACAAAATTTCATTAACCTATTCTCTCTATGCTCACATCAATTATCCCTTCATTAAAAACTTCATCATTGCATTATATATCTTACCAATGCATTGTGTTTGTTAGTTCTTCTCTAGACATGTCTTACTTTTAATTAATTTAATTTAATTTCTCCATTTTCTCTTCCTCCATATGCAATTATATAGCACCTTACTGAATTTGAGGATCCATTTTAAAATATGTATCTATAGCCATACATCATATTTTTACAGATATCAAAATCTATGGATGCTGAAGTCCTTTATAGTAAATGTATTTTCATATATACTGTGAGCTTTTTCTCATGCACTTTGAACAATCTCTGTGTTACTTAAAATACTCAATATTTGTATTGTTATACTATACTATTTAGTAAATTATGATACAAACAAAATCTTCTCATATTCACTGAAGGTTATGTATATATTTTATCTTTCAACAATCTGTGATGTGAGGCTCAACATTTCATCAATATCACCAAGTAGTGGAAGATCAAAATATGTTTCAAGCATAGATGTTATGAAATAGGAAATGGTAAATCAGGAAAGGGATTTTAACAAAGTTGCGAGAGGAAAATGCAGAGGAAGTGGGATGGAGAAGAGATTAAAAACACTAAGCATGATTGTAAAGAGCTGGTAGGGAGACATCTTTAATGCTTATGTTAAAGTACATATATAATGTATATAAGGGTATGTTAATGAATATATAAATAATTTAAATGAAGTTACACCACTTAGGGTGATAATACTCCCCACAAGAGTTGTAGAATATCTAACCAAATCCCTAATACCAAGCATAAGAATCCTCCCTTTGTGTTGTTGGTCAGGGGAGTCCAAGAGACTCCCCCAAACCATATAGGCTGTTGCCATTGCCCTTGGTTGCCTTCCAGAGCTTAACGGTAAGACCCTCATTCTGAAGACACCACATACCTCAGACACAGAATTTAGAGTAGTCAAGCAGAAATTGATCTGGAAGCCTCCTCCCTAAGAACTATCTCTCATAGGTGTTATACAAACTGCCAAGGACAAAACCAATTAGTGGTCCTACCAAGCTGTAAAACCTACAAGCCACAATCAGCAGAACAATAGATACCCAAGGTATAATAATAGCAATTATATCTTAGGGATAGGGAACAGCCACATAATTGGACTTAAGGCCCAGACAATAGGAAGAAATCCATGCCTGGTACTGTAAACCTAAACAATTATGCAAGACTAGTATAGTCATTGACCCTAAGGGTAAACCTACTACTGCAACTTTTCTCAACCAGTATAAATCCCAACTGCATTTAACACCTAACTTTACATCCACAGATAACTATTTCATCTCTCACCTCCAATCAAATAAGCTGTTTTTCCATTAGAGGAAATCATTACAGGAATCCACAAATGGTCAAAATGGAAAGAACAATGGATTGGGACAATGCCCACGCCCTGTTAATACATTTATAATAAAACTCCTACACCCAAGGCTCAGGGAACTTTGCAAACAGTAAGGACAGGAAGATGGTAATACTCTTAGGATGAAGGCATCTTGTTTGAGCTAGGCTCTGCTGTATATAAGAGGAAGTTGTAGCCTTGAAATTTTAAGAATATTGTCACTTGAATAAGGGCTGAATAATGATAATACCAGTTGACATGGGAATTTTTATGGAGGAAATCTCACTAGACCCAAACCCCTAGATGAATAGCAATAAAAACAATTAATGGCTATAAAAGAGATAAAACCAGTCTTCTCCAAGGACAGGCCTCCTAATATGTTAGCTAATCCCAAGTGGTCAATATTATTAAGTCTATATACAACCCTAAATCCATATATATATACTGTAACTCTAAATGAATGCAGCAGGTTGTATTTACATACACAATATACATTAGGATATATGTAACAGAATTTTTAAAACAAAGAAGTCTTGAATTAGAGAGGCATTGGGGGTTGTTGTAGAATATTATTTTTAAATGTGTTACATTTGTTTGTGCAATGGAACATTTGTTTTAATGATGCAAAGATGTGTTGCATTCTTTTATGTTGCATTTGTTTAACTCTGTGAAGTTGTGTTACTGTGCCTGTCTAAAACAGCTGATGGCTTAATAAAGACCTGAATGGCCAATAGCAATGCAGGAGAAAGGATAGGCAGGGATGGCAAACACAAAGAATTAACAGAAGGAGAAATCTGAGAAGAGAGGAATAAAGATCAAGATCAAGGAATGAGAAAAAATAGGGACCAGCCACTCAGCCACACACCCAGCCATGAAATCATAGTGAAACTAAGATTACAGAAATAATAAAAGGAAAAACCCCAGAGGCAAAAAGTAGATGGGGATAATTTAAGAAAATCTGGCTAGAAAAAAACCAAGCTAAGGCTTGGCATTTATAAGAAAGAATAAGCCTCCATGTGTGATTTATTTGGGAGCTGGGTCCAAAAGAGCAAAAACAACCAACAAAGGGGGGACACAGGAATAATTAGAAAGGGGACAGAGTGGGATAGAATGGTGTGACTATGATTCCAAATACTGAAATTCTCAAAATGACAAAAAAGAAAAAAACAATCCAAAGAACAAGTCATCAGTAAAAAAGAAATAATACTTTAACTACTTTCTTGGGCAAGCATACAAAGAGTTTAAGTACACATTTTAGAAACTTACATTAACTTGATCAGAGTTGCTTATGAAACTAACACGCTATGTACTGCCTAGTTAATACCTAGCCAACTACACCAACTTTTTAATAAGAGAATCAATAACATGACAGTGGAGTAGCTAAAGAGACATGTTGAACACATGGAGTATCTGCTTCCTAACTAAGGTGTCAGGCTATTCTTTGCAGAGAAAAGAAATCTAGTGGCATGTCTGGTAGAAAACATTTACTATAGATGTGCTTAAGAATAGTATGCCCTTAGAAAATTGTCCAAAAGGAAAAACAAAAGCTAAATGAAAAAAAGCAAAATGCCTCTTCCCTATTTTCTACTTAGAGAACTTTGCTTCAGAAAATAAGTAAGTCAATTTTCTTACATAATTTTTATCAAAACATTAAAATTCAGTTATGAATTATCAATGTATGTATATATGTGTATATACATATGTGTGTTTATTTTTCACACCAGAATATATTTCTTTTAAACTATCTAACTGTAAAACATTTTTAGTCTTGAATGCAGAAATTGCAGAACCACAACTGACATAGAAATATAACTTGTGCCGGGTGACAGTGGCACACGCCTTTAATCCTAGCACTCGGGAGGCAGAGCCAGGTGGATCTTTGTGATTTCGAGGCCAGCCTGGTCTACAGATTGAGATTCAGGACAGATACCAAGACTACACAGAGAAACCCTGTCTCAATATTATATATTATATATTATATATTATATATTATATATTATATATTATATATTATATATTGTATATTGTATATTGTATATTGTATATTGTATATTGTATATTGTATATTGTATATTGTATATTGTATATTGTATAATATATAATATATTATATTATATATTATATGTTGTGTATTGTATATTGTATATTATATTATATATTGTATATTGTATATTATATATTATAATTATAGTGTATGGTATATAGTATATGGTATATGGTATATAGTGTATAGTATATATTATATAGTGTATATTGTATATTTTATATTATATATTATATTATATGTTGTATATTGTATATTGTATATTGTATATTATATATATAATGTAGATAGATAGATAGATAGATAGATAGATAGATAGATAGATAGATAGATATCTTGCATAGATACTTAACAAAATTAATTGCCTGTTCTCATTAGGTGGCATACCAAAATATGTGCAGTGAGGTCATCTATACTGAGTGTCAGTAGAAATATACCTTCTGTGAAGACCTTACAATAATAACAAAAACACCTAAAACTCATTTCTTTTGTCTTTGCAATACACGTGCACAGACACAGAGTTAACAAATATCAGACATTTTTAAACATTGTTTAGAATAACATTTTCCTATCCTAAGAAGTCTTACATTGGTTGCCATGAATTATAAATAGTTTCTGTGCTCAGTGTTGAATGTTAATATTCTTGACCCTTTATATTAGCACATCATTTTTTATTTATCCTTTTACAAACATTGTAAGTTCATTTGGAAAGCACCTATTATGTGGGAAGTTCTAACACATACTATCCATCAACCTGTGTTCTGGAATAGAATTCTGACTGTTTAGAGTAGTGTTAATATTAACATAGTAGTATCAATTTGAGAAATGGCAGCATAGTTATTAATCAAGTAAAGAAAAAAAACTTGACTTGTATTGATTCTGTCATTTTTATATGACCAGTCTGTGCTTGAAATTTAATGCACTGAAAAGAGATGTGAACTATAAGTACAAATTTTGTTTCAAACATGAACTATTTTATGAAGATAAATATTTGCAATTTAAATTTATTCCTTTCAAGTTTTTAATTGTTTTACAATTAAATGACACATCAAGATGATTAGTTGCTTAATTTAAAATTCTCATGTATCCCAATTTGTTTAAAACATGCATTTCATTTCTTACTAGTAAAAGTTTCGATAAAATATTCACTAAATTTCAATAAAACATTTTCTACTATAATTTCCATTTTGAACTATATTATATATACATATTAATATGACCACCTATAACTTGAAACCAATGTCTTATACATATCATAACTTTCTTCTTCTTTTTTTTCCTCCATGGACTTGACACACATGCTTTTGAGGTAGGCTTTCACAAGTTCATTTCTATCATTTTGTCTCAAATGGCAGCACACACAATTTATATTTTCTCAATTTCCATCATTTGTTCAAGATACTTTTCTTTTTAACTTGGAGACTTTATTACTCAGTTTTTCTTACAGTTGTGCTTGATCCAGTATAGTTTCAGTAGTAAAATAATGTCTAAATTAGCTTATCTGATCTGATATTTATTTGATTGTACATTCAATGGCTTTCTTTTTTATTTTATGAACTTTGCTATAAAATTTCTCAAATAAAATAATTATACACAAAAATTAACTAGGCCAAAATCTATTCATCTCAACCAACTTCTAAATAATTAGAATAGCTATTTGAAATCGAAGCTGTATAGCTTTATATTGGATTTTATTTTTTAGATCTTGTGGTCCCATACAGACTGTGGGTAATATCTAAAGATTTCAGTGACACACATGAGAGGCTAGGCAGACTACTCGAGAGAGAACTATTGATGATAAACATGCAGAGGTGTTGAAACTAGGTCAAAGATGTCCTGCAAAAGAAGCTACATTCTATATTAAGGTGTGTGATTCATTAGTCTCTATAACACTTTGATGATACCAAGATGAGAGGAAACAACCCCCAACACAAAACTTTGTACATTTCTCATTTGAAATGCCAACACAAAGCCATGTTTTAAAAAAAAATGACTAAAATAACTGTTCCCTTGCTCACCAACATCATAGTGGCATTTGGTTAAGCTAGTAGAGTTAATAGTAACTCTGTAATACTCAGTATTCTCCTGATAGCATGCTCACAAAATACATGTTTTTATTGTAAGACATATGGTGGATGACAAATCCAAATTCTGTACAGCTAATGTTACACTTCTGTCTAATGGCTGGTAGGTATGTAAAATCAGAACAAGTCAACAGTCTTTTTGAGTCCTAAGGCCAATAGAAAGCTATAGAATGCAAAAACAAATGTGTTTCAAAGGGCATTAGGCAAGAGAAGTGTCCTTTACTCAATGGACAGGCATCAGCCTTTTCAAATCTTCAGTTGATTAGATGACATATGTCTAAATTGTACAAAATGATCTGTGTCATGCCTTCTTCTAATTTAAATATTAATATTCAACAAAATCACTGGCACAAAATCAGTTAGAGCAATATTTGATCAAATATTCGACTACTTCACAACCAAGTCACTTCCCTTTAAAACTGAATTATAGGATAAGCTTATATTACCTTGATTTAACACTTAATGACTAAAAGAATGAACAAATTGATCATGGCTTATATCGAAATTATAATTTTACCCTAATAATAATGTAATTACTATTATTGCATCAGAAATTGCTATTGGCTAATATAAAGCATTCTATAATAAGTAACAAATTGCTTTGAGGAGAGTAACAACAGTCTCATATTATCCTATAACATCTAATCTTGCAGCTTGTCAAATATGCATCCACTAAGTGCTTTATTTTGGTTTTTTGAGACACAATTTCTCTGTGTTGCTTTGGAACCTGTCCTGGAACTCACACTGTAGACCAGGATGGCCTCGAACTCTTAGAGATCCACCTGTCTTTGCTTCCCAAGTGCTGGGATTAAATCCACCACCCAGGATTTAACTCATTTTTTTTTAAATTAAGGTGATCAACTTCTATAAAGATTGATAATTTTCTATGTTTTATGCCACAAATGAATAAATGCATAATAGTCTATAAGAAATATCTAGCTTTTCAACAGTCATGAGAAAAGTAGATATCTACACCCAAAACAATATTTCAGAAACTTGTCTTTAACAATATACATGAATTACTTCAAGACAGACAAAAGCACCATAAAATCTAAACCATAGAATTATTTGAAAAACATAAAACATGTATGTTTCATGACACTGATTTTGGTTTTGATTTTTTAATTCTAGTACTAGAATGCATAGCCAACATGAAATATGATAAGTAGATCAGTTGCTATTAAAATTAAAACCTTTTGTGTATCAAAGAACAGTATTTTCAGTGAAAAAGCAAACTATAGAATACAAGAAAACAGTTATAAATTATAGGATTTAATATTAATACACAAATTATATTTAAAATCACCTACTTGGATAATCTTTCCTAACATAATCAAGGCCTGAGTCCAATTTTCAGAAGTATAAACAAAACAAAAGTCAAGAGACAGAAAAGGACTGGATCTGGAAGAGAGGGAAGATGAGCAGGCACTTAAAGGAGAAGAGGGAGGGGAATTATAATCAGGAAATATTGTATGAGAAAATAATCGATTATCAATAGAAAGAAAGGAAATGACACAAAACAAAAACTTCTACAATTCAGCAACATCAACAAAGCAGCACAATTAAATGTTAAGTACTTGAACAAATGCCTCCAGAAGGAGGATATTCCAATGGCCAAGAAAGTATGAAAACATGTTCAAAATTATTTATCATTATCATATGTAGATCAAAATCCCAACAAGCCCATCATTTCACACTCAAATGGATGCCTATGCTTTTTTAAGTGGCATGAAAAAGAAAAATCAGAATTTCTTGACAGTGTAAAATGGGGACTGGAGAGATGGCTCAGTATTTAAAAGTGTTTGCTACACTTCCAGGTGACCCAAGATTGGCTCCTAGAACCTTTGTTGGCCTGCAACCCAAGCCCCAAAGGCTCCACCTTGCTTTTCTGGCCTTTGTGTGTGCACTCTGACACACATACAGACATACATATGTATCCACATAAATTAAAATACGATAAATACATATTTAAAATGTAAAATAGGGTCAGTCATTTTGTAATTCTTAAACACTTTATTTGTTATTTTATGTTTATGGTTGTTTTGAACATACACATATCTGTGTACCATGTATGTGCCTGGTGCACACACAGGCTACAAATGGGTGTTGGTGTCCTGGAATTGGATTTACAGATGGTTGTGTCCTACCATGTGGTTGTTAGGAACTAAACCTGGGTCCTTTAGAAGAGCATCCAGTGCTTTTAACTGATGATCCATCTTTCTAGCCCAAATGGAGTAATTTTTGTAAAAAAAAAAAAAAATAGTTACAGAAAAAAAAATGAGTATAGAACTGCTGTGTGACCCAGCACTTTTGCTTCTGGTTACATATTAAAAAGTTGAAAACAGGGACCTATGGAGCTATTCAGAGTTGTTCATAACAGTATTATTCACAATAGCCAAAAGATAGAACTCCATGCACAGATTTTTTTCTTAAGAACATTCTATTTACTAAGATTCTGGCATAGCTTTATGCAACAGGATACAGCATACCAGGCCCACCACTCAACTTGTTTGTGGTAAGACTCAGCTTCAATATGAAGCCGTTAAAAATGAAAACTAAAAGTCCTGCTTTTTACATGCTAAACATCTTGTAAGTGTGCCATTAAACATAGTAATGAACTTAAGACAGCAAGAGTATGGAGTTAAAAGCTAAACACTGCAGCCTAAACAAAATCTATACAAAACATAAAGGAGCTATCACTGGCTACATAGAAACCTTCTGACTGGTTAAAACCTGTATAAAACATGCACTTTAGAATTGTTAGCTATCAGTTCAAAAAGTACCAGTGTCTACTAAACAATTCCTCTCCAAAGTGTAGGTAAAATGAAGTAAAATGACATAACACCATCTAACCCTAAGAAACATTCAGTTATGACTCAAGTGGAGGTAAATTCCAGAACTTTGGGGGCTTTCTCATGCTGCAAAGTGCTGGGTATCTCTGGTGCATTCAAAGCAGCATACAAAGAAGTCTATGGATGTCATCAGTCTCAGTCAAGGGCAGGACTGATGGCACCCAGCTCTGACCTCCCAGGAAGCATGGCTACTGTGTCCACAAAAGTAGTGTGAGATCAAAGGCATGCTGTTCTGATAGCTAAAGAGATAGCAAACCACCCCACTCTTTAAAAGCTCCTTCCCCAAGTAAATCAAAATATACGTGGGGAAAAACTAAAATACTTATCTACAGAGTAAGGATTTTGAAGACCAGGGTCCCTTACAGAGTGCAATGTCGAAGGAGCACTCAACTGTGAAGATCCTGACTACGTAGTGACGTGCATGAATTCCCTTGTATTTAGACTTTCCTGGACTAGTCAGTAGCCACTTGGATACCGCTGTGTGAGAGGCATGATTGTTGCCTGCTGCCTGAACACCTTTTCCTCTTCCAGTGCTTGGTGACTCTGGGGGACAGTGCTTTGCAGTCATACTATTGGTTAAGATATTTGGGATAAAGGTAATATTTTTTACTAGTAGTACTTAAGGATAAATCAACAGAAATAGAATCTGGATCCATGTTTAATATGTAACCAGAAATAATGAGATGACTCTAGTAAAATTTTTCAAAGTAGGGATTACATTAATACTTCATGCACAGATTTATAGACAAAACTAAAAGTATATTTGAATAATGTGGAACTAGGCACCCCAAGGCCCCACCCAGTCAAAAGTTCCTGTATAAATTCTGACATTATCAGAAGTTAACTAATTTTTCTATTGAAAGAGAATCTTGGTAGTAACATAATCCATCAGGCAACACAAGTTTTGTACATTGCATAGATGATATCTAGTGAAAATATGCAAATATTTTGAGAGATGACTTTTTTTCATGAATACACCATTTACTGGAGGTAGAAATTATTCACAGAGAAGAATAGCCTCTCATGTGCTTTTATTTAAATATTTGAAATGCTTGAGTTTACTACCATGGCAATAGGAGGTGGCTATGAAATTTTTTAATGTGTGGTAATATGTACTACAACTTATTTTATATAGTTGCTTTAATACATCCTCAGGTAGGTGTATCTTGATGACCAGTCATAATATATATAGTCTATTAGTGCTTCTATGCATACATTTTAAACTATAAATGTTTTTTTTTACTCCTACCTCCCCCCAAAAAAGGAAGTGGTTAATTTGTCTAAGGTTGTATAGCAGTAATTGCAGAGCACTAGCTTGTTACACTGCTGCACCAGGAAAGAGTACCTTAAACACTGGTGTAATTCGGTGGTTATGCATAGATTAACGTGGGGGCCTGAATTCAATCTCCTGAAGCAAAACAATGTCTTCCCAACTTAGGCTTAGCCATAACACCAGTTAAATTGTATTCATAAGTATAATCAAGTATTTGCCTGTCAGACAATTGTTTGGTTCTGCTTGAAGTTAGTAGGCTCAAAAGATTTGGAGTAATTATCTGTTCATGGAGGGTTCTTGACTAGTGACTCGCTTCTAAAGGTTTTACCTTTGACTCTTAAAGCAATTCTTTTTCTCTTCCACATTCACCAGAGAATCTACTTTAGCACCAAAGAATTTCGTTACATGTCTATTAATTGGTGTCTTTTGTTTGTTTGTTTGTTTTTTCTATAATTTAATTATTTTTATTTTATGTTCATTAGTGTTTTGCCTGTGTGAGGGTGTCAGATCTTGGAGTTAAAGACAGTTGTGAGCTGTCATGTAGGTACTAGATATTTAACCCTGGTCCTCTGGAAGAGCAGTCAGTGCTCTTAACCACTGAGCCGTCTCTCCAGCCCCTGTTTGTTTGTTTGTTTGCTTGTTTGTTTGCTTGTTTGTCTGTTTGTTTTTAAGATGAGATCTTTCTATGTAGTAGCTCCTGTCTGACCTCTTATTTAATATTCATTCTAGGCCCACAAAGACCAAGGAGGGTGGTGCGGCACATCCCCTGGAACTAGAGTTTCAGACAATTGTGACAAATGTTTATGGTGGGAACAGAACCTGGGTCTTCTTAAAGACCACCAATTGCTTTTCTCAGTCTGTGCAATATATACATCCCAGCCCCTTAAATTTATTATACCTTTTTTTTTATTAGACAGGATTTCACTATGTAACTGTGGCTCACCTGGATCTCAATATGTAGAGCAGGCTAGCCACAAACTCATAGAGAACCACCTGCCTCTGCCTCTGGCCTCTTGTCTCTGTACCTCTAACAGGATGAAAAACATGACCATCATTCCCATAACCTTGAATAATTAAATTAGGTGTCTAGAAAAAGATGAGGTCAATCAAGTTTGCTATCTGCCTATAGGAACCTGAAGTTTATTGGGAGAAATGAACATACAAGTCAAGGTTTCAAGAGTAGGTGCTTTGCTAGGCTACCATCTCCATCAACCTGTGTCTTCTAGGAGCCTGGGCCCTTTCCCTGGAAGAACTGAAGATGCTCTGAATTAACCCCAAAGCCTGTGCTTTGGGTGGTTAAGGTATTCCCATCCAGGTGGTAGTGTCACTCAGCACCTGGGAGATGTTCCTTCAAGCTGCTTTGTGTGCAGTGGTTGGGGCATGGAGTCCCAGGTATGGGGTCCTTGCTTTCAATGCAGTAGTTGGAACACAGGATCTCAGGTATGGTTCTGCTGCTTTACTTTACGTGCAGTAGTTGAACCACAGGATCTCAGGTATGGGTTGCTGTGGATTTCTTTCTGTACACTTATGAATATGTGTTGCTCTGATTGGTTGATAAATAAAATGCTGATTGGCCAGTAGCCACGCAGGAAGTATTGGCAGGGCAAGAAGAGAGGAGAATTGTGGAAGAGAAAGGCTGAATGAGGAGATGCCAGCCCGCCATCCAGGGAACAACATGTAATGGCCACACAGGTAAAGCCATGAAACACGTGGCAACATATAGATTAACAGAAATGGGCTGAGTTTAAGTGTAAGAGCTACTCAAGAGTTAGCCTGAGCTAATGGCCAGGCAGTTTAAATTAAGATAAGCCTCTGTGTGTTTACTTGGGTCTGAGCAACTAAGGGAACACAAGGCTTCAGGAGCCAGGCAGGACCAGGAAAACTCCAGCTACAGTGGGTTCTGCTGCTTTGTGTGCAGTAGTCAGAACACAGGATCTCAGGTGTGGGTTCTGCTCTTAATTTGGTGATTTCTAGTCAGAGGGCTGAACAAATTAAGGTATTACAGCTTTTACTTTACTTCCACTGCTCATTGCCTCTAGGCAGGATTTAGATTGACAGGCCTCTCTCTGTGTGCAGGTATGCAGAAATGGCAAAAGGCATATATATAATTATAATCTTTGTTAGAAATTCCACACCTGACATATCTTCTTCATTCACTGCACCTCTGATCATACCTTGTTTGACATATAAAGCTGTTAATATGTTGAGCAAATTATTTTCTTATATTCTTGCTTTCTTCAGGTCTGTAATGAGAAAAACATGGGTAGATACAGTTCTTTAGGCTTATATTCCCAGCACTTGGGAGGCAGAATTGTTATGAGTATCCAGCAAACATGGGCTATATTGTGAGACCTTTTCTCAAAAATAAAGACATAAGCAAACAAGGAAACATGGTGGTTAACTTTCAGTCAATAAAAAAGTTATAGTTTAGGGCCTTTGAGATGGTGTTTGGGTAAAGGCATTTTTCACAAAGGCTCACAACATAATGTCCTCAGACCTACACACACACACACACACACACACACACACACACACACACACACACAATGGCATCCCTGCCTCCTTCCCTAAGACACAAATGAAATATAAAGAAGAATGCTTATTTAAAGTGTCAACTTTGGGATTTTGCAGAGGACCTGATTTCCCAGCATGGCAGCTCACAATTGTCTGTAACTCCAGTTCCCAGGGATGCAATGACTTCTTCTAGTCTCTGATGTCACTGCATACACATGGTACATAGTCATGCATGCAGGCAAAACACATATTCACATAAAATAAATACTATTTTTAATGAAAAACAAAACAAAAAACTGGGGTCATCTTGCCACGTGATGATGCTTATGTTTGCATGTCTCACTGTTGGAACACTGGACTATTTGCCTTTCTCCAGATGGTATATCCCTTATGGTCATGAACTCATTTGGAAGAACAGGGAGCCTCTAGTGAAAATCTGACAGTAAATAAAGACTAAGGGCCCCAAGAGAGAAAGTGGCTCTAAGTGAAGCAAAGCTGTCCAATATGATGCATCTGCTCCTTGCTGTGTCGAAAAATCAGCATCCAGACATCCCAGTGGGTTTTTTTTTTAATTTTTATTTTTCATTTATTTTACATGCTGACCACAGTTTCCCTTCCCTTCCCATACATAACTTCTATGCCCCACCCACCCACTCCTCCTCCATCTCCATTCAGAAAAGGGTAGACTTCCCATGAAAGTCAACATAGCATGGTACATCAAGTTGAGGCAGGACCAAGTCTCCCCACCCCCAAGGCAACCCAGCTTGGATACTGGGTTCCCAAATGCCAGCAGAAGCATCAAGGAAAAGTCCTGATGCCACTGCTAGGAGTCCCACAAACATATCAAACTATACAACTGTCACATACATGCAGAGGGCCTAGTGAGGTCCCTAGCTGGCTCCATAGCTGTTGGTCCAGAGTCTATGAGCTTCCATGAGCTCAGATAAGCTGCCTCTATGGGTTTGACCCACCTGGAGCTTACAATCCTTCCTCTCTCTCTTAAACAGAACTCCCAGAGTTCAGCCCAATGCTTGGTTGTTGATCTCTTCATCTGCTTCCATCAGTTACTGGATGAAGGCTCTCTGATGACATTTAGGATAATTACCAATCTGATTACAGGAGAAGGTCAGTTCAGGCACCTCCTCACTATTGTTAGGAGTCTTAGCTTGGGTCATCCTTGTGGATTCCTGGGAGTTCCCTTGGTACAGGGTTTATCCCTAACACTGAAATGGGCCCCCATCAAAATATTTCTTTCATTATTCTCCCTATTTATCCCACCCCCAACTCAACCAACCTGATCCTTCATGTTCTCATAACTGGATTTCCCCACCCCCTGCCCGGCCCCAGTTTACCTAGGAGATCTTTTCTATTTCCCCTTCCCAGGGATATATATGCATCACTCTTTGGGCCCTCCTCATTGCTTAGCTTTTCTGGGCCTGTGGGTTGTAGCCTGATTATCCTTTACAGCTAATATCCACTTATGAGTGAGTACATACCACATTTGTCTATCTGGGTCTGGGTTACCTCACTCAGGATGACTTTTTCTAGTTCCATCCTTTTGCCTGCAAATTGCATGACATCGTTGTTTTTAACTGCTGAGTAATTCTCCACTGTGCAAATATACTACATTTTCTTTATTCTTCAGCAGATGGACATCTGGGTTGTTTCCAGGTTCTGGCTATTATGAATAATGTTGCTCTGAACATACTTATGGTATGATTGAACATCCTTTGGGCATATGCCCAAGATTGGTATAGCTGGGACATTAGGCAAATTGATTACCAATATTCTGAGAAATTGCCATAACAATTCCAAAGTGGCTGTACAAATTTGCACTCTCACCAGCAGAGGGGGAGTGTTCTTTTTACTCTACATCCTCTCAAACATAGGCTGTCATTAGTGTTTTTTCTCTTAGCCATTCTGACAGGTGTAAGATGGTATCTCAGAGATGTTTTGATTTGCATTTCAGTGATGGCTAAGAATGGTGACCAATTCTTTAAGTGTATCTCAGCCATTTGAGATTCTTCTGTTGAGAATACTGTTTAAATCTGTACCAAATTTTTAAACTGAATTATTTGGTATTTTGATGTCTAGCTTCTTGAGTTATTTATATATTTTGGAGTTTAGCCCTCTGTCAGAGGTCTGGTTGGTGAAGATTTTCTCCCATTCTATAGTCTGCTGTTTTGTCTTATTGACTGTATCCTTTGCCTTACAGAAGCTTTTCAGGTTCCTGAGGTCCCATTTATTAATTGTTGATCTCAGTGTCTGTGCTCCTGGTGTTTTATGCAGAAAGTTGTCTTCTGTGCCAATGGATTCAATGTTACTTCCCATTTTCTCTTTTATTACTTTCAGTGTAACTGGATTTGCATTGAGGTCTTTGATTCACTTGGACTTGAGTTTTATACATTGAAATAGATATAGATCTATTTTTGTTTTTCTACATGCCAACATCCAGTTATGCCAGCACCATTTGTTGAAGATACTTTCTTTTTCCCATTGTATAATTTTGGCTTCTTTGTCAAAAATCAGGTGTTCATAGGTGTGTGGATTTTCATCAGGGTCTTCTATTCAGTTCTATTGATCCACCTGTCTGTTTTTCTGTGAATACAATGCTGTTTTCATTACTATTATGCTTGAAGTCAGGGATGGTGATACCTCTGGAAGTTCCTTTATTACTCAGGATAGTTTTAGCTATCTTGCACTTTTTATTTTTCCACATGAAGTTGAGTATTGCTCTTTCGAGGTCTGTGAAGGATTGTGTTCTAATTTTTATGGGGATTGTATTGAATCTGTAGATTACTTTTGGCAAGGTTGACATTCTTACTATGTTAAACCTACCAATCCATGAACATGGGAGATTTTTTTTTCTGATATCTTCAATTTCTTTCTTCAAAGACTTAAAGTTCTTGCTATACAGGTCTTCCACTTGGTTGGTTAGAGTTACCCCCAAGATATTTTATATTTGTGGCTATTGTAAATGGTGTTGTTTCTCTGATTTCTTTCTCAGCCAGTTTATCATTTGTATATAGGAGAGCTACTGATTTTTTTAGTTAATCTTGTATCCAGTCAAATTACTGAAGGTGTTTAACAACTGTAGGAGTACCCTGGTATAATTTTTGGGGTCACTCGTGTATATTATCATTTCATCTGCAAATAGCAAAAATTTGACTTTTTCCTTTCCCATTTGTATCCCCTTGATCTCCTTTATTTGTCTTAATGCTTTAGCCAGAGCTTCAAGTACAGTGTTGAATAGATACATAGAGAGTGAACAGCTTTTGCTTGTTCCTGCTTTAGTGGAATCACTTTGAGTTTCTCTCCATTTAGTTTGATGTTGGATGTCTGTCTGTTTGCTGTATATTGCTTTTATTAGGTTTAGGTATGTTCCTTGTATCCCTGATCTCTACAACACCTTTGTCATAAAGAGGTACAGGATTTTGTCAAAGGCTTTTTCAGCATCTAGTGAGATGATCATGTGGTTTCTTTCTTTCAGTGTGTTTATATCGTGGATTACATTGACAGATTTTCAGATGTTGAATCATCCCTGCATCTCTGGGATGAAGTCTACTTGATTATGGTAGATGATTTTTTATGTGTTCTTGGATTCTGTTTGCCAGTATTTTATTGAGTATTTTTCTTCATCAATGTTCATAAGGAAGATTGGCTTGTAATTCTCTTTCTTTGTTACATATTTGTGTGGCTTGGTTATCAGGGTGACTGTGACTGCCTGAAAAGGATTTTGCAATGTTCCTTCTGTTTCTGTTGTGTGGAACAATTTGAAGAGTATTGGTATTAGCTCTTCTTTGAAATTCTGGTAGAATTCTATGATAAAACTATCTTTTAGGAGCGAGAATTGTTGAAGCCAAGGTTGGATAAAGCACAGGGACAAATAACCAAATGAATGGAAGCACAGGATCTATGAACCAAAGGCTGAGGGGCCCCCGACTGGATCAGGCCCCCTGAATGGGTGAGACAGTCATTTGGCTTGATCTGTTTGGGAGGCAGCTGTGCATTGGTGCCAGGTCCTCGGCTCGTTGCATGAGTTGGCTGTTTGAATCCTGGGACTTATGCAGGGACACTTGGCTCCGTCTGGGAGGGGGGAATGGATCTGCCTGGACTGAGTCTACCAGGTCAACCCCGGTCCTTGGGGGAGACCTTGATCTGGAGGAGGTGGGAATGGGGGGTGGGCTGGGGGGAGGGGTGGGCGAGAGGGGGAGAACAGGGGAATCTGTGGCTATTATGTTGAACTGAATGGTGTTGTAAAATAATAATAATAATAAAAAAATACCAAAAAAAAGTAAAAAAAAAAACAAAAACTATCTTGCCCCAGGCCTTTGTTGGTTGGGAGACTTTTAATGACTGCTTCTATTTCCTTAGGAATTATAGGTCTATTTAGATTGTTTGTGTATTCTTCATTTAATTTTTGTTTATGGTACCTATCCAGAAAATTGTCCATTTCTTTTAGATTTTCCAATTTTGTGGAGTACAGATTTTTGAAGTATGACCTAATTATTCTCTGGATTCCTCAGTATCTGTTGTTATGTCCCCCTTTTTGTTTCTGATTTTATTAAATTGGATATTCTCTCTCTGCCTTTTGGTTTGTTTGGATGAGGGTTTATCCATCTTGTTGATTTTCTCACAGAACCAAGTCTTTGTTTCATTGATTCTTTGTATCATTTTCTTTGTTTCTCTTTTATTGATTTCAGCCCAAAGTTTGATTATTTCCTGTCATCTACTCATCCTGTGTGAATTTACTACTTTTTATTCTATAGCTTTCAGGTGTGCTGTTAAGTCACTAGTGTGAGATTTCTCCAAATTCTCTATGTGGGCACTTAGTGCTATGAACTTTCCTCTTACCACTGCTTTCATAGTGTCCCATAAGTTTGGGTATGATATAGATACATTTTCATAGAATTCTAGGAAGTCTTAAACTTCTTTATTTCTTCCTTTACCCATTGTTAATTCTGTTGAAAGCTGTTCATTTTCCAAGAATTTGAAGGTTTTCTGGAGTTTATGTTGTCAAAGTCTAACTTTAACCCATGGTGATCTGATAAGATACATGAGGTTATTACAGTTCTTCTTCTTTTTTTTTTGTATCTGTTGATATTTTCTATGTGACCAAGTATGTGGTCATTTTTAGAGTTGGTACCATGAGGTGCTGAGAAGAAGGTATATTCTTTTGAGTTTGGGTGAAATAGTCTTTAGATGTCAATTAAGTTCATTTGAGTCATAACATCTGTTAGTTCCCTTGTTTCTTGGTTAAGTTTCTGTCTGGAAGACATGCATATTGGGAAGAGTGTGATGTTGAAGTCTCCTGCTATTAGTGTTTGGTATTTGAGAAATGATTTAAACTTTAGTAAGATTTCTTTTACAAATGTGGGTGCCCTTGTATTTGGGGCACAGATGTTCAGAATTGAGACTTCATCGTGATTGATTTTTCCTTTGATGAATATGAAATGTCCTTCTCCATCTCTTTTAGTTAATTATAGTTTGAAGTCTATTTTGTTAGATATTAGGATAGTTATGCGGGCTTGCTTCTTAGGTCCATTTGATTGGAAAATCTTTACGAACCCTTTACTCTGAGGTAATGTCTGTCTTTGAAGTTGAGGTGTGTTTCTCGTAAGTAGCAGAAGGATGGATCCTGTTTTTGTATCCACTCTGTTAGTCTGTGTCATTTTATAGGCAAATTGAGTCCATTGGTATTAAGAGATATTAATGACCAGTGATTGTTAAGTCCTGTTATTTTTTGGTTTGGGTGGTGGTAGTGTGTGTGTGTGTGTGTGTGTGTGTGTGTGTGTGTGTGTGTGTGTGTGTGTGTGTGTGTGTGTTTCATTGTTTTGGGTTTTGCTTGTTGTAAGTATCTATTGCCTGTGTTTTCCTGGTTGCAGGTAACTTCATTGGATTGGAGCTGAGTTTTCCTTCTAGTACTTTCTGTTGGGCTGGATCTGTCGATAGGTATTATTTAAATCTGTTTTTTTCATGAATCTGGTTTTGTCATGAAATATCTTGTTTTCTCTGTCTATGGTGATTGAAAGTTTTACTGGGTCTAGTAGTCTGGGCTGGCATCGGTAGTCGTATAGTGTCTGCAAAATGTCTATCCAGGACCTTCTAGCTTTTAGAGTCTCCATTGAGAAGTTGATTGTAATTCTGATAGGTCTGCCTTTATATGTTACTTGAAACTTTTCCCTTGCAGCTCTTAATATACTTTTTTATTCTATATGTTTAGTGGTTTGATTATTATGTGGTGAGGGTGCTCTTTTTTTTCTTTTTTTGTCTAGCCTGTTTGGTGTTCTGTAAGCTTCTTGTACTTTTATAGGCATGTCCTTCTTTAGGTTGGAAAAGTTTTCTTCTGTGATTTTGTTGGATATGTTTTCTGTGCCTTTTAGCTGGGATTCTTCTTTTATTACTCCTATTATTCTTAAATTTGGCCTTTTCATGGTGTCCCAGATTTTCTGGATGTTTTGTGTTAGGAATTTATTGGATTTAACATTTTGGTTAGCCAATGAATCTATTTCCTCTATCATATCTTCAATGCCTGAGGTTCTCTCTTCCATCTCTTGTATTTTGTTGGTGATACTTGCATCTTTAGTTCCTGTTCACTTACCCAGATTTTCCATTTCTGGGATTCCCTTCGTTTGTGTTTTCTCTATTGCTTCAATTTTATTTTCCAAGTCTTGAACCATTTCCTTCATCTGTTTGATTGTTTTGTTGTTGCTTTTCTTGACTTTCTTTTTTTCTTTAAGGAATTTGTTGATTTCTTCCAATTTTTTGTTTGTTTTTTCCTCAATTTCTTTAAGGGAATTTTTCATTTCCTCTTTAAGGTCCTCTACCACCTTTATAAAGTTATTTTAAGGTTATTTTCTTGCACTTCAGCTGCGATGGAATTTTCAGGTCTTGCTGTTGCAGGATCACTGGGTTCTGGTGGTGACAAATTGCCCTTTCTGTTGTTGAATGTATTCTTACACTGGTGTTTACTTATCTGTTCTTCCAACTGATATGGGTTGTACCTGTGCTTAAGTAGTCTGCTAGGGTTGTAGGGGAGGATTGGCCATGGGGAGGATGACTAGGTCTGTGGGGTTGGACAATAGAGTGGTTCTTGATGGAACAGAATCTAGTCAGTGGCAGTGGTGGTGGCAGTGCAGCCCAGGGGCAGCTCACTCACCTACTTGCTGGCTGTTGGGGAGACTGCTCCAGAGCAGTGGAGTTCCACCAGCGTTAAGGGCAGGACCCAGCTGCCTTGCTGGTGCTGAGATGGAAAGGGTAGTGGCACAGGATGTGCCCTGTGTTTTAGTGTCTGGTCCTTGGGGCAGTTGAGCTGGGAGGCCAGTCACCTGCTCTTCCAACTGGTGTGGGTTGTGTCTGTGGCTCTGTCATCTGCTTGGGTTGCAGGGGAGGGCTGACCATGGGGAGGATGACCAGGTTCACGAGTTTGGGCAGTGGAGTGGGTTTTGGGATAATAGAATCCAGTAGGTTGTTGTGGTGGTAGTGCACCCTGAACACAGGCCTCTCACATGCTTGCTGGCTTCTGGGGACTGCTTCATAATAGATTTTGTACATTTTACGGTAATAAATTATAGATTATTAATTGTGCACACTGTGTGCATCCATGGCATATTTAAATTTTTCTTCTTTTTAATTTTTCTGATAGTTTAATAGGCAAGCACTTCCCCATACTTCACATCATAGGCTGCACTGTCCTAAGCCATAATCTAATATGTAGCAACTACTGTATGGTAGAAATGACAGCCCTCAGGTCCCAGTAGTAAAATATTTACTAGCCAGCAAGCAGAGAGGAATGCACATCTTAAAGTAACCTTCACAAAAAAATCACAAAATTCAAAGTTTGTATATTTTCGTTTTATAAACAAGATAGAACAAAAAATCATCAGAATCATTTCAGTGAAAGACTTTTCTACTATTGGAGCAAGTTAAAAAAAATACAATGAGAAGATACTTTCAAAGCCACTGTTGGGGTTGGTTTTCAATGGTAAATTTAGCAGTGCTCCAGGCCTGGGTGATGCTGTAAATCTTCAGTCCCAGTGGTTTAGAATCTCAGGAATGGAAACAAAGCTTTCCAGGGAACCTGAGTATCAGGTACCTCTCCTGCAAATACCTGAAAGCACCAAACTGTTTTCCAAGCATCCCTAAGAGAATGAAGGTTGGGTTTACAGAAGCCAACTCCAAAAATGGGACTGCCTGGCCAGAGCTAAGAAAAAAAATCCAATTTATTGATGTTCATAGTTTTACATTTTAGTAAAAATATAAACTACTATAAACCTAGAGTGAGTTTTGTGCCCTATAAGGCCATTTCTACCTTAAGTATTTTCCACTTACCCTCCTTGAAACTCACCCAAAGCAAATAAAAGCTTCCCAGCTCTCTGCTTTCCAGGACCAATGCAGGTTCCCAAGAAAACGTCTGAATGAACAGCAGATGAAGGTATAATGTCTCCATGCTCCAGTTCTCCACCAAGGGCAGGGGGCCCTTACATCTTGGACCCCAACCCAGCCCCGAGACACCTAGATACCAAAATATTTCAAAAAATAAAATTAAAGACAACTGATTCACGCTGATTTTTCACATACTCTCTAACTGTCCCATTGACTTTTCTTGCATTTGGGTGGCTCTGGAACAGCAAAACCATCAGGTGTCTAATCTGACTTGCTGTCCACTTTATCTTGCTGCTGTCCACCTTGAGAGGGTCCATCTTGTTTTCACGATTAAAGCCTTCTTTCCTGATTTCTCCATTCCTACTATCATTTGTACCCTGGATCTCTCCATATCTGCCAGCACTTCCTCTGTGCCTGTTCTCTCTATGTAGGTAGCCATCGGTATGACAGCTGCTGCATTCTGGGTAACGGTATCCATCTCCATGGCGACCACCATCTACATGCCGATTGTCACCATCTCAATGACTGTGACGGCCACCACCCCTTTCCTCAGTATATCTCTCTCTCTTTTCCCATTGCCACCCCCATCCCTTCACAGCTGTTACTCCCTGAAGCTGTGTTGTTGACTCCTTGGGTTCCAACAGAAGGGTAGGTCCCTGGGGCACTACTGATATTCTCAGAACTGCTGAAGCCTGGGATGTTCTTGGCAGAACTGGTGATGGGGTTGTCTGAACTATTATGGCCCTGCCGTGTTGAGTTAGTTGGAACAGAATTTAAGCTTCCTGCTCTAGTCCATCCACTTGCCCCAGCAGAAGAGCTTCCAGCCTTCTGATTACTTAAACTGGCTGCAACAAAGTGACTCTTGTACTGGGACTGAAAAGCTGCTTTCATTGCTGTCAGTCTATCTTCCATGGCTCCTCTGGAGGTCTTGTAGGCTTCATAACTGCTCATTATATTGTTATTATTTCCTTGGTCCGAATTCTCAGAGACTAGCCCAGGCCTCCTCCGCCAATGTTCTGTTTTTTGCCTTTCCCTCCTTTGAAGCGGGATTTCCGAAGCCAGGCACTCTGCATTGTCAGGTCTAAGAGTTCCTTAGAAACATGTTGGTTGGCTCCTTCCAGGTTCCAGACAAGGTCCCCAGCAAAATTGCTGTCCTTTGGGGTCAGTAAGGTATAGGCCACGCCCTTCTCACCAGTTCTTCCTGTTTGCCCAATCCTGTGAGTAAGGGTATCAATGTCTTGTGCTACATTATAGTTGATGACTGTCTTAATTGAAGGGATGTCCAGACAACAGGCTGCAACATCAGTGGCCACCAGGACGGGGATGTTCTTTTTCTTAAAATCTGAAATGAACTTGTTTCTTTCACTCTGATCCATGTCCCCATGGAGTAGACCAAGATTATGACCCTCCTGCTTAAGGTTATTGGCTAGTTCTTCAGCGTTGGCTTTTTTAGTAACAAACAGGAGGACACTCCCTGAAGATGTAAACTCCACCAGACGCCGGGTAAGCCAGCTCCATTAGTAGGCCCAGAATGCAGTATCTCCACAATCTGTGTCACATCTTAATTTGCCCCCAAATGAGCCAAACTATTTCCTGGTCTAGGAGGTGCAGCACCAGAGACCCGAACGTTGAGTTTATGCTGCAGGTCTATTAACTGCTGTTGAGTGAGGTTGGTTATCTCCTCGTGGTCATTGTAAAAAATTTTCTCAAATGGTGGGAAGTCAGTCACTGAATGACCAATAAGAGGAAGAGGATCAATAATTTTTTGGAAGGTACAATTGGATTTCCATCACTATCATATTCCAGATTGTCTTCCTCCTCCTCCTGAACCACCCCAACGGTTGGGTTTTCTGTCATGTATCGCAAGTAAGCTTCTTGGTCATCTTCTTCTTCGATGTCATCCTGAAAACCCTTTACGGTTTTTTGTTTCCTTGTCCTTTTCTTCAAGTCTCTTCATGTCTCTAGCTGCCTGATTCTCCACTTCAGCCATAAATGCTTCCAAGGGAACATCATAGCTGACAGGTAGGTGAGTTGTCAGCAGGAATGTAAGATAAATCTACATTGCTGGAGTCATCTTCTTCATCTTCAAAATACACATTTTCTTCATCAAAGTTGGCCCGTTTAGATCCAATCTTGTAGAAAGAAGGCAGCTGCGGTGGAGCAGACTTTCTGAGTCCTGAAGAAGAGCTGGCTGCCCCAAGGGCACTGTGGGACTGCTGTGGTAGCTTGGCTTCTTTCTTTATCCCAGAACTGATGGCAAAATGTCCAAAGCCAAATCCCCGCTTAGTTCCAGGGCAACCTTTATTCCAGTTCATGATGCCAATGACTGTTGCTGAGGCTACCGATGCAGCTGCAACTAGGACTACAGGTTAGCTTGAAAGAACCCCAAGGCCCTGAGTACCCGCAGAGCAGGGCCGTGTCCAGCCGTGCTCCTCCTCTGCCCCCTTTGCCAAGGCATACATATGTATGTGTGTGAATATTATTCAGCCCTAAACAAGAAAGACATTCAGATAAATAACACAATATGGATTAACTTTTAAAATAGTATGTAAAGTATGATCTAGATAAATGAAAATGTATGTAGTGCATGGTTCCACTTATATGCCATCCACAGAGTAGTCAAATTCAGAGAATATGAATGGAAAATTATTGTTTAATGGGTACAAAACTTAAGTATGGGGAAATGAAAAATGTCTGGAGACATAACAATAACATTAGCTGTATGTAATGTCATTGAAGTGTAAACTTAAAATAACTAAAATTAAAATGTTTATATTGTCTATGTTTAAGTGTTTATATAGTGTACATTCTTTACAAAAGAGGAAAAATTTGAAATATTTTAAAATCTGCTAAAGCATATATTATATTTCAAATCTGCATTATTATTTGTTATATAGAAATAGTACATTTTCTTCACTGTGATAAACTATCTTAAAGAAGAAAGAAGGATTTATTTTTACTTATGATTTGAGAGGATCCACTCTATCATGAAAAGAAATAATGGCAGTAAGGACTCATGGAAACTATTTGTTACAAGACATCAACAAGGAGCCAGAGGGACTAAGGGCAGAATTAGGGCTACACTATAATTCATAAGATCTAAACCTATGACACTATGTCCACCAGCTAGGTCCTATATCCCAAAGGTCCATAGCCTCTGAAAATAGCACCACCAGGGAGAGAATAAATATTTCAGTCCATGAACCTATGAGGGAATTTTGCATTTAATCAATAATATTCCAC
This sequence comes from Peromyscus maniculatus bairdii, assembly GCF_049852395.1. NCBI lineage: Eukaryota > Metazoa > Chordata > Mammalia > Rodentia > Cricetidae > Peromyscus > Peromyscus maniculatus. Next base: position 104,283,965 of record NC_134875.1, read on the forward strand.
TATATTCTGTGAGAGATCCATAGCCATTTTATAAAACATTCACTGACTATAGCTTCAAATTTCCAATTGTCTTTTACTATTTAAAATTCTAGTTTAAAATCTCTTTTGAGAATCAATGCAATTTTGTAACTGAAAGTCCCCAAAGGAAAATAAGAAAAAGAAGTTACAAACATCTTATATAAAATGGCAAATGATAAATCCTCCCATTCCAATACTGAAGTATGGAATAAAATAGATCTGAACTGTCAGGACTTAGTTACACATTAAAGAAAATTCAGACCAAAGCAAGAGCAAAGCTCAATAGGTAAAACACAAAACCTTTCTATGTTCTATGTTCACAGTCAAAGACACACAGTGATATAATCTGGGTTTCAACAGGCTTATAGATGCATTATTCCAGTCTTGTTACCTTCACAACAAGGTACTCTCTTTTGAGCTTGTCTCTCTTGGTGCCTGCAACTTTTCTCATAAAACATACTATATTTCTAATGTTTACAATACCCTGTCAGAACTTCATTGCCTATCATGCTTTATCTTCACATTTTCATATACAAGATACTCAGGGATAAGCCATGCAATGAATTCAATACACCTTTCCTTGACTCATTGCCTATCTGAAATAGAAATTATAGCAAATCACAAAAATTACACACAGCACATTAATCACCAGAATGAAGAGATGACCTGTAGAACAAGAAAATATTTCTGATAAGCATGTATCAGGAAGGATTAATATCTACCATATGGTAGATATTAATATATATAGATATTAATATTAACATATTAATATATATATATATAGCCTCAAAAGTTAAGCATCAAAAGAAGAAATACAAATGACCAATAGACGTTTGAAGAAATGTTCAACATCCTTAGTCATCAAGGTAATGTAAATTAAACCTTCTTTTTTTTTTTTGGAGACAGGGTTTTTCTGTGTAGCTTTGCACCTTTCCTGGAACTCACTTGGTAGCACAGGCTGGCCTTGAACTCACAGAGATCCGCCTGGCTCTGCCTCCCGAGTGCTGGGATTAAAGGTGTGTGCCACCACCGCCCGTCTAAATTAAACCTTCTTTGAGATCCTATCTCTCCCTAGTCAGGTTGGCTCTCATTAAAACAAAACCAAAAAACAACAGCAAATCAAACAAACAAGCAAACAAAAAACAATGAAGTGGGGAAAAGGCAACAGTTATACATTGTTAGCAGTGATGTATAATTTTTAAGATACTGTGAAAATCAGTACTTAAAAACAAGAACTACCATATGACCAAGCTATATCATTCCTGGGTACTTACCCAAAGGATGTCAAATCAACATATCAGAGATCCTTGAACAGCTATGTTTTTCTCATAACTACTCATAATCTCAAATGTGGAGCTAGTTTATCTCTTCATCAATGAATGAACAGATAAAATGTGATGCATACACACATGCAATTTTATTCAGCCATAAATAAAAATCATAACATTTCCAGGAAGTCATTATGTTAAGTACAATAAACCAGATACGAAAACACAAATTCCTTTTATTCATCATCCTACTCTGAACCTATATTTAAATTTCTATATATGTATAACATCAAGTTTGCTGTGGGATATTCTATGTGTTACTTGTATGTGTTGCTTGATTGGGTAATAAATAAAACACTGATTGGCCAGTAGCCAGACAGGAAGTATAGGCGGGACAAAGAGAAGAGAATTGGGGAAAGTGGAAGGCAGAGGAGAGACCTGCCAGCTGCCATTCAGGGAGCATCATGTAGAGGCAACAGGTAAAGCCATGGAACACGTGGCAACATATAGATTAATAGAAATGGGCTTAGTATAAGAGTAAGAGCTAGGCCTGAGCTAATGGCCAAACAGTTTAAGTAATATAAGTGTCTGAGTGATTATTTTATACGTGGGTTGTGGGACTGTGGGGGATTGGTGGGACCTGGAGAGAAGCTCTCCAGCAACACAAGTTCTCCAAACTCCTGATAAGCATGAGATATTCAAGGACTGGAAAAATGTTTTTGATAGACTGTTTAAGTATCTCTACATCTATCTACCTCTAATCAGTATCTTGATTAATGGATGATTCTCTTCTTACCTGTCATGCTGAATTCATCATCTTAAGGTAACTCAAATAATGAGACCATCTTTTGATGACTTTCTCCTTTGCTGGTGACTTTTTTGTAACACAATGTCATCAATCAATTTGATTCTAATGTTACATACTTATTGATAAATGCTTGCCTTTTCCATGTCTTTTTCTGACTCCCTCTAGGATTGAGAATACACATTATATATCTGCACAGTATACAAAGCTTTTTCTTTTTAAGACACTTTGCAGGTTCTGACAATTAAAATGAAGATCAATATTTGACATAAATGTTAGGGTATTTGAAAAAGAGCAGACTCTACCTTCAATGAACAACTTTTATGAGAATCTGTAAGAGACAAATAATGTTATACTGTTCCTTAATGTTTTCCTATTGCTTTGATTGAGATAGGATCTCACTTTGTAGCTCAGGCTGACTTAGAACTCAGTATGTATTCCTGGCTTGACATGAATGCATGACAATCTTTCTGGCTTAGCCTACCAAGAGTTGGGATTACAGGTGTAAGACACTGCACCCAGTGTGGTATTGTTGTGAGAAAAGAATTATGAAAAATAAACACAAAAGACTTGTTCCATTGTACTCTTTGAAAAGGGGAGCATTGCCTATATCCCTATTGCTCTTACAGATATTTCTATGTGTATACTACTTTAATAATACTGTTATGACCCCTGTTCCCTTGTTACCAAACTTCTCAATTTGTGTTTATTTATATTCTAGAGTAGAATTTTTTACTACTATAAGAGATTCTTATTAGGATTGTATTTTCACCAAAAAACATTAAAAGTCCATGTCTATTTATCTGTACTTATACATACATGAATAAACAAATTATAATAAGTAACTATAAATAGACATGTAAATCATGTATACATATCCATGCATGTGTTTTACATCATATATCACATGTTATATACCTTGTATGTGTACATATATATGTATAAAATATGTAGCTCTATCACAGATATATCATAAAATTAATATTTTCAAACCTGTGATTCTCTAAATTTTCAGGAGGTAAGATAAAACTTGTTAGATTTTAAACATTATTAATTTTATGAAAGGCTAAGTGGTAATTTGATCAAATCCATGCTTTAAAATATCATTTTCAGTGTTGTTAGAAAAAAAAACTAGATTGAGGAAAAGCAAGGTTTGCCCAGATATCTCAGGTTTACAAGGAAGCCCTTACTCTCTTGAAAAGTAGAGTGAAATAAGAACACAAGAGCATAAAATTTTGCAACTGTGACAAGGAATTCTCCAGCAGGGCATATCTCCCTCCCTTTATGTCCCTTGAGTCCTTTAAACATAGCTTATTTCCACAAAGTTTAGAATTTCTCATGATTCTTTTGCCTGGTGATAGACATGGTCTCTAATGCAGTTTTCTATGGCACCCTTTAGTCTAGACAAGCACAATTTGCTTTGATGTTGAAAGGTAAAGGTCAAACCCCAGAAGGCTCCCCCCATAAATTTCTCACACAGGTCTCTTTAACTCAGCTGCTTCTTTGCCCTGACAACTCAAATAAGCTTTAGATAAATAAAACCAGCTTGCTAGTAACAATCTTCAATGCTGGCTTCATCTCAGCCCACAATCAAGTGTGATCACAATGGATTAGATTGCAAGTCTAAAGCAATAGAAATAGCTCTAGACAAAAACGGAGACTTGATAAAACTTGTTTATATCTAGGATTAGGCTTCAAGATAGTCCTCCAAAGGCTTGAGCTAGAGAAGTCTACCAGGTCCCTTCAGTGTGTTCTCTGTAGAGCACAATTTGGCCTATTGTTTTTATGTTTTATACTCTCAATTGCACTGGTCCACTTGTCATGCTCATTTATAATTACCTCTTTCTCAGCTTATTTGCAAATGACCATCACATATAATCTCTAACTCCTTTTGTACGTCTTTCATTGGCCAGTTGGTAACTCCTTGTTCAGTACTGCATTAAACACTCTTGGAGCACCAAAGGTTTTGTTTCTGAAATAATTACTTCTTGCCATCATTTCCCTCCCTTGCTCCTTTTTGTTTAGTCAGGTATTACCTCTGTGGTCTCTGTTCTACTGTATGTCTTCCTGTCCTTTTACAACTAAAAATGAATTCTCGTTGTATTGGTATTAGCCTTTGGTAAAGGATTGTGGCAGGAATTACAATGAAATCAGAGAAGAAAACAAACCCAATTATCTCACATTGCATATGATTATCTGTATCCTTACATTATGTAGAAAAAGCAATGGGAGAGACAAGATCTTGCCATGCATACTAGGTTACCGATAAGAGTTCATTAAGTTGAAAAGAATTTTACTGCAGGAAAAATTGGCAAAAGAAATTAAATACATAGATCAAACAAAACATACTTTAAATCATTCTTTGAAAACTTGCAGGGTTAACTGTATGGATTTCAATGATCTAATTACATTTCCTTTTAAAATGCTATCAAACATACAAACTACATATTAAGTATGTTTTTAAAATAGAAGAAATCATGACATAAGAAAATATCCCTAGGGGAAATATGAAAGGAAAAAGGCTCAAAATTTCATATTTACATGAAATTCATTCCTGTCCCTTTTTTTTTAATTTTCTGTATATCCTCCACTTTCTCTAAATATCATAAGTTTTATACACAAGACCTCTAAACAGGCACATTCTTCCAATAAGATTTCAAAAATTAATGGGTCATGCTGCATGCACATTTCATGTTCTACTGCCTCAGAAGTGCATTTTTTTTCATTTTAGGTATTTCAAGTAATAAATTATATTGCTACACAATGCGAAAGGACAATTATGTGCCTCATTGTGCATATTGCACTGATTAAACTTGTCTGCTAAGGGAGAGGCTTTGCAAGTTAATAACTTTGTAGCCTCAACCTGAGTGAATTCTTATTGTTTATGAATTCAAACAAATGTGGTATTACTTGAACAATTAGCAAGAACAAAATCAGGCCAATTACTGAAAAAACTAGTGCTTCTAGTTCCCTGATTTCTGTTATTAAGGGAGAAAATTAACTTCTTTCATTTTAAATTGGCAGTTTTAAGTGCAACAGTCAAAAACAAAATTTTCTTAGGGGTTTGCTTGGCATATGTCATAATTTAATTGACTCATGTTTCACAATGTAAAACATAGCTAGTATCTAAAACTTCCATTATTCCTCAATAAATATGGAAACATAACTAATTATGAATCTCTCCAAATTGCAAAGTGTAATTTTTGAGGACTTGTGACCACTGAGCTTTGTTGGGATATTAGCAGAGAAAACTTAATTAAGCTAATGTAATATTATTTTGTTTCCTAATGCAGGAGTTTACTGCAATATGAAAATGCAGAGTAGAGGTATTTATAATGGAAATTATGTTATCTTAGGTCTCAAGGGAAACATTAGTTGTGGTGATTCCCCTGCAGGCTTTACAGCAGACTTTGAAGAATGATCCATGAAGAGAAAAGAATGAAACTCAGCCCGACTTTATTATAACTGGCTGGATGAAGACTTCCAGAGACTGGCCCAGATCATTTTACTTTAGTGATATTTAAACACAACACAATTTTGGGATAAAATTATTCTGATAACAACTCAGCCCCAAGGGCACAACAATTCAAAGTGAGATTCTTTAGAAAGTATGTCTGGCTCCTTTCACAAAAATGGATACTGTTGACTCAGAAATAGTGCCCAAAATTTATGGTCCTGGGAGCGTGGCTGAGGTAAACATAATGCCTGTGGGAGTCAGGATTGGCCTGTCATTAAGATAACACATAGAAGTCACTTAAACTGTTGTAAAGCACAAGTGATATCACTCAAAAAAAAAAAAAAAAAAAAACAGTGCTCAAGATTTAGGGGAAACGATCTTGGATAAGTGAAAACATAAATTATTTGAAATACAGGCAGAACCTGTCTTATCAGACAGCAAAGGACCACCAGGTTGTAAAACTACACCATTCCTAGCATTCCAGCAACATATGCTATGCCTTTCATTCCATTGTAGAGGCAAGCTGTGTGTTTAACTTTCCTGGCTTCTCCAGTCCTTATCTGTGTGCACAAGGCCTTTTGCCTTGTACATTTTATAACTGAAATCTTTGTGTTATCACCACACTTAATTTAAATGTTCCTCCCTGCCTTTTACCAGGAAAATATTATATTGTATCTAAAGAGTTCTAATTTTAAATATAAACGTAATGGTAGAGAAAGCGTTTTGATTTGTTTTTAGAATTGATGACTTACCCACTCAGTTAATCTAAAAATACTTTTTGAACACTATTGCATAGTACATATGCTATGTATAGGAGGCAGGTTGAATTTTGAGAAGACATGCATTGAGCACTAAGAGGTTACAGCTTAGAGCTTTGGAATCCAGACAGTTTTTCTGTACTCTTTAATGGTCTTCCCAGTCTTTTAGGGTCAACAGTTACCCTTAAGTAAAGGTGTGAAATCTCACTGGGAATGAACTTCTCAGCAATATCAATATTTCTGCATCTGCAAATGGATTACAGAATACACCAGCATGACCAGTATGAAGTAAAAGTAATTATGTTTGGACTTTATTTGTCCTTATTTCCATAGCAGTATTAGGTGAGATAATCCTAAATTAAACAAAATTATATTTGTATCATTCCTTCTACACTTGCTTTGATATATGGCTTAATGGGAAGAAATGTGCCATATAGATACACAAATACAGATATATTGCATTCTGTTAGTACTAGGTTTCATATCTTGTGTAGAATTTGATTAACTTTTTAAACATTTAAATGAGTTGCCATTGACATAAAGCAAGTGTATGTGTGTAAGAGATATAGTTTGATAAGTTTGGGTACACATGTATTCCACTTAATTCATTAAAAACAGTTTAAATGATGGCCACAATAATAACCTCAAAATTCATTCTCATGCTGTTACTTAGCATTCAAATCCACAGATTTTTTTCATGTGTAAAAGTGATAAACATAGATGCTTCATTATATATTAAAACAAACAAAATTTAGATGGAGAATATACTATTTGATAGAAGATGGGATGTTATTAGATGCTTTTCTTTATGTTTCTTTATGTTGCATTTAATGAGTATCTCTGAATAACCAAATTTTGATTATAACTATGATTTTGTTTGCCTCTTATCCAATGATTCAATCTCCTCTTTTACTTATAAGAGAGATATAAAACAATAAGACCTATGCTCAAAGATTGCTGAGCTTCTTAGAGAAGAGAGAGCGTGTGTTATATGTTTGAACTGTACAGAGACGAGGTGGTACTTACAGACAAAAGCCCTGACACTTTCTGACATATGTGCACCTTTCTGTGTAAATTTAGAAGAGAAAGGCACATCAATGCCTTCAATTACCTGAAGAGAGTCTGACCTTTCACCCACAACTGGCACTGAGGAATGGGAATCTGAAAGGTTATATCTTCAAAGAAAGCACAATTTGCGGGACATGGAAAGAGGCATGGAGCCCTTTCTGTCCGGGGTAATTTGTGTTTATGTGAATATAGGATCTAGTTGTAGAAAAGCACAATTCATAAATCATTTCCTATAATAATTGATATACAAGCACTGATCATGCTCATGCTTAGCTGTGTGACCACACAACTTTCCAAGATCCTGAAATAGTACACTCTTGATTCCTTTATACATTAAAAAGAGAGGATGATTATTCATTTTCATTGAATGATGGATGCTTGAAATAGTGCTGTTCTAAGATTAAAAATGTAGAGAGTTTGTTAAATGTATATTTTTGAGCCCTGTCAGAGACATAATAGAATTAGAATAAGAATGAACCAGTATAAAATTTTACTGAAAAATCCTGCATATACAAGTTGTAAGACCACATTATATACATTTTATGTATTCTCACAGTTCAAAATTTATAGCAATTGCATGGATATTCATTTTTAAAAACTTAAAGTGAAACAACTAAAATTCAGTTATAGCAAAGAAAACTGTCAATGTCAAAGAGCTACCTTCAGACCAATTTCCAAATGTGAGATTTATTCACAGAGTTTCAATGCATCTAAATTTTGGGGTCTGTTAGTTTTTGTCCTATAAGAAGTACTACTGATTGGTGAAGGTTGAAGAGTGGTATCCCTGCTGTGAAAACTACAGGAACTGATATTATGGTCTATAAGGAATTATTGGGGAAGTTTTTTTTCATGTTGATACTTTATTATTTAGAAGTCTCCTCTTTGTAGGAAGATTGCAACAGTCTGATTGTGATGGGTCAAATGAACTTTTCCTGGGTTCACTGACATAATATGTAATAGACCCAAATTTTACACATAAATTATAGAAAATTTACTTCTGTATGCCAGAGGGCTGTTGTGTGTACAATTTCTTCTTTCTAAGATGCCAGGGCACTCCTACCATCATCATACATGAACTCTGTAAAATTGATTCCATGTTAGACAAAGTGATAACAGATATTGCTCTGGGAACAGCATGCTTTTTCCTTTAGTCACTGAGATGGAAAATCTCTGCTACCCTTCTTGTTATCTCTTAAGAAGATACTCAAGTTTCCCTGAGGAACTTAAAAATACATTTACTTAGAGGAGTAAATTATTTTCAGCTCCTCTAAATGCATACATCCTAAGTAATGACAGTCAGTTGCTGAAGATGAACATATTCGACATCCAGAAGGCTGAGATACCAGCAGCATAGCAGTCAAAAACTGACTCAGAAATGATGAAAATTTTCCAGGGAAAACTTACTTCTGGTGTTTAGTAGTTGCCACCAAATATCAGTACATTGTACAGTACTAATGTTATATTTTGAGTTTGGAATATGAAATATTCTCTAACACTGCATTCGATAAAAGGGAGCTCTTCAGTGTCAAATATAAGTCCTAATACTTAGGATATGGGGATTTCATGTAGAGAGAGTACAAAGAATTATCACTATATAAAAAGGTATAATAAGAGTCTTGCAATTTAAAGATTAAAACTGTTGTCACTGTACCTGTTTATACTTCCTTTTTTGTGTGTCTGTGCTATAAAAGTTCATCTGATTTATTTCTTGTTTTGAAAACTGCTTTATAGATAGTAAATGTTTCTATCCAGTCAAAAATGTAGTAATTTTGTGAGTTAGTATTCAATTTCAGCAAGCCTTTTGACTTTCTTGAATCTTTGCTTCTCTGTTACATTGTAATTTTGAAATATAACTTCAAGAATATTCCCTATCCCTTTCTAATAAATAACTCTTCATAACAACACACTTCCTTTAGAATACATGGAATAGTATTCCTTTTCCAGTTAATCTGGATGGATTTGTGTCTTTTTTTAAAAAATTAAATTTATACATTTATTTTATATCCCTACCACAGTTTTCCCTCCTTCCTCTCATCCTAATTTTGCCCCTGTCTCCACTTCCTCCATGAATCCACTCCTCCTCTGTTTCTGTTCAGAAAGGGGAAGGCCTCCCATGGATATCAACAAAGCATAGCATACCCAGTTGCAGTAAGACTAAGAACCTCCCCATGTATTAAGGCTGAGCAAGGCAACGTGATATGAGAAATAGGTTCCCCAAAGTTAACTGTTCCCATTCATGTTTCCTGGTGGTCTGATAAGGCGCTGAGCACTCCACTGAGCCCAGGATAGTTCATTTTGTGGATTTTCTTGTGATGTCCTTGACCCCTCTGGCTCCTATAATCCTTCCTCCCTCTCTTCAGCAGGATTCCTCAAGCTCAACCTACTCTTTGGCTGTGAGTCTCTGCATCTGATTCTATCAGTTACTGGATGAAGTCTTTCTAATGACAGTTGGGGAAGTCCCTAATCTATGGGTATAGCAAAATAATATTAGGCATCAGTATGTTGAAAATTTTTCTTCTCCAATCATGTTTGGTTCTATCTTAGGTCTCTGGGCCATCCAGCTTCTGGGTCTTTCAACTCCAGGCAGTGTCAGAGGTGGACTCACTCTCATGCCATGGATCTCAAGCTGAACCAGTCACTGGTTGGCCACAACACAAACTCTGATCCAAATTTACCCCAGCATATCCCATAAACAGGACAGGTCAAAAGTTGTGTGGCTTCACTGGAAGTCTTGCCTAAATCCAGGAGATGGTCAGTTCAGGCTACATATCCTCTATTGCTAGGAGTCTTAGATGGGGTCAACCTTGTAGATTACAGGGAGTTTCCCTTGCATCAGGTTTATACCTGACCCCCAAAACCCCACATTTCAAGTCCTCTCTTTCAGTACTCTGCCCTCCATCCACCACCCAACCCTCCCAGGGAGATCCAGAAGTCCCCTGTAGATGTAACCAACCATCTTATTAAATAAGAAACACAGAACCAATGCAAAGAAGAAAGCCAAGAGGTCAGAGCTAAGAACTAAAACCTTACCCTTCCTCCTGCGGTGGTCCTACCTCTCCAAACCAGAACCACTTCCTGTGTGTCTGTCTTTTTATAGTGTTTCTGTTCTGCCTTCTCATTGGTTGTAAACCCAACCACATGACTGCCTCGTCATGGCTTATCTGTATAGACCTCCAGATTTTGTATTGATTGGTATTGAGATTAAAGGCATGTGTATCCAATACTGGCTATATCCCTGAACACACAGAGACTTACCTAGCTCTGCCTACCAAGTGCTGGGATTACAAGCGCCACCACTGCCCTGCTTTCCTATGGCTTGCTAATAGCTCTGAACCCTGGGCAACTTTATTTATTAACATACAAATAACATTTAAATACAAATAAAATATCACCATAGTCCCCCCTTGGGCCCTCCTTGTTAACTAACCTCTCAGGCTCTGGATTATAGCATTTTTATCCTTTAAGTTGCACCTAATATCGACTTATAAGTGAGTACATATCATGTTTGTTTCTCTGGGTCTAAGATACCTCCGGCAGGATGATTTTTTCTAGTTCCATCCATTTGCCTGAAAATCTCATGAGGTCACTGTTTTTAACAGCTAAGTAATATTCCATTGTGTAAATGTACCATATTTTCTTTATTTATTCTTTGGTTAAGGGCTATTTAGATTGTTTCTAGATTCCAGTTACTATGAATACAGCTGCTATGAATACAGTTAAGCAAGTATCCTTTTGATATGATTGAGCATCTTTTGGGTATATAACCAAAAGCTGGGTCTTGAGGTAGGTTGATTCCCAATTTTCTGAGAAACTGCCATATTGCTTTCCAAAGAGGCTGTACAAGTTTTCACTCCCACCAGTAATGGAAGAGTGTTTCCCTTGTTCCACACCCTCTCCAGCATTTTGTGTTTTCATCTTAACCATTCTGACAGGTGTAAGATTGAATCTCAGAGTCATTTTAATTTGCATTTTCTTTATGGCTAAGGATATTGAACATTTCTGTGAATGATTCTTTGTCATTTGAGATTCTTCAGTTGATAATACTGTGTTTAGATCTGTACCACATTTTTAATTGGATCATTCGTTTTTTTTTGTTTTTTTTTTTTTGTTTTTTTTTTTTTTTGATGTCTAGTTTCTTGAGTTCTTTATATAGTTTAGAAATCAGCCCTGTATAGGATATGGGGTAGGTAAAGATCATTTCCCATTTTGTAGGCTCCCATTTTTTCCTATTGACATGAAGCTTTTCAATTTCATGAGGGCCCATTTATTAACCTATCTTAGTGTCTGTGTTACTGGTGTACTATTCAGCAAGTTGTTTCCTATACCAATGCATTTAAGGCTGTTTACTACTTTGTTTTCTATCAAGTTCAGTGTAACTGGATTAATGCTGATGTCTTTGATTCACTTGGACTAGAATATTGTACAGGGCGATAGGTCTGGATCTATTTGCATTATTCTACATGCCAATATCCAGTCAGACCAGGAACATTTGTTGATTTTTTTTCCATTATATAATTTTGGCTTCTTTGTTAGAAATCAGGTGTTATAAGTGTATGGATTTATGTCCGCATCTATGATTGGATTCCATTGATCCAAGTGTCTGTTTTTATGCCAATGCCATATTATTTTTTATTACTATTGCTCTGTAGTAGAGTTTGAAGTCAGGGATGTTGATACCTCTATGTTTTAGCCTTTCTGGGTTTTTCATTTCTCCGTATGGAGTTGAATATTGTTCTTTCAAGTTCTGTAAATAATTGTGTTGGAATTTTGATGGGAATTGCATTGAATCTGTAGATTGATTGTGGTAAGATGGTCATTTTTACTATGTTAATTCTACTGATCCATGAGGATGGGAGATCTTTTCATGTTTTGAAATAATCTCTAATTTCTTTCTCAAAAGACTTGAAGTTCTTGTCATATGGGTCTTTAACTTGCTTGGTTAGAGTTACTACAACATATTTTATGTTATTTCTGGCTATTATGAAGGATTTTGTTTCCATTAAAACTAAAGTAGTCCAGAAAAATCAATTCTGTTCTATTAATACATCCATTTTATGTAACACATCATTGTTTTTGTCTTTATTATTGACATCTTTTTCCTATGCCTCCTCGTTAGAAATTCAAGCATGTCGTGAAGTTGTAATTATGTAATAAATATGAGCAATGAGAGTGACCATGTTCTTTCCATGAGAAGCTTTAGTCTTACAGTCTTCACAAATTAAGCAGGACTTGCATGTTAATATAATTGGGTTGAAAATAATTTAGTGAAGACCTAATGATAAGCTGACCACAGGTGAGAATATGTGACACAGTGACAAACTTTTCTTGCTGTCAATTCCTTCCTAGGATTCAGATACTTAATGGGTTCTATCTGTACTGTGTATCAGAAGCAAATATTCTCTGTTGTAACTTCTAAAATTTCAGATCCACAAAATCCAAGCACAAGCAAAAGAAAAACATTTGTTTTCTATTAAAACACTAACTTTGTAGTATTATGTGCATTTCTTAAAGTAAGAAGCCACCATGCCTGGCTTAACCTAATTCTTTTAGAGTTTTGGAATCCCTCATAATATTTTATCAGTGAGTTGATTTTCCTTCTGACTTGATCTCATTCTTTTTCTCAACAAAGATGGGCCTTTTTCACACAGAGAATCCATGATCACATATAGTAGCTAAGGAGAACATCTTGTTAGCATTGTTTCTTCAGTATGGAAAGCTCCTGGGCATCCTATTATAGTGATGCTGTGTGGTTGGACCTTTAACAACAATATTAACTATATCTTGATATTGAATATAATACAAATGAGTCATAGCTCTGCTTCAATTTTAGAATAGAAATATATTCATTTGAATGAGTTTTTACAAATATGTCACACAAAGACAATTGGGTTTATTAAAAAAGGTCTAAGATTTCAAGAATTTATTGTCTTTAAAAAGGAGCATGTAGAGATAGAGAGGACCAGCTACACAAAGTTGTCTTTTAACCTCTACAAAACACTGTGAGCACACACAATCATGTACACATATACACACATAATCACAATAAAAATCAAACTTAAAAAGTACTATACTAAAAAGAAAAACAAAAACAAAAACAAAGTATCAGTCCCCGAAAAGATTTACTGTATTTACATAACCTCCCTTGGAAGACACACTTTCCTCACTCTCTGACAAGATGTTAAGAAAAGATTTGAGCAGCTGTGAAGATATTTTCTCATTTAAGTTGCATGTAATTTATTATAGTCTAAATATACTAAAATAGTTAAAATTAAAGACTTTCATTTTCAAAATATATCATTTTCTTAAAATTTTGACATCATTGCTTACATATTAGAGTAATTGATAATTCAATTTTTTCTTATAAAGGAACATATTTAATTAGGATGGCTTACTAGTTTAGAGATTCACTCCATTGTCATTATGGTGACACATGGTGGAGTGCAGGCAGACATGGTGCTGGAGAGGTAGCTGTGAGATCTACATCTCGTGTAGGCAACAAGTGGTCTGAGACATTGGGTGTGGCTTGAGCATATATGAGACCTGAAAGCCGAAGCCCAGAGTGACACACTTCTTCCAACAAGGCCACACTTACTTTAACAAGGCCACATCTCCTAACAGAGCCATTCTCTATGAGCTTATGGGGGGGGGTAATCACATTCAAACTACCACACCACTTATTCAGAGGGCCTGATCTAGTTGGGGGCCCCTCAGCCTTTGATTTCACAGTTCATGTGTTTCCATTTGTTTGGCTATTTGTCCCTGTGCTTTATCCAACCTTGGCTTCAACAATTCTCGCTCATGTAAACCCTACTCTTTCTCGCTAATTAGACTCCCGGAGCTCCACCTGGGGCCTAGCCATAGATCTCTGCATCCAGATTCCTCAGTCCTTGAATGGGGTTTCTGGCACGACTATTAGGGTGTTTGGCCATCCCATCACCAGAGTAGGTCAGTCCTGGCTGTCTCTCGGCCATTCCCAGCAGTCTTTTGTGGGGATATCTTTGTGGATTTCTGTGGGCCTCTTTAGCACTTTGTTTCTTCCTTTTCTCGTGTGGTCTTCATTTACCATGGTCTCCTATTCCTTGTTTTCCCTCTCTGTTCTTGATCCAGCTGGGATCTCCCGCTCTCTTTCCCTCAACCCTCACCCTTCATTGCTCCCACTCATGTCCAGGTTGTTTATGTAGATCTCAGCCATTTCTCCATCATTGGGCAATCCTCGTGTCTTTCTCGGGGTCCTGTTTTCCAGGTAGCCTCACTGGTGATGTGAGTAGCAGTCCAGTCATCCTTGTTCCACATCTAGTATCCTTCTATGAGTGAGTACATACCATATTTGTCTTTCTGAGTCTGGGTTACCTCACTCAGGATGATTTTTTCTAGATCCATCCATTTGCCTGCTAACCTCATGATGTCATTGTTTTTCTCTGCTGAGTAGTATTCCATTGTGTATATGGACATCATTCCTTACATATTATTGACATCATTCCTTACATATTAGAGTAATTGATAATTCAATTTTTAATAAAATGGAATAGATATGACATTTACCATAGAATTTATATGAAATTATTCAAGTGGCATTTGCCATTTAACTGCTTAAGCTCTACATGTATGTCATTCAATACAGTTTTCTTATTATTTTCTCTTGATTGACTTTTTGTGATAATAGTAATTATTTCATGCCCATGATTTGTCTGAAACTTACTAGGTAGAACAAGCTGGAGTCACAGTCATGGCTGTTCTCTTCTGAGTGCTGGGAGGGCTTGATAGGTGTGAGCCACTCCAACCCTCTCTTCTCTTTTTTTAATCTAGTATATGTATAAGCACATGTACCATATGTGTATGCCTTGTTATGTGGGTGAGTGCAAGCAAGTGTGTGCCATGGTGTGTGTATCTGTGTTTGTTTGTCTGTAGCTCATCAGCCTTGATTGCCAGTCACTGCTTTCCACCTTTTTTGAGACATTTTCTGCTCTCTTGCTCATCACTGCAAATGCCACAGTAACTCGTCTGAAACTTCTAGAACTTCTCCTGTGTCTGTCTGCAATCTTATCTTAACAACTCTAGGATTATGTAGATGCAACACTACTACATCTAGGTTCTGAGGACTCAAACTCATGCCCTCACAATTGGACCACTACTTCTTTATCCGATGAGCTATCTCCTCTGCTACAGCTTCCCTTATCCTTTTCCTTTATTTTTATTTTATTGAGCTCAGTCTGTGAGCTCTGGTCCATAGGTACTTTGTAATTTTTAATTGTTTTTTTTTTTTGAGATAGGATTTTGCTGTGTAGCTTTGGAGCCTGGAACTTGCTCTGTAGATCAGGCTGGCCTCTAACTCACAGAGACCCACTTGCCTTTGCCTCCAGATTGTTGGATTAAAGATGTGCACCACCAGTGCACAGCTGTACTTTGCATTTTATCAAACTACTGACCTTGGTGCAAACTGTATTATAAAACTTACTACTTTTATCGCTTTACAACACTATATTATACTCGCACATTCTTGGAAGATCTCCTACACCTCCATGATCCTTTACTAACTACTTAACATTTGTAGTCATTCTAATTGAATCATGCTCAGTTATAAATGTCAGGATTTATCAAACTTCTCCTTTGGAGGCTCAGAGACCTATGTGGGAGAGAAAGAAAATGATTATAAGAACCAGAGGTGGTTGATGACTCCAAGGAAGTAGTGTCTTCCAGACACAACAGGATTGATGAATATATGAATGAACAGAGACTATGCTAGCAAACACAAGACCAGCACAGAATCAGGCCAGACAAGGTCCAAGAACTGAACAGGGAAAGTGAACATGGGGTCCCAACCCTTATCTAGAAGCTTTCTGTAATTGATACCCATTAGCAAAGAAAAAATTAGTTTTCTCCAATGGAGTGTCTACAGGGCAGACTCTGTTTAGGAGTAGTTGATCAACACAAAATAGACTCCATTATTTTTAAGTGTTCTATGATTTATTTTATTTTAGTATTTTCATCTTATTAGATTTTTGTTTGCTTTGATTTGATGTTTTGAATTTTTGTTTCTTTTTTTAAATTTGTTTACAATGATTATTACATATTGCTGTAACTTATAATAATGTTTGGCATAAAGTACATATTCTATGTTTATTTAATTTCACGTTAATATTTCCAAACTTTTTCAAAGTATTCACACAGGCATTTTTTCCACAAATTACTTTATATGCCAGTCATTTTTCTAGCCCCCTACTGTCCTAGAGTTTTCATCTTTAGGGAGAGTAATAAGTAATAACAGACAAGTAAATAAACACTCTCTGGTAGCTTTAGGTTACACATTTATTTTCAGGGAGTTTTTGTTTCTTAAGACAGCAAGAGAGACAGAGAGGGGGGGGGAGACAGAGAGAACATAAAGTTGAGTGTGGCAGGTAAAAGTTTGGAGGGATCTAGTAGCTGGGAGAGAGGAATATTATGAATGAAAAATTTTAAGTAAGAACTAAAAATAAAAATATTCAAAAATTGTTTTATCTACTTTTCCTTTTTAAAGTATCATTAAGTGTTTTCTTTGATTTGATGATTTTGAAAGCTGGAAACTAAACTTTTAAAACCTTTGTCAACCAAGAATAAAATGGTATCAATAAAAATGAAGCACAGGAGGTTTTCAATACTCTGAAAAATTGGTCAAAATGACAATTGATTTCCCATCTACAAATATAAATACTAAAGTACCAATAACAATCTAGATGTGGTTCTATGTAATTTTAAAATTGGCACTCCATACAGCATGCATCATTGTTCCAGATTCTAGCCTCATGTAATATAAATGTATCAGTGAGCTTGATTTTATGGAAGAAGCTAAAATCTGTACTTTGTTGTGACTAACCATTATCTTTATAGTTAAACATAAACATAAACAAAACAAAACAAAACAAAAAAGCAGATCTAGAATATGTATCAGCTTTTTTACTTTATTTTTTTTGTCTTTTTTGTTTAGAAAAGAAGGTATAGAATGCTGAGACAATAGGGTGCTAGATCACTAGATCCATGCCTTCTGACTGTGGCACTGACAAAGATCAGAAGCAGGAAGCTTTAAGCAACCAATTTATGGATCACATGTAACAAGATTTTATTGTGGTTCAATAATCATTGAGCAAATTTTGAGCATGAAGTACTGCTCACATTCAAAATTTTACAGGTGTTCTCTACATTATTATCTATTGGTATTAATCTGTTGCCTCTCAGGAACCCGGAGACACTTACTTTTGTTGTTATTCTTTTGTTTACTTTTGAGATTATAATTTAATTGCAACATTTCTCACTTCCCTTCCTACTTTCCAAACCCTCCCAGATATTCTTCTTTTGTCTCTTTCAAGTCAATGTCCTGCTTTCATTAATTGCTATTTTATGCATATATGTTACTTAGTTGCCTATATTTCTATGTGGGGTTGAGGCCTCACGACCTTTCTTCAGCTAATGTTTTGGCAGGCTCATGTTGGTGAAACTTAGGGGTATAACTTCTTCCCAAACAACAGTCTATAAATATGTGTCCTTATACCCACAGATAAATGCAGTCTTCACTTCTCATCAAGGACGCTTCACTTCGCAGCAGAAGGAGACCACTACAGAAAAAAAAGAGAAAGACAAATGAAAATGCAAAGCTGTTGAGCCCATTCCCCAAGAATACGTCAACAAATACATCTCCCACCTTAAGGTTCAGAGAACACTGTGGAAGAGATGACCAGAAACATTTTAAGAGCCAGAGGATCAAGGAGTTTTCTGTAAGACTGTGTCTCCTGGTAACACTGACATACTTCTTAAGCTTTAAAACAATCCTGTGTGATATTTACATACATAAATATTGCATAAGCCTTTGTTTAATACTCTTGTGGAATTATGTAAATAGAAAGTTAATAGGAAATAGAAAAATCTTAGTCTCAGGTGGGCATCCATCCTGAGTTGAAATCAATACTAATTTACAATAGTCGTATTTCACAGAAGGAATAGATGCCTCTTAAGCATCAGTTAAAGTGAATTCCTATTAGTTTTGTTTATCCAGGGTGTTTTTATCAAGGTAACAGTAGAGCTTATGGAATGAAGACTCAATGTCCATAGTATTTTCTGTCATTAGAAAAGTTATTGGCTCATTAACTCGTTTATGAGAAGAGTAGCTTCAGGAAAATTTCTAGTATATGATGGATTTTAGAAGCCCAGTTCTAGTTTATCTTGTATTACTATTTGCAAAAGAGCTATTTCTGAGGTAAATACTTGACCAGTTTTATGTTACTATTTCAAGATAATACTTGGATCAGGAATAAAATTCACATTGGCAACAGTTCCCTAGTATTGTTCTTTACAATTGAAGCAAAAGCCCCTTGGAAATTTTATATACTCTGCTTGCTTTAGGATGCCACAGATCTCTGTGATTTGAGATGTCTTTCTTTTAGTTTTTTTTCTCTGATATCAAGGATTATTAAATTCAGTGAAATAGACTAATGTCTATCAATAAGACTTAATTTTTAAAAATGGTTGGTTTTCATACACCATCAAATCTGAATATTTCTTTTAAAGATATGCCATAGTTGTCTAATATTCTTTGGGTTAAAGTGACATTTTCTAGAACTTCTGAGTGAATAAACATATGCTTCCCAGATGAGGTAACATACAAGAAAGGACAAAAAAGTTCTTACTGAATGAAATGTTTCTGAAATCACAACTCTCCCAAACATGCAGGCTTATATTATATCCTGAGTTCAGAATTATAAGGAAAAAATCGTGTAAGGAATGAATCCAAGAGGATGTTGTCAAAAATAGGACAGTGAAAATCTTTCTTCTAAATGATGCCTAGTGCCAGCAACAGTTCTTGACAAACTACAAGGTGTTTAGTAAATGTTTTTGGTATAAGAGAGGGGAAAAAGGGACATCAAACTTTTGCATGTATGTGTTGCAATATTGAAAATATATGTAGCACAGGTAATAAACACAGAGAAAGCACTGAAAAAGACCCTAAAGCTCCACAGGAAATGGAGGTCCTTTAAAAAAACTTGGATAGAGATATAAGCCAACTAGTTTGCTAGTGGAAAGATATGTGAACATTGAGCAGAGGCAACTGAGGTTTTGCTGTTACCGTCACCCAAGAGCTCAGATGTTCATCCTCTGTAACAGTATGTGACCAAAATAGTACAGATTTTTTTCTTGCAATGGCTCACTGAATCCTAACAAACATTGAATTGTATGCTCGCACACACACAGGCATAGATAGATAGATAGATAGATAGATAGATAGATAGATAGATAGATAGATAGATACATACATACATACATACATACATACATACATACATACATAGACAGATAGAAAGATGTGGACATCATTCATATTCTATGGATTCAAAACCCAAGTTAATAATGGTCTTATAGTTAATAAGGGGGAGGTTTGGGGTGCTGGCTAGCAGAGCATGGACAATATTGAACACTTAAAAAAGGACATGAGATAATCACATATCTAAATAAATTCAGACTGATGATACTGATTACAATGAATGGGAGTCAGTACTAAGTTTTAGGTAACCTGTTGGCTTTAAGACAAAGAATTCCATGTCCCCATAACTAACAATGTAGAGAGGCAGAGGGTTTATAAGGAATAGGAAAATTTGAAGGCCATGAAGATCATGAAGAAAGATTAGCTTTTATGTGTATATACTTTTGTGCACACTGTAGGGTAATGACACACTATTAGAGTGGCTGGATATGGGAAGGACATCATACACACAAGGAGATCCAAAAGAAAGCCCATGGCTTTCAAGCTCATAAACACTAGACTGTATATTTTCTTTCATTTAACATTCAAAAGTAAAAACTGATAAGAAAAAAAAGGCACAAATGAAAACATGAATTAATTAATACTAGTATTATTAATTGGTGAGATTAATTTTGGCCTGTACAGCTTCCTAAGTCTCAATAGCTTATATTTAAAAAATCAGAATGACAAAGAGGCTGTTTTGAGTTGGATGATCATGATTTTTTTCTTGTTTTGAATTTTTATGAATTATAATGGTAACTAACTTTTAAAGTGAAGAGAAGATCACATGTAGGTCTAAATAGGACCAGTAGCACTGGGGAAAGTCACAGCTTAACAAGTGACTAGATTTGTTCTTTGCTAAAACTATGAAGAAAGGATCATCACTCCACATGCTATGACTTTGTGAACAGCTGCTCTCTGTTTCCATGGCAACCTGGGGATCCTGACTTCCCTGAGATGCAGCATCAAGTAAAATCTATCAAATCCATGCTGGAAAAAAAATACTTTTAATCCTTCAAATATCCATGTTAGACTAGTATAGTCACTATGTCAAGCTTTTCCTGAAAGACATGGGACATTTTAATCTTTGATTAAAATATGGACAATAGTAAGTCAATATACTTGCCTTTGATTTAGAAAGAATGGCAATGAAAGAGCTTTAGATACTTTACCTCAGCCTAATACCATCCAGCTATGGGACCCTGGGCAATTTACCTGATCTCTGTGAATTTTGTTTTCATCATTCATAACACAAGGAATTTTCTTCTAATGAAGATTGTTTTAAAGACTCAAGCTTAGTATTTAGTTATTTAGTTATGTAGTTCCCAAGGACTAAAAAACAAATATGATTGGCATTATTACAGGACTTATTTATTTTGCCTTTTCATTAGCTAAATGATTGTTGGCTACCAATACTGTATCAGTTCTATTCTATACATTCAGAGTATATTAAAAGAGAGAAGAGATCAACTGCTCATCAACCAGTAGAGTAAAAACACAATTAAGACAAAAAATTACATATATGAAGTATCATCATGGAAAGATAACTTTTCACTTTAAATACATGAAGTAAGAGAGTTAGAAGCCAAGCAGGTATCAAGTTGGAAAGTATTTCTCCTAAATTGAGTAGTTAAAATTCCAGATCTATTCTAGAAAGCTATTACATTAATTACTTCTTGGTTGTTGTGATAAAACACCATGACCAAAAGCTACATATTGAAGAAAGAGTTTATTTTGCCTATGGTTTCAGAAGAGTAAAAGTCCATCATGGTGGAGTGGTGTGGCAATAAGTAGCAGGCCTGTTGACAGGAGCAGAAAGTCAAGAGATCTTTAATCAAAAGCATGAAACAGAGAGTGGACTGAGAGAGAAACAAGGTTTCAAACTCCCAAAACATGCTCCCAATAATGTATTTCCTCTAGGAAGGCTGAATTTACCATAACCTCTCCAAGGCTTGAAGGCAACCAGGAGAAAATATGTTCAAATGACTGAGCATGTTGGAGAAATCCCTTATTTGAACAACTGCAGCTATCTTGCTAGCAGCACATACAAAAAGACAGGAAAAACTAAGCACCCCATTCTCGATTACAAATGTATCAGAGAAAAGCTTACCTAAGGGATAGAGGTAGATATGCTAGGAAGTTGTCCTGTGCTGGGATAACTGATGAGATATTTTGACAGAATAGCTAAATCATGAAGTAATTGAAACTAGTGTTCTCTACTAATTTGAATTCACAAAAGACTGAAAACTCATATGATTGTGGTGATATATTGTGTACCCCAATAAAGCTTGCCAGAGGATCAGAGGACAGAGCCAGCCACTAGATTAGACATAGAGGCCAGAAAGTGGTGGCACACACCCTTAATCCTATCGCTTGACAGGGAGAGATCCATCTAGATCTCTGTGAGTTCAAAGCCAATTGTAAACAGAGCCAGGTATTGGTGGCACACACCTTTAATCCCATCAGTGAGAAGCACATAGGCCTTTAATCCCAGGAAGTGATGGCAGGGCAGAAAAGGTATATAAGGCATGAGAAAACAGGAACTAAGGCAGTTCAGCTGAGACCCTTTAGGGTGAAAACTCAGAGGATTTCAGAGGATTCTTGGAGTTGGTGAGGTAATAGGTGGTGGCTGTGGCTTGTTCTACTTCTCTGATCCTTCAGCTTTCACCCTAATATCTGGCTCTGGGTTTTTTATTATAAGACCATTTAAGATTCAAACAACATATGATGATTAATAATAATTATCAGTTTTATTTGATTGAGAAATACCTAGGAGACTAGCAAAGTTATTTTAGAGTTTGTGTAATTATATTTCAGGAGATGTTAAGACCATGAGGGTTCTGGCTTAACCAATGGATTAATCTCTCTTTCATGGGTTCATAATATGGTGATATGATTTCAAAGTTATAAAGGTAAGAGGTACAGTCTAGTTGGAGGAAGTGAATCCATGGTGAAATGTCCTTGAGAACCATATCTTGCTCTGGCTCAGTCCAAAGTACCATTTCTCTATTTGATGTCTATTATAATGTGAGCTACTTCACAATACTTTCCCCATAATGATGAGCTTAACCTTCTAACACTGTGAGTCAAAAAAACTATCAGCTTCAGTTGTTTTTGACAGGTATTCTGTCACAAGGCAATAATTTATATCCTTTAATACCTCCTTGAGAGAACTAAGGAAGCCCTGAGTGAACTGTTTGACATAGCCATGGCCAGATCAAAGACCAATACCTCAGACCCATGGAAGTGTTGAAGTCCTCACCCAGTATGAGGCTCAGAGGGACGGAAAAGCCTTCTTCTGGTTCAGGTGCAAATGTTATCAGAGGGTTAAAAAATAGCAAGTGCAGTTTTTTCATACCAGATATTAATTGACTGAGACTCCTTGTCCACAGAGACCTGATACTAAGACTACCTAATCCTATTCATTAACATGCTGATTTTCCTGTATGCTGTGTAGTTGGTGAAGCTCTATGAGAGCACGCACAGCCCACCTGATCCCAGCTCTTGTGTTCATTTCTCTGTGTGCCAGTCATTTATTGATTCCCTCACAACACCTAACCATATTTTCTGGACCTAGCCATGCAGGTTATAGAGCTTCCTATTAGGAGTTTAAATTGCATCTGTACTATTAGATATGAATAAATAAAAATATGAAAATGCCTATGTTCATTGTATGTTTCTAACATTAAGGACTTAGTTGACACCAGTTACTAAACACAAAAGGAATTAGTAAAGTATCAGAAAAGATTTTGATATGTATGAAAGAGCTACATCAAGAACAAGAATCTGTAAAAATCTCCATGTGGCAGCCCCATGCCAATGCTTTTATCAGTATTGACTTAGCCAAGATAAAAATTCATGCCAGCCCAGATTACTATACCCAGCAAAAGTGTCAGTCACCATAGAAGGAGAAAACATATTCCATGTTAAAAACAAATTTAAGCAATGTTGATCTACACATACAGCTATAAGAAGGTACTGGAAGGAAAACTCCAATCCAAGGAGGCTAACTACACCCATGAAATCATAGGAAATATATAATCTTGAACCAGCAAAACCTAAAGAAGGGAAGCGCGCGTGCGCGCGCGTGCGCACGCACACACGCACACACACACACACACACACACACACACACACACACACACACCACTTCCACTGCCACCACCGACAACAATAACAATAAAAATAACAGGAATTAACATTCATTGGTCATTGGTATCTCTCAATATCATTGGACTCGATTCCCCCAAAAAAATACACAGACTAACAAAATGGATGCAAAAAACAATATACACCCTTCTACTGCATGCAAGAAACACTCTTCAACATCAAAGATAGACATCACCTCAGAGTAAAGGAATGGAAAAAGATTTTTCAAGCAAATGGATGTAAGAAGCAAGCTGGTGTAGCTATTCTAATAACTAACAAAACTCACTTCAAACCAAATTTAATCAAAAGAGATGGAGAAGGCCATTTCATACTTATCTAAGGAAAATACCCCATGATGATGTCTCAGTCCTGAATATCTATGCCCCAAATGTAAGGGCACCCACAATTATAAAATAAGCATTACTAAAACTTAAATCACATATCACACTGCACACATTAATAGTGGGAGACTACAACACCGCACTCTCACCAATGGACAGGTCATCCAGACAGAAACTAAACTGAGAAATACTATCTAACAGACATTATAAACCAAACAGACCCTAACAGAACATTTCAACCAAACACACAAAAAAATACATACTTTCTTCTCAGCACCTCACAGAACTTTCTACAAAATTGACGACATCCTCAGTCACAAAGCAAGTCTCAACAAATACAATAAGTTGAAATAACCCCCTGCATCGTATCAGACCACCACTAATTAAAACTGGATTTCAAGAACAACAGAAAATCTACAAACTCATGGAAACTGAACAACTCTTTATTATATGACTGCTGAGTCATGACAGAAATAATGAAAGAAATTAGAATTCCTAGAATTCAATTGAAATTAAATTACAGCATATCCAAATGAATGGGACACAATGAAAGTGGTGCTAAGATGAAGGTCAGAATACTTAGTGCTTACACAATAAAATTGGAAAAATCTCATACTAGCAACTTTATAGCCTATCTGAAAGCCCTAGAACAAAAAGAAACAAGCACACCCAAGATGAAAAGATGGAAATATATAATCGAACTGAGAGCTTAAATCAATAAAATAGAAACAAAGAGAACAATACAAAGAATCAATGAAATAAAGAGTTGGGTCTTTGATGAATTCAAAAATATAGACAAACCTTATCCAAAGTAACTGAAAGACAGAGATAGAATATCCAACTTAACAAAATCAGAAACAAAAAGGAGGAAATAACAACACCAAGAAACTACAAAGAATCATTAGGATACTTCAAAAACATGTACTCCACAAAATTGGAAAACCTAAAAGAAATGGACAACTTTCTCCAGGAAAGGCGCAAAGCTACACAGAGAAACCCTGTCTCGAAAAAACCAAAAAAAAAAAAAAAAAAAAACAAACAAACAAACAAACAAAAAAACAAAGGACAACTTTCTCAATAGACACCATTTGCCAAAGTTAAATTAAGATCAGATAAACAGTTGAAATAGACCTATAACCCCCAAGGAAATAGAAGTAGTTATTTGTAGATGTAACCAACTGTCTTATTAAATAAGAAACACAGAACCAATGCAAAGAAGAAAGCCAAGAGGTCAGAGCTAAGAGCTAAAACCTTACCCTTCTTCCTGCGGTGGTCCTACCTCTCCGAAAGAAAGCTACTTCCTGTGTTAAAGTCTTTATAAAGACTTTCGGTTCTGCCTTTTCATTGGTTGTAAACCCAACCACATGACCGCCTCATCACTACCTGTCTGTACAGACCTCCAGGTCTTCTATGGTTGGTATTGAGATTAAAGGCGTGTGTCTCCAATGTTGGCTGTATCCCTGAACACACAGAAATCTACCTAGCTCTGTTTACCAAGTACTGGGATTAAAGGCATGCACCACCACCAGCTTTCCTATGGCTTGCTAA
Organism: Peromyscus maniculatus bairdii; assembly: GCF_049852395.1. Lineage (NCBI taxonomy): Eukaryota > Metazoa > Chordata > Mammalia > Rodentia > Cricetidae > Peromyscus > Peromyscus maniculatus. Next base: position 104,309,642 of record NC_134875.1, read on the forward strand.
TAGCTCTGACCCCGGGGCAACTTTATTTATTAACATACAAATAACATTTTAGTACAAAATAAAACATCACCATAGTCATTAAAAGTCTCTCAACCAAAAAGAGCTCAGGGACAGATCTTAACACAGAATTCTATCAGAATTTCAGTGAAGAGCTAACACTGATACTCTTCAAATTATTCCACAATTTAGAAGAATAAGGAACATTGCCAAATGCATTGTATGGAGCCACAGTCACCCTGATAACCAAACCATACAAAGATTCAACAAAGAAATGGAATTACAGACCAGCTTCCCTCAAGAACATGGATGTAAAAATAATAAAATTATTGCAAATCAAATCCAAGAACACTTCAAACAGATCATCCCCCATGACATGGTAGGCTCCATCCCAGAAATGTAGGCATGGTTCAACATATAAAAATATGACAATGCAATCCACTGTATAAACAAATGGAAAAAAAAATAACAAATGATCTTCTCATTTTCAGCGTTATAGATGCTGAAAAAGCCTTTGACAAAGTCCAGCACCGTTTCATGATAAGAGGCTTAGAGAGATCAGGGATACAAGAGATATACCTATATATAATAAAAACAATTTACAGCAAGCTTATAGCCAACATCAATTTAAATGGAGAGAAACTCAAAGAAATTCCACTACAATCAGGAACAAGAGAAGATTCACCATCCTCTCCATATCTATTCAATATATACTTGAATTTCTAGCTAGAATACTAAGAAAACAAAAGGTGATCAATGAGAACAAATTAGAAGGAAGAATTCACAGTATCATTATTTTCAGTGATATGATCATATGCATAAATGATCTCAGAAATTCTGCCTGGAAACTCCTACATCTGATAAACACCTTCAGAAAAGTGTGTGGTTACAAGGTTAAATAAAAAATGTATAGTTACTAAGAAACTAATTATGCATTTTGTTTTGTTATAGTTACTTCAAAGTAACTATATTCACTAGTGATTTAGATGTACTTATTAGATAGCATTAAGCATAGAACGTAAAATTTCCAAGGAAGAAGTGGTATGCTTTTTGACTCTCATATGATTATGTGTCAGACACTCTGAAACTGTCCCTGAAATGCTAGAACTTCCAGTACAAAGAATATGTTACTTCTCCAAAATGGAAGGTTGGCAATTAACCTCAATGTGCTCCTTATCATGGCCCTTATTTACACTAGCTGCCAGTCAAGTCAGTCAGAATTGTAATCACGAGACAGTTGGGTAGAAGTATACCTAATGGGCAAACTGACTAAATATGTATAATTACTAGCATACTTTGATTTGGTAGTAAAAGTTGAACAGATCATAGGCCCATTGCATTTTTACAAGAAATTATTTAGTCATAAAAATTGTGAATTAGTTTCCCAAATTTTAAGCTTTAACTTGTTAGTAGACTTGGATTTAAGTATGGGAACACTTTTTAAAGTTAATTATGAAAATAGAAATAGTGCTACTGTACAGCTAGAGCAGGAAAGAGTCTTTCTCATCCAAGGATTACACAGAAACAGTTCCTGATATTTCCTTGTGGAGAAAAATAGTATAAATGAGTAAATTTAGCAACCATGGACAGAATTCTTGGTGCTTAGCCTGTCATCAAGAGCTCCTAGTTCAATCTAACCAGGTAAGCAACCCCTAGGACAATAAGTGCTTAAAGGGTGTGATTCAAACCTGGAATTCTGGTGAAGACATGTCTACTATGGTCTCAGAAATGGGCACAGCAGTAATTATAAATGTCTGTGACAGACAAAGATTTGATATTTGCTTCTTTAAGTTCCTTTCTACCATTCTCATCATCTTTACCCCATTTCTTCTACATTATGTGACCTTTCAACACTCTTGGTATAGAACTCTTAGCACAGTTGTAATCCCATGTAGCCAGAAGGTTTCTCCAGTCTAGCCTGGCCCCAAGGTCCCACAGCTGCTTCTAAAATAATCATTCAGAGGCTTAATATTAATTGTCAATTGCATAGCCTATGGCAGGCTTCTTGCTAGCTAGCTCATATAAGTTGACCCATTTCTATTAATCTTTAAGTTGTCACATGGCCCTGGCTTACCAGTATTTTCACATCTTGCTTCTCCTGGTTGTGCTGGAGTCTCTCTCCCCTCTGCCTTTCTTCTTCCTGTCTCTCCCTTCAGTTTCCTGCCTAGTTATAACCTGACATGCCATAGGCCAAACAGCTTTATTTATCAACCAATCAGAGGAACACATTCACAGCATACAGAAAGACATCCCACAGCAATTTCCCTGTTCTGTCTAATAATAAAGGAAGTTTTTTAACTTTAACATAGTAAAATTACATATAATAGAACAGTTATCAAGCAAGAATATCTAGTTACTATATCTAGTCTATTTATATTTGGCAAAATTAAAGAAATATTCTTTCTATCCTATATTTGTGAGTCTAAAGTTTCATATCTGATTTATCTTTTATCATGACTAAGGAAAACTATAATTATAACTATCTGGTCTTCAACTATATCAAAGGTCCCAGAAGGATGTAATATTACCTAAGTAAACAGGAAATGCATTGTAAGCAACTTCCAAAATTCTGGAAATGACAGAGAGAGCTGCCTACCTCGACAGTCATCCAAAGTTCCTCTGTAACATTGGGACATCTATCTTCAGCCAATAGGCCTAGACTTTTTTAGTTACTTCTCCCTGTTTCCCATAAAATAATTGGCAGTACCCTCTGTGAAGCAGGACCTAAAAAAAAATTGACCCCATTTTTGCAAATTCAGTGGTCATTTTCCTATGGGTCCTACATATCCAGTTTATACAACATATTATCAGCAGTCCAGGCAAGAGCATCCTCTTGCCCAAATGGCTATTTTTTGCCAAGAAGATAAACTCCATATGGAGTGTCTTTGATGCCTATCCTCCTCTCTGAAGTAAATCGGTGCTGCCAGGAACAGACATGTTTCATTGTCCAAAAAGTCTAAGTTTTTAAAACAATTTGAATGCCATATTCTGTAGGTCTGTGAAGTGTTTAAGGATTACCTACCTAGTTGAAATATATCTATGTTTACCTAGAAAACTTAACTAACATGACTGTAAGTTTGATTATTATAGATGACTATTATTAATCTGTATTGCTTAATTATACATTATAATTTCAAATGAGCTGTACAAACATAATACCTTAAACAAGAGTAGAAATATACATATACTATAACAAAATTAACTTTAAATGTGTATCAATAAACTAAAATCTATAGCAACATAAAACATTTTAAACAAGTTGTTGCTCTTTAAAAGTAGATTCAATAATCTACTCTTTTATCTTATCATATCTATACTATCCCCTTTTCTTTTTTAGAAAGAAATCGCATTTATAATCAACCACCTTTAAATAAAAATAAACATTTATGAACAATATTTTGGGAATTTGGGTATAGCTTCTCCTACTATTTCCTGCTGATGGGCAGGCACTGGTAATCTTATGAAGATCCTGAGAAAATTAAGAATTATAGTTAAATCTTTGCAGTACCACCTCTGAGGACAGATTGACTCAGCCAATATCTTTGAAGCTGATTTTGGATGTGGGATGATCTGGGCCATGGTGTCACTGGAGACCTTTTAGGGGGTCTTGGCTGATCAAACCATATTAGCCTGGAAGCAATCCACAGGTTCTCATCTTCTGTGGAAACAAAAGCAGAACCTCTTTTCCAAAGCAATGTATCCTTAGACACAAATTTTGAAGTCACTATACCTCTAAAATATATTGGTTTAACTCAGCAGCCTTTACAATCAAGTCTCTCTGCAATTAAAAATCCCAGCGACAATATAATCCAGACTGTCTGTGTGATTTCCACCTTTATGTGGCTTAACTTTTATATTACTTTTACTGTATCTTTAAAGACGTTATTTTTTAAAACTATTTCTTTATATAATGGCATATATTTCTTTTCCTCTCTCTTCCAAACCTATGTACATTTTTACATGCATTATAAACCATTTAGAATTTTATTCCATCTGAAACTGACTTATTGTGAATCTATGATCCTTCTCTGACCAGGGGAGATTTTAAACTGCTAAGCTGCATGGCTAAGTTTGAAATGGCAGCCCTGGCTGCTGATTGCCCACTTCAGCTTTTAACATGGTGGAGAAGAGTCATGCTTATCCAGAAGAGTCATGCTTACGCTGCCATCTCTGGAGTCCATGCTGCCATCAGGTAGGGTGCAGTTGGTCCATAAACTCGTTTTTGTCTGTATGAGCAAAAGCTAAATTCACCATACAGCGTGCTTCATGGCTTGGAGACACCTCCGTGTAGCATGGAATCCACCATGCTTCATTCAAGCCCAAACATCATGAACCCACCATACTGTAGCTCAAGTTCACATGCCACAGTGTCTCTATACCTTGGGATCTCTGTATCTTGGCCAGTATGAGACATGAAGTAGAAAGCTGTTCTTAGCTGAATTTTAGAATTTCTTATGTTCTCTCAAGTTTTAGGTGGAAAGTTGATCCAACATATTGGGCAGCCAAATGTAGCCAGAAGGTTTCTCTGGTCTCACCCGGCTCCAAGGTCCCATAAATGCTTATAAAATAATCATTCAGAAGCTTAATATTAATTACCAATGGCATGGCCTGTGACTGGCTTCTGGCTAGCTAGCTCCTATAACTTGACCCATTTCTATTAATCTGTAAGTTGAAACATGGCCCTGGCTTACTGGTATTTTCACATCTTGCTTTGCCTGACTACTGGAGTCTCTCTCCCCTCTGCCTTTCTTCTTCTTATCTCTCTCTCTTCAATTTCCTGCCTAGCTATAACCTGACTTGCCATAGGCCAAATGACTTTATTTAATCAAACAATCAGAGAAACACATATTCACAGCATACAGAAAGACATCCCATAGCAATCCCGTCTTTTTCTCATAATGAACTTGTTAATAATACCTGGCATGCTATAGCCCTCATGTACAATGAAACTGTTAAAGGTCATTGTCCCATTGATTCAAGGGTGTTTGATTTGCAAAAGCTTTTACCTTTAATTTCAAGTAAGTCCTTGGGTCTAGCCACAGGCTCTTGATTTCCTATGATTATTAGAGTGTTTCAGTTTCCAGGTAATTTTCTTCAAGATGGGCTTAAAAGTATCTTGTCGTTTTGCAAATTTCATCTCAAATGCTGTTTCTTGTTTAGAGAACAACTCACTGCAGTGACAAAGCACAAAATAATTAGTAACTTAATTTGATAACTTCAATACATATTTTTTTAAATGCTAAGGAACAGAGAACTCTCCAATTTGTTCCATAGAGCATTTTAATGAGGTTTTTTGTTTTCTTAATGTGACTCACCAACCTTATTGAGATCTACAGTGAAAAATAACAAGAGGTAAGGAAGGAACACATTTTAAGGACACATAGTTCATCAAAGAAAAGACCATGAACATGTTTAAAGTTACAGTCACATTAATACTGAAATGAGACTGTAATTGTTGAAGAGAATCATTTTAATGTACATTGGGGCAACAGGGAAGGTACCCTGGTATATGTGGCGGTAATGCTCACTCTTCAAATGTTTAAACTTGACAAAATGTAAATTTACTTGACAGGAAAGAGTCTAAACTCTTAGTACCACCAAAAGGGTTCCTTATTCCTGGAAAGAAACTGCCTGAAGAAGTATTTTTCTATGGTCAGCACTCAGAGGCTTCTTTAACTATACTCCAAAGGTACCAGTCTCTATCATGAGTTAGTAGCCAAACTTGGCAACATCATTCACCAGAGTTCTGTTATTGCAGGTGTTAAAGATACAAGATTGAGGTATAATGAAATCTTGTTGAATGATTTCAGAGAGCATATGAGTCCAGATGTTTGACATAGACATGAGCCCTCCAAGGAGGCATTGAGAGGCAACTTTAAGAAGGAGTAAATGTGAAGTCTGAATTCAGTAGAAACCATATGATGTTTTCTGATCTTTGTCCTTCTATATTTAATAGATCTTTATAATAGAGATGCAATAGCCTTCTAGATTGTCTTTCTGTATTTTATCTTTAATAGTTTGAGCATAAAATTGACTAGGTATGTGTATATGTATTTTCATATTTATTGTTTAATCATTTTTCTAAATCCTTAGATCCATATTTATTCACACTGTCATTACTTTGAAAACACAAGGACCATTACTTCCTTAAGTATTTTTTCTAGTCTTTGAAATACTAATAATGTGCATAAAATGGCTCACTATTATTCCACAGCTCTTACCCTGTTTTATTATCCTTTTATATTGTTTCTAATTTAAATCTGAGAATTTTTATTAAGGTTCGTGGCTTTTCTTCCTTGTGTATGTAGAGTCTATTAATGAATACATAGAATTATTTTTGTTTCTCATGATGGCACATGAATGGAGCTCAGAATACAATTTGCTTGAATAGGCTCTCTCCTTTTATCTTGTGAGTTGTAAGGATGGGATCCATGTCATTAGGCATAATGGCAAAGATCTTTGCCTGTTGAGCTATCTGTCTGGTCCTGCACCTTAATTTTTGTGACAGGCTCTCTCCTTAAAGCTGGAACTCACAGATTTGCCTAGACTAGCTGCTCAACAAGCCCCAGCAATCCTCATTTCTCTTCCTCCCATGACTGACATTAGATCTACACAATGCTGCAACTAGCATTTTATCTGAGTACTGTGGTTCTGAAACAAGGTCTCCATGCTTGTAGAGTAAAGCACATTACCAACTAGGCCATCTACCCAAAATTTTATCATCACTGCTATTTTTTTCCATCTCTTATATTTTCATTCCACTATTTCTTATAATTTTCTTCTTTCCCTGAAATTGTACATATCATCCACATTTTCACCTTTTTCATATCAATCATGATTACTTTAATGTCTGTGTGAGTTCACTATGTTGTCTTTACCATATGTTTTGTATGATAGTTAAAATGTTACATCTTATTTAAATTGTGTTTCTGTAAAATGTAGTTTTGTCTACAATTTTTTGTGTGTCCTTTACCCTTGACACCTGGATGCTTTGTGGAGGGAGGTAGAACTATGGTAAATACTATTTCTTTTCAGTCTTACAATTGGAAATAGGTATTTTTCTCTAGGCTTTTGTGGCTAGTGAAGAGGGAAACCCAATCTAAGAGTTGATGTGAGCTTGGTATTGTTCTTCCAATGGCTATTCCCAGGACCACACTGGCTTCACACTCTTCTACTGTACTGTGGTCAGTATTTGATTTGCTTATCCACTGCTTTGCTTTATGTATTCCTTGTAGTTTGTCACAAAGTGGCAACCTCTTGATGTTTTCATCTCTTAATCAGTAGTATACTGTTATTTGTTACATATTTTATCATGGTAATATGTAGAGAATGTTAAAGAGGACATTTTTTTTCTTATTTTATCAATTAAGCCTCAGTCTTGTTTAAGTACTGACCCCTTGTTCTGATGATTCTCTTATATTTTTAACTAAATCCAAAATACATTCCTGTATCTCTCTCTTGAGAGATAAATTTTATCTGTTATTTTTCTGCCTTTCTTTTTATTTTATTTATTTTTATTTTTTGATTTTTCAAGACAGGGTTGCTCTGTGTAGCTTTGTGCCTTTCCTAGAACTCACTCTGTAGACCAGGCTGACCTTGAACTCACCGAGATCCGCCTGGCTCTGCCTCCCAAGTGCTGGGATTAAAGGTGTGTGCCACAGCTGTGCGGTTTTTCTTCTGCCTTTCTTTTCAAACACACAAAAAAACTATGCTAATGCTCTCTAATTACAAGGTTATGGCTTTACCTCAGTGTATTATGTCTCTCTATTCTATAAGAGAAAGAATACAGAAGGATCAGGTAAGGTTTCCATGTTTTTCCTATTGCAGTTACTGTTTCCATTTTCAAGATCTCTATCATGAGTGGCATTTTGGGGGATCCTTTATTTGGCCTATTATCTGTACTCCATGATATCAATAGTGAAGTATAAGTGAGTATGAATTTATATGTCGTTATAGACTCTTGGAGCCTTTAATTCACATAACCAATACATGGTCTTGAGCAATTTGTTAAATGTGTATGCTGATTTGCTCAGCTATATTTATTACTGAAATCCTCACAATAGTCAGGAAATAAAACTATCCCACAAACGTATGAACAAGTGATGTGGATTGTTGGAAGAGGAAAATCTTATCTTTAGTACCATTGTGCCTAGTAGGTTTCCCATGCCCATGTTCATACAGGCAGCATTAATTGGATGCAGTAGGTTAAAATAAATTAACAATTAAAAATTACATAAAAGGACATAAAATTGGGAGGGAGATTTGATGGGAGAGTACTGAGGAGGTTGGATGAGGTACTAAGAGACAGATTTAATCAACATATAGTACATATATGTATGGTATTTTCAAATAAAATATAAAACTTTAAAAGGAAAACAATGTGATTATTGAAATCTTCATACAGATGTATCAAAAATCTTAATAGGTAAATCAGTACTTTATGGTGATTCTTTTGTTATTTCCTGATCTTGAGAGTGAAGGTCTCACACTTGCAACAATAAAATTAAATGCTAATCTGTACAATATTCAGATTACAATATTGTACAATATTGAATTCATGGAAGATTATCTGCCAGTTTTCTGAATCTTTAACAAGGTGAAAACTAGATACACTGAACTCACTGAAATTTTCATTTTTAAGATTACTATTCCTACAAGCATAAGACTATCTAGATTGTTAAATAAAGTTATGATCTATGAACTATAAATTATATAATTTTTCTTATTTCTTGCATTAAATAATAGAAATTCAAAATACTTATTTTGAGTTTTCTAGCAAAATTTGAGGCTTTTCTGATTTCTAAAATTTTGCTAAAATATTTTCTAAATTTTGAAGTAAATATTTTTACAATGAGGATGTTTGAATATTTAACACAAATTCCTTGGATGTAGAAAATAATTTGTCATAAGTAAGTTAAAATGAGTAGTATTTTCCTATCAGAACCATTACAATTTGCTATGCTTTAGTGCCTCCAAACATTTTATCCCATAATACTGATACTTTAATTTTCTCATTAACATGACAACATTTATGACAAAAGAAAATTAACAATGGAGTGTTTTGATTTGGCTTATTGTTTGAGGGGATAAATTCGTTCATTGTATGGTTGGCATGGTGCTAGGAATATGATGTGGATGCTAACCATGTGCCTGGAATCAGAATACTGCTGCCTATCTTGGTTTTTTCTGTCTTTATCAGCTTGAGAAGGTGCTTTTCACATTCATGGTGAATTTTCTCTTCTCCGTTTAACCTTCATTTATTTCAAATCTTGTCCACTTGAAAATCAACACTAATCATGATGGGGCAAGGAGGTAGCTCAGTGAGCAAAATTCATGGTGTACACTCACAATGGCCTTAGTTGAAATCCTCAGCACCCAAATAAAAGCCAGCCACTCTTGCTGAAATGACAAGGTCCAGGGAGAGAGCAGTAGAGTAGAAGACGACAATCAATGTTGACATGAGTCCTCCACAAAGGCAGACCCATTAGAATTATACTTGACTTCTTAATGCAGACCTTAAAATCCAGAAAGGCCTGAAAAAATGTGTTGCAGATTCTAAGAGACAACAGATGGCAGCCCAGACTACCACACCCAACAAAACTTTCAATCATCAGAGATGGAGAAAACAAAATATTCCATGACAAAGTAAAATTTAAACAATATCTATCCACAAATTTGGACATACAGAAGGCACTAAAAGGAAAATTCCAACATAAGGAAGCTAAAAACAACACCTACACTTACACCAATGAAAACATGTGAAAAGTCTCACACCAGCAAAAACCAAAGAAGAAAAACACAACCACACACAGATACACACACACACACACACACACACACACACACACACACACACACACACGCATGCACTACCACCACCAACATAACAGGAAAAAACAACCATTGGACATTAATAGCTCTCAATATCAATGGACTCAATTCCCCAATAAAAAGACATGGAATAGATGTGAAATCAGAATCTATCCTTCTGCTGCATAGAAGAAACATAAATATTTTCCAAGCAATTTCAGTAATTTCAGAAAATCTATAAGATATACAAACCATTATCCAAACTAACTAAGGCAGAGAGAAAAATTAACAAAATCAGAAATAAAAAAGGAGACATAACAACAGAAACTGAAGAAATCCAGAGAATCATTAGATTATATATCAAAAATCTGTACTCCTCAAAATTGGAAAATCTAAAAGAAATGAACAATTGTATTGATAGATACCACTTACCAAAAGTAAATAAAGATCAGATAAGCAATTTAAATATACCTATAAACCCTGAGGTAATAGAAGCATTTATTAAAAGTCTCCCAAGCAAAAAAAAAAAAAAATCCCAGGACCAAATGATTTTAGACCCCAATTCTATTACACAAAGAGCTAAAGCCAATACTCCTCAAATCATTCCACAAAACAGAAAGAGAAAGAACATTGCCAAATTCATTTTATGTGGCCATAGTTACCTTGCTATCCAAAGCTACACAAAGATTCAACAAATACAGAGAGTTACAGACCAATTTCTTATAGATTTATGAACATGGGTGCAAAAATAATTAATAAAATGCTTACAAATCAAATCAAAGAACACATCAAAATGATCATCCCCCATGATCAAGTAGGCTTCATCTCAGAGTTGTAGGAATGGTTCCACATACAAAAATCTGAAAATGTAATCCACCATATAAACAAATAGAAAGAAAAAAATGAAAAACTTTTTGACAAATCCAATAATGCCCCTTTATGATAAATATCTTGGAGAGATCAGGGATACAAGGGACATACCTAAACATAATAAAGGCAATTTACAGCCACCCAGCGGCCTACATCAAATTAAATGGAGAGAAATTCAAAGTCATTCCACCAATTTTAAGAACTAGACAAGACTGTCCACACTCTCCATACTCAATATAGTACTGAAAGTTCTGGCTAGAACACTAAGATCAAGGGGATACAAATCAGAAAGGAAGAAGTCAAAGTATCATTATTCACAGATGATGTGATAGTACACATAAGTGACCCAAATCATTGTACCAGAGAACCCTTATAGCTGATAAATACCTTCAGTGAAGTGACAGAATAAACTATTAACTAAATAAATCAGTGGTCCTTCTACATACAAAGGACAACTGAGTTGAGAAAGAAATCAGAGAAACAACATCCTTCACAATAGCCACAAATAATACAAAATATCTTGGAGTAATTCTAAGATGTGTGACAAAATGTCAAGCTTTTGAAGAAAGAAATTAAACAAGATATCATAGGCTGGAATTATTTCCTGTGCTCATGAATCAGTAAGATTAACATAGTAAAAAATGGCCATTTTACCAAAAGTAATCTACAGGTTCAATGCAATCTCCATAAAATTCTAACAAAATTTTTTTTACAGAGCTTGAAAGAACAATACTCTACTTCATGCAGAAAACAAAAACTGAGGATAGCTAAAGCAATCTTGTATAAAAAAAACTTCCAGAGGTATCACTTTCCCTTATTTGCAGCTCTACTATAGCTTTATAGTAGTCAAAACTGCTTGGTATTCACAGAAAAACAGACAAGTTGTGTAGATGTAACCAATCGTCTTTTTAAAATAAGAAACACAGAGCCAATGTAAAAGAGAAAGCCGAGAGGTCAGAGCTCAGAGATAAAATCTTACCTCCTGCAGTGCTCCTAACTTCCCCGCGAGAGTGCTACTTCCTGTTTGTCTGTGTTTAAATAGTCTTTCTGTTCTGCCTTCTCATTGGTTGTAAACCCAACCACATGACTGCCTCATCACTGCCTGTAAGTACCGCCCTCCAGGTCTTAAAGGCGTATGTCTCCAATACTGGCTGTATCCCTGAACACACAGAAATCTACCTAGCTCTTCTAACCATCACACTCTTGCTATGGCTCTAATAGCTCTGACCCCAGGGCAACTTTATTTATTAACATAAAATTAAAATTACATTTCAGTACAAATAAAATATCACCATAAAGTTGATCAATGGAATTGAAATGAAGACCCAGATGTAAATCCACACACTTATGGACACCTGATTTTTGATAAAGAAGCCAGAATTATACAATGGGAAAAAGAAAGCATCTCCAACAAATGGTGCTGGGATAACTGGGTGTCAGGATGTAGAAGAATGCAAATAGATCCATGTCTATCACCCTGCACAAAACTCAAATCCAAGTGGGTCAAAGAACTCAACATAAACCCAGATACACTGAACCTGATAGAATGGGAAATAGCCTCGAAGACATTGGCACAGGAGACAGCTTCCTGAACAGAGCATTAATCATGCAGACACTAAGATCAAAAATTAATAAATAGGAAAATAAAAAGTTTCTTGCCAGGCGGTGGTGGCACACGCCTTTAATCCCAGCACTCGGGAGGCAGAGGCAGGCGGATCTCTGTGAGTTCGAGGCCAGCCTGGGCTACCAAGTGAGTTCCGGGAAAGGCACAAAGCTATGCAGAGAAACCCTGTCTCAAAAAAACCAAAAAAAAAAAAAAAAAAAAAGTTTCTGTGAGGGAAAGGGCACCATCAGTAGGACAAAATGGCAGCCTATAGAATGGGAAAACATCTTCACCAACCCCACATCTGATAGAGGCCTAATTTCCAAAATATATAAAGAACTTCAGAAACTAGACATCAAAAAACTAATAATCTAATTTTAAAATGGGGGAGAGATCTAAAGAGTATTCTCGAAAGAAGACTAGAAGCACTTAAAGAAATGTTCAATATTTTTAGCCATCAGGTTAATGCGTGTCAAAAGAATTCTGAGATTCTATCTTACACCTTTCAGAATGGCTAAGATCAAAAACACAAGTGACAGATAATGCTGGTGAAGATGTGAAGCAAGGGGAACACTCTTGCTCTGCTGGTGGTGCAAACTTGTACAGCCACTTTGGAAATCAATATATCAGAATATTGGGAATTGATCTGCCTCATGAACAGGTTTATCACAGAAATATCCGTACTCCTGAGTACCAATATTCTTTTTATTTTTAATCACTTTAAACATCTCTCTTTTTAAAATTTATTCTTCACTCATACAATAATTCCTGACCATAGTTCCCACTTCACTCATACAATAATTCCTGACCATAGTTCCCACTCCCTTCACTCCTGCAAGTCCATCCCCTCTCCCACAGATCCACTCCTTCATTTCTCTTCAGAAAAGAGCAGACCACCTAGGGATATCAACTGAACATGGCATAACAAGTTACAATAAGACTAGGCACAAACCCTCAAATCAAAGCTAAATGAGGCAAACCAGTGTGAGGAAAAGGGTCCCAAGAGCAGACAAAAGTGTCAGAGATACCCCCAAATCTCACTGTTAGGAGTCCCACAGGAACACCAAGATACACAGCCATAACATATATGCAGAGAACCTAGGTCAGGCCCCTGCAGACTCCCTGGTTATCACTTCAATCTCTGTGAGCCCATATAAACCCAGGTTAATTGATTCTATGTGTTTGCTTGGGGTGCCCTTCAAACCACTGGCTCCTATAATCCTTCATGATCCTATTCCTCAGGATTCTCCTAGTGCCATCTAATGCTTAAGTGTAGGTTTCTGCATCTGCTCCCATTAGTTGCTGGATGAAGCCTCTTTGATGATGATGGGGGTAGGCACTGATCTGTGAGTACAGCATAATATCACTAGATCATTTCATTCGTCTTTTTTTTTGCAGGACACATTTGGTTCTATCCTGGGTCTCTGGGATGTTCTGTCTCTGGTTTCTGGCCCTCCAGGCAGTGTCATTTTGGGGCTCCCTATTGTATCATGGCCCAAAAGTTGGACTGTACCACCTTTACTCGAGCATATCTTTCAGTTAGTACAAATTGCAGGTCAAAAGTTTTTGTGATTGGGTTAATGTCCCAATCCCTCCACTGGAAGTCTGGCTGGGTTACAGAAAATGGCTGGTTCAGGCTATGTATCCTTCATTATTGGAGTCTTTGCTAGAGTCACCCTCATGGATTCCAGGATGTTTCCCTTGCACTAGGTTTCTACTTCTTCTAATGCCCTAGTTCCAGTCCTTTCTCCATTAGTTACTTTATTCATTATTGTGACAAAACATGGGACAAAAAAAACTTAAGGAAGGCATGGTTTGTTTTGGTTCCCAGTTTGAGGAGATCAAATCAATCATGATGGAGAATTGGTGCCAGGAACATAACATGGATTATCACATTGAATTCTGTTAGGAAATGGGAAAAGGTAAATGAAGATATTTGACTTACTTCATCCAGGACTCCAGCTCATAGTATGGTGTCACCCATATTCATGGTAAGTCTTCCATTGTCAGTTAAATCTACAGAATATACCCCCAAGACTTTGCAAGATATGTCTCCTAAGTGATTTCAAATCACATCAAATTGACAGTCAAAACTGACCATCACAATAAATTCAGGTGTGATCTTCTGATTTCTTTTCTCAGGAATACAAAAAAATTAAAAATCCAGGTGTTGGCTAGTGAGCATGTATTAAGATAATATAATAAACATTCTTTAAGCTAATCTAGTTAGTAAACATAATTACTTCTGTAATGTTTCCTATATTAGTATTTTAAAAAGCACGTGAGTTAATAACCAAAGGATGAGAATTTTAGCAAGAATATCCTTAAAAATTTGCCTTCCATAAGATATGCTTTTAAGAGACTATGTATATTAAAATAGAAATTTGAAAAATGATGAGACAGTTTGAACACACTGAACAAACATGACGTGGAGAGAATAATTTTGAGATAACTACCAAGTGTATGAATATATTATTTCTGACAAAGAACTATCATTATATAAATATCACCAAAAGTAGGTCTGAAATTATTAGTAGCACATTTTTATTATATAGTCTTCTAAGAGAAAATTATCTATTAAACAGAAAATTAAAATATAATGCATGGATTGATGACTTCCCTTTTGTAATTTGTTACCTTAACATCAACTCACCTCACTTTAGTCTTTTTAAAGAAAATATGGTTCAGAATGAATTTTTCTTTTATTTTTACATTGCATTACTCAGTAATTATAATCACTATAAATATTAATTTACCTGACAATCTTCCTATACTATCATTTCATTTCATTATTGAAACCTTCTGTTATCTTTATTACTTACAAATTTGAACATTTGGGTCTTCTTTACAATAAAGTGATGTAAAACATTAAATCTAACAATATGCTAATTGATATAACTTCTATGATAGAGAAAAAACCATTATTTCTGTATAAAATGCTCCCATAATACATTTTAATAAGTCAAATCACTTTTTACTGAACCTGGGCTTCCCTATACAGTTTAGGATTACTATGAGAATGAACACAGAGATACAGAAGATATTAGACTGATATTCCCAGTAAAACATTGGCCAAAACAGTTTTCTTTAAACCATACTTTCTTATGTATAAAGAATTTAGAACCAAACATTTTGAAAATGTTGTGGTACTTGATCTCATAACTATGATTAGTTTGGGAACAATAAAAAATGTCATGACATAGCATGCATGGATATTTTGTAGGAGTAGATGTAAGTGTATGAGAGCAGAACACTAGGACAAATATCCATTATCCCTCTTCCATAATTACTTTGGTTGCTCTCACAACACTCTTTCTTAATGGCCAGCCATATGAGTGATACTGTGGTTCAAATATTTATACATCACAGGATCTCCAGGCATAGCACAAATCTAGGTAATTCTGTGTTCATATCATTAATTTTCCAATTGTGGATAAAGTTAAATGTCTGTTCCTTTTGGTGTTTTTGTTTGTTTTGAGAGGGTATCTCATGGAGCCCAGGCTATACTTAAAAATGCTATGTGTTTGAGGATGGCTTTGAATTTCTTATTCTCCTGACCTTGCCTCTCAAATGCTGGGATTATGAGTACCTATTACCACTCTCAGCTTTGTTATATCTCCTGATTTTGCATATTTCACTCAGAAACTTTATCCTAATTTCTCAAACCAAAGGTCAATGTGGAATCTTCCTTTGAAGGGTATAGATATAATATTACTCATTAAAGTGGACTCTGCCTTTTTTACAAATTTGGGAAGGAAAATAGCTTTGTTAAGAACAGAGTAACCTGGCTCTTCTATAATCACACTCTCAGATAAACAACTATGACCACTTTGGACTCACCAAGATAGGATAGATAATAGAGTATTTTTCTCTGAATTTGTCAAATGCTATGGACTACACATTGATAATGTAATTGCTGCCTGTATAAAATTAATGGAGTATTTTCTCTGAATTTGTCAAATGCTAATAGACTAGAAATTGTTAATGTAATTATTACCTATGTATATTTGTATATAGTTATTGTACATGCTGTATGTAATTTTCTATGTTTATTTTAGACAAAAAGGAAGAAATGTTGTATGATATTTTGTTTGTGTTCTGACAAAGCTTGCCTGGAGATCAGAGGGCAGAGCCAGGCACTAGTTAACCATAGATGCCAGGCAGTGGTGGCACACATCCATAATCCCAGCACTTGGGAGGAGGAGCAGGAAGATCAGGAGTTCAAGCTACTGGGCTACAGGTTAAAGAGAAACAGAGGCAGGTAGTGGTGGTGCACAACTTTAATCCCAGCACTAGGAAGGTTGAGACAGGAATATAAGGTGGGTAAATACAGGGTCTTGGCACCATTCAGTCTGAGATTTTGTAGAGGTAAGAAGTGACTGTGGCTGCTCATTTGCTTCTCTGATCTTTCACCCTAATATCTGACTCCGAGTTTTTATTCTTAAGACTAATTATGATTGCACTTCACAGTTCTCTCTTTCTCAGCCAGGTTATAACAGGTTTCACTGAGCTCAAAGTAGCTGATTTGAATAAAGACACTTACCTCAGATGCAAGCACTTTTATCTCCTTGGTAATAATTAGGTGAGTTGTTGACTTCTGCTGGGACAAATGTTCTTAAATACTGATCTCATGTGTCTCAATAAATTCATTTATTACTTCTCATCTTTGCCAAATCAAACATTAATTCTTTTTTCAAATCTGAAATATAAAGCTTTATCCTCTCCAAATAGCAAAAAAACTTCAAATCCATCTTGCCTTAACCATAAAGGTATTTCTAGTTTTAAAATGCCCACAAATCCTCTAGGACTGTTGTTCCCTCAATTTGGAATAAATGAATAAACCATTTCATTTTTAAATATCATTCATCACTAGTAGAAAAAATGAAACAAGATTATATTCTGAGCATACTGTGACCTTCAATTATGGAGATGAAATTTAAAGGAAGTCAAACATCACTTTATTTAATGTAAATTTAGTGTTCTGGTACTGTTACATACATATAGTTTTCAGCCTTGTATATTTGTTGTTACAGGGATAGATCTCTTCTCTCTAGTTTTTAGATGTTATCCATGATTCATAATCTTGGCTGCCTGTTAGATTCAGAACATTAAAAGATCTGGATTCCTGCACTACAATCTGTGGTCCTCAAAACCCTTAGTTAATTCCTCTGAATGTAGATGATACCTAAATGGAGTGAGTTATGATTTCTATTTTCAAGTTACATTATGAGGCAAGAGTAAAGATAATCTGTAGATAAAACATAGCTCCTAATTAGTTGAATTAAGTTGATAAATTAAATGATTGTCCTGAGGGGGCCAGCAATAATCGTGTGAAATCTTTGTAAGTATCTAAAGATCAGAATCAATTAAGTAGGATTAAAGGATACATGCATAATGTCCTATTGGGTATGAAGAAACAAGCTGACATGTTATAAAAATGGGAGTATGAAGAATACTAACTGACCTATAGGACATGTAGAACTGTGTCCAACAACCACTCATAATTGAATTAGGTCAACAACCTGTAAGCAAATAAGTGTCACTGAGGACTCTGAGTTTCAGATGAGGTAAAGTCTCTGGCTGGTAGGTATATGTTTTTAGCCTGTCAAGAACCTGAAAATAGAAAGCATCTAACCCATGAAAATCATGACAATTTGTGATTTTTAAACTCTAACCTTGTAGTAACTTTTTACATAGTAAAATAAAATGAATGCCCAGACCAAACTGAATTGATATGGAATAAGACAAAAGATTCACATTTTAAAATTACTTCATTAATTACAATATGCACATAAGATTGTGACCACTGACCTAGGCTTTATCTGATATATATATCTTCTTGAATAACAAAGACTGATTTTCTCATATCATCTCACATACAGCTTGAGACTTAAGTAAGCTCAGTATTATTATACAACTCTTATCACTGTGTTAATAATACCAAATAGTAATTTTTCAGTGCTGCTTTGATTTCTGACAGGTAGACTGATATTTTAGGCATCAGAGATATCTTTAGGGAGAAAAAGTATAAGGTACATATATGTGTCAATTTATTTTCCAGTATTAAAACAGAAATTCAAAGAGACTTCAGATGGTTTTTAATATTATTATGCCTATTCAGGAGAAATATTTTTATAGGAACTTTTCACAGACAGAAGGGCAATTCCACTGCTAGCTGCTTTTGAAACATCTTTTAAATTTTCTTTAAAATACTTAAATAAGCTAGATAGAAATTGAAGTTTTACACTAATGTATAATATTGCAGAAAATGACTAGTTCTCAGTTTCAAATGATTTCTTCTGATAGTTGTTCATGACAATTTAGTAATTCAATAACTAACTTCTCCATGACCATCACTGTTCTTGACACTGGCATTGGACTGTAACACCACTCCTCCAAATAACACAGAACAGTGATTCTCAGATTTGATCCTACGATTAATAGCATAAGTATTATGTAAGAACTTGCTAGAAATTCAAACCTTGCAGCACTAACCTTGACTTAAAGAAAAATAAATTAAGAAGAGAGATAACAATGTGTCATACAATGGTGATTCTGAGGTATATACATGTTTCTGAATAGTTATCATAACATAAAGACATTGACATGCATTTGTACTATTCCTAAAAATAATTTTCCATGCTTTGTGCACATACAAAATTTTACAAACCAGTCTTTTTGTGACTGTCTCTAATTCAGATTCACACAGACTTGAAAGGAAACACCTCATATGAATCAGAGCCACATAACATTACATGATCCTTTTATTTTATTGATATTATAGTCTTAGCTGCTGCTTCTCCTCCTCTTCCTCCTCCTTTTTCTTCTCTTTGTTTGTTTTCTTTAGTAAGACAGGGTTTCTCTGTATAACACCCCTGGCTGTCCTAGAACTTGCTTTGTTGAATATGCTGACCTCAATCTCACAAAGATCGACCTATCTCTGCCTCTGGAGTGCTGGACTTAAAGGTGTGTGCCACCAATGCACAGCTCAGTCTTAGCTTCTTGTTCACTTTACAAAGACATAGCCCCAAAATCATAAACTATGATTTTTCCTTGGCTAAGTGAATAATAATCATAGAAATAATAATAGTAATAATTGTACCAGGCTTTCTTTTTTTTGGTCACCAGCCAGCTCCTAAATCAGGACATGGAGACTTATTAGGTATGAATGCTCGGCAAAGCTTAGGCTTGGTTCTAACAACTACTTTTAACTTAAATTAACCTGTTTCTCTTATCTATCTTTTGCCTCAGAGCTCCTTTACCTTTTTTCCTTCTGTATATCTTACTTTTACTGCTTCTCGTGTCTGGATGGAATGCTGGCTCATGGCTGGCTGGCTGGCCACAGGCATTTCCCTCTTTTCTCCTTCATTTTCTCCTCTCCTCTCTTCTCCTCTCCTCTCCTCTCCTCTCCTCCTCCTCCTCCTCCTCCTCTTCTTCTTCTTCTTCCTCCTTCTTCTCTCTCTCTCTCTCTCTCTCTCTCTCTCTCTCTCTCTCTCTCTTCTACCATTTATTCTCTATTTCTGCCAGTCCTACCTATCTTTCTCCTGCCTAGCTATTGACCATTCAGCTTTTTATTAGACCAATCAGGTGCCTTAGGCAGGCATGACGAAACAAATACAATACATCTATAAAATTAAACATACATCCTTATACCATTAAACAAATGCAGCAAAAATAGATGTAACACACCTTTACACAGTTAAAGTAATATTCCTCAGCATACACACATGTAACACATCTTTGCCCAGTTAAAATAATATTCCACAACAAAAAAAAAATAATGGTCTTGATACAACCGCTCTCCTGGAACTTATTTTTTCACTTTCTGTGAACAACAAAGTTATTCATTTCTTATTCTGAAATTTTTACCCTGAGAGAAATATCAAGAAAAACATTGTGCTAAAATTAATTGAGTAATTTCCCATTCTTAGGCTACTCACATTAATGTGTGTTTCCTCTCTTTTCCTTACTCTCTGTCATAAGTACTATTCTATTGCTGTGAAGAGACACCATAACCAAAGCAACTTATAGAAGAAAACATTTGACTGTGGGCTTGCTTACAGTTTCAGAGAGTTAGTCCATGATCATCATGGTGGATAATATGGCAGTAGTCAAGTAAGGCATAATACTGGAGTAGTAGCTGAAAGTTTACATTTCAATATATAGACATCAGGTAGAGAGAGAGGAGAGAGGGTAGAGAGAGAGGAGAGAGAGAGAGAGAGAGAGAGAGAGAGAGAGAGAGAGAGAGAGAGAGAGATTGGGCCTGACATGGGCTTTTGAAATTTCAAATCCCATCCCCATTGATACCCCTCCTCCAACAAGGCCGAAATCCTAATCTTTTCCAAATAGTTCCATTAACTGGTGACTAAGCATTCAAATACATGAGCCTATGGGGGCCATTCTCTTCCAAACTACCACACTATTCCTCTCTCTCTCTCTCTCTCTCTCTCTCTCTCTCTCTCTCTCTCTCTCTCTCTCTCTCTCTCTTACTTTGAATGTTTCATGTACATTTCATCAATGTTATTTTCCCTTACAAATGACTTCTTGTTATTTTTCCTATCAAAACATTCTTCCTCAGTTTCCCAATATTTTCTCTTGTTTGCAACCAACTAAATTCATTGTCAAGTCACTATTTGCTTCTTTAATTCACTTTGAAAACTATTGTAAATTTCTTTTTTTCCTTTCTTTTATTATTCCAAGTTGTTTAGAAAAAAAAAGATATCTATGGTAGAGTATTAGGACAGAATGTGAATTTCTACATAAAAATGCCTTTATAAAAGAGAACAGAGGCAAGAAGAAAACAAATATGATACAGGACATTGTAGATGTAACCAACTGTCTTATTAAAATAAGAAACACAGAAGCAATGTAAAAGAGAAAGCCAAGAGGTCAGAGCTCAGAGCTAAAATCTTACCTCCTGCAGTGCTCCTAGCTTCCCCAAAAGAGAGAGCTACTTCCTGTGTCTATCTTTAAATAGTCTTTCTGTTCTGCCTTCTCATTGGTTGTAAAGCCAAACACATGACTGCCTGTAAGTACCACCCTCCAAGTCTTAAAGGCATATGTCTCCAACGCTAACTGTATCCCTGAACACATAGAGATCTACCTAGCTCTTCTACCAAGTGCTGGGATTAAAGGCGTGCGCCGCCGCCGCCGCCGCCGCCGCCGCCGCCGCCGCCGCCGCTGCCGCCGCCACCACCACCACACTCTTGCTATGGCTCTAATAGCTCTGACCCCCGGGCAACTTTATTTATTAACATACAATGAAAATCACATTTCAGTACAAATAAAATACCACCATAGAACATTGTCACACTGGCCACAGAATCACAAGAAAACACAAAGTTGATTTTTCACCTAAGTGATACCTTAAAAAATTTGTGGAAACATTGACCTTGGATCATTAGCTAGAAAGAAAAAATAGATTATCTATAAAAACATTTTTAATTACTGTATCAAATTGGTACAAACTTTCCACAAAAGAAATGTAGCTTTGTTGAAGAAGCAAATCCCTTGGAATAGGCTTTCTCTTAGTTAGGGTTTCTATTGCTGTGAAGAGACACCATGACCACAGCAACTCTTATAAAGGAAAACATTTAATTGGGGCTTACTTACAGTTCAGAAGTTTAGTCCGTCATTGTCATGGTGGGACTCATGGTAGAATGCCAACAGACATGGTGATGGAGAGGTAGCCAAGAGTTCCACATCTGGATCTGTAGGCAGCAGGAAGAGACAATGAGTCACTAGGCCTGGCATGAGCTTCTGAAACTTCAAATCCTACCTCACAGTGACACACTTCCTCCAACAAGGCCACATCTCCTAATAGTGCCACTCCCTATGGGCCTATGGGTCTATTTTCATTCAAACCACGACAAGATTAGAGAATTTATAGACTTAACTCACTTTCAGTTTGCTTTCTCTGCTTTTTGTTTTCAAGTTAGAGATGTGATGTGATCTCTCAGCTTCCTTCTCTAGCTGCTTGCTGCCATGCCTCTCCAAACATAATGATCTCTCTCTCTCTCTCTCTCTCTCTCTCTCTCTCTCTCTCTCTCTCTCTCTCTCTCTCTCTGAAACTATAACCCCAAATAAACTCTTATAAGTTTCTTTTTGTCATGTATCTTATCACAACAGAAAAATCAACTAATACATGATCTATACTTAGGGGGAACAAGATTAACAGTAATATTTGGGGGATGTAGAACTGGAAGATCCAAGCTGCAGTTGTTCCTACTTTGGGTTCACCTGCTATCTTCTGTGTAGGATTGATCAATCTGTATCTATGATAAGGTTCTTCCTTATGTAAGTGACCAAATATTCAGTTGGAAGTTTTAGATTAGAAAGATATAGTACCAAGAGAATAATGGGACATGAATAAAAGAGGTTAACTAATATTAGCTCTCTAATAAACATGCATTCTGAGAGTAGAACTGCATATAAAATATTTGCTTATCTGTCACACACATTTATAATTAATGATGTGCCCATTTCTAAGATCATAGTAGACATGTCTTCACCAGAATTCCAGGTTTGAATCACACCCTTTAAGCACTTATTGCCCTTGGGGTTGCTTACCTGGTTAGATTGAACCAGGAGCTCTTGATGACTGGCTAAGCACCAAGAATTCTGTCCATGGTTGCTAAATTTGCCCATTTATTCTATTTTCTCAGTTTCTGTGAAATCCTTGAGTAAGAAAGTAGAACTGTCCTGTTCTAACTGTACA
Source organism: Peromyscus maniculatus bairdii (assembly GCF_049852395.1). Lineage (NCBI taxonomy): Eukaryota > Metazoa > Chordata > Mammalia > Rodentia > Cricetidae > Peromyscus > Peromyscus maniculatus. The sequence continues at coordinate 104,332,639 of NC_134875.1, forward strand.
ATAGTATTTTTAATTTTCATAGCTAACATTAAAAAGTGTTCCCATATTTAAATCCAAGTCCACTAACAAGTTAAAGCTTAAAATTAGGGAAACTAACACACTGATTTCATGACTAAATCATTTATTCTAATAATGCAGTGGGCCTATGATCTATTCAACTTTTACTACTAAATCAAAGTATGCTAGTAATTATAGACATGTTTAATCAGTTTGCCCATTAGGTATACTTCCACCCAACTATCTTGTGATTACAATTCTGACTGACTTGGATGCCAGCTAGTGTAAAAGAGGGCCACAATTAGGAGCACATTGAAGTGTAAATTGCCTACCTTCCATTTTGGAGAAGTAACATATTCTTTTATACTGGAAGTTCTAGCATTTCAGGACAGTTTCAGAGTGTCTGTCACGTAGTCATATAAGAGTCAAAAAGCACACCACTTCTTTCTTGGAAATTCAATGTTCTACACTTAATGCAATCTGATAAAGTAGATCTAAATTACTAGTGAATATAGTTAATTTGAAGTAACTATAAACAAAATACAGAATCAATTTCTCAATAGCAATTCCCATATTTTACATGTTCAATAGTCACTGGTGACCCATGGATATTCTATTAAATGGAGATTATTTCCATTATTATAGGAAGTTCTGTTGGACAGCCCACCTTTGCACAATACAAAGGATTCTTCCTTCAGAAACTTGCTACTGGTGTACTACTAGATCCTAATAAATAATGAGTAAAGTACCATGGGACACTAAATTGCCTCACAATGGGAAATATTCATTTTAAACTGGTTTGTAAGATGTATGAATTATAAATTGGGTCTGAATAAAAAAGACAAAGTCTCCAAATTGGGTTTAGAATAATACAAAAGATAAAAAGCTTATAGGTAAAATTGCTAAATATTGGCATTAAAAGCATCTGTGAGAACTCATAGATGCTTTCTTTAGATAATATACAAAGATTTTAAGGATATAAAGACATTGAGAGGGGAAAATCAAAGAGACAAAAATCCCTATTGTCCAAAAGCTAGCCTATAACAGAATGCAACTAATTAAAGGTCATCTTCTAATGTCATTTTATTTGATTCTTGCTACATTTAAGATGAGAATATGAATCAGAACTTAGAAAGTACAATATCTAAAAATAGTACAGCATTTATAATTCGTTATAACATACTCTCTAATCTCAAGTAGTTTTACTAAGGAAGTTTATAATGTGGTAATAAAGTATAATATTCACACCAAATCAATTTTTTTTGTAATTTGTACCCAGAAATCAATAAACAGTGCTGAAATCAACATGGAGTAAAGGTGTAAGTTTAAAATAATGGAAGATTGATATAATTTTCTTTGAAGATTTATCTATAAGTAGAATTACAGGATAATGTTACCTGTAATATTTTTTAGAATATTTCATACTGTTTTTATAGTGCCTGCATAAATTTATAATCCCAAGAACAGAGTGCAAGTGTTCACATTACTTCCCATGTTGTCAACACTAACTATTATTTTATTATACCCATCATAACAGGTGTGAGCTGTATTTCTTTATAGTTGTAATTTACATTTCCTTGGTGAATAGTAATTATAGACCTCATAGGACATTTTGGTTGCATTTATTTTGGGTATTTATACACATTCTTTGCAGATGTTTTATTAAATATATAGTTTACAAGTACCTCCAGTTCTGTAGGTTGAGTTAATGTTTGATTCATTATATTGCTTTCTGTTGGTTAGGCAGATGTTGTTAGTTTAATACAGTACCATTTGTCTATTTTTTAGTAGACTTTACCTTTGCTTTTGGTGTTATTATAAAACAAAACAAACACAAGCTTTGCAAGGACTGGTGCCAGTAAACTCTTTTTTTCATGTTTTGTCTAGTAGTTCTATTGTTTCAGTCTTCCATTTGAAATTTTAATCTATCTTCAGTTAATTTTGTATGTGGTATGAGATAAACATTCATTTAATTGTTTTAGCCAGTTTTTCTGAATACCATATATTTAAGAGAATATATTTCAGCTTATTGTGATTTCTCTGCACATTTGTCCAAGATTATTTTATGAACATTTGGAAAGAATTTTTCATGTTCTATTATTTTCCATTCATCTTTCTGTCTCATTATTGTCAATATCATGTTTTCATTGGGTTACCTTAAAATATCTTTTGAAATCAGGACATACAGTGCTTATTTTATTTGTTTGCTTTTCCTTTCTAGAATTGTCTTTGTAATTTGGGGACTGCACTGGTTAATTTTATCTGTCAACTTGACAAAATGCAGAATTACCTTGAAAGAGAGTCTCAGTTGAGGAATTTTTTAGATCAGGTTGTTCTATGAACATATCATCTATTGAGGATCTTTTCGTCATTAACAATGTAGAAGACCTAGCCGGTTATGGGTGGCACCCTTCCCTGCTTTGTGCTCCAGGATTATATGAATGTAGAGAGAGATAGTTAATTATAAAACAAGCAATCAGTATGGGCACATTAATTTATTTCTGCTCTTGTCTGTAGATGTGCTGTGAGTAGCTGCATAAGTTCCTATGCTGTATATCCCTGAAAGGTAGACGCTAATTTGAAATAGTAAGCCAAAACCATATTTTATATTATGGTATTAACATAAGAATTTGGGGACACGATAATACTCCTGAAAGCTGCCCAGCCACCTTAGACTGCAACCCTCCCCTGGGCTTCATACTAGGGCCCACAACACAGCAGCTTTACAAGAGCCCAGAGTAGTCCTACAGAACCCAGGTAAGATACTCCCCAGTGCCCACTAAACCCCTTTAAGCCCACCCAACAACCCCAAACTGCGCCCCTTCCCCTGGAGTCCATATTCTGGCCTACAACTTCAGAAGAAGCCTTCAGCTTTACTAGAGGCCAGGCCAGATACAGGGATACCAGCCCTGGCAGAAAACTTCGGCTATACTGGAGGCCACATCATACTAGGAATCCCAGAGGTCCAGCAGGGGAGTTACTCAGAACCCCAGACGTCACACAGGTACTCGGAACTACAGAGACAAAATTGTAACCCAAAATCCTAGAAGTTTACAGACTGCATAAGCCCCAGCAGAGAGACACCCTACTAGATGTGAAGATGTGAAGACTTTTTCCATTTTTTTTTTTTTTTTTGGTTTTTTGAAACAGGGTTTCTCTGTGTAGCTTTATTCCTTTCCTGGAACTCACTTGGTAGTCCAGGCTGGCCTTGAACTTACAGAGATCCACCTTGTTCTGCCTCCTGAGTGCTGGGATTAAAGGCGTGCGCCGCCGCCGCCGCCGCCACCACCACCACCACCACCACCACCCGGCGACTTTTTCCATTCTTTAGGATACCACTTTGTCCAAATGGCAGTGTCATTTGCCATGCAGAAACTTCTGAATTTCACAAGGTCCCTTTTATTAATTATTAATCTTAGTGCCTGTGCTAACGGTGTTCTGATCAGACAGTATTACCCTGTGCCAAAAAATTCAAGGGTATTCCCCACTTTCTCTTCTATTAAGTTCAATGAATCTGGTTTTATGTTGAAGCCTTTGTTCCTTTTGGAGTTGTTTCATTCAGGGTGACAAATACAAATCCATTCACATCTTTGTACACGAAACTATCCAGTATGATCAGCACCATTTTTTGAGGATGGTATCCTTTTCCAGTGTGTTATATCTGGCCTCTTATTAAAAATCAGATTTCCACAGGTATGTAGATTTATATTTGGGTCTTATATTTGATTATATCGATGTATCTGTTTTTGTGCCAATAGTGTGCTGTTTTTATTATAAGTGTTTCATAGTACAACTTGAAATCCAGAATGGTGATACTTCTGGTGATTCTTTTATTGTTCAGGATTGTTTTAGTAATCCAGGGGTTTTTGTTTTTCCATATGAAGCTGAGAATTGTCCTGTCAAGATCTATGAAGAATTGTGTTGGGATTTTGATGGGAATTGCTTTTCATAGGATATCCATTTTTACTATGTTAATCCTACTGATCCATTAGCATGGGATTTTGACCCAGATATAGCATTGCTTTAAATGTGCCCAAAGACCTCTATATCCTACTCTGCAGATATTTATTTGGTGATGTTCGTTGCTGTTCTATTAACAACAGCTAGAAAATGGAAACAACCAAAATGTCCTTCAACTAATGAATAGATAATAAAATGTAGTACATATACATTATGGAAAACTATTTAGCTGTAAAGAAAATGAAACCACAAAATTTTCAAGTAAGTGGATGAAACAAGAAAATAGTATATGAGTGAGGTAACCCAAATCTATTTAAAAAAAACTCTCATGGTCTCTCCTATTTGTGGTTCCTTGGTCCTGCAGATGTGACTGTATAACATGGAGTAATCGTAGATATCAAGAAAGTAAAAAGGGACCATGGTGTGTGGTGGAGACCTGAGCCATAGAGATGAAAATAGTTGTTCTAATGGGGAAATTGGAAAAACAGATGATAGAGACTTATCTGGAGATGGGAGAGTGATGATAAGACAGAAGGTGAGAAAAGAAGCAGGTTCAAATAAGAATGTTTGAAAAAGCCATAGAAAACTATTATTCTATGTTTAAACATACATAGTATATATTTTTAGTTCTACCACTTGGGGACAATGCTCCTAAAGATAAACCATATACTAAAAAAAAAACAAAATTGTAGGCTTAGGCAATTCCCTTTTAATTTGTTCACCAGGGGAGTCCAAGAGATTTCCAAAATATAGGCTATTGCCATGGCCCTTGACGCCTTCCAGAAAAAGAAAGACTCTGTTGTTCAAGACACCATACATTTCAGGCATAGGACTCATAGAAAATTAGGTTGCTGGTATTGGGTCCTCTTTTCTCTTCCATTTGTGAACAAGGCTATTTTATGCCAGTACCATGTTTTGAGGATCTATAATGTAATTTTTGGGTTCTATAATATAATTGGAAATTAACTATGTGTTATTTATAGCATCAATATTTCTGTTAAGGATTGCTTTAGATAGGGTGTTTTGTGTTTCCATATGAATTCTATGACTTATTTTTCTAGATCTGTGAAGAATTTTAGTGGAATTTTGAAGGGAATTGCATTAAATGAGATTATTTTTGTAATAAAGCTATAATCACAATATTCTGAGTATCCATGTTCATGTCTTCTTCAGTTCCTTCAATATTTTAAAAATGTAATCAAAGAGATATTTAACTTTCTTGTTTAGCTTTATTTTGCAAATATTTATTTTTGAAGTTGTTATGATTGGAAATTTTTCTTTGACATTTTTCTTGATTTTTTTAAATCAGTATACAAAGACAATAAAGGCTATCACTTTGTTAGGGAGTTTTTCTTAGTGTCTCAATGGATGCTTATTTTTGTAAAATGATTTTGTGCCTTGTCACATTGTTTAGATTTTCAATTGTTCGTAGAAGTTTTCTGGTGGAAATTTTCAGCTCTCTTATTTGTAATATTATATTATCTAAAAATAGAGAGAATTTGACTTACTTTCTTATTTGTATCCTTTTAGTTTCACTTGCCTTATCTGGCTAGTGCTTCCATACTATTTTGAAATAGAGTTGAGATAGTAGATAGACCTATCTCATTTCTGATTTATTGATGCTGCTTCAACTTGTTCTCCATTTAGGGCAATGTTGTATGTGGCTTTGTCATATACAGCCTTTATTATATTGTTGTGTGTTCCCTTCAACTACACTCTCTCTGAACTTTCATTATAAAAGAATATTGGATTTTGTCAAAAGTTTTTTTCTGTGTCTATTGTGATATTCATATGAGTTTTGTCTTTAAGTGCATTTATATGATTTATTATATTTTTTAACTTAGATTTGTTGATCCAAACCTGCTTTACAATATTAAAGCCATCTTTCTGATATGTACTTGTATTCAGTTTCCTAATATTTTATTTAGGGTTTTTCCACCTATGTTCATCAGGGAGTATCAGTGTGTAGTTTTCTTTTTGTCATTGTGCCTTTACCTGGTTTGTGAATTAGAGTCATCCTGGTTCATCAAAAGAGTTTGGAAATGATCATTATGTGTCTATTTTTTTTGAAAAGTTTAAAAATAAGATTTGTTATAAATTTTTTTTAAAGTGAATTCTGCTGTGAATCCATATTGGCCAGGACATTTTTTAGTCTGAGGCTTTTTTTTTTTTTTTTTGGTTTTTTCGAGACAGGGTTTCTCTGTGTAATTTTGCGCCTTTCCTGGAGCTCACTTGGTAGCCCAGGCTGGCCTCGAACTCACAGAGATCCGCCTGGCTCTGCCTCCTGAGTGCTGGGATTAAAGGCGTGCGCCACCACCGCCCGGCAGTCTGAGGCTTTTTATAACTGTTTAAATCTCTTTTGTTATGGCTCTCTTTAGGTTGTTGGTCTCTTCTTGGCTGAATTGTCATAGTTGGATTAATCAACAAATTCATCCATTTAAGTTTTCTATCTTAGTGGAGTATAATTTTTAATAGTATTTTCTTCTAATAGTATGTATTTGTGCTGGCTTGTTTTATGTCAGCTCCAGAAATCTAGAGATATTTGGGAAGAGATAACTTCAGTTGAGAAAATGCTGCCAGCAGATTTCTCTGTGGCCAAGACTCTAGTATGTTTACTTTATTGGTGATTAATATGTATGTATGTGTAGGCAGCTCACTGTGGGTGGTGCCACCCCTGTTGTAGTGGTTCTGGGTGCTATAAAAAAGCAGGGTGAGTAAGCCATGATGAGCAAGCCAGTGATAAGCACTCCTACATGGATCAGCATCAGCTACTGACTTCAGGCTCCTGCCCTGTTTGAGTTCAGGCTCTGACTTTCCTCAATGATGGGCTATGCTGTGAAACTGTAAGCTGAAATACACCCTTTCCTCAAATAATTTCTTTTGATCATAGTGTTTGATCACAGTGGTAGAAACCCTAGCTAATATAGCAATTGAAAAAAGGAGGAAGGTATTGCTGTGACAGACATAATCATGTGTTTTGGGAAGGATTTCTGAAAAACTTTGGAACTAAGGGTTGGAAAAGCCAATGAGTACTCAAAGTTCAGTGGCCTTTTCTAGGGGAACTTGGATGATAATGCTGAAAACAATGGAGATATTGGAGGCCAGGTTAGTAAAGTTCCAGCAGGAATCAAAGATTCTACCCTGGCTACTTATGTGAACAAATAGTTGTTATTAAAAAGATACTGATACCACTAAATTTGAAGTTTGGCTTTATGGGGGAAAGTGACTCTGCCTAGGTGGAACTGAGAAATTAGTGATGACTAAGAAGAGACCAGTATTCTGGCCAGGGAAAGAGATAGGCTAACTATAGTTCTCCACATCTTCTGATCCTACAAGTACAATCCTTCAATCCAATCATCCACAGATCTATAGCAGACCTTCTACTGTGGGCTCTCCTCATACTCTGGCACCATTGCTAGAGGACTAACTAAGCAGATCCTGACTGAATACCTTACTTTTCTCCATCCTTTGAAACCTCATTCCCTCCCCCCAGCCCATCCTGATTCCTAAATGTAAATTTCCAACACTCAGAAACACATTTTACATTGAAACTCCAGTGGTCTTACCTATCAGGATCCTAGAAAAATTTCCTAACAGGCAACAAACAGCTATCACACTCTCCTAAAAACAAAGAAAAAAAAACAAAGAAAAACAAACCACCCAACAAAGACCAAATATCAGCACCTAGAATTACAATCTTCCCAACACAGATGCCTAGACACCAGAGTAAAAACACAATCTATAACATCAGGATAACTTGTCTCCACTGCAGCCCAGCAACCCTACCGCAGCAGGACCTTAATATGGTAACACAGCTGAAACACAAGACAAAAACTTTTTAAAAGCCTATGTGAATATGGTACAGGAACTTAAAAAGTAATTGAATAAATCCCCTTCTCCTGTCTAGCTATTGGCTTCTCAGTTCTTAATTAGACAAATCAGATGCCTTAGGTAGGCAAGGTGAAACAAATGCAACACATCTTAACATAATTAAAAACACATCTTTACATTGTTAAACCAATGGATCATAGACAAATGTAATGCATCTTTACACAGTTGAAGTAGTATTCCACAACACTGATCAAATTGCAGAAATCCACAGAGCATGGAGTATACATCTTCAATTAGTATATTTACAACACAATCCCCATATGTAAGGCCTAGGGAACATTGTGGAAGAGGAGCAAAAATAAAATAAAATTCAGAGCCAGAAGACTAGGCCATCTGCTGAGAGATGCAAGGAAGAATGGGACCTCATGATGTCATTGTTTTTCTCTGCTGAGTAGTATTCCATTGTGTATATGTACCACATTTTATTTATCCATTCTTCAGTTGAAGGGCATCTAGGTTGTTTCCAGGTTCTGGCTATTACAAGCAATGCTGATATGAACATAGATGAGCAAGTGCTCTTGTGGTATGATTGAGCATTTCTTGGGTATATGCCAAGGAGTGGCATAGCTGGATCTTGGGGGAGATTGATTCCCAGTTTTCTAAGAAAGCACCATATTGATTTCCAAAGTGGTTGTACAAGCTTGCATTCCCACCAGCAGTGGAGGAGAGTTCCCCTAGCTCCACATCCTCTCCAGCATAAGCTGTCTTCAGTGTTTTTGATCTTAGCCATTCTGACAGGTGTAAGGTGGTAGCTCAGAGTCGTTTTGATTTGCATTTCCCTGATGATTAGGGATGTTGAGCAATTCCTTAAATGTCTCTCAGCCATTTGAGTTTATAGCCAAAAGAATCCTGTACAATAAAACAACCTCTGGAGGCATCACGATCCCTGACCTCAAACTCTACTATAGAGCTACAATAATAAAAACAGCATGGTACTGGCATAAAAACTGACATGTGGACCAATTGAATTGAATTGAAGCATCTTCAACAAATGGTGCTGGCATAACTGGATACCAACGTGTAGAAGGCTGCAAATAGATCCATATCTATCACCGTGCATAAAACTTAAGTCCAAGTAGATCAAACACCTCAACATAAATCCAGCTACTCTGAACCTGATAGAAGAGAAAGTAGGAAGTAGTCTTGAACTCATTGGCATAGGAGATCACTTCCTAAATATAACAACCAGTAGCATAGACACTGAGACAAACAATCAATCAATGGGACCTCTTGAAACTGAGAAGCGTTTTTTAGAGCAAAGGATACAGTCAACAGGGCAAAGCAACAGCCTACAGAATGGGAAAAGGTCTTCACCAACCCTACATCTGACAGAAGACTGATATCCAGAATATATAAAGAACTCAAGAAATTAGATATCAAAATGCCCAACAGTCCAGTTAAGAAATGGGCTATAGAACTAAACAGAGAATTCTCAACAGAGGAAATATTTTCTTTCTTAAGAGGGAAGAATCAGGACAAAGTCACAATCAAATCAAAAAAGCAAAGCCAAATGTTCAACAGTAAATAATGCTATGTCCAATGTCTGGAATCCATTCATAATCTTCTGGCCTCCTGCAAAGTGCTGGGGAAGCTTCTCCAACTTTGCTCTTTGCAGAACACACAGATTGGCTTATAGGTTCTGGGTGGCTCCACTCCACTGCTGCTATTCTTGTTGGTCATCCCATGGCATCTCCAAAATTCTAGGTTCTTATGCTCAAATGAGCTGCACATTCATAAATAACTCCTCCTAGGCTCTTTCTTTGATATCAAGTTTCAACTTCTCTGCCCGACTCCTTCAATCCTGTGTCTTCTGCTGCTACCTTCATCATTGGCCTCTCCTGGCCTCTCAGAGTGCCAAGCCTCAGCTGTTTTCCATGACCCCTTCATGCCTGCAAAACCAATACCACCTGGATGACTCTTAGACTATAAAGTTTGGTTGCCAGCATGAGGTATAACCTTGGTTGTCTTTGGAATACAGCTTCTGTTTGCTGACTCTCATGAAACATTTACCATAATATTTCACCTCAGTGATGCTAGTCTTTTCTTAGTTACCTATAATTTCTCAGCTCCAGCTAACCAGCATCAATTGTCCCAATAAAGCAAAGGTTTCACTTCAATAATGCTAGTCTCTTGATAAACTTGGCTAACTCTTTAGCCCCTGCTTACCAGAACAACAACAACAACAAAAAAAAAAAAAAACCTAGTTCAAAATAGCAAATGGCCCCATACAGTCTTTAAACTTCCTTCTGAAACTTCATAAGCCAGGCCTCAATTGTCCACACTGCTCTCAACATTCTTATCTTCCAAGTTCCTACAGAACAGCCCACAGATCTCTCAACACTCAATGACTGTTTCTAGCCTGAAAATCCAAGGCCTTCCACAATCCTCCCCAAAACACATGGTTATGTCTCTTACAATACTCCACTATACTGGTAGCAACTTCTCTTGTTGGGGGTTTCTATAGCTGCAATGAAACACCATAACCAATAGCAAGTTGGTGACAAAAGGGTTTATTCGGCTTATTGTAATCCATCATTGAAGGAAGTCAGGACAGAAACTTGAACAATGCAGAAACCTGGAGGCAAGAGGTGATGCAGAGACCATAAAGGGGTGTTGCTTACTGGCTTGCTCACCCCGCTTTCTTATTGAACCTAGGACCACGAGCCCAGGGGTGGCATCACCCACAATGTACTGAACCCCTCCGCATCAAACACTAAGAAAATGCCATACAGCTGGATCTTATGGAGGCATTTTCTTAATTGAGGTGCTCTCCTTTCTGATAATTCTAGCTTGTGTCAAGTTGACATAAAACTAGCCAGCACAAACAGAAACTCAAAGAAGAGAGGAATAGTACTAATTTCTTTCTATTTTCTTTCTTTCTTTCTTTCTTTCTTTCTTTCTTTCTTTCTTTCTTTCTTTCTTTCCTTCTTTCTTCTTTCTTTCTTTCTTTCTTTCTTTCTTTCTTTCTTCTTTCTTTCTCTCTTTCTTTCTTTCTTTTTTAGTACCAATTTCAAAGCTGGAGTTCTAGCATAATTACATTTCATTACAAATATCCCTTAATGAAATACATGGTCAATTTCCTCCCCAGTAGCACAGTCATGTATTAAGTCTCAGGTCGTGGTTTTTTTAAAGCAAATCCTGAGGCACACAGAGGTGTACCTTGGTGTCTACCGCTGCAACTGCTGAAAGAATTGTCTAAGAAAACCAGTTTTGTTAGTGTAATACAGGCCCTGCCAAATGAAAATACCAGAATGCATTTCCATGACTTAAGCTGGTATCTAGTAGGTAAATATGTTTCTACTTCAAAAGATGAAAGGATGTACCACATAATTCCTGATGTTGCTTTATTTAAAAAAAAAGTGTTATTCCTCAGAGAATCAAGGTAGTTAGTGGTTTGAAAGCTACAGAGAAAATCAAATGATTATTCCATTAATTACTTGAATGAAATGAAAAATCTTAGTGTATATCTCTATAGAGATTAGGATCACAGAGATGGATGAAAGACAGCTCATATATCTGGAGATAGATAACTGAACAGATCATAATAGCACATAATTTCTCTTCATTATATTGAGTTTGTGACAAATACTTCAAGAGAGGCTGTTGGTCATGACATAGAAAAATCTGTGAAGACTTCTAAAATAAGTCTTGTAAGGCCCTACATGAGCTAGCAAGAAAATATACTCTTGTGCATGTCCCTAGCTACCCTACCTATTCCTCTGTCTCTAGAATTAGAATCCATAGATCAAAGATTAATCTTGTTTGAATAATAACTAGACTTATTCCTTGGGATTCTCTGTTGTTTCTAGGCATTAAAAAACTATATGATCAGCAGCAAATGCAAACATTTGTTAGTTTGAAAATCCAGACCACTAAAGGAATCTCAAATAATTATATGATGTGGGTAGGCAAAGAACACAGGAAGCAAGAGGTTCTAGAGCAGAAAACAAAGAGTTTATAACGATAAGACTGTCAGCTCATGACAGCTTATAGGTGGCATACTCATGAAATGAATTCAGAGCTGGAGATATAGTATGATGATATTGTGTTCCCCAAAATATTGTGCACTCTAATAAACTTATCTGGGGTCAGAGACAGAACAGCCACAATATTAAACATAGAGGATAGGCAGTGGTAGCACACGCCTTTAATCCTAGCATTCCAGAGGCAGAAATCCATCTGTTCAAGGATATAGCCAAGCATGGTGACTCATGCCTTTAATCCCAGAAAGTGAGCCGTTAATCCCAGGAAGTGAGGCAGAAAGCAGAAGGATATATAAGGCGTGAGGACCAGAAACTAGAAGCATTTGGCTGGTTAAGCTTTCAGGCTTTGGAGCAGCACAGTTCAGCTGAGATCCATTTGGATGAAGACACAGAAGCTTCCAGTCTGAGGAAACAGGATCTGCTGAGGAACTGGCAAGGTGAGGTAGCTGTGGCTTGTTCTGCTTCTCTGATCTTCCAGCATTTACCCCAATACCTGGCTCCAGGTTTGACCTTATCAATAATTCCTTAAGATTCCTGCTAAAATATAGCTCAATGGTATAACACTTGTCTAGCATGTGGAAGGCCATAAAATCCATCTCAAACATTTCAAAGAAGAAACATCAGTTTCAAGGGACATGGGGTGAAATAATAAAGTTTGTACTTCTGAACAATGAAAGTCTCATGACCACATTTTCCTTTACGAAAACACTATCTTTAAGAGTGAGGAGTATGAGCTGTGAAACTTGCATGGGACTGCACTAGGCCGTCTGCATACAGGAGACAGTTGTGTAACTTGGTATTTTTGAAGGACTCCTGGCAGTGGGATCAGGGAGCCCATTACCTGTGGTGGGATGCCTTGCTCAGCCTTGATGCAGGGGGGAGGGCCTTGGTCTTGCCTCTACTGAATGTATGAGGCTTTGCTGACTCCCCATGGGAGGCTGTATCCTTTTGGAGAAGAGGATGGGGGTGGATCGGGGAGGTGGAGGATGTGGGGAGCTGGAAGAGGGCTGAGACTGGGAATCCATGGTTGGTATGTAAAGTGAATTAAAAATTTTAAATTAAAAAGGCAAAAAAAATTGAGGAGTATGAATGGCAAAAGTACAAGTAGGACTTCTGATGAAAAATGGTAAGAACAATACCATAACAATAACAGCAGAATGACAGAAAGGAAAAAATGAAAGAAACATTTAATTTCAATGGAAAAGGAATTATATATTACATCAATCTTCAGATAGTGACCACTTGGATGGAGGAAATAAATGAGTAAAAGGAAGCAGAGGCTATTCTTTGATTTCTGTCTTGAACACTGGGGGAATGATGAGGCTATTTACTGAAGGATAAAGTAAGTTAATGTTTTGCTTTCAAGTCTGAATTAAACTTTCCATCTGTAATTTGAATTCACCGCTCTTGTCTCCTTATGAAGTCTAGATGATTTTAATCTTGCTTCTATAATTTTGCTTTGCTCTTTATATTTTTCTCAAAGCATAGCAGAAACAAATGCAAAATGCATTCATCATCCCTATATTACATCTAATCATTTCCTGTTTTCTTTTTGAAAACGTATTTTCATAAGTTCATATTCAAAATTCTTGAACTCTGTCCTTTTTCTTTATGTTGTATATAAGATATTGCCAATGCCTGTATTGATCAGAGATCTCTAAATGAAAAAAACTTCCAGAATATACTCATGCACACACAAAAGTATACACACACACACACACACACACACACACACACACACACACACACACACACGGCTTCCTCCTGATGGAACAGCCAAGGATCTGATAGTTATTCTGTTCACAATACTGAATGTCGAAGCAGTTCCAGTATGATACTGGCATACCAAGGAAGTCTGAGGGAGCTGCTGGTTTCCAGTCTACACTGGAATTCCAAAGAAATAGGTTCTAACACCTGAGAAGGAATGTCTCAAGAATAATACATGAACTTGCCTATCAGAATGAGGGCAAGCATGCAAAAAAGCAAAAGCTTTCTTCTTTCATGTCCTGTTATGTGAGCTGCCACCACAAGGTGTGGTCCAGATTTCAGTTGTCTTCTGACCTCAAATGATCTCTATTTAGAATGGGTCTTCTACCTCAAATAATCCAGCCAAGAAAATTCCCTCACAGTTGTGCCCAGCTACTTGGTTTATAGTTACTTCCAGGTTTAGTAAAGTTGACAACCAAGTCACAATGTCCATTTAATTCAATACATGTTCTCAAATCACCAGCCCTATTTCCTGGCACCATTACTTTTCTGCCCCTCAGATTCACTTCTATAACATTTTCTTACACTAGTTTATTTGACCACAGATTCTAGATTTAATCTTGGTTTCAATATCAGCTATTTACAATTTGCTTTTTAGACTCACTGTGTTGTTACACTCACTCTGCAAACTTTTTCTCATTATTGCACTAGTCATTCATCTCCTACTATATCCTTACTTCATGAAAGCCCAAGACATCCTAGTTGTGATAATGAAGTGAGAGAGTATTCATGAGGTTCAAAGCTTCATATATAGTTATGCATTGTCACCTATATTTGAATGGCTACCCAAGACCCTCATTTCTCATGTTCAAGCTTAAATTCTTAAGTGAAACAAACATATGACAATATATTTTGAAAACCATATGATCGTATGGAAATTATATTAGAATAGTTGGTGACAAGATAGATGAGAAGAAAAGTGTACATAGGGAAGAATTACAACTAAATTTATGGGAGAGATGATTTTTGGAGCTTTTCACAGTCAGAGAATAATGTATTTTAAGCTGAGGAGACTAATAAACTACTCAGTTTACATATCTAAGTGTTGTCTTAAAATAGGCAATAAATAATCTTAGAGAAGTTTTCCAGTGTTTGGTGTTGCCTGGAGACTATACAGATATGAATATGACTACATCATGGAACCAAAATGAACATACAACTTACAATACTGTGTTTTGGCTCCATATTTTATATAAAAACAAAATTTCTCACCACAAGAGTGATGTAGAGGGCTCATAAAGGCAATAACAGGCAATCCTCATGATTCTGAGTTGTCACTTCAACCAAAATGGTGGAAGAGAACTGACAGCCTCCACATATATGATATGCTGCACCAACACACACACACACACACACACACACACACACACACACACACACACACACACCAATATAAAAGGAGAAATGTAAGAAAATATCTTAGATTTTTGCTGAATAACTAACTCATAGGTTCTCCCAGGTGTTTTAATCATTATGTAATCAAAGGAATATATATATATATATATATATATATATATATATATATATATACAGAAGTATGCAGCAATATAAGGAATATATATATATACATATACATACACACACACATATATATATATATATATATATATATATATATATATATTACATTTGCTGATATGACTTTCCACTGTGGTACAAATTTAAATAAGAAATTACTTGACAATTTGCTTGCCTTTGTTATTCATAGCAAATTTAAGAGTAGTGTGGATAAAAAAGGCTACCATTCTTTGTTCATTTTTAATGAATTTCATATCTGTGATGGTGAAGTGTCAGGAATATTCCTCCCTTAATAAAGACTGTACTCAGTTGTGTTGGAGTAATTTAAAAAACATATTAACTCAATTGATTATGTATATCTGGAAAGGAGTATACTTGTTTTTTATTACAAATAATTGTTCATGTCTTTTTTCCTTCATTTTATCTTTCATAGATTAAAATAGAAACAAAATATCTAAAATATATGTATAATGAAAATGAATATTATTTTGTTTGGAGAATAATTTTGTTTATTTTTTGAACAAGGTCTCACTGTGAGCTTCAGCCTGGCTTCAAACTCACTGCATAACAGAGGCCTGCGTAGAACTCAAAATCTTATTTCCATCACTCACGTGATAGAATTATAGGCATGTGCTACTATGCCTGCCTCTTTAGTGAGTCTTAGCATTTATTCAGAATTTCAGTATTTGTTTCTGCTTTCCTGATGAACTCAACTATAATCTTTTAATTATTTATAGAAAAATATTATGAATGTAAGACAGTAAAAGATTAATTTAAAGATATTTGTCATATTATATTTATAGTCTGAGTTTATAGATTCAACAAACATGCCATACAAATTCACATCCATTGAAATGTTCTTTCTGAAGTTAACTTCAATTATGCTATTCATGCATGAAAATAAGCACAGAAACTTCATTCAAACAACAGTACAAAGAATTAAGTGATAGAAGAACTGTCATCAAAATCAGATGAAGCTAACTAAGGTCTATGAGCCAAATACAGCATGCTGCATACTTCTGTTAATAAATTTTATTGTCATATGCCCATACTATTTATTTGTATGTTGTCTAGCTATGTTTCTTGTACTCTCTGTCCTTTTTCTTTATGTTGTATATAAGATATTGCCAAAGCCTGTATTGATCAAATACAGATATAGCCATCCATCTAAAAGGGATGGCTAGTTTGAAGAGAAACTATACAATTTTCAAATAATTTAAATATCATTATTTCATTGAAGTTACGTTATCATAGAACTGCAATTAAGACAACCTTTAAAGACATGAACACAATAAAATTAATTATAATTAAGAATATAATGTATAACAGTTTAATAAAATTATAGTTTGTGACAGACCATTATACTATTTTCACAACAATTATGCTGAAGAAAATACTGCAAAATTTTCATTTCTAAAACAAAAAACTTCTGTTACCTCTTTCAGATTTTTAAAATTCAATACTGTTTAAATTAAAATTGCTGAAGTATAATTTAACTAAGAGCTTACTCTAGAACAAGATACCTTAATTACAATAAATAAAATCTTACCAGGTGTGGTGGCAAATGAATATGATTTTAGCACTTGAGAGACTATAGCAGGAGGATGACAAATTAAAGGTACATGGGGAGACTATCTCAAAAACATTTTTTAAAAATTGGTGTTTTTGCTTGTGTGTGTTTGTGTGTGTGTGTGTGTGCGCGCGCGCGCGTGCGTGTGTGCATGTATTGTGGTGTTTTATGCTTTTGTTTTCATTACTTGATTGTTTTATTCAAAAGAGAAAGAAAAACCATAAATTTTGATGGATAGAGAGCAAAAGAAGATCTGGGAGGATTTGAGGGAGGGAAACATGTTTAATCTATAATGTATGAGAAGTTTTCAATTAAAAATAATTTTTGAAAAAGAAAGGAAGAAGAAAAATTACCTATCATTGTAGCTAGAGTTTCCCTGCCTGGACCACAGTCAGGACAAATCTTTGTCACCCGCCAGTCCCACAGCCGCTCAGACCCAACCAAGTAAACACAGAGATTTATATTGCTTACAAACTGTATGGCCGTGGCAGGCTTCTTGCTAACTGTTCTTATAGCTTAAATTAGTCCATTTCCATAAATCTATACCTTGCCACATGGCTTGCGGCTTACCAGCATCTTCACATCCTGCTTGTCCTGGTAGCGGCTGGCAGTGACTCTCTCCACCTTCCTGTTCTTTCTTTTCTCTTCTCTGTTAGTCCCGCCTATACTTCCTGCCTAGCCACTGGCCAATCAGGTTTTATTTATTGACCAATTAGAGCAACACATTTGCCATACTGAACATCCCACAGCATATCATTTAATTGAAGAAATCTAATTTTCCCTTTTATATCAACCACACTCTGAGGAAGTTCTCATGCCCAGGAATAGTTGACCAAAACAATCAGACTGCATGTATTCATTTGTCTACTAGTTTGTTTTGTGTGTATGTTTGAGTTTTGTATTTGGTATGTTTTTGTTTTTAAGAAAGAGAAAAAAGATGAAGTTAGGTGGCTAGCGAGTTAGGGAAGATCGAGGAGAAACTGGAGGAAAGGAAATAATAATATGATCAAAATATGTTAAATCCTCAAAGCAAATAAAATCATATGAAAACCTCTGTTTGCTGATGACATGTTCTCCAATGTAAAAATTGTACATAGAGAAAATGATCCATTACACTAGTTTGGGCCAAGCTATCTCCAACATGAATATGAAACATATATACAAAAATTATAGAATAAACTAAATGCTATCATGTTTAAGAAGAAGCCTTGCTCAAAACAAAGGAAACAACTGACAATATAAAGATACATCTCTATTTAGAGCATATTTCCAAGTCTTACAATTGATAAATAATTAGTATCAAAAATATATAAATGCATTAAACCAATTTTTACCAATAATGCCATAAAATAATGGGACAAAAGACTAAGTAAATATTTCTAAAACATAAAAATTAAAAATGGCCAACTGATGTATAATGAACACTCATTGTCACTAATTATTTGGGAAATTAAAACAAGAATGTGATGTTTTACATCTGTTGAAATGGATAAAAGATTTTTAAAACTAAATAAAGACAGCAAGTCAGCAAGTGCTTATAAAGATGTGTAGAATATTGAATCTTTTTGCTTATAGCCACTTTAAACAGCAGTATTGAGTTTCTCCAGAGACATAAAAATAGGATATAAAGGGAAAGGGGAAAATAACAGGAAGAGATATTTAAGTAGGAAAAAGGATGTAGTGTTGAGAGGAGTAATAACACTAAGGGTGTTTGAAAAAAAAATCATACAAAAGCCTACTATTTTATAAGCTTCATATATTTATGTATTTATATATTATATTTTTTTCCTCTAAAATGGTGTGATTGGAGTTACCCTACACAGAAGATAATGCTACTCCAAGAACCCATAGACTAGCTTGGTAGTATGTGTATACACTGATTAAATTAACATACTAATCAGTTAAATTTCTATTATCTCTTCTCTCTCATTCTGTATCTCCTCCTTTCTCACATACATCTTTTTATTACAAAAGTATGTATGTTCCCTAAAATTTTCATTTCAATCCATTAAATGTGCATATTAGTTACATCCTTTTGTATATGTCCCTTGTATTGACGCGTATGAATTGCTTATGCCTGAATAGCAATATGGAAATACTGTAATATGGAATTTAAGCATTATATTATCAGAAATTTTGTTGCTCAAAATTCTTTCTAAATTTGTGTTGGTATACCTACAGATTAATTAGTGTAAGTTTCAGGCTTCATCAGAGAAATTTCTTTGTGCCATGAAATGGAGGAAGCTCACAACTTTTGAAAATGCAGAGTATAAGTATCAGTGGAGTACTCAGCCACAAATACAACATCTTTAACACCGTTCCAACATTCACTGACCATCACAGAAAACAGGGAAGAAAAATTTAGAAAGCCAGAGATCAGAGACAACTGAAGAAAAACAGTGTCTTATAGACATGACAGGACGACTGTACTCATAAACTAAGGGCAGCTGTAGCTGTCTTCATAAAGTCAAGCCAATTAATATTTCAGTATGGAGTGAGGGACTCAAGAACTTCAGTCGTAATTAAGCTGGGAGAGTTAATTTTCTTTTGGTCTTCCAAGTTGCAGTAGATGACGTCATACCCATGAATATATGGGCAACACAAATTAGACTCAGCAGACTATAAAAAAGAAAAGAGGAAGCAAAGTTAGGAGAGGGATGAAAGGGTGCGTCTGGGAAAAGTTAGAATAAATGAGGGGAAATATGATCAAAATGCATCATATGCAAGAATTTGCATTACTAGAGATTGGCACTTAAAATATTTTGTTATTTTTAGCTTGTATATACACCATTGTAATTTGTTCATATTTTCCCCTGGCTACCCTTTCTTTAGTATATCCACATGCTATTTGGAAGGTGACAGAGAAGGAAACACAATACACTTTGTTTTATAGGCAGAGCTAGGACCTGACAAGTATGAGTTTGTGTCAGACATAGAATGACCTCCTGTTAATCATTTGTTCTATTTTTAGAGGCAGCTGAGATGGTGGCTTCCTTGTGATTTCTATACTTCCAGATCTCCTGAAAGTCAAGAATGTCATTTCTTTCTCTTTTACTTCTTTATCATTGTCAATGAAATTGAAAGTCATTTTCTACTTGAAATATCTAGTGGAGCATCTGTCATGCTAATCTCTGAGATCACATCTTATGTTGAGGAGAAAGTGTTTGGGACGTTAAAAGTAAAAGCCATTATATTAAATCAAAAGAGTACTTGCATATTTAGTAAAATAGAGATGAATTATGGTCTAAAACATTGCCAAAAATTCAACACATTTGTTTTGTAAAGTATGGGAACATCTTGTTGCTTCATTAATTAGCAAAAGATCAAGTTAATGACTTGTTTTAGAAGTCATACATGAAAAAATGTATATCCTTAAGCATTGGAATCTCATATGATGCAAATAAATATCTCACTTCTTGGGAGATATGCTTCACCTGGATTAGTCCTTGTAATCATATTGCTATAGTAATATAACAATGAAAAATAAAATTAATACTTCTAACCTTATTTGGTTGCCCAAATTATGCTTTATTCTTAAATTTAAGTTGAATAATGCAACACTATTAAAAGTAAATCTTATGTATAATATTATATAACATGGACATTGGTAAGTCATAGTCAGTAATAAGGATTTCTTTGAATCACTGTGGAGCACACCAGAATGAAAATGCTAGGTCACAAATATGTTTACTTTTGACACTTGATCTGGAATTTACACTGTGACTGTGTTGATAACAGAGAAAATTTTAAGCATTTACTTTCCTTAAAAGCTAATAAGCTACCACATTACAAGCCCATAGTTGTTTTCAAAAAATACGAGTCCTTGTTCATATGCACATAATTTTAGCACTAAAAGCATCAATCATCAAAATGTCGGTCACTTTCCCTTGCATAAAATCAGTCCAGAAAAATACCTGCCTACAGTGGGCTGTATCCCAGAACAGCAAACTTGAATTTAAGAAATCTGAATGTTATTTATTACAATTTGCAGGCAGCATACCTTCCCATTTATCCAGATAATGACAGTGTCATTATCATGGGGCATAAGTGAACTTGTTCTTTAATCCAATGTAAAATGATATCTTTATTTTCCAAGATGAATTGCTATACTAGTATTCTTGAGGAAATAGTAAAATCAAAGATAATGACTTTGTTCCAAATCATATAGATGCATGGGAATCTCATTGTTTATTGTCTTCAGTGAACCATTGAGACTTGCTTGAGAAATGAATTATCGATATACTGTCTCCCAGGACATTTTAACTCAGGGTCTTTATATTTGACAAAAGATGCTTTATGATTTTAAATAAAGTAAACTTTCATAAATAATTTCAATAAAACTACTAACTGTGACTCTCACTCCCTACATGCAAAATAAAAAAATTAGCCATAATACATTTTTTTCTAGTGCTTAGTTATAAAATATTTTCCTGAGTGACAAACCCTATTCTATAATAACCACAGAGACAGTATGTACTTGGACAAGGTGTACTTTTTATTTTTAAAAAATCAAACTGTATAAAGGGTAGTAGAAAACTTTTCTGTCAAACCTATGTTAATTAGTCATTGGCATATTGAGAAGGAATATCTCATTCCTACTTATTTAGAAGCAGCATGAATGGGTTTTTATTGTTCCAAAAAGAAGTGATGTTTAAAATTGCTGTTTCCAATACACATATGCATGCCTCTACACACATAATAAATACATTCAAATTCTATCAGCCCTGTGATCAACTGAATTCAAAAGGAACAGAAACTTTGGTCCTTTGTTCTTTTTATACTTCTGTTTTGGGGAGTCATTGTCAGGAAAAAGATATTGTTAAATAGATGGTCAATAATTTTAAATATAATAACCTACAACTCCTTTGCTAAGCTCACTGACATATTTTGCTATTTTTGTACCTTCATATAATTTTGAATTTTTTTTAATTAATTTACATTTTAAGTTCTATAGAAGTATATATTGTACATGGAGAATATCCCTCTTCCCTACTCCCTCATTCTCCCCATTCTTGCCTCTCCACATTCCTGTCTCCTTAGACTACTTTACTTCCACTGCCACGCTGTATATGTATGTATATACGACGAAAATAATCTTCCTTGGGGAAAGGCACACCAATTGGTTATCCAATACCATGGTAAGCACTGAAAACACATATAACAATACCATTGAATAGATTAAGCAAGTTTTATTTATATATTTATGGATATATATGCATATAACAGCAACTAATAAAAAAAAGCCACATATTAGAGCAAGAAGGGTATATAACAGTGTTCAGAAGTAGGAAGGTGTGGGGAAAGTACCTTTCCTGAGCAGAAACAGAGGAGGAGTGAGTTAGAGAGTGGAGACAGAAAGGGATGTAGGGGAGCGACTGGGAGGAGAGGAGGAAGGAAAAACTGTGGCAGGGATATAAAATAAATATTTTTTAAAAGATAAATTTTAAAATAATCAAAATCTGGAAGACACAATTGAGAAAAAGTATGGCATTTGTCTTCCTGAGAATGACTTACTTCACCTTAAATGACTGTCTCCAGTCACATCCATTTTCTTGAAAATGACATAACTCTGTGGTGATATTTTATTTGTACTGAAATGTTATTTTAATTTTATGTTAATAAATAAAGTTGCCCTGGGGTCAGAGCTATTAGAGCCATAGTAAGAGCGTGGTGGTTAGAAGAGCTAGGTAGATTTCTGTGTGTTCAGGGATACAGCCTGTATTGGAGACATACGCCTTTAAGACCTGGAGGGCGGTACTTACAGGCAGTGATGAGGCAGTCATGTGGTTGGGTTTACAACCAATGAGAAGGCAGAACAGAAAGATTATTTAAACAGGGACACAGGAAGTACCTCCCTCTCTCGGGGAAGCTAGGAGCACTGCAGGAGGTAAGATTTTATCTCTGAGCTCTGACCTCTCGGCTTTCTCTTTTACATTGGCTCTGTGTTTCTTATTTTAAAAAGACGATTGGTTACATCTACATAACTCATTCTTCATTTTTATTCAAAAATATTTCATTCCCTATCCCTCCCAAATTTTCTTTATCTATTCCATTGTT
This sequence comes from Peromyscus maniculatus bairdii, assembly GCF_049852395.1. Classification (NCBI taxonomy): domain Eukaryota; kingdom Metazoa; phylum Chordata; class Mammalia; order Rodentia; family Cricetidae; genus Peromyscus; species Peromyscus maniculatus. The sequence continues at coordinate 104,355,382 of NC_134875.1, forward strand.
GGTGAACACTTAGGTTTATTTAACAATGTAACTACAATTCCCACTTTCATCTAACTTACTTTATAAAGGGAGTAAGTTATGGTTCCATTTCTCACAAATATTGCCTAATTTTCATTGTAACATGCACCAAACATCAGTATACCCTGCCACATATGTGTTTTAGGGGCAGTAGATACTACTACTATTTTATTTACCTACTTAGTATTTGCTATAAAAGTCTTCCTTTATTCTTTCTAAAATAAGACAAATGATTTAAATTAAAGATAATAAAAAATCATACCTTATATTCCACCTGAAGAGGAAATTAAATCATGACAGAAAGTTGTTGCACTGTTAAAGAGAGGTTCTACCTAAATTTGTATATTTTTTACTAAAGTGAAAAAATCATATTTTCAGTGACTCAACATTAAAAAAACAAACAAAAGCAACAGCAAAAAGCACTATGAGTGAGCATGTCCTTTCTTAGTATTTAGCATGTAGATCAGCCAAAATTTTGGACTCTTTTAAGGCATTGCACATGTGGAAGAAGAGACTGTAAATATTATATTCAATGTGTTGAATGTACTTGCAGTGAGTTTGGATAGTTACTGTGGCAAAAGGTATGCAAAAAGAATTTTCAATATTTAGTAGCAGGGATACAAAAATCATCTAATATGACATGAATGGGACCATGTATAAGACCCTTTATTCCCATTTTGAATCTCTTATATCTTGGTTTGCCCATAAATAGCAAATAATTCAGTAAGAATTGCTACTAAATGTTAACAGAGACTTCTCTGTGCCTCCCTGTCCCATGGCCACTTACTTGTAAATAATCACTCAGAGGCTTAATATTACTTTAAAATGTTTGGCTGAAGGCGCAGACTTGTTACTAGCTAGGTTTTATACTTAAATTAACCAATTTCTATTAGTCTATGTATTGCCACATGGCCATGGCATTACCAGTCTGTTGACATCTTGCTCCTTGGATGGCTGACTGGCTTCTCCCCTGACTTTGCCCTTCTTTTCTCTGTGTCTCTGCTTGGATTTCCAACCTGGCTCTATCCTGCCCTGTCATAGGCAAAAGCAGCTTTATTTATTAACCAATGGGAGCAACACATATTCACAGCATACAGAAAAACAACATATATCATTTCCCCTTTTCTGTCTAATCAAAAAGGAATGTTTTGACTTTAACATAGTAAAATTACATATAACTAAATAGTTATTAAGTAAGAATTATAGTTACTGTATTTAGTCTATTTGTATTTAGCAAAATTAAAGAAAATATTCTGTCATCTATCCTATGTTTGTGAGTCTAAAGTTTTATATCTAATTTATCTTTTATTGTATCTAAGAAAAAATATAACTAGTCTTCAACTCCATTAAAGACCCCAGAAAGATATCATATTTCCTGAGGGAAAAAAGTACATTGTAAACAACTTCCAAAACTCTGGAAATGACAGAGACATCTTGTTACCTGGACAGTCACCCAAAGTTCTTCTGTAATGTTGGGGCACCCATCCTCAGCCTATAGGCCTAGAGTATCTGCCAGACTTTTTAGTAAATCGGGAAATTTAAAGCACTGTCCTACCTATTTTGACAAAATTCAACAGTCACTTTTCTCTGTGCCCTGCAGGATGTCTGGCAGTTTCTTCTGTGAAGCAGGAACCCAGAGGACCATTCCTCCTTGTTTTGACAAATTTTAGCAGTTGCTTTTCTTTGTGTCCTGCTTGTCCAGATTGGCCAGTGTGCTTACTCTCAGCAATTGAGGCAAGGGCAGTTTCTTTTGTTATAAAGAAAACAAACTCTATATGTAGTTTCTTCAATGCCTATCATCTTCTCTGAAATACATTAGTGCTGCCAGGATCAGACATGTCTCATTGTCATAAAAAAAGTCCCAGTTATTACAACACTTTAAATGCCATATTCTATAGGTCTTTGAAGTGTTTGAAGATTACCTATCTGTCTGAAAAATATCTCTGTATACCTAGAAAACCTAACTAACATGGCTATAGGTTTGAATATTATAGATGACTATTAACTATATTTCTTTATTACATATTACACTTTTAAATGAGTTGCATAAACATAGTACCTTAAACAAGAGTGGAAATATACATACAGTATAACAAAATTGACTTTAAATTTGTATCAACAAACCAAAATCCATACTAATGTAAAATATGTAAGATTAATAGGTTTTTTTTTACTATAGTAGATTCAATAATCTACCCTTTTATCCTATCATTTATTATCATATCCCCCTTTCTTCTTTAGAAAGAGATTGACTGTGACCAATAACGATTTATAACCACCCCCTTAAATGAAAACAAACATTCATAAACAATATTTTGGGAATTTGGGTGTAGGTCTCTATACTACTTCCTGCTGATTGGGGGCATTGGTACTCTTATGGGAACCCTGAGAAAATTTAGAATTATGGTCAAGTCCTAACTGGAGTATTTTGTGTAGCTGGTCCATCTCAGGCAACAGCCTTGAAGCTGTTTTGGATGCAGAATTCAGAGGAAGCTGTAACAGAGGTGTACTGAAATGTTGGATCATCTGGGCCATCTGTTTTATTAGTGTCTGATCCCCTTGCTCTAAAATTATATAAAGTTTTAAAGGTAATGTACATGCCTGTGTTACTACAAATATAAACTGCATTGTACATGAATCAGTTAAAGATAATTTTGTTTTTTGTCTGAGCAGTTAAAATATACATCACATGTCTTTCAGTTACTTTAGGTTTATCTATCCATATCTATAGTCCGGATTTCAGGGAGTCTTCCTCAGCCAAATATGATCATCACAATAATTTTGAATGAATCCACAGCTTCTCATTTTCTGTGGAAACAAACATAACCTCTCCCTAAAAGTGCCATGCGTTTTGACTAAAATTTTGAAATCAAGATATTTTTAAAATACATATGTTGGTTTTTATAATCAAATGGCTCATATCCATCAAAAATTATAAAGACAACACAATAATATACATAGCCCAGACTTTCTGTGCATTTCCATCTTTATGTAACACATTTCCTTTATATTATTTTACGTTCCTTTCTAAGGACTTTATATTACTATTTTAAATTTATATTTTAATTTAAGGCTACATATATTTTTTTCTCTTTTCTCTCTCAAGCCGAAGCACATCTTTTAATCACACTGTGACCTGTTTTGAGGCCTTTCTTTCTGAATCTGTTCTTATTGCATTTCTTAACCCTTTGTCTACAAGAGCAAAAACCTTAACCCGCCCTGCAGCATGCTGCTGGAGATTATGCCGGTAGTTTAAGCTGGCAAGCAGTGTCTGGGAGAAGCCTCTCTGTCGTGTGACCCCTGTAAAAGACCGTGGAAACCCACCACGTGGTTTATCTCATGGTGGTTGGTGGCCAGCTCCATTTTACGGGTATTGCGCCTGGCGTGAGAGACTAGGAAACCAAATGTGGTTCCATTTCTGTACATTAGAACCTTTTAAAAGCTTTCTCAGATTTTGTGTGGATGTACATGTGGCACATTGGGTGTCATTTGTAAAGGGAGGCTTTTCTCTGTCCTGCTCTGTCACACAGCTTATCACTCAGAGGCTTAGATTTCCTACCAGGCTCTATCCTGCCTTGCGTTAGGCCAAAGCAGCCTTATTTATTAACCAAGAGGAGCAAAACATATTCACAGTGTACAAAAAAATCACATAGATATTTACATGAGCAATTTTAACTAATGTTCTTTCAGTTCCAGATAAACCCATAAGGTATATAAGTAGTACTAACTGAACCCAGCTTGTCATTAATAACAATTTCAAAAGAGACATTAAGTTGTAAGGAAGATGGGTGAGAATACTAAAAGACATTGGAGGGAGGTAATGTATTATCAATCTACATTGTATAATTGTATGAAATTTTCAAAGAACAAAAGTATTTAGAAAAAGATGTCATGATTATATTTTTTCCACCTCCTTCTTTTTAAGGCAATTGCTGCTAGTCATGTTTCAGGGGAATTTGTATCACTAAATGATAGATATTTGTTAAGATAATTCATTTCCTGATTCAGCTTCAAGGGACAGAAAGAATAGGTAGGAGAATGGGATGAAGTTAAGAGTGTGAGAAACATTGAAACTTGAAATAGTTCCATTAAAAACCCTTATGTCCTAATTTAGAAGAGCTTCAACACAAATACATGATATCAATTAAGGTACAGTATAAAAATTTCAGTGGTGACTCTACCAATATTCCAAATATTCTACTTCTATTAAACTTCTAAAGGTTTTGTACATTAAATTGAGTATGTACTCCATATAGTTATGTATTTTTTCAATAAAACATTCCTCATGCCTCCTTTATATACCCAAAATGTGAAAGACTAGATGGAAGATAAAGTTCAGGCTTATAGTAAAAAAAAAAATGACACTACAATAGAAACTAAAGCAGAACTTTTATAAAATTGAAATCAGTTGTCTAGAAGAGAAATAATGAATGTTGTCAGAAGGATATTTGAACATGAAAATGGGAACTGACCGGGAACTCTCATGCCAGGTCATAGAACAAAACAAAAGCGCTCTAAACCAAAGCCTAGATCACCCATTGGTATGATCTGTATTTGCTTGTGACAATAAGAGATAAGGACATCTAAGTTTTGAATTAATAGATTAGTTAGTACTTATTAGGTCTATTCATCATCATCAAAATACTGGATTACTAACAAAGTGTTACCCCTTCAGACAGAAGAAAAACCAGATATTCTATCATGGTAGGCTCTGAAATAATATGAGACAGCTAAATTTATGTATCTATTAAATACTGCTCAGTGTTCTTTTCCACTATAAAATATGTATTTTAATACAATTGTCTGACATTTGCTTGATTATAAAAGTATTATGACCCACTACTCCTTGAGAATCATCTACACTATGTAATGACTAGTAAAATGGCAACATTCAGGGAACATATTACCCAAGCCCTGATTCCATTTATATAATTCTGTGTTTTATGATTATGGTTCTATTTTCTGGACTTAAAATATCAGAATGACTTTAAAACTTTTTTTTTAAATTTCATCAGAATGAATTTAAATCACAACGGTCTAGTTGCACATGACATCCAGATCAAACCTTTAATCTGAACTTCCAAGCAGTTTATGGTTTCTCATCAGTATTCCTTCATGTGATAATAATTTCTTCATTGAAAATAATTAATTATTCATTTTCAACAGAACAGTCTATATAACCTCTTTCATCATCACAGCAATCTTGTAAGTTAGACTATGCTACTGTCTTCATATTGACAGTTGAGACATAATGACATTACCATTTTTTTCCAAACCCTAGAGAGTGGATAATTAGAGGCAATTCCAAGTCAACTAGCTTTGGAACGTTAAAAGACTTACTAGGAAGTCCTTACAACAAAAGGATGAACATAATATGGCATCTATGCATTTACCATTTTCCGATAAACTAGAGCTAAAAAGGGGCATTGGAAATTAATCTCACACATATCTTTAAAGGGCAAAGAGTTTGTTGCTAAGGATTAAGACAAGTGAGATGGTATAATATATGCTTCTAATAAAAACATGTCAGAATGTTAATGTCATTAGTTCATGACACATGATACAGTCATTAGAAAATTTAGACTCCGTCTCACTCTGACTTCAGGAAAAACTTTCTCTAGCAGTTGAAAACTAACAGACTTTGAGCTGCTACACTCAAATTACCTCATTTGTTCTACCTTTCGTTTGACCCCTTGGAGATGATTTCCCAAGAGAATACTTCCACGACACCTCTTATCCTTACTGTATTGGAATCTAGGTCACAACCTCATTCACTTTACTTTTTCTCAGACTTTTGTAATGACAGTATACATCCACATTCTTTCTGTCTCTTCTGTTTAGGAATTGTAGAATTCCCTATCTCTGAGGACTTCCTTCTTGTTTTCTGACCTCTACAGACATTCCAACTTAAATAAAGAAATCTAAAACTTCAAAGTTAACATGCACTTATAAGAGAAATATACAGACAAAATTAAAGAAATAATAATTGATTTTTGAAAAAAAAGAAACTGTAGAATACACTTTATTTGGTATTTTCACAGGGTTAGTTTTTTGAGTGTACAAAGTACAAAGCCCTTTCTATCCTGTTCAGTTCTTAGAACATTTATACTTGATGTCCATGGACTTAATGTTAGGGATCTTCCATCTGATGTCTTTTCCCATGCATTTGGCATTCCATTATTCTCCAAGTATTTATAAACTGGTATTTTTCTAGATGGTCCCCTTAGGAATCCAGCACAGGATTTCTTTTCACTTGGCCTTTGCGTGTGTGTGTGTGTGTGTGTGTGTGTGTGTGTGTGTGTGTGTGTGTGGTGTGTCTGTGTTCAAACTCACTGTGTACTCACCAGCAGTGATATTCATACATTTTCTTACTGTGAATCCTGAATATGAGTCCCTTTAACTTGGCCCACATATATGTGGGGATCATTTTCTACATGTATTTGTACAGAGAATTATTCTGACTTCTCAAAAATGCTGTTTAGGACCTTCAGTTACTTGGCATTCTCTAGGGGCTGAATTAAGGTGAACACACAAGTTGTTGAGATCCCCCCCCACACACACACACAATATGTGTGGAATAAATGCAATATGGAGTACACATACTGTTTTCTTGGCTTACATTAAACTTGATATTACTCAAAGATTTATTATGGCTTTTTGCACAAGAGCAAAGTGTAGTGTCTCTTTATTCTTGTATTCTTTAAATCTTTTGAATATAAGGATTTACAAATCCTCACAAAAAAATACTTATTTAATCCATGAGGAACTGAAACTCATTGCTCAGGATACATGCTTTTTCAGTATTTAAATACTTACATAATTCATTGTAGGATATTCCAAACTGAAATTCTAGAAGCAAGTTTCCAGTCCTGTGTGAGCTATAAAGTCTATTAATGTCAGCAAGTCTATGAAGTCAGACATGAAAGAGCATACATTGTGAAAATCAACAGTCTTGAGCATCTATGGAGTTATGAGCATATTGGGTGGCTCTGAGGGAATAGAAACCCACACTTCCAAAAAGTCGTGGACATAGAACATGGTCTAGGTAACAGAATATGTGATACAGGGCATAGAATGAGTTGATGCCTGATGTGTCACATTTGTCTTAAGACATATTGACTACAGATAGAACATTTTACAATGCCATGGAAAAACACAAGTCAAAAAACCTAGGGAAAGAGAAAGTAATACATAGAAGAGAAAAATGGTTTGCACCAGACATTTCTCAGGAGATCACTGTCTCACCACCACAGCTGGTATGAAGGGGATGATAGTTACTAAAAGACTGTATTCTGCCATGCCTAGAGCTAAAACACAGTAAGTTTAATAGTTCTGTATCCACAGATGAAATCAGGTATAAAGTAGTTTATAATGAAGCCAGAAATTGGTGTTTGTGCACAAATCTAGGAAGCCTGCTTCAAATATTCATTGCCTTTTCAAGGTAATTCACCATGAAAATAGAGAGCAATTTTCCTGTTTCAAGTCAAGGTCTTAAGAGGCTTCATGCATTTCTGTAGCCTCTCCCATTGCTCCTTTCAGGGAATATTATCTTTTTCAGTGAGAATACTATGCCCTCAGTAGAGACAGATCCTTCATCATGAGTCCAAGAATAAGATACATAACGTGATGTGAATCTGACTTAGCTTAAAACAGAGATTCCTCTAATCACACAATGAACTGCACAAGCTCGTGAATGAACTCTTAGATTTGTTATACTTCCTGTGTTATAAATGCTGTACATGTTTTGTATAAAAGATGATAATGGTAGTTATGGTGGGAGGGAAGCGATAAAAGTGGATACCCTCAGTATTTTCCCAATTATGTTCTCCATAATTCTTCACCAATTCTTGAATTGTCAGGGGAACAGTTTCTATCCAGATGGTGTCACAAGGAATGTAAGAAACAAACGACTCATGTGGTTATTTCAGCAGACCCAATCTCTAACACACTAGATGATACCAAAAGTCCATGGTGTTGCCTGTTTTCTGACCTTTGTCCGCAGACTCACTGCCTGGACATACTGTCCCCTCTGTACACCTTCACATGACACAAGTTACCACACCATTTGGACTCATTGGATAGTAACACATTGTGTCCTTAGCTGATTGGGTAATGTATGCATATATACCAGTGAACACACACATTAAACTAGATCTCCAGAGTCTGCTTACTGGGTAACTAGTTTTGACTCTGTTGCCACCACCACCCTCTGAGCTGCCTATGTGAAAGAAAAAACCCACAAATTGTGAGTTATTTTTTGGCTTATAATTTCAGAAAATTTGTACATTTATGTAATCAAAAGGAGTAGAAGAAAGAACATTCTACATCTGTGAGCCAGTATACATCAAGGAAAGGAGAAAAGAAAATATGCTTGTACCTATACAAGGTGTGAGCTTAGGGGTAAAAAGTTCCCTTCCTCAATGAAAATACCATAGTAAAATGCATTGTATTGCATAATAATGAATTATGTAATATAATTGTATGTCTTAGTTGGCATACATATTTTAGCTATTTATTTATTTTTTTTTTTGGTTTTTCGAGACAGGGTTTCTCTGCGTAGCTTTGCGCCTTTCCTGGAGCTCACTTGGTAGCCCAGGCTGGCCTCGAACTCACAGAGATCCGCCTGGCTCTGCCTCCCAAGTGCTGGGATTAAAGGCGTGCGCCACCACCGCCCGGCATTTTAGCTATTTATTAGAGGGGAGTGAAAAAATGTGAATATGGGACTTTGTGGCACTTGCAATTCAATGGTCTCCAAGGGAAATTATGTTTCAATCTGAGCTCACAACAATGTGCATGCACATGTATGTCCTTACATATATGGGAATATCAAATGAGTGCTTGTTTCCAAGCTAGGCTACTGAAATATGGCAAAAGAAAATATTCAGTGGAATTTCTTTAAACAATTTTGGCTGAGTCTGACCATAAAAATCCAGAGCCAGGATTATACTTTGTATATAAATATTTTACAGGGAAACTCGGAAAAAAATGAAGAAATTTGATGACCCAATTCTTCTTCACATAACATTTCTGAGTAGTGGCTTTTCCCTGAAACAGTATGAGAGCCAAACCCTAATTTCACCCTCCCTTAGTAGCAGCTCTGGGATGGTTGGTTCTTATTTTCTTTCATGTCTATGTCCTTACTCCAGTCCAATAGTTTATCTTCCTCTTTTCTTTTTTTTTATAAGTTTTTTGTTTTTTTATCCTGTTTATTTTTTTTCTTTTATTTTACAATACTATTCAGTTCTACATAACAGCCACAGATTCCCTTGTTCTCCCACTTCCTGCCCCCCTCCCCTTCCCCCCAGCCCACCCCCATTCCTACCACCTCCAGATCAAGGCCACCCCCAAGGACTGAGATCGACCTGATAGGCTCAGTCCAGGCAGGTCCAGTCCCCTCCTCCCAGATTGAGCCAAGCATCCCTGCATAAGCCCCAGGTTTCAAACAGCTATCTCATGCAGTGAGCCCAGGACCCGGTACCACTGCCTAGATGCCTCCCAAACAGATCAAGCCAAATGACTGTCTCACCTATTCAGAGGGCCTGATCCAGTTGGGGGCCCCTCAGCCTTTGGTTCATAGTTCATGTGTTTCCATTCGTTTGGCTATTTGTCCCTGTGCTTTATCCAACCCTGGTTTCAACAATTCTCGCTCATATAAACCCTACTCTTTCTCGCTAATTAGACTCCCAGCGCTCCACCCGGGGCCTAGCCGTAGATGTCTGCATCCAGATTCCTCCATCCTTGGATGGGGTTTCTGGCACAACTATTAGGGTGTTTGGCCATCCCATCACCAGAGTAGGTCAGTCCCGGCTGTCTCTCAGCCATTGCCAGCAGTCTTTTGTGCGGGTATCTTTGGGATTTCTGTGGGCCTCTTTAGCTCTTTGTTTCTTCCTTTTCTCATGTGGTCTTCATTTACCATGGTTTCCTATTCCTTGTTCTCCCTCTCTGTTCTTGATCCAGATGGATCTCCCGCTCTCTTTCCCTCGACCCTCGCCGTTCATTGCTCCCACTCATGTCCAGGCTGTTCATGTAGATCTCAGCCATTTCTCTGTCATTGGGTGATCCCCGTGTCTTTCTTGGGGTCCTGTTTTACAGGTAGCCTCACTGGTGATGTGAGTAGCAGTCCAGTCATCCTTGTTCCACATCTAGTATCCTCCTATGAGTGAGTACATACCATGTATGTCTTTCTGAGTCTGGGTTACCTCACTCAGGATGATTTTTTCTAGATCCATCCATTTGCCTGCAAACCTCATGATGTCATTGTTTTTTCTCTGCTGAGTAGTATTCCATTGTGTATATGTGCCACAATTTATTTATCCATTCTTCAGTTGAAGGGCATCTAGGTTGTTTCCAGGTTTTGGCTATTACAAACAATGCTGATATGAACATAGCTGAGCAAGTGCTCTTCCTCTTTTCAAGGTTTAGGTGGATTAACTCAATAAAGGGACAACCATGGTTCTGAAGCTGGATTTGTTTTTTTGTTTTTTTTGTTTTTTTTTTTTTTTTTAAAGCAAGACTTTAAATGACAACCTGAATTTATATTTCTAGGGTCTTTTTGTTTTGTTTTGTTTTGTTTTGTTTTGTTTTGTTTTGTTTTGTTTTGTTTTGTTTTGTTTTGTTCAACACATTCCCTCTCACATATTTCACTTTGCACTTGGTATTACATGTTTGCCTTACCATCAACTTTTTTCTGAGGGAAATTGCCATTAACACTGTATAATCAAAGGCATAAAAATATAGATTCTTGTTAAGAGCAAAGCTTAAAAAGTGTTATGTGATTGAAAACTTATTTCTAGAATAATCCCAAAATCAAAAGGAAAGATTATTTCTGTTTCACACATGATGTGACATTGATAACTGTATAGATAACTGTTTAGAGATAGGAAAGCCAATTTAGCACCAACTTTAATACAGTTCAGGTGAAAACACATACTAATATATTTTTCTTTAACCAAAATTTAAATTCAAATATGCAGTCCTAGTTTACATCACTTTCTACTGGTTTGTATAAAAATAATTGAGGCATATTTCTTCTTAGGTGAATGAGGTAAATGACATGAAGAAATGATCTGAAAACAAATACCAGTGAGACCTGAGACAAAGAAGTTAGTAGCGAGAGATACATTTAGACTTCGTGAAATTTAAAATTTATAAAATGTGTGGGTCCCATTGTAAGGAAAATAAAACAAGACTGAAAATATGTTGAGTGACTTTGACTGCGGAGACGTAAACATAAATATCTATTCACTGTATACAGAGAAGGCTTTGATTGATAGCCTAAAAGAAGGGCTTCATCTGTGTCCATATTGAGGAACCAGTCATTTTATTGAGTGATACACAGGAGCATTAGTGACTCAAAGGCAGCTCTAGCAACAGAAAGTTACCCTATATATCAACAAAACATCCCTCTTATCTAAATGGATGACTCAAGATAAGAAATAGTCATAATTCATTATTTAGCATTTACAAAATTTTAGGGAAGTGAAAGGGACTCATATTGCATGAGTGATCACAACTACTCTGATTCAATGGTCATATTATGTCAAAAGGACACACAGTTGAACTACAGTATAAAATTAGGCAGAAAATCATTCTTCCCCCCTCCCTCCCCTCCCTCTCCCTCCCCCTCCCCCTCTCCCTCCCTCTCCCTCCCTCTCCTTCTCCCTCTCTCTCTCCCTCTGTCATTTTCTCTTTCTCAACACACACACACACACACACACATACACACACACACACACACAAATATCTATTTTTTTGGAAATTCAGATTCCTTTATCTAAAATATTAGAAAATTGACCAGCAATTCTGGCACACAGTCTTGTTTTTATATAAAATGTTTGCCTCTTCCCATCTAGAACACTAACTCTCAGAAGATCTTGATACTCCCATGTGTTTGAAGTACACTTTCCATATAATTGAGCTGTGCCACTGGTATATTTAAATACACATTTGTCCCCTAAATGACGACATTTATGTGTATGATATGGAAAGTCATTTTTATTTGCATCATTTTGTGTGATTGTTCTAAGCCTGAACCTTGAAATACATATGTTTATTTGATTCTGTATAGGAAGAGACATAATCTGTGGACTTGGCGTGCCAAACTATAAAGGACAGAATTCATTTAAGCTGTTTACCTTGAATTTTTGCCATGAAAAAACAGCACCTTCTACAGGATCATTTATACTTCCAGAATTCTTGTGACACATTTTCACTATCTTTATATGTAGTATGTAAGTGTGTATGAGTACATTTGACTCAGGTCAGAGACTCTGATTATTATTTATTGAAGATTATCAAAACTTTACATTTTTCACAACCCCATATATATATATACATATATGTATATATATATGTATATATATATATATGATATTTTCAAAGATGGGAATGAGTCAATATCCTCTACTCATATTTATTTACTTGATCATAATGATCCTATGAAGAACATTATATTATCATTATTCTTTTATACATGAGGAAACTTAGTTACAGAAATGATTGTCTTACCTAAAGACATAAGCTATGTGTCTTATTGCAGTGTTATACTGCCTAGCCATACTGGAATTATTTTAATTTGTCATGGGGATCTTCACATATAAATGTTTATTCCTTCATCCAAAATTTAATAACACTTATTTCATCTCTTCTATAGTATTTTTAAGGCATGTGGCTGTATATGCATTCTCTCTCTATTTTCTATTCATGATTCCTAGGAAATATTCTTTTTTATTGAAAATACATTTTTTCATACAATATTTTCAGATTACAGTTTCTGTGTTTCTAACACCACTGAGATCCTCCTTGCTTCCGTACCCACCCATATCCACACCATTTCTTTCTCTCTCTCATTAGAATACAGTATTCTCAAAAATAATAATAAGATAAAATAAAAACAAAGCACAACAGTACAAAAAACAGAAAAAATATATCCAAAGAAAAAGCACAGTAAACATATATAGACGCTGCATGACACACACACACACACACACACAGAAAATCCATTAAAAAAAACCCAGAAACTGTAATATATAAGCAAAAGATACGTAAGGGATAAAGTGTCCAGACAAATCATTGTGAGACAAACAAAAGCCTCCAGAGATGCTATTGAGTTCATTTTGTGTTGGGCATCTACTGCTGGGTAAGTGACCTGTCCTTAGGAGTGGTATCCAATGAGATTCTATTGGAGAAAGCAAAATTTTCCTTTGCAAGTAGTTATCAATTGGAGATAGTTTCTGGATTAGGGATGGGGCTTGTGTCCATGTTCCCTTTCAGCACTGGGAACTCATTTGGGCCAGACCCATGCAGTCCCTGTAGATGCTACCGAAGTTTCTGTGAGTTCATATATGTATCAGTCCTGAAGTGTTTAGAAGGCATTTTTTCCTTGGTGTTCTCCATCCCATCCGGCCCTTACAATCTGTCTGCCTCCTCTTCTACAGAGTTCCAGGAGCCCTGAAGGGAGGGATTTGTTGAATACATCCATTAAGAACTGAGTGTTCTGCCTTTAATCCCAGCACTTGGGAGGCAGAGGCAGGTGAATCTCTGTGAGTTTGAGGCCAGCCTGGGTTACAGAGTGAGTTCCAGGAGAGGCACAAAGCTACACAGTGAAACCCTGTCTCAAAAAAAAAAGAACTGAGTGTTCCAAGGTCTCTCACTCTCTGCACATGTCTAGTTGTGGGTCTCTGTGTTCCATCTACTGCAGGCAGAAGCTTCTCCAATGAAGAGGAATATTCAGTATTTTGCTATAAAATATTCTTGAGTGTGTGTTCAGACACAAATCCACCTTTATTGCTTTACTATCACCTTCTTGGTTACATTTTTGTTTTGTTTCTTGAGATCAAAAATACATCTTTTACTTCTCTCAATCTTGGAGAATTTGGTATAATGTGAGATTCATGGGACGGGAATAACCAACACAGTTTTGTTCACTGGTATTTTTAAACCCCTAAATCAAAGCTGATAGTCAGCTTTCTTTCTCGAATTTACATTAAAGCATTTTCATTAAAACAAGATTTATTGCAGGTCCATTGCCTGATAGGGTAACAAAGAAAATATGACATAATTCTGTGGCCATTGCAGGTATTATGGTATAATATTGGCAAGGACTATGTAAAACAATGATGTGTGACTTATCCAATAATTTTTAAGATTCAACAAATCATTGGTGAGAATAAATAACTTTTAGGTGTTGGGAGTGATACAACCATAGCATTGATAAGAGATACCTGACACATACATCATTAAAACTGAATGTAATTATTAGATAATATATTTTGAATCTCTAATTTTATATATGAGAATGAGTAATAAGATGATGAGTAGAATTTTGTCAGAACATGGTCTGAGAATGGAGTCCTATTTGGAGATTTCTGAGTGTTTGTGAGAAAAATCCAGGAAAACAAGAGTCTTGTGACTTCAACTTCGTAAAAGTACGAATTTTCCTTGGATTATGTTTTCATGCCTCTCTCAGGAGTGAGTTTACTTGAGATTATTCACTACAACTGGCTTTTGTTATTTAGTTATATGCCTATATGGAAAACCATGTTCTTTCTGTGTGTTGGCTTATCTGCCACATGCAGCTTGCATGTCCCATGAAGCTTACTTGTGTTACCACTCCTGGTCAGGTGGTCTGGGTTGCTGGAAAAGGCAGACTAGGTGAGCCATGGAAAGCAAACCAGTAAGCAGCTTGGTTTCTGCATCAATTTCTGTCAGCAGGCTTGATCTCCTGCCTAGATTTACTGGATGATGTAAAATGAAATAAATGCTTTCCTCCTTAAGTTGCTTTTAATCATAGTGTTTTAGCACAGCAATAAAAAACCTAACTAAGACACCCTAACCATGTGTTCTTAAAGCAGTCCCTAAAAAGCTTTAGTATTTCTATACTAAATAAGTAATTTTATATTGTAAATAAAGTAATTTACAGGTGCTTTACAATCTTTCACCTTGATTTAAATCATATACATTTTACTTTAAAGTAATTTCTGCTATATTAAAGAAAATAAAAAGACATAGTAATGAATATTGGACCATTACTCTTGGTTAATTCCTGCAAACATAAAAGGGAAGAGCAGAACTGGGTATACTGACTCAGTCCATAATGCACATCCAGCAAAGTCTCAGAGAACAGAAGGGAACTGGGAACTATGATTGACTGTGAGGACAGCTCTGCTTTGGTTTGAAATACTCAAGGTGGAGTAATACCACTATTTAATTTATCAATCTAAGGCATTAACTGAAAAGGCTTAAGGGATCCCTGAAATTGATGGACCTGAAGCTGCACACCAACTGCATTCATTGAGTTTAACAGCAAGTCTTTCTTTAAATTAGATCAAAACTGTGCCAACACATAGCTCCCATAATGCATTGGACATTAAATCTCTACATTTGTAGTTTTTCTTTAAATTTATAAATGTGATAAATATTTTTTTGTATCCTGTTAGATAATCATTTGACTGGTAAGTTTTTTGTTAACTTGACACAAAGTCAGTAGAGTCATATGAGAGGAGAAAACCTCAAGTGGAAAATGTCTCCATAAAACTGGGCTGTTTTCTTAATTAGTGAATTATTTCGGAGGGCCCAGCCCATTGTGGGTGATGCCATCATTGGACTAGTCATCCTGGATTCTATAAGAGTAAACCAGTAAGGAACACTCTTCCATGGTCTCTGCATTATATCCTACCCCCAGGTTTCTGCCATATTTCAGTTACTATCCCAACTTCCTTCCATTAACAGTAATGTGAAAATTTAAACAAATAAACTCTTTCCTCCCAAAGCTGTTTTTAGTCATATATTTTTCACAGCAATAGAAACCTCAACTAATATGCTTATCAAGCATTTTATACAGCAAAATAGAATTTAGTGATATATGATATCTAAATGTTCAGAAGAACCAACTTAGTACAAATTCACCCACAATCATGATTGGATTCAGGGTAACCACTTAGCTTTCTCTTGATGATACAAAAACCAGATACTCTGATTAACAGAAGTATCATTTAACATTATTTGCATCTACCTTCTCCCTTTTATTCCCACACCAGAGTGTAGAGCCTATCCCAGTACTCACTAGCAAAGAGGACCACAAAAAAGAATGTATTTAATAGAATGACTAATTTAAAGTGTTTCATATTCTTCCTCTCACTCCATGGCATTATAAACAGATTCTATGCCACTTGCTGTTTCCGGTGGGTTCTGATTTTGGTTTTAAAATAAATTCATATCTGCTTTTTCTTTATGAAAGAATCAAATTCCTAGCTATAAAAGCATAACACAAATGAAACAATATTAAGAAAAATGCTGCATTTTTCAAAATTGACTAAATAGATGGTGGGCCCTGTCTTACCCAAAGATGCTTCCAGAAAGATGAGCAGCTATACAGAACATCTTAGAAATAGCTAGGAGAATGATAAGCTGTAGATCAAGGAAGTCAAGCATACATGTGTCAATAAAATTAAAAAAGAAGTCAGGAAGCATTGGAGGGAGAAAGAGTGGAAAGATAATTACAGAAATAATTATTCACAAAATGTTAAGGTTGAGAGACCTATCTATAAATGCATTAAAATGTCTATTTTGTCAGTATAGTGGGGATAATTTTTTGATTGTTAATAATGCAGAAACTATCTCCAGTTGATAACCACTGGCAAAGGAAAAAAATAGTTTCTCTAATGGAGACTTAGTGTGTATACAAACCACACTTAAGATCATGCAGTTCGAATTCTTTGGACTGCTAATCAGCTCCCAAATAAAGACATAGAGACTTACTATTAATTATGAATGCTTGGCTTTAACTTGGGTTTGTCCCACTAGCTCTTTTAACTTAATTTAACCTGTTTCTATTCATCTTGGGGCTTTTTTTTAACCTTTTTTTGCATTCTATATCTCCTACTTTCCTACTTCCTCTATGTCTGGCTGACCCCTGATGTCTCCCTATTGTCTCACTTTCTTTCTTCTTCTAGCCTAAATTCCTCCTCCTACTTATTTTCCTTGGCCAGAAGTTCTGCCTGTACTTGCTATCTGTCATTCAACTTTATATTAGATCAATCAGGTGCCTTAGGCAGGCAAGATAAAATAGCAACACATCTTTACATAATTAAACAAATATTCTACAACATAAAAAAATGCAAAATTTCTTTACATAGTTAAACAAATGCAACACATCTTTACATGGTTAAACAAATGAAACACATCTTTACATAGTTAAACAAATATTTCATACCAAGTTCAGGCCCTTTGCTTAGTAGTAGTTCGCCAACACAAAATGAACTTAATGGTATTCTTGAAGGTGTTTATTTGCTTTGCTTGTTTGTTTGTCTCACACTGTTTTGCTCACATTTTTTTCTTTACAAATATTTTACTTATATAGTATGGTTCCTAATTTTGTTATTTTTGGTTTTTTGTGTGTGCAAATATATGTGTCTCTGCATCTGCATGTGTTTCTTGTGCTTTTTCTTTGGCTCTTTTTTATTGAAAATAGATTCTTCTCTCATACAATACATCTTGACCACTGTTTATCCTCCCTCCACTTCTCCCAGCTGTCCTACGTCCCTCAGATCCACTCCTCTGTTTCCCTTCAAGAAGGACAGACTTCCAAGAGACAACAGCAAAACAAGACAAGATACAATAAGACAAGGTGAAAGCATTCACGTAGAGGATAAACAAAGAAACCCAAAAGGAAAAAAAAGATTCCCGAGAGGAGAAAAGAGTAAGAGCCATATCAACTCCTAATGTTTCCGTCCAGATTGCTTTTTTTTTTTTTTTTTGCTTTAGCCTTTTCTAGCTTGTTTATTTTTATATGCCTTTTTTGTTTTGCTTTTTTCTAATGAGAGAAAGAGAGAAAAGAAACGTGTGGATTTGGGGAGATGAGGATTTGGAAGGTGTTGGGGGAGGGTAAACCATAATCAGAATATAGCATATGAGGAAAAAAGTTATATTTTCAATAAAAAAGGAAAGAATTTGATTCTCTATCAAGATATTTAAATACATCAAGGTGGTCTAGTTGTTAGCTTGGATGAAACATGAATATCAGGATTCCCCAGCAGCTACCAAAAAAGGACCCCTCTGTCTTTTGCAAGCTTTAAAAGGAGGACAGAATAATTGCAGTCCACCAGCGTTATCCCCCAGTGGTGATCAGCAAGTCATTTCTGGCCATTCAGAAGCAGGTATTAAGCCTAAACAACTGAAGAAGACACAGTTCTTTCAAATTATGAGGTTTCATTTGTAAATGTTTCCACTGATGCACACTTCTTCGCACTAGGTGTCCAGAAGTCATTTATTCATGAGCTCTGGAAGGTGCCTGGGAAGAGTTGCAAGCAAGTGATCTAAAGACAAAACCACATAGGGGGTTCCTGAAAGATCTTTGTTATAAATGATTATGATGTTCTGTTAGATAATTTACTTCCTTATTATGTATGATTAATGGATTTATTACTACTCATAATTAGAAAATACCTGGAGAGCAAAAAACATCATAAACTAATTTCTGCCTGGCTGTCAGTAATTATCAAGGTCATAATTCCCAGACACTAAAAATGTTCTGGTCTTTCCTTTAATTTTGACTTTATTAAGAATACTACTTCAGAGTGGCAATTGATGGTTGTGGGCAGTATAACTCTTTGGATTATGTCACCTTGAAATTCTCTTTCCAATGACACCATTTGTTGAGCCCACAAGGGAGGACCGTAAAGTGACATTATTTAATGAATTAAGGCTTTTCTAGTAGGAACATTTTAAATAATCCTCTCCTGTTCTTTTTCAATCCCATCTCTATCTAAAACCACTGGTCCCTTTTGATGATACACACTATTAAAAGAATAAAATTCCATTTGCTCCCTATTTAGGCTCTAACAGAAGCTTGTTGTTGTTTTGTTTCTTGTTTTTTTTTTTCTAGACAGAGTTTCTCTGTGTAGCTTTGGTGCCTGTCCTGGATCTCTCTCTGTAGACCAGGCTGGCCTCGAACTTACAGAGATTGGCTTGGCTCTGCCTCCCGAGTGCTGGAATTAAAGGCATGGGCCACCCCACCCGGCCTCTAATAGAAGCTTTATAAGATCAGTCAAACAAGTGTTAATGAAATGGCTTGAGCTCCTGAACTAGTTGTGCAAGGGCAAGTCATATCCAGAAGAATCTCTCTAAGTTTTGCAATTTTCAATATGCTGTAGAAGGATCCTGATCAGAGGAAACCACTGAAATACCTTTGGGGAATATAACAATCAAAACATGCTAGGCTCTTCTTTCCAAGTGTCCAAAATATCAAACCGAGATAAGGACTGGTAACAGGACTGAAACACATTTCACAATTTTTGATAACAGTGATGAAACACATTTCACAATTTTTGTGCCCTTGGATTTTCAAAAGTCCATATGACCTGACATACTGGATGCAGATATTTGTATGGTTTTTAAATGTTATCAAAAGAAAAGAAGGCAGACAAAAACTGTGGTTTTAACTGCTTCAAACAACACACAACACTAAGTAATGCAATTGATTATATAAGGAGAAATATCTCAAATTCTCTAAAAAAAAAAAAAGATTCCAAAAGAAAGAGATTGTATTTATTTATTTTTCAGGCACTTAAATATAGCACAGAACTCAATAATTTCATTCCAAAGGGGCTCACACTTTTTAAGTGAGCCTAAAACACAAAATGGAAACTAGAGATCTGGGGTAATTCATTGGAAGCTGAGTTTTGGCCAGAATAAATGTGTTTGTTCAGGGTATCTGACCTCACCTGAATCTCCATCAGAGGCCTGTTGCATCAGTATCTGCATGCTACTGAATTTTCTAGGGGCCTTACAATTTGGAGAACTCTAGTCCTGAGTACTTGCTAAAATTTTGAAAGAATGAAGTTTGCTGAGGCCTTGGGATAAATCCACACCACAGTAAGGAGGAGGCAGACAAGGAAGGGTAGGAAGAGAAGGGTAGAAAGAAACAGAAGGAAGACAGAAGGGGAAAGGGGGAGTAAGATGAAACCATGAAGCTTCAAAGTTGAGAAAAAGATCACAGTGGTTTACATTTCAAACGGTAAATCCTAGACTTTGCGAAAAAGTCTTTTACTGCAAATAGGAGCTTGACTTTCTTTTGAATATATGCTATTTCTCAAGCACGTTTCCATTGCTAAAGAACATTTTTAGAGAGCAGCAGGATATTTTTAAAGCAAGCTTTATATTTTTTTGGCTACAAACTGATAAGGTTAATATAGATAAGACTGATTTTCATATTCTTTGAAGCAACAAACAGATAAATTCATAGATTGTTCCAACTTTATTCCCCAGTATACAGAAAATATTTCAGATAACATTAAAAATACATTAACACAAATCATGTTCCTTTTTGAAATTGAAGCTATGGTTTGTATCATTCAGTAAGAAAAGCACAAATAGGCACCTAAAAATAAATATTAACGGCCTGAGCTATTGAGACATTTAAAAGCAAAAGTCTTGATGACTCAGTTTTGAAACTTACAAATCAGATAATTTTCTAAATCTATCTGACCAGGACTGTTCTTCCACCTCTGAGCCTCAGGCAGCCACCATAACCAGAGTGAGGTCTGTACCATAGGGCAATCATTTTTTGCTTCATTGAAGAAAATGTCCCAACAGGCTATGTGAGGAGGAGATCACAATCAGTGTCTGAGACTTCTGTTTTCTGTAGAGTGATTGCCCTATAGAAAAACTTCAGAGGATAAACAAAATTATAGAAAAGGAAGAAAGCAGAGTGAGTGGTTTGAGGAAGCATACTCTGGGAAGTTCCTGAATTCTCTTAGAAGGACATGTAATTAGCTTCAACTTCTGTGAATCGCAATGCCCAAAGCACCAAGGAAAGCTTTTCATCAGTCCCAAGTGTTCTTCCATGCCTCTGGGTCTCAGATACACAAGGAAAATCAAGCTAGCTATAAGGTGTCATAGAAAGTTCATTTATTTGTTTTATTTTACCTAGTTCCCAAACTGTGAGACCTATACTTCTAAAGGGAAAATCATGTTGTTCCAAATATGCTTTTAATCTCTCACAACAAATTATAAGGAAATGTCACAGAAAATGTTGCAATCTCCATAAGATTGCTGTAAGAGCTAAGGACAACAGTTCATTTCAAAGAAATGATATACATTTCTATACCAACAAGCCATCTGCATCTGGTAATACTTTTGACAAGAAAACAGAAGTGGAATGTATTCCTCCCAGGACACAAGCAAATGATATTTTCTACACTGTGTTGACTCTCTACTGACATTAAAGAAAAGAAAAACTTACCTACAGAGTGTTACTTGAATAAGAAGTCTACATGGATAGATACTACAAAATTTAATTAGATTCATAACTTTGGTTACTTAATATAACCAGTGCTTGGGGTTGGAGAAGAAAATAGCATGATGTTATTTTTCTCATTATAATTACTTAAGTATGAGAACTAACATTTTGGGCATGATAACCCATGCTATATATTTAATCAGTTTATATTCAAAAGTCATTTGTTGAGACCTTCCTTAATATTTGATACTGGCATAGATTAGAAGAAATAGAATAAAATTTAATCAAGTAGCATTCCACCGAATTCTCAGTGCCTATAAGCTTTTGGAATGATAAGAAGTAACAAATCAGGTTTTCAACATTGTAAAAAATATACTGGTGAAAAGAGTACTTAGATCATTAAAGTAACAGTTATTGAGCAATGAATTAGAATAAATACTATTACAGTAAATAAACATCATAAATTCTGTTACATGAGTAATAAGATACTTTCAAAGTACAGTTTTCTTTGTATCCTTCCCATTCCCATTTGAAATACATTCAATCTGTTTCAACACACATTATTTTTAAAGATAAGTAAAAATAGCTTTTGTGTTTTATGAGGTGCAGTGGGCTGTTTAAGTACAAGCATAAAATATATAATCATCAAATTGGTGTAGCTAGCATGTCTAACTCCTTGTCATTTCTTTATGCTTGGTAACTTTCTAGTTCTTAAAATAATCTTAAAATTAGATTATTTACATTGTAGTCACTATTAATGGGCCATAGAACATTAGAACTCAGTCCTCTAATCTAAGTATGGCTTGTGCTTGTTGTCCAACCTTTCTTATCCTACCTTCCTGTATTTCTGCTAACTTCTAGTAATGACTACTTTCTGTTAAACGTTGAGAACAATATTTCTTTTAAAATAACATTTTAGATTTATTTATTTTGTGAGCATTTTGACTCCATGTGTGTCTATGCACCATGTGTGTGCAGTGCTCATGGAGGCCAAAAGATGACATCATATCATCTGGGACTGGAGTTACTGGTGTTGTGAGCAGCCATATGGGTGCTGAGAACTCTGTGGAAACAATAAGTGCTCTTAACCCTGAAACATCCCTCCAGCCCCAAAAGAACATTTCTCATATTTATATAAAAAGATAAGTTGTGAAATATCTCTTTGTGTGTCTGTCCAAATTCATTTAATATCCTTCATTTCCATGCATCCAAGAATAAATGACTGGATTCTGTTATTGAATATGGTTATATAAAATTTCAACTCCACACAGACCAGAATTATTTGAGGGCATCTCAATTTGGGCATGGCAGAGATCAGATTGCCCTATAGCTTTGTCTGTGAGATATTGTCAGATTAATGTGGGAGAATTCAGTGAGCTGTGAGCGGCACCATCACTGTGCAGGTGGGCCTGGGCTATGTAAGATAGCAAAAAAAAAAAAAAAAAAAAAAAAAAAGAGCAAGAGCCAAACCCATAAACAACATTCCTCCATGGTCTCTGTTTCAGTACCTACTTCGAGGTTTCTGCCTTGAGTTCCTATCCCATCCACAGTGGTCTGTTACTTAGAAGTGTAAGACGAAAATAAATCTTTTTCTGCATATGTCAGGTTGGACTTTGTGTTTATCACAACAGAAATCAAACTAGAACTAATTGACTCAGTGGTTAAGAGAACTGGCTGCTGTTCTGGAGGAGCGACAATATGTATGTAGTACCTGTATTTGGCAGCTCACAACTGCCTGTAACTCCAGCTCCTGGTAATCCAGTGCCCTCTTCTGGCCTCTGAAGGAACCTCCATGCATATGTCATACACACAGACACACATCTACATGAATAAAACATATTAACAGAGTTTTCTTGTCTCTCCATTTTAAATTTTTCATTATTTTTACTAAGTAATTATAATACAAATTCTGACTAAAGTGAGATAATAACATATTACAGTTTTGATTTATAGTACTATCACATCTAGTAACATTGACCATTTTTAGACAAAGCTAGATTTATATTTTCTTTTTTGAAAAATATATATTCAGAGTACAAGGATGTTTTAAAGAATGTATTTTCTGTTACATTTGTTTGATATTTTTAGTTCATTATAGTTCCTGGATATGAATCTCATCATCCAGTGTATTGTTTCCAGATATTTTTCCATTATCTAGTCTGCCTTTTTACTATGTTAATTTTGTTATGCAAAGCCTATTTGTTTCATAAAATACCATTTATTCACCTTTTCTTTTGCTTTGCATGTATTTGGAATTTTATAAATAAATAAATAAATGATCATTGTCTATATAGATGTGCATGTTTTCTTTTATAGGATATATATATATATATATATATATATATGTCTTTCATTGGGATCGTTGATCTTTTATAAATTAATATTTTGTAAGATAAGGGTCATATTCCATTATTTTTTATATAGATCTCCAGTTTTTCCAGAACATTTTTTGAAGAAGCTCTCCCTTTTACAATGTATGTTCATGGGACCTCTGTTAGAATTCATAGGCTACCAATTAATGGATTTATTTCTGGAATCTATTTTCTACTCCATTGTAAATATCACATTTTTTTCATTAACTGACCTTATATCAAAGGTTTGAATAGAAAATCTAGAGGGTAAAACTTACAGGTGAAAGTCTTCAGGGTTTAGAGATATGCCAAGCCCTTACATTCAACACAAAACTCACAATTTATAGAGGAAAATAATGATACACTAGTTTTCATCAAAATTGAAAATATTTATCTGATTCTGTAGGCTGGCTCCATATTCAGTTGTTTTCTTGGCTCTACAGATCCCTTTCAGTTTCACAAGATCCTGTTTGCAGTGTTGGCACTCTTTCCTGAACAACTGGAGTCATTTTCTAAGATTGTGTTACTGTTTGCACATCTTGAAATATATTTCCTATGTTTTCCTTTCTCAATTTTTCAGTTCCAATAATCACATTAAGATCTTCTATGCTTTGGAATTTATTTGCATAAAGGTTGATTTCATAGATCCATAAAATAATACATATAGCAATATCATAAAAATACAATCAAATCTAAGATACAACAAGGAATAATGGGAAAGGAGGTAAAAAAAAGGTTAAGAAAAGGATAGTGGAACATGGAGAAGTACATTACATATTACACAAAATAATCTTATATATCCCTGTATAATGAAAGTTTTCAAAATTAAAAATTAGAAATATTTTATCTGTAAGAGACCTAAATGGGATAAAAAGTTAGAGTGGGGGACTGACAAGATGTCTCAGTGGATAAAAGTGATCATCCACAAACCTAAACATATGAGTTTGATCCAGAGACCCATATAGTTGAAGGAGAGAACTGATTTCAGAAAGTTATGCTCTAATTTCCATATGTATCCCTTCACAAATGAAAAGAATGGTTAAAGTAAAAATGAGATAACAATAAGTACTGGAAATTTGTGAGATACTGTAGCACTTGTGCATTATTGGTTAAAATTAAATGGCATGTCTACTCTGAAGAGTATCATGTTACTTTAGTAAAACTAAACATAAAACTCTCATATAACAAGCTATCATACTCATGGAATTTATCTTATAGAAAAGCAAACTATGATGCACATAAGAACATGATCCAGGCACAGTAATTCATATATTTAATGCCAGCAATAAGGAGGCTAAAGTAAGAAGACTGTAAAATGTTTAAGATCAGCTATACAAGGAAACCCTGTCTCATAAAATAAAAATAGTACAGATAAATTCATAGCAGCTTTATTTGTAACTATCAAAAAATGGAGACACTTACTCTTACTAGAGTACATACTGTCACAGCCTTGATGGAACTCAGTATGCAAGTTTCTCAAAAAGCTTAGGAATTGATCTACTATACTATGCAGGTATACCACTCCTCGGTGCATTCTCATAGGACTCTATATCCTCCTACAGAGATATTCATTGCTCTGGCTATTCACAATGGCTCAAAAATGGAAACAACCTAGATATCTATCTGCTGGGGATGTCTTTCTGTATGTTGTGAATGTGTTGCTCTGATTGATTGATAAATAAAACACTGATTGGCCCGGATCCAGGTAGGAAGTATTGTATAGGTGGGATAAGCAGAGAGGAGAATTCTGGGAAGTGGAAGGCTGAGTCAGGAGATGCTGCCAGCCGCCACCATGAGAAGTAAGATGTAAAGTATCAGTAAGCCACAAGCCATGTGGCAACTTATAGGTTAATAGAAATGGGTTAATTTAAGACCTAAGAACTAGATAGCCAAGAAGCCTGCTATGGCCATACAGTTTGTAAGTAATATAAGTCTCTGTGTGTTTACTTGGGCCTGAGCAGTTGCAGGCCTGAGTGGGACTGGAGAAAACTCCAGCTACATCTATCAACTGCAGAATGGAAAATAAAATATGTTGTAAATTTAAATAATCTGTTGTAATAAAAAATGGAATTATTCAATTTTCAGGCAAATGGATAGAGTTTGGAATCATCACTATCAGTGGGGTAACCTAGACACAGAAAGACAAATGCTGGAGGTTCTATTTCAAATGTGGAAGCTTTTTTTTGACTCTTTGACTCTTTTTTTTTTATTAAAAATGGATTATTTTCTCAGACGATATATCCTGATTACAGTTTCCCCTCTCTCTATTCTTCCTAGTCTCCCTTGTATCCACTCCATTTCTATCTCTCATTAAAAGAACAGTCTTCTAAGAGAAAATAATCAAATATAACAAAATAAAATACAAGAAGATGAAACAAAAACTTTCATAACAAAGTTGGACATAGCAACCCAACAGGAGGAAAAAGAGTCCCAAGTATAGGCAAAAGAGACAGGGAACCACTTGTTCCCATCATCAGGAGTCCCATAAAAATACTATACTAATAGTTATTTTGATAAATTTATTTAATCTATAATACCCATAGAAGGCAGAAAATTATTAAGGGGCTGTTGGAGCATGGTTCAAGAATGGAGTCATGTAAGCAGATTTCTCATGAGAAATCTCCAAGTGTTTTTGAGAACACTCCAAGAAAACAAGACAAGAGTCTTGTGCCCTGTTTTTTCAAAACATAGAATTATTCTATGAATGTATTTTTATGCTCTGCTGAAGTAGAGTGGATAGGAGCAAGTTTACTTCAGATTGTTCATTGCAACTGACTGTTGTTATTTGTTTATATGCCTCTATGAAAAACATGTTTTGCTGTGTATTGCTTGTTTACTACATGCAGCTTGCCTCACATGTGAGGTTTACCCTTGTGATTGTATACTTTACTCATGAGACTCCTCTCAAACCTCAGAATACAAATTATTTGATGTTCTGAATAAAATTGGCTATTGCAAGTCTTTAGTCTGATTCACTTACAGGCTCCATTTTCCCAAGTGCCACTGCTTCTAGAGCACAAGTGAAGCCGTGAACAGGGACCTGAAGTCAGCCATGAGATAAGAGAGTGGGGACTCTCATAGGATGAGGTGACTAAGAAACCTAGATAGAAACTGAGCAAGACAAGTATTAAAATCACAACTATTAGATTGCTTGGAGGTTGCTCATGATTATAATCTTTGTTTCCAGAAGAAGGAAGTTTAGATACAGAAGTATGGGGCAAAGTCCAAAAGAATATTGAAAAGGCATGTAAATAGTGAGCAAAGAATTACTTAAAAGGCTGCATTTATTTTGGGCCACTTGGATATGAAATGAAACTGTTATTAAAATACTTAAGGAAGATAAAGAAGATATTAATCATGAGGAAGGGATAGATATTTCATTGAATGAATATAAGCTGGATGACCAAACCTTAAAATTGATTCAAACAAAGGGGGCAAGAGGGAGAGAGAGAGAGAGAGAGAGAGAGAGAGAGAGAGAGAGAGAGAGAGAGAGAGAGAGAGTTTCCCTGCTCAGGAAAAGTGGAAAGTAAAACAGTGTCACAGATAACTATGCTGGTAACACTCCCTCACCTGTTATTAGTTAATGATGTGTTACATTCATTTATGCTATGGAATATTTTTTAATGATGCAAAGATGTGTTGCATTCTTTTATGTTGCATTTAATTATATGCAGCTGTGTTTAATAAAGAGCTGAATGGCCAATAGCTAGTCAGAACAAAGGTTAGGTAGGGCCAGCAGGCAGAGAGAATAAATAGGAGAAAAGGAGGAAAGGAGGCTACTGGGGGCCAGCCACCCAGCTACAAAGTCAGATACAGAATAAGAAGGAAAGAAAAGATATACATAAATAAGAAAGGTAGAAATCCCAGAGCGAAAAGGTAGATAGAGTAATTTAAGTTAAGAAAAACTATCAAGAAATAAACCAAGTTAAGGCCAGGCATTTTATAAGTAAGAATAAAACTCCATGTGTTTATTTGGGAGCTAGGTGGCAGGCTCCTAAATAGTTAAAACAAAACAAAAAACTCACCTCTGCATTACTATAGCCTCCTTTAGATACATATTCTCCATTACCTGAAAATGGCATTAAATCATGGGGTGAGTAATTCAATAAGCAATATAATCTTAAATTCTCTCCACTTTTTGATGAGGATGTTAAGAGAGGCTGTGAGAATGCTAACTTACAACCTAGGCAAGATAGGTCTCATGAGCTGTGCTTGACATTTCCAGTGCACTATTTAAAACTCTAAAAGAATAGACGGCACTGTACAGTCTTCACATATACATCCAGAGGGAAGAATGGAATCACAACTACTTTAATCCAGACTAAAAGAAGTATTTGTGTATCATGTGGCTCCAACACTTCCTTCCTCACTAAATTCTCTAGTACAGGTATTACATCACACCATAAAGGCCAGTAAATACTAGTTGTTTACCTTACTCTTCTTGCTCAATTTGTAAATCAGGGGAGGACCTAATGTTAACAATATGGATTTTATCCTTGCTTTAATATATTAACTTTAACTAACAATCAGTCTTTAGCAGTATTATAGAACTCTACAGATTTTCAAATTTCATTTGCAGATTACAATGTAAGGATAGGAAGTCATTATCCAGATGGTAAGCTATGAAATTTTTGCATAGGAGCTGAATTTGTGATTTCAAAAGTTGTCCAAACTTCTCCCATTCCACAGGCAGATACTTACATTATTGCTATGGGATGGTCTGTATGTCAAATTGCTCTGATTTGTCAATAAATTAAACACTGATTAGCCAGTGGCTAGGCAGAAAGTATAGGCAGGCCTAACAGAGAGTAGAAAAGAAAGAACAGGAAGGCAGAAGGAGTCACTGCCAGCTGCCGCCATGACAAGCCGCATGTGAAGATGCTGGTAAGCCACGAGCCTTGTGGCAAGGTATAGATTTATGGAAATGGATTAATTTAAGATATAAGAACAGTTCGAGCTGGGCGGTGGTGGCGCACGCCTTTAATCCCAGCACTCGGGAGGCAGAGGCAAGCGGATCTCTGTGAGTTCGAGGCCAGCCTGGGCTACCAAGTGAGTTCCAGGAAAAGGCGCAAAGCTACATAGAGAAACCCTGTCTCGAAAAACCAAAAAAAAAAAAAAAAAAAGAACAGTTCGCAAGAAGCCTGCCACAGCCATACAGTTCTTAAGCACTATAAGTCTGTGTGTTTACTTGGTTGGGTCTGAGCGGCTATGGGACTGGCGGGTGACAGAGAGAAGCTCTCCAGCTACACATTATTGATGGCTTTTCTAAGGATATAGGAGAGATTCACAGTCTATCTGTACATCAATCTATTAATACTTCTTTTTCCTCAGCCCAGTAGGTAGAACTATCTGTCTTGATTCATCTATTATGGTTAACTCATGAACCCTTAAATATTGCTTCATATTCTGCTTGTGTTTAAGAATTATTTCCAGAAACATACTCCTGTACACTCTAACCTCCCTGGTTTCATTGCAGAAGGACATATAAGCAAGCTGATTCATTAACTTGCCCTATTTTTACTTCTCCAGAAGAAAATTTGGAAGGGGTATGCGCCTGTCATTGCAGATGGGTCCATTGAATCATTACGGTAGGGGACAAATTAGGGCACGTGATGTGTGATGTTTTAATTGTGTTCTAACAAAAAAAAAGCAAGGAGTCAGAGGGTAGAACTAGTCAGAGGGTGACCAAAATTAACTGTAGAGGTTTGGAGGACCATAGACAGAGAGGAGACAGAAAGTAGTAAGGCAGGGCTGAGAGAGGATCTCAGCCCTTTTGGACAGAGGAACAGTAGAGATAGGAGGCAACTGGTGGCTGCTCCCTTCTCTGATCTCTCAGATTCTAACCCTATATATTGGACTCCTAATTTTTTATTAATAAAGATTAATTAGATTAACACTTCAAGGGTAGATTAGATTAAAATAAAGTTGCTGTGGGATGTTCTGTATGTCCTGTGGGAGCCCTTCTTGGGTTCTTTGTAGTGTTACCCAGCAGGTCCGCATAGAGGATGATTAGGACCATGGGCCTGAGTGCAGGTGTCTGAGATGGTCTGCACTTGGCTGTGCTGGGGGATGGTCTGTATGTCAAGTTGTTCTGACTGATCAATAAATAAAACCTGATCGGCTGTGGCTAGGCAGGAAAGATAGGCGGGACTAACAGAGAGGAGAAATAAAAGGACAGAAAGGCAGAAGGAGACGCTGCAGCCGCTGCCATGACCAGAGACACTGCAGCCGCCGCCATGACCAGAGACACTGCAGCCGCCGCCATGACCAGCAGCATGTGAAGACGCCAGTAAGCCACCAGCCGATGGCAAGGTATAGATGTATGGAAATGGATCAATTTAAGATAAAAGCACAATTAGCAAGATAAGGACAGTTAGCAGGAAGCCTGCCACGGCCATGCAGTTTGTAAGCAAAATAAGTCTCTGTGTTTACTTGGTTGGGTCTGAGCGGCTGTGGGACTGGCGGGTGACAAAGATTTGTCCTGACTGTGGGCAAGGTGGAAAACTCTAGCTACATAAAGTATATGGATGTATAAAATTATCCAAAAGAAAAAAGAAATTCCAAGAGACCAAACCCAGATTTGTGACTTATGATTTTATATATTTGTTTGCTTTTTTAAGATTTATTTATTTATTATGTATACAGTGTTGTATCTGCATGTGTGCAGAAGAGGGCACCAGATCTCATTATAGATGGCTGTGAGCCACCATGTGGTTGCTGGGAATAGAACTCAGGACCTCTGGAAGAGCAGCCAGTGCTCTTAACCTCTGACCTAATCTCTCCAGCCCCAATTTTGTTTTTTTTTGGGGGGGGGATTTATTTGTTTGCTTGTTTATTATCATTGTTGTAGGAGATATATTTTTCTAAATCTATCCTAAAATTTCACAGATGTACATAATACATTTTTATCATATTCATACCTACTTGTCTAATAAGCTCTCATCTGTGCAAATGCTTCTTTATTAAAATTCCCTTTTTTTATGGGCTGGAGAGATGGCTCAGCTGTTAAAGGCTAGGCTCACAACCAAAAAAAATTTTCCCTTTTTTAGTTAGGGTTGTTTTGGTTTTTGTTTGTTGTTGTTCTTTTTGTTTTTGCTGGGAAGAGACATCATGACCATGGCAACTCTTATAAAGGAAAACATTTAATTGGTGTGGCTTACAATTCAGAGGATCAGTCCATTATCATCCATGGCAGGACACATGGTGCTGGAGAAAGAGCTGATCTTGATCCACAGGTAACAGGAAGTGAACTGGGACACTGGCATGACTTGAGCATATATGAGACCTCAAAGGCCACCCCCACAGTGACACCCTTCCTCCAACAAGGCCACATCTATTGCAACAAAACCATACATCTGAATAGTGCCATTCCCTCTGAGCTTATGAAGGCCAATAACATTCAAACTACCACAGTCCCTTTTATTTTGATTTATGCTCACTGGGTATAAGCAGGGCTGTCCAGAGGAATATGTGTATGGAGAAGGGGAAATGCAGCAATTTCAGCTGTATAAAATGATTTTAAAATATAGAAAAAAAAAAGAAATTATGTTGTGAGTTCTTCAAATGCTATATTTCCAACATGGAAGACCACAAAATAGTATTTTTTAAAAATCTCCCTTGTGCGCATAGAAACAAACAATGCAAGTAAAATATTTCTAAGTCAGAATCAACAGTTCACAACAAAAATAGTATCAGGTTAGAATTGTTGTTTGCATGGTTGAAAGAAAACATTACCAGAAAGTTAATTAAGAAAATAATATACATAAATAATAAAATTATAATCAATTCAATTGATGTCACTATATTTTGAATATTGAGCAGGAAATATTTGTAAAAAAATTCTTCCCACATTTAAACCTTATAAATATAAATTGCACATACATATAGCAAAAATGTATAAAGAAAAAATTATCAAATTTGAGAGCAATTAACATTGAACTTAATAATATGAAAAAATACTGTATTTATGTATGAAAACATTAGTCCTAAAACTTAATAAAATAATATTAACAAAAAATAAGCAATTAAAATAAAACACTCCACTTATGAACAGTATCAATAATAAAAATTGATCTAAAAGTTTTAACCAAAGGAAAAATAAATAATTATTCTGTATTGGAGCTGCAAAATATTTAAAAACTGACTTGGAGGATGTGATATCCCATCTAAATTACATGGGAGAGTAGATTCATGATTAAAACCAAGGGGAGAATACAACCACAGTTAGCTATGCAATTCAAGCCCATTTTAAAAACATATGCAGTTCACAACATGGAAACTGAAAGCACGTCTATGGGGTTTACAGTGGAGACATTGGTTTGGACTTGAATGATCTGAGAGCTATGAACTTTAAAATTAGCTGTTTGTTTATCCTTGCCAACCAAAGCCACAATTCATTTGAATGAGAAGTGTTGGGCTTTCAATTGTACTTCTGGTAGGATTCTATGAGAACATGTTTGTGAGGGCGCTGAGACAAGATGCCAGAAGGAAATGCTAGGCAAAGCTTCCAGGCTGACCCATTGATGACAGCTTTTCTCTTCTCCCTTGGTGAACAAAGGAAATTGACCTGGAGGTGGGTCCCACATGTGTGCTTTTAAGGAGATGTGCATACAGAGGTGAAATCTGTTTCCTTGGCACCCTGTCAAAGAAAGCAGCATAGTGATCTGGTGATGTGTTTTTCATGTGTCTTCTAAACCCACAGCCTTTACAATCTTCCAGAATATCATAACTACTCCACAGCCTTGTCTGTTTAATACTAGTGCCTGGGCCCTAGACCCACAGCAGTCGCACAAACTGACCAGGCCCAGAACTCTATTACCTTTGATGATCTGTTCCTGCATTTAACCCCAGAGGAGTTACAAAAAGTATAACCCTCAGAGACTCTTATACTTTGATGTGATGAAAAATATTACTAGTGATGCACTCTTCCTGAGAATTCCTTTTTCAAGATCAAGTCCAGGTTTCCAGCCCAAGACATCAAGCAATATTCAGTGGGATTCCTGGTTCACCAACCTTCTAATGGAGAAGAGGAGAAAGGAATGAGCCCATTCCTGTCCTTTCCACAACAGTGAGCTTGCTGACAAACCATCTGAGTAGAGGTTTCAGTACCAGCAGCAAAGGTGAGGCATCTTCAGGCAAATCCTTGCATTCCAGATGACTATCTATGTCAAATCTCTGAGACAGTCACGAGAGAGTTGTTGCTCCTCGTTGTGAAGCAGGGGATACCCCCTGAGTGACAGCTGCACTATACATGTAAGTCATTTTAGAGACAGTTCCGCTTCATTTTACATCAGAATGATGCTGAATTGAATAGCAGGGAAGGAAGCAAGCCCTCATATGTGACAAGTAGTAGATTACTGAGGCCAGAGAAGGCCTTGACTTGCAGTGTACTTGTCCATTTCCAGGCCACTCAAAACACTGAGATGTGACACAGAGGCCCCGAGCATAGGGTGGGCTTTTACACTAAAATAAGGTACAAATGTGGGATATGTAAGACATTTTTCATCAAGGAAAAAGGCTGCATTGAGCACCAGGCATTACACAAACAAAAGTGTAGAGAAGGTGGAAAGTCCTCCCTATCTGAAAATACACTCAGAACACAAACTTTCACAGTGGAGAAAGGCCTCCTGAGTGTAAGAGTTCTGGGGCCAGTTTGACTAGTGAAGTTACAGTTAGCGCAGGCAAGAAACTTCCTAGGTGCAATGAGTGTGGGAAGCTCTTCATTAAGAAAACTTCCCTTACAGTACACAGAAGAATTCACAATGGAGAGAGGCTTTATTGTGGAGTGAATGTGGGGAAGCCTTTATCTGTATGTTGAAACTTAACATACACCAGGAAGTTCACACCAAGGCAACAATGGTCCAAGGAGAAAATTCTCCAGTGGAAACTAGCCACAACCACCACAGGGATCCCACTGGAGTAAGACTACATGTGCTTAGTAAATGTGGGACTCAGCAGCACGTGTCCCATTTGATTACTACATGAAAGGTCACCCTGGCTGAAGATCTCATGGTTAGAGAAGCTTGGTGACTGTGGCACATTAAGCTCCTTTCAAATCAGAGACATCACAATAGAGAGCTTCCAAGTGAAAGGACTGTACTTTATTATTTAGAATGTACTGTGTCTTTAGGAATTGTGGGTGGAGATTTTTGTGTGTTCTAAACCTCCTGGCAACTCCTGCTTCCTTCTCCTCTGTTGGCATTAATGTAGACGTGTATATTCCCACTGAAAACACCTGAGCTGGGATCTGTTGCAAGGGTCAGATGCTTCCCATTTTCATGGGCTCTTGACTATTTGATAGCCAAGATGTATTTCTCTAGCCTCCAAACTATTCTGCCTGTGAATTTCTTGTTCTATACTGGATTGATTTGTGAAATGGCTTCTTCCATTCTTTGTTTGTTGTTGTTTAACCTTTCTTAGTATTTATTCACTATGATTGAGAAAAGAATTCTGCTTTCTCAGCATTAAGGTTTGGGATCCTTGGTGTGGGGGTATTAACAGCTGCTGGTAGCAAAGGCCATGGTAGTGTACAGGAGGTGACAACTAGTGTTCAAGAGGTCAACCTATCAGAACCAAGGATTCTGGTGGATGAAAACATCATGAAAAGCATTTTGGAATTACTGCCTTCTGAATAAATTGGCTGTTTTTGTTGTAAATGTCTTGTGCAATTACAGCTATGATGTCTCCCCATTACCATGCATTTTCATAAAATGTATACATGTAATTTCATGATTATGTCTCTATCTTATGGGCACATATATCTGTGGGTGGTCAGGAAGATGACTTTTCATTTAGCTGTATAATTTTGATATATAAAAAATATACTAGGATATGCTTCATAGCCAGATCCGTTGTCCCACAAGAATGTAGACACTTAAGGCCTGCTTTGTTCCTCTTGCTCAGAGTAACACAGAAAATAATAATCTCTCCTCAATCTAACACAAAATGCACACATTTAGCTCATTTTTTATCTGAGAGCAAGTTCAAACTAGACTAAAGGCCTTTGTATATAGATCATTAGTTTAAAACTTAAAAGTTATGCACTAGGTCAGTTGCAAGTGTCTACCAAGGTTACTGATACAAAACACCCTAAGAAAAGTCTGCCAAGTCTTCACCTGCCAAGTCTGCTGATAAAAACCTATGTAAGATTTCTTGGGGAAATTATAGGCTTTTATGTGAACATCTTATGATATGCATGTAGATAGCATGATTTTTGTTCCATTTTCCTAGGATGTACTTAGCAGTGAAAAGTAGGTTTCTCCTGATTCTCCCCAAAAGTCATGCTACCTGTAGGCCAAAAGTGATATGCAAATTGATCTCATCAAGCCTATGTGGGAAGCACAGTCAATCTATTTCATGTTTTCATGCATTAAATGCCTTTAGGGTTTCTTACTTTCAAATTTGTTAAGTTTAAGATGAAAGTTCAAAGCCGGGCGGTGGTGGCGCACGCCTTTAATCCCAGCACTCGGGAGGCAGAGCCAGGCGAATCTCTGTGAGTTCGAGGCCAGCCTGGGCTACCAAGTGAGTTCCAGGAAAGGCGCAAAGCTACACAGAGAAACCCTGTCTCGAAAAACCAAAAAAAAAAAACCAAACAAACAAAAAAAAAAAAACAAAGATGAAAGTTCAAGTTTTCTGTCTTTAAATGTTTAAGCTTTAGTTCTTCAAGTAAATAACTGATAATTGCCATTCTACTTAAACGTTCTCAAATAGGATTGGGCATATCTTGTTTAGAACAGTCACCTTTTCAAAAGTACAAGTAAAATAATAACACAATTTAAATTCCAGAAAAAGGGAGTAAGGGGCTTTCAATACAGCTTAGTATTCAACAATTTGTCTTGAGTATGTGAAACCCTGACTTCAATCCCAATACCATAAAAACAAAACAAACCTAAATTTCATGTAGAAATAGCTTACACTGTCAGTATTGGTGAGGACTGTTGCCCCAGAGAATATATTCCAACTCTCAAGGGGGAAGCATTCAAATTTCTTAGGGCAGTACTTCTCTGAGAAGAAACTTAGAAATTCTCAGGACATATGTAAGTCTCATCTCTTGTGACAAGAATTGATATAAATGTATTTTGAACTTTTCTCAGTTCCTTGGCTCTTTACATTATAGCTATAACTACGTAGACAAGAACTCCAAGATAGAGAGTCTGTCTTTCTGAAATGAGTCCTTTGTTACTTAGCAATTGTTCAAGTGGATATTTACTTCTTTGTTTTCCATTGCTTTTTCCATGTAAGCATATCCCTCTTCCTTATCTGTGAAGCTGGAAATACTTGAGTGAGTATAGAATTTATTGGTTTTCTAAGACAAAACAGAAATTCATATTCTAATGTTAAACTAAGTGATCTCAACACTACTGTTAGCATATAAGTGGAATATATTGAATTGTTAAGTTTTAGATTGCACCATTTAAAGTTTTATTTTTTTATTTAAGAGTTTTCTTTATTCATTACATACCAACCACAGATACCCCTCTCATTCTTCCTCCTGCTTCCCCCTAGCCTTTTTCCACTGTCCCATTCCCCCATCCCCTCCTCCAAAAGGGTAAGGCCTCCCATGGGGAGTCAGCAAAGTCTGGTACATTCAGTTGAGGCAGGACCAAGCCCCTCCCTCCTGCACCAAGGCTGGACAAGGCGTCGCTATTTTATTTACTCTTCTTCTCTCCTACAATACATCCCAAATACACCTTCCTCTCCTCCTAACCCTCCACTACCCATATCCCCCAGGTAGAATTTTAAGAAGTTTTACCATGCATTCACATTTAAGGTAACTGGTACTTGTGCATTCCCCAAAGACACCATTTTGTAATCTTTGTAATCTTTTCTTCTTCTTCACTGAGAATTCCTCATCTAAGTATAAGCATTGGTTGTTTTTTGTTTTTTGGGTTTTATGTTTGGTTTTGTTTTTTGTTTTTATTTTATTTATTTATTTTTTGACAGGGTTTCTCCATGTAGTTTTGGTGCCTGTCCTAGATCTCTCTCTGTAGTCCAGGCTGGCCTCAAACTCACGGAGATCCACCTGGCTCTGCTTCCATAGTACTGGGATTAAAGGCGTGCGCCACCACTGCCTGACAATTGCTTTTTTTTTTTGACATCATACATAAGTTTGAATTCTAGAATTTTGTGTATGTAGAAGTGTGCAGTCTGTGTTTACATTTTTTCTTGCTCCTTCCTTTAAGCATAATTGTTTTGGATTAAACATAATATTGAATAAATAATTGTTTCATTCCTGTTTTCCACTGAGTAATACTTCACTGTGTTAGGTAACTGTAAGATGATATCACTTAAGGTAAAGCTCTCATAAAGTAGTGAATTGTTACTGACTTACAAAACAAAAGTTACTCTCCACAAGACTCTCATGTTATGTTCTGTTTCTGTTAAGAATCAGGATACAGATATGTTTGAGAGCTATTATTCTGCCTTTAATACAAGTCTTCTATTGTCATTTTACTGCTGTTTACTACCCCTTTAAAAGGTCTGGTAGCAACATATTTTCTTGGTGTTGCTTTGTTTGATATTTACCCTAGTGCTTTCTTTGTGAGGATATGCTTAGTAGATATATTTTGTGTGTTACATTTATTTTTCAATGCTTTTACTTCTTTCTAGTTTGTATGACAGCAGATTAGGTTTTTGGCTATTCTTGAGTTATCTTTCTCCGTATTCTAGGTTTTTACTTGCTCATTTTTATTCTTTAGCAGTTTCATAAATGAATTCGGTTCTTTATATCCCCATTACTCTTTTTAGGAAATATTTGATTTATCTTAATTTGGATTTTGGTGAGATTCTCTGTTTGTTAGCTTCCCTGATGTAAGTCATTCTTGTTTTTGCTTTCATAAAATTTGAGAAGCCTTCTGAATGATTTTATGTAGCTATGCTTCTCTCCTTCTAGAATTCTAGCATACAAATTCTAGTTTTTCTTATGGGCTCTTTCATCTTTAATGTTATATTTATTTAATTCAATGACAGTTTATTTTACTGTTCATATCAGACAAAATATATCAATTTATCTTCAGTTTATTGCTTTTAACCTATTATCTCCATTCTATTATTGAGCTCATCCAGAAAGATTTCTGGTTTTCATCTATTACTTTTTAGTTATTGTTTCCTTTATTGCGTTTTTAATAAGCTGCATCCATATGTTAAGATTTCTTTTTGTTTCCTTTGTTTTGAAAGGCACCATAATTATTTATATTTAAAATTCCTACCTAATCATAAATCCAACACTAAATTTGACATTGGCCTATGTTCTTTGTTCATATTTCTTTTTTGCTGATGCATTGAATATTTTTCTGCTTTATTCTGGATATCCTGGGCACTATAGTAGGGGATTATATGTCCTATTTAACTGTGATGTTCAGTTTGATATGGATGTTTAGCCTCTTGCTGGACCCCAGACATCACTCTCCCCAAAGTGGAATTTGATTCCTAATTCATTACTTTACAAAAGTGAGATGAAAATTCAGTTACCTCTCTTCATCTAGTAACACTATCCTGTTCAATGTATTGTATTGGTTCTAACTTACCGACTCTGAATGAATATTAAGTTGAGCTCCTCACTGTGTCTCTTTTGATGCCACTGTATTTTGTAGCTACAGGTAGCAGAGACTCAGCTTCCTGATGAACCTCATGTTAGAAAATTAATAGAAGAAAATGGAATGTCAAGTAAGTCACTTCCTATAATTTTATTGCACTTCGTTCTTACAGAAAGGGCATCAATGTTCTATTTCCCATGATAATGGTACTTCACTGAGAATAGTGAAATTTGTTAGTAATTACGCATTTAGCATTTCATTCATACTTACTTTATCCAAGTAGGAATGTAAAGTATGGCAATGATGTAGAATTTGTCCTACTCACCGTATTCTGGATATGGGGAAATGGAAACACTATTGCCAATAGCTGATTGAAAATGTATCAATGCCCCGCTCAATCTTCTAATGTCCAAAGCAGTCCCCCTAAGTGGTAGGGCCAATGATATTGTCCTAAATGGTAGCCTGGTCTCATCTCAGGCTGGACTCAAAAAACAGCATTCCTCGGAAATTTTGTGAAGTGGGATTTTGTTTGTCAAAAAAAAAAAACATTACTTCCCTCATCTGCCCCCACAGTTCACTACTCCAGGAATGGGGCATCTACTTCCGTATGGACTCAAATAATCCCCCAAAAGGTCAAAGTCCCTATGCTACTCCCAACTTTTCCTGGCTCACAGTTCCCCTCTCACTAATTCTAATTCCCAGGATTATCCAAGACTCTGTCTTTAAAACTAGCAAGGAACTCCCTGCTTTTTGCTCTTCTCTCTGCCTCCCCACAAGAGACAGCCTGTGGGAGCCCGTTCTCAGGTTCCTCGTGGCTTTACCCAGCAGGTCCGAATAGAGGATGATCAGGACCACGGGCCTGAGTGCAGGTGTCTGAGATGGTCTGCACTTGGCTGTGCTGGGGAGGAGGTCTTTTGCTCCACCCCTTGGCATCTCTATAAAAACCCTGGGCCAGAGACAGTCCGGGCCCATTGGAATAGGTTCCAGGCCCTCTCGAGGCTATCCTTTATTTTCTATCTGTTTATCTCCTCAAGATTCTCCGCTATAAATCCTTCTATCTAATATTTCCTGCTACTTGCACTCAAGAAAACTCTGGGAAACTGTGGGGGTGGTGGGTAAACACCCCACACTACAAGAGACAGCCCAACAATTTTGATTGTCCAATAAACCCTTATTTCTATTTACAGAGTGGTGTAGTTCAGTAGTTTCACCATGTCCTCATCTACATCTGTCTGATGCCAAAATCAGGGGGCAACACTGAGCCACCAAAAGCCCCATCCCTCCTAACTGAACCAACTTGCTAAATTGACCTTTCTGAGAATGGTTCATTTGCCGATTTCTTCCACCTGTCATACACTAAATCTAGAGTCCATTGCTTCAGCTGCTTTACCTGCCCTACCCACTTATCTACCCTCACCCACCTGGGAGATGCCTGTTCTCTCTCTCTCTCTCTCTCTCTCTCTCTCTCTCTCTCTCTCTCTCTCTCTCTCTCTCTCTCTCTCTCCCTCTCTCTCTCCCCCGCTCTGGCCTTACTCAACTTGTTGGTTAATGAAAAACATACCAGTATACCAGGAAGCCTCCCTATTTCCCACTGGGCCTTCTGCCGCTTGGAAAGTGGTGCATTTCCATGCTAATCCTGGGCATCTCTCTGATAAAGTCTCAACCCCTTGGAGACCCTCAGATTGAGACTCTGTTCTATGGTGCTTACCCCTCACTATTTTGCCCTCCCTGTGTTCCTGCTCCTACATTACCCTGGAAATTCTTTACTGGCCACCCTTTCTCAAGGTTGTTTCCCTTCCTCCTTCTAGCTAAACATGGGTTCTTCCCATTCACGATTAGACTCAATTACTCCTCTTGTCGATGTTCTCTAATCTCTTCCCCTCCTCAGAATCAGATACCATTGAGGGTTGCCATCTTATTTTTTTTTTTACTGCAATATGGCTTGGCTGTAATACAAGCTTGGCAATCAGTCTCAATGGCCAGAATATGACATATCCAATTTCCAAATTCTGACAAATTGTGGCAACTTCTGCTACTGCACATGCAAATGATACAAAAAAATCCCTTGTCCTTAAGTTTCTTTGTTCTATATTCTGAAAAACATTATCTCCAAGCCTTCTATGTTCTCTTCTCTCAGCCCTCCCTCTTATCATGGAGTTCAGTATTACAGAGATTAAAATTTCTTTGGGGTATGGATAACATTGGAAAATTATCACATATTTTACTCTACTGAAAAGCTGGCTCTGGAGATGCGATTTTTGCCTGCCTACTTTAGACTCAAGCATGTCTGCTTAAAGGTTTCTTTCAAACCCTCTGTTCTATGTCAGGCTGGTCCCTGATTCTATGACATGCAGAAGCAGAACAAAACAGATCAGTCCAGGTAAGAAAGAAAACTATGTCCAATAGAGGTTATTAGTGCTTATCTAAGTATTTAGTTCTTTTAATACTGTCTCACCCCTCCCCAGCTTTTCTTGGTTTTGTTTACTAAAATGTTCTCCAATTACATTTATAGTCGCGTGGGTATCTTTGAAGATTTTGCTGAAATGTAAACTTTATCTTAAGATCTGTAAGATCATTGAGAGTGTGAATTTAAAATCCTAAAAAGGAAAAAGTTAGCCTAAAATTTATAGCAAAAACTGGGATGAAAGCTATAAGTTTATGTTTAGAGAATCTTAGTTTGCTACAGCATACCATATATGAAACTGGGATACAAACTTGTTTAGGACCATAGATTTTATTAGACTAAGAAGGTAATAACAAGTCTCTATGATACTTTGGATAAGGATAGTTTTTTTGTGTGTTGACTTTTGTCCTAAGAGTAAAAGAATCCCATGAATTTTATGAGGATAAAACCATTAACAATTTTTACTGACATTAGAACTTACAAATAACATGTTTGCTGATTAAGATTTATGAATTCCTAAAATATATTCAGGCGGACAGAAACCCTTGAAAGATACTGTCTAACCACTTACATCTTTGCTAACTTTGCTAAGATTTAACTATTTGGAGTAACTCTACAGAGACAACTAACCAAGCTCAAAAGGAACTCATTCATGAACTTTATACCAACAGCTATGGAACCTGCATGGGACCAAACTAGACCCTCTGCATACAGGAGACAGTTATGTTGCTGGGTCTGTTTGAGGGGCCCCTGGTAGTATGATCAGGATCTATCCCTGGTGCATGAGCTGGCTTCCTGTATCCCATTACCTATGGTCAGACACCTTGCTCACCTTTGATGCAGTAGGGAAGGGCTTGGTCCTGCATGAACTGAATGTACCAGGCTTAGCTGTCCCCCCATGGGAGAACTTACCCTATTGAAGGAGGGGATGAGAGGTGGGTCTAGGGAGAAGTGGGGGTGGAGAGAGCGGGAGGAGGGATGAGAGGGGGATCTGTGGGTGGTATGTAAAATGAATTAAAAATTTTAAAAGATTTAACTATTTGGAGTAACCCAGTCATATAAAAAAGTGTGATATCTTGTAGAAGTACACTATAGAAGGATCAGGAAAATTAGGTTCCCATTCTCTCCATGAATTGTGTCATAGTCAATGTTCTATTGCTGTGAAGAGATACCATGACCATGGCAATTCTTATAAAGAAAAACGTTTAATTAGGACTGGCTTGCAGTCCACAGGTTTAGTCCATTATCATCATAATAGAAAGTATGGTCATACACAGACAGACTTGGTGTTGGAGACACAGCTGAGAGCTCTACATCCAGATCAGCAAGCAGCAAGAAGAGAGAAAACCACTGAGGCTGAGTTGAGCATTTGAAACCCCAAAGCTTATCCCCAGTGACACACTTCCTGCAACAAGTCATTCCTACTCCAACAAGGCCACACCTCCAAATCACTGTCAAGAAGTACCACTTCCTAATGACCAAGCATTCAAATCTATGAGCCTATGGGGGCCATTCTTATTCAAATCACCACAGACTGTATTTGTGGTTTCAAGTTTATTTTGATACTACTAAAGGATCTTCAGCTCAAAACTTATGATTTAAGGCTCAAATTCAATAGAAATAAAATTATAAAATCCTAATCTTATAAAAGTTTATTGTAAACTTTAAAGGTAATTAAGACATACAAGCCAATGGTCAGTTATCTTACAAATCGTCAAATTCCTTAATGTATTTGGAACAATGTTTGTAATCATGCCAAGTACAAATAATTCACAGAGACAATCTTGCCCAAACTATGGCCAGGCAGGACACTTGAAGGTTGACTCCCCCAAGTTCCTCCTCTATGGGAAAATCTTTAAGATCTTCTGGGCCTTGCAGCCAAAAACTGACACTGCCCTGGGACCTTGGCTCTCGGCAAAGCCATGATTCCCATGGAGGATCTCAGATTAACGGTCCAGACAGCCTGTACATTTCCATCATTTTTAAATGAAATGGACACTACTTGGTCCATACTTCCCACTCACTCCAGTAAATTTTATCTTTCTCAAGCTCTTTGTTCTTTTTCCTGCCAGGGTATTTCATTCTTATTACTGATGACTGTTGATGTTTATAGTTATAACTGTTTATAGTCATAACTGTTCAGGCCTTATTTTAGCTATACCACAAAGACATAAGTCTGCTTGAGCTGTTCGCAGACACTTGTTGACT
Source organism: Peromyscus maniculatus bairdii (assembly GCF_049852395.1). Classification (NCBI taxonomy): domain Eukaryota; kingdom Metazoa; phylum Chordata; class Mammalia; order Rodentia; family Cricetidae; genus Peromyscus; species Peromyscus maniculatus. The sequence goes on from NC_134875.1 coordinate 104,398,135, forward strand.
TTCCTCTCTACAATGAGGACTTCAATAAAAATTAAAACAGGCAGTGGTCTTGCTGATATATCCAAAATTTTTATCTCATTTTTGGCAACTTTAAAAGATTTCATGTAGGATTCAATGATTCATTACTTGGATCCATCTCTTAAAGCTCAAATGCACTCCAGAACTCTCACATGATAAGTACTCCAGTGGTCCTGCAAAACTGAAGAGCCCCAGACTTTCAGACAGCCAAAAAAGGAAGCACTTGTCTCTTCCTCAGTGAAAAATCATGCAACTATATGAACAGGTCTGGCCAAGTGGAATAGAGGATTAAATACTGGGGTGGCTCATAAACTACAGTCTCCAGGGCGAAACTCCTATGCGGGGGTTCTCCGTTTTGTCTCCCTTGAGCCCCTGGCTCCTCCTTCTCCTTGGCCCATTAGTATCAACACTTCTTGCAATAGTTGTTATGATATTGCATGCCAGGGACCCCCCAGCTGGCCTGACCAGGATGTCCCGCAAGTGAGGACACATACTGGGCAGATGCAGCCAAGTGTGGTGGGCAGCTGCAAGGCATTCACAACCCAGGCACTGCATCTTCATCTGCATTAAAATGAGTTTATTATAACAGAGAGATGAAAAGGAAAAGAGGGAAAAACAGAAAAAAGAGAGAAGAAGAGGGGAGGAGGGGTCAAGGGTGCACCCCTCATGGGAATGGGAGAGAGTAGAAGAGAGAGAAGGGAGGGGTTTTTCCTTAAATCAGGCTCTTACATCAGGATGCAGGGTGGCCCCAAGGGGCAGGTTTCCAAGAGGCAAATTTCCAAGGAGTAGGTCAGAATATTAACAATAGTGATTGCTCCCTGTCTCTTCAGTTTCATTCAGGAAAGAATTGGTGAAATTACCCAGTCAGTAAATCAGATGTTTCTGATGGAATTTCAACAGGTCTCCTTCTGTCACCTCCCAGCTTGAGCCCCTGCTTTTAACCAGCAATCCAGACATTCCCCTCCCCCACTTTCTCAAGCCGCAATTCAGCCAGACTACTCCTGTAGCCCCTTATCTTAGCATCAACAAAAAGCTGGGATGATAGGTCCTAAATGGCAGGCTGGCCTCAGCTCAAGCTGGCCTCTGACTGAGTAAACAAGAGGGTGGCTACCTAAACTTAGCATTCCTCAGAAATCTTGTGAAGTGGATTTTTGTTTGTCAGGAAAAGCCATTACTTCGCTTATCTGCCCCCAACCATTCACTACCTGTACCAATGGGGCAGCTACTTCGATTGACTCAAGCAACAGCAGCGGAACTGGTCTCCATGCCAACTCCAGGTTGTTCTGTCCCACAATCTCCCTCCACTAACTACTCAGACTTCCAGGCTTATGGAGCTTATGCTTATAAGCTGCAACTTGTCTCGTTAAAACTGGCAGGGTTCTCCATACATTTTGCTGTTCTCTCTGTCCCCCGAGAGACAGCCCTACAATTTTGATTCCCCAATAAACCTTCCTTTCTATCCAAAGAATGATACACTTTGGTGGTTTCACTGCACCCTTGCTTAGAAGCCTTACAAGTACAGGGTGGGACAATTGGAAGGAAGCCTGTTTTCATTGAAGGAATCACTGAAGATCATCTACTAACATCAACACTACCATTCCTGTGTGAAAAACAGGAAACTCAGGTTATACATAATTAGCTCTTGTCCTCGGTCTTGCTGGTGGCCACAAGAAGTAGTCATCAAGAGTATTTTTTTCTTCTCTGATACAGTGGGAGTGCTAAATTGTGAATTAGCTAGTATTTGGAAATTGCTGGAACCAGTTCTTGGAATAGAGACCATTATCTTTTACATTTGTTTTTGGCAGGAGTAGCACAACTGTTAATTAGGTGTAGGTTGTTCACCCATTATCCTGATTTTGTCTAGGGAAAACATATTTTTTTCTGTGTTTATTGGTAATTCTGAATTGGAGGCTTCTGTGGTACTCTGTTAAGACATATGAATGCAGTGAGAAATGCGAGGAAACTCACTCCTGTGTTGTTCCTTAGGTTCCATTATCCTTAGAGAAACTTCAGAGCTTCCTTTTACATGCTTCTCATATTCAAGGTATTAATTACGTGGTGTGTTTTTTGTTGTTGTTGTTTTTAGTTTTTTCAAGACAGGGTTTCTTTGTGTAGTTTTGGTGCCTGTCCTGGATCTTGCTCTGTAGCCCAGGCTGGCCTTTAACTCACAGGGATCTGTAGCAGGAATCTTAAAATATTAATAAAATCAAACTCGAGGCCAGTTATTGGGGTGAATACTGGAAGGTCAGAGAACAAGCCACAGCTAACCTCACCTGGTCAACTTCTCAGCTGGTCTTGTTTCCTCAGACTGGAAGCTTCTGTGTCTTCATCCCAATGGCTCTCAGCTGAACTGCTGCTTAAAAGCCTGAATGCTTAACCAGCCGAATGCTTAACCAGCTACATGCTTAACCAGCCAAATGCTTAACCAGCCAAATGCTTCTCCAGCCAAATGCTTCTAGTTTCTGGTCCTCATGCCTTATATACCTTTCTGCTTTCTACCACCACTCCCTAGGATTAAAGGCTTGCTTCCTGGGATTAAAGGCATTAGTCACCATGCCTGGCTGTTTCCAATGTGGCCTTGAACTCACAGAGATCCCAGATGTATTTCTGCTCTGGAATGCTAGGATTAAAGGCGTGTGCTATCACTGCCTAACTAGTAGCTTTTCTGTTCTCTGACCCCAGATAAGTTTATTAAGGTACCCAATATTTTGGGGAACACAATACCACCACAGGGATCTGCCTGGCTCTGCCTCCCAAGTACTGGGATTAAAGGTGTGCGCCAGCACCACCCGGCTCATGTGGTGTTTTAAATGCATAATGTTTCCAAAAATTTACATCTAAACACTCAGTTCTCAGTTGATAGTACTATTTGGAGAGGTTGTGGGGAGGTGCAACCTTGCTTCAGGAATTAGGTAACTAGAGGCAGGCTTTGAGAATTCACAGCCTCACCTGCTTCCATTTCTCTCTGTGTGTTTTATGCTTCTGTTCAAGATGTGATTTCTCAGCTACCTGTTCCTGTTGCCGTGCCTGCTGTGTATTGTCATGCTTTCTTAGCATGATAGATTTTTATCTGTCTGGAATAGAAGTCAAAATAAAATCTTCCTTTCATAGGTCATTTTGGTCATGGTGCTTGATCACAGCAACAGAAAAATAACTAATATAAACTGGAAGAGGAAATTCCTGGGAGAAGGGGGTACTTCTGTAAGTTGGTTGGAACTGAAAGTTACCTTACCTGATTCGAGTGCAAACAACTAACATAAGAATATTTCAGTGGAAATTGCAGAGAAGAATATATTGTAAATATTATACAACATTTCCAAGTTTATACAATCAATTTAAATAGTCTTATCTTAATTGTGTCAGGATTAAATAGCTTTTGTTTACTCTCTTTCCATTCCCAGAGAATGAAAAATAGTGAGCACAAAATAAAGGCTAAAATCCATCTATACTTCATTGTTCTTGTCATTTTAAACTTCTCCTGTACAGCAGTATGCAGCACGTTTTAAAATAATCAATACTTGCCCAACTTTTACACATTTTTTCAAATTTAATCTATATATGTATACATGTAGCTTTTTAATACTAACATTTATTTTTCATTATTTTTATAAGATTATTGATATCAGTTTCTTTGGTGATTAAAATCATATTTTTTAAAGGTAAATATCACTTTCATCCATAAAAACAACGTAATCCTTCAAGTAATTGACTAGTAGGATAAAAGATTTTTCCTATGAATGATAACTAGAAATCAGTCTTTTTTTCAGGATATAACCTGAAGATCTACATCAAGAGAAGTTACTGGTCTTCCAATGTACTGCTCTTTAATGTTGAAAGACCAAGAATTAACTCTGAGTGAAGCTTTTATGGTTCCTAAACCCCAAAGTTACTATTAACATCTACGGGGTTGTCTTGGTGTGACAATACAAGAAACTATGCGTAGCTTTTTATAACTCAGTTACACAAAGAGAATGAGCTACCAGCTTTTACTTATGTTTCTAAATGCATCCTCTTTTTCTATCCTGCCAAGTTCAATATAGTATACTTTCCTCACTACTTTGAGAATATTTTCAAGTGTTTCTTCTTAATAAGGTCCTGACAATTGATTGCAGGACGTCACAGAAGTTATTCTTAAGGTCTGCCATCTACTTCATGTTCTCTCTCTGCGCACCCTGAAGAAAACTCAAAGTACCCAAAATTTCACGACACTGTGAATTGATTTTAGTATGTTTTGTTGAGACACAGGAATGTAGCACAATTGCACAATTACTTAATAAGTACATTTTAAATTCATATTAAACTGTTATCTATAGTTGTAATTAATAACTTAGTAGATGATTTCTTATATCTTTTAGTACCAAATAGAAAACAAAATTTAAAATATGAAAGTAAATAATCCAAATACTAATGCTGATTTGATTGAAAAAGCTAAAATATTAGTTCATAATGTTTTATAATATTTCATAATTTAATTATTCATAACATAATTATGAAAAAACATATTTGCTTTGGTAACTGTATTCAGAAGTAACAACAGACTCATTTCAACTACATACAATAGCGTATTGTTTTTGTTATTGGCCTAATCGAGTCAATTAAATCTATAATTTACCAAGCTCTGGAGAAAAGTTCCTCAGGGACTACTTTTCTTTATCAAAGTTGTATAAAGTAACACAAAGCAAGAAAACTGAACTAAAAGTAGAAGTGACTGTGCCTATAGCCACACTCTCCAGTAGTTAATTGCTGTCGGAATTTAGACAACTCTACCCATTTTAATCTTCATGGCAGAGTAGAAGTTTGTCATGTACTTATTGCTTAACTCTTCCTGAGTTTCTGTCTCTCATTTTCATAAATTTGTAGAATCTTTGTTATTTAAGTATCAACCACAAACTAAACTGCCTACTGATCTACCAAGAAACTACTTATGTGTAAATTTATTCATATTTAACACTTATATCTGAATATTTCACTATTGTATATAAAATATCTCTACTTATGTGTTATTAACCTGTAGTATGATTTAGTTCTCGGAAATATTTTTTAAAAAAGCATAAATGTGTCTGACACAATGCTGCTCATTGTCTTGTGAAATCTTAAAACCTTAACACGTTCCTCTAAAAGTTTTATTTTGAGATATAACTGAGTCAGTTTGTATTACAAGGTAATCCTCTAATTATGATAAACATCATACTATGCAATTTTCATGATTAGTTTTCAAAACTGTTTAAAAGTGTTCTACCTGAGATAAAGCCTGTCTAGAGTATTATCTCAGAAATGACTCATGACTTTTGAAATGATGGTTTGTTTTCCCTTCAGCTTGATTTCACTATATTCTATGACTCAAATATGTGATATCTTCAGCAGTAGGGCCTTACCATCAAGTTCTGGATGGTAGCTTAGAATGTTGGCAATAGCCTGTAATCCTTGGAAGCCTGTGTGAATTCATTGGCCAACAACTCAACCCATTCCTGGTATGTGTGTTTTGATCTGCTAGCATCAGGTGTTTAGATAGCATATTATCCTTCTGTTGCATAGTAACTCCATTATTTTTATACCATAGGATATTGCTAAATATTATTTTTCATTGGAGAAGTAGCTGCCCCTCATATAGTAGACTTGACACTTTATTAAATGTTACTTCTTCAATAAAAATATATTGTCATAACCCAACTGCCACCCTATGCAGTAAAGAGACTGAAACAAGGTAGAATATAGAATTTTTATTATGTTATTGAGTTGGTAATGCCGGAAAATGAGATTGATTCATTTATAATTATTCACTAATGGAAAAAATTGTATTCTCATGGGAATTTTGTTGTTGTTGCTGAGACAGGATCTTGTTTGTGTAGCACTGGCTGTTGTGAAACTCATTATATTGACAAATAGTCGTCAAACCTACTTATAATCTTCTTGTCTCAGCCCTTCCAATGTGGGATTACAGACGTTTGTAACTATTCTCATCCCAAATGCAAAATTACAAAAATATTTTAAGTATACTTTTTGGAGCTATTGTACCAAGATGACAGTAGATATCTGGAATTTCTCAATCATATACTAGGACAGAATATGACTAGCAGCCTTGCCTAAGGCTTAAGAAAGTTTGAGAAGCCAGCAACCAAATACTACTTAATGTAATGTGCTTTACTACATTTGTATCAGTCTTAATCTCAAATTCTAAAACATCAAAATTTAGAATATCTTTTGGTTGTTCAAGGGTGAAGGCAGATAACAGAACATTTGAAAGGTCTCTGTGAAACATGCTTCCTATTATATATAGTAGATATTTCAATAGCTCTGAGCTCCTTTTGATTTTTGAAATAAATTTATGACAAGGTCAATAAAGGCAACTGAATTCATCTATCTTATTTTGTGAATTAATTTTAACAAATATAGAAATAAATTTATTGTTTGCTATGGGATGTCGTTATGGATTCTGTAAATTTGTGTTGCTCTGATTGGTTGATAAATAAAATGTTGATTGGCCAGTAGCCAGGCAGGAAGTGTAGGCGGGGTGAGCAGACTAGAAGAATTCTCGGAAGAGGAAGGTTAAGTGAGGAGTCACCAGCCAGACTCAGAGGAAGCAAGATGTCAAGGCAGAACTGAGAAAAGGTAACAAGCCATGTGGTTAAACATAGATAAGAATTATGGGTTAATTTAAGTGTAAGAGCTAGTCAGTAATAAGCCTGAGCTAATGGCTGAGCAGTTATAATTAATATGAGCTCGGTGATTATTTTATAAGTGGGCTGCAGTTCTCCAGGGGCCTGTGCGACTGGAGAAACATTCCTACTACAATTGTTCTTAAAGGATGTGGTTAGAAGGACTTTATCCTATTTCTTTCACTGTGCAATGCTAAAATCCTCTGATCAAGGTTATTTATGGAGATTTCAAAGACAGATTAAATGTGACCCAACTATTGAACTTGGTAAGCAAGTAACTACATGGCATTGAACCTTTTAGGTTTTCTTCTTGCCTCACATAACTTGACATTGTATTGCAAAACAGAAAAACCTGAAATTTCAGTTAAAAAAAAAAGAAGAAAGTTATTCTTTTCAGTTTAGTGGAAAATGAAATCTGAACCTAGCAGAAAACTTTCAGTTAGTAATGGTTTACTCCAAGCAAACACTGTAGGGAGAATTGTGGCCTCAAATTTTCCAATAATATCAAATTAGGAAATGGATTTTTAATACTTCACACTTGTCAGACCAGAATGAAATCCCTTAACTGCCTATTGAGGTTATGTCAGAAAAAAGCTGAATGGTGATTCAGACTTTTATATTCATACCCAAGTTGATGAGAATAAGAACCTGTCAAAAAACAAGCATTCATACACTGTCCAAGGAAACTAGAGCATAGGGAAGGTCTGGATGTCTGCTTACAGCCTCTAATAAGATTTCAATGTTGCTCCTAATTGGGTTTGTTTCAATGGAGAAACAGTAGACATTTGCACTGTCTCCTATAAGTGCTCATGTATTTTGTGTGCCATTAGAGACCACATGAGCTTTAAGACCAATATTTAATTAAGAATATGTTAAAATAAAAACTAAAATATAAAATGCAAAAATGTGATATTGAATAATAATCTAAAAAAAAGCAAACAAAAATCAAAACAAACAAAAAATAGAAACAACATCATCAAAACTGAATAATATTTATTTAACTAATTCAGAGATGTAGAGACCAAGGCTTTTGTCACTGGTAAGTATTGAGAAATCAGTCTAAATATCCTTAACTGCTTGATAGGCTCGTTATAATTTCCCTAATTTGTTATATGCTATGCCTCTGCCAAAAGAGGGCACAAAGAAATTAGTAACAGATTATGAGTTATATGTTTAAGTCTATGAAAATTCAATAGCTATTTTGTCTTTGAAATGATTACATTTCAATTTTAATTTATTTGGCACAGCTACAGTGGAACATACAGTTTCCAGAAACATACCATTAAGATATGTATTCTGGTTGGAAGAAAGTCTTTAATTAAATACAAGTAAAGTAGGATGTTGAGTTTCATTATTTCTTTGAGAAAAAAGAACTAGGTCTTTATTCCAACTTGCTAAGAAATTTTTGAAATTTTTAAGATACTGCCACCATTTGCTCAGCTATTGCCAGTTTTTGGATTTGGTGTATAACTTTACTATTTAAGTGATGATTAGATTTGTATTTATAATTCTTAATTTATTAATACTAATGCATTAAATACTTTCAATAAATATTGTTATTCTTTGATTCAGTTACTACTAAGTATTTATATTTAATGAAAATCCTTTTTCATTAAAAAAAAATGAAAAATCCTTTTTCATTAAAAAATAGACCATGAAAAGTTAGTGAAGGCCACTAAGATTTTAGAACTAGAGTATGCCTTACTTTGGTTTTGTAGCAAACGTATTTTTCTACACTATTTTAAAATAACAAAGTTCAGAAGTTTCTTAGCTTGAAATGTCTACTCATATTTACATAATAAAGCACTATAATTAGATGGTTTATAAATAAATTCATTTCATGCAGTTATGGATGTTTGAAGTTTATATCAGGTACCAACATGAATGGGTTGGATTGAAGAAACTCATCTTGGTTACAGACTGCATACTTTGTGCTCTTTATATGATATATGAAAAGCAGTAAAATTCCCTAGAAAACTGTGGTAGTTTGAATAGAAGTGGCCCCACAGGCTCAGATTTTTGAAACTTGGTTCCTAGTTGGTGGCACTATTTGGAGAGGTTTAAGAGTTGTGGACTTGCTAGAGGAAGTATGTCACTGGTGGTGGACTTTGAGGTTATATAGCCTTACCATAATTCCTGTTCTCTCTCTCTGCTTTGTGTTTGTGGTAAAAGACGTGATCGCTTAAGTTCTTTCTCCTGCCACCATGTCTGCTTCCTACTTCTATGCCTCCCCATTCTCATGGATTTCTATCCCTAAACTCTTTCATAATTTGCCTGTGTTCAGGGAAAAATAAGTGATAAAGAAACTAGTGTAATTCATGAAGACTACATAATCTAATTGTCTCCACAAGAGTCCACCTTCTCAGTAAGTCATTGGGGTCACAGGCAGATGGGTATTGGGGAAGGGAATGGAACTGTATATTGCAGTGTCCGATGGAAGGTTTTGGTAGTGGGGGGGGGGGGGTGGCTTCACGCAGGAGGTTTCCCTGCTGGCCAGCAACTGGGGCAGTAAGAATCCACCTTCTATTTCCACCAGGTTGGGGTTTAAGATGTTTACAAATGAAGTTTTGAGGGACATGCATATTTGATCTGTTGAAGTTGGTATTGTCTATGCAAAGCAAAGAAAGTGTTAAATTAGGGTGGTTTATTTGAGACATGATTGCAATAGACACCATCATGGGAGGGGGACAAGAAGAAAGCTAACTCAGTATGTTATTGATAAGGTTACTATTGGTATTTTGGGGGAACACAGAGAAAAATTCTTCAAATTACTAACAAAATCAAAGATATTGGCATATTGTTAAGCACTGCTTGACCATTATTACTTACTACTGATCAAGGTCTCAAAGCCACAGCAAAAGCCATCTTTGCTCAGAGTGGATTTTAAGTGCACTGGCTCATACTTTGTCTTTGTGTTCCATTGTTTTGGAAGGACATTAACCATAAGATGTTTTTTAAATGGCCAATATCTACCATGTTGATATCTACCAAATAGTAAATCAACTTTTATAGTTGGAGTTGACAAACTGATGACAACAATAACAACAAAAGATCTTCTTTCAGACACATTAATCCCTTAATACTTTTAGGACAAGTTTGCTCATTCATCTAGAGATAGTCCAAAGACAGAGAGCTGAGGTTATCATCTTTAGTTTCAGGACAGTGGTTGCCATGGGGAAATAAACAGGTCACCTCCTAAGTCTTCCTTGTGACTACAAATAAATAAACATTTTATCATTCCTTTTATCATTCTCTCATAAGCTTCATAATGGTATACGAATTTCAATTTTGTCTAATTGAATGTCCACCATGCTTATCTTGGAGTAAATAAAATCTACACTTGTATTTTACAAATAAATATGAAATATGTCTTCCTAAGAAGGTAATATCTAAGCAAATATTTGAACCTTGCTGATCTAGTATAGCAATTTCACATATTTTTTAAATAATCGGTAATAGTATGTTCAAGTTTTTAATTCTCATTTCTGTTTCCAATTAAATTGAATTGAGAAAATTAAATTTTGTATAAGTTCCATTTTAAGTACTTTAATTTTAAGCTATTTAAGTTTCATATAGAAAAATGATTCTCATAATACCCAACTCTAAGATTTAATAATATTTAAATATTATCCATTAACATAAGCAAAAATCTCGATCTCTATACACATTTATGACAAAAGAGATGCCTGATACATTTATTCATACAAAATCACAAGAGGCATTTAATTTTCATCCTTCCATATTTGGTCATATTTGTTCACCTGATTTTTTTCAAAGGCATTGATTATGAATTAGAATGGTAAGTAATGGTGATTGAATGCTAGGAGGTATTTGGACTGCCACTAAAAGTTATTTTTTAATTGCCTTGTATTTCACAAAGTAAAATTTGTGACATTTCATATTGTATAGAAGATAACACATTAAGACCGGTTAGAAATTGATCAATGATGCACAGCTAATAAAATACAGAACATTTGATGTAGCTTCAATGTTCTTTCTTCATCACTATGTTGTTTTTTGCATTTTTAGACAAGAGATCAAAATAGTTCATATTTTAATAAATATATTATGAGTTCATAAAAGAAAGCTCTATTTAAAGCATACACCATAGAGGGAAAAACTGTTTTCTATTTCTGATGTTAGAGTTTAAAAATATTGCAGGAGGGATGATGAGTACCTAGGAAATCAGAGATTGTATGGATAAGATTTTCTGGAGGTAGAGATTGTCTAGAAAAGAAACATTATAGAATATGGAACTATACTTCCTCTCTGAATTACTGGTAAACATCAAATATAGACATTCGGTTAAGGAAGCACATATTAGAAATTTGATGGAAAACCATTAAGTCAGGCTTCAATGTGGACTCCACATAAAACTGATGGAAAAATTAGAAATAAAAAAAATGTTTTGAACATTCACTGTGGTGGATTGTGTTTCTTAGTTTTGAAAGTAGCATATTCATTATTCACAACATTGCAATAGTTGGGGTAGAGAACAGAAGGAATTTGGAAACAGTGCACAGAAGGAGAACAGGGTACAGTGGAGAATGAAGATAATCAAATTGTTTTGGCACACCAATAACACTGCTACCACTGTCAATAAACAAAACACAGCATAGGATTGAAATGCCAACATTGTGTTGAGAGTTCTTGTCACAGAGTGATGAAATGAGTTAAATCAATTAACTAAACAATATTTGAGTGCCTCTAGAATCAATGAGTTGAATTCTTTATTGGATTGATACTGTTTCATAATTACATGAAAATAGAGAGCAGGCGATTCAAAGTTACTATTACAAACCAATAAATATTATTGACTAGTATAATATTATGCTCTACTTTCTTAGCTTGATAGGAGAATAATAGAAAAAGTGCCAGTAGTTATATAATTTGGACATCATCAAAAGTATGCACTATAAAGTCAAATCTAATATATTTTTCTAATATATTTTAATAGACATGAAAACAGTATCAATTTGGAAAACTATCAGGCAGATTTTTGTGATCATGTTCTTTAACATGTAAAACTGACATAAAATTAGTTCTATAAATGAGTTTTTGTATTCTAACAGACTAGCTACTATATATTTAAATTCTGTCATATTATTAATTTTGCTGAAAAATTAATCCAATTTATTGTTTCTTACTTTGTTATTTTGAGCTGTAATGAGTAGAAGCAGCTATTACACATTGTAATATTAAGGACAATTTAAAATATTTAAAACATATATACCAAAAGTCATTTATAACTATTCTCATCAAATTAATTCAGATCAAGACTTTTTTTCTCCTGGATTCTAAAATTGAGTTAAGATACTCAGTTCTATTATGATATTCTTTTATTCTAGATACCAGATATAGACAGATATATATCAGCTATATAAAATGGCTGACACTAATAATAGTGAAATTTGTAAAAATAGTAAAAATTTTCTCAAATATGGTAATCTTAATCTGAATGTAATGATCATTTCTAATAATATTACTACTTTTATGATTTACATATATAAAGATAAACTGGAGGATATAGTTCCTAGTGCAATATCACTTTTGGATGAAATATCTTTTGGGATAACAATAATATATACAGAAATGGCTATTGAATTAAAACTATTTAGAAGCTTACATCTGCATTTCATAGATTTGGAATCATTTTTAAAATTTGTTATTATTGGGTAACTTCGGACATTTTTGCAACTATATAATGTATTTTGAGTATATATTCTGCTACCTTCCCATTTCAGTGTCCTCCCCACCTAGTACCTCCAGACAACTTCACTTCTACTTTCATGTTTAGATCTACCCAGATAGGAAGAGTATTATTTTACCCAAATTTATCAGAGTAATTTGTGAAGAGATAATAGAAGATCCTCATTCTAAGTCTGCATTTGAATTCTGCCTTCCATATCTTGTCTTTACGTTTATGATCACTATGTTTTCATACTAATTAAATAGCTTCATATTTCTATTTGTTTCAGCCATATCAACTGTAGCTTTGTGAGGAAATTTGCATACATTTTATTGTGTGTGTGTGTACGTGCGTACATGCATGTGCGTGTGCGTGTGTGTGTTGGGGGAATTAACTCACCCAAAAAACTTGACAAAAAACAGCTGTAATGTTTATTGTAAATACCCTTTAATATCAAAGAAGTAACCTGAAAACATACATACAAGTAACATTATACAGACTGGATAGGTTATATTTAGAAGTTTGTATACATATACATTTATACATGCTATAACAATTCATGAATGTGAAGGAGAGCTGGATGGGATATATAAGACGGTTTGGAGTGAGGAAAGGGAAGGAATTAAATGTTGTAATTATAGCCTCAAAAACAAAATCTACAAAGTTAAGATTATGCATACAGTGAACTCTAAGTGGGGGCATAAGGGAAGTGTAACCAATGTTAAGGAGTTTGAAAAAGCCATAAGGAAACCTACCATTTCATGATCATATTAAAATATAATAAATAAGAGTTTGAGTTTAAGACTTACCTAGTGCCTCTGTGTTGAATACTGAAAAAAGATCATGGCCCTGAGAGTATGTGGCTTGATCATCCTCCAAAGACACCTTATACCCAAGAGGGACCACAACAGATGGTATTCATCATTGGATTCATCCGAAAGGCCATGAAGACCATAGAGAGAATGACTTAGAAATGGCTCTGAGAGACTCGAGGAAACTGGCATAGAAGCAAGTCATCTGATTTTAATTCAAAGGTTCAGAAAGGAGTTCAATTATGATGGCAGGAAGAAACTTAAAACAGTCACTTATTGACTGGCAGAGTTAAGAGACTATGATGTAGAGATCAACTTCTCCCCAAAGCATCAAGCACACCACTGACTAGGGTTGGATGATGCCTGCTATTGGTTCAGTTCAAGAAGATGTGGGCACCACTTCAAGAGGACATCAGTTTCTCTGCTCCACACCATCCTGAGCTGACTGCATAGTATGCTACATTTTCACAAAATCCTCAAGGTTCTTGAGATGAACCGATCTTCCCATTCAGGGAAGGATGTGTTGGTCTTTGGCTTGTTATAGCCAAGAAAAAACAGGTTGGTGAAATTAAAATTAGCTTAGGACTCTTAGGAGAGAGCAAGTAAGCCCATGGATTCAATCTCTAGCATAAAAAATAATTTCATACAGAAGACAAGCAAGAATTTTAGTTAAGTTAAACATCAAAGAAGGAGTAAAAATTTAAAAATGCCAGCCCCAGAAAGTGTATTCTTGTACTTTATAAACAAACTTAGAGCAGGTTAATGATAAATAAATAAAATAATAGATAGATAAATAAAGCCCAAACAGTTTGAACAAGGTAATGTCCATGGGTAGATCATGCTTCTTCTCTACAAAGCCAAAAGCTATTAAACCAAACCCTAGTACCAGGTGTGGAATACTTCCTTACACATTTCTATATTTAAGTAGTTTTGAAAAGTTAATATATAGGAAAGTTTGATGAAGGAACAAATTTAAATTTCTTATTTTTTGTATAGTTACCTAAAAATTATAACGTGTTCTTATTATTATTTTTGTGAAATTGCCTTATGACTCATTAGAAATGAACAGATTAAGAAACAGTATTTTCAAAGAATTATTTATGCTATAACTATCAATCATACCAAATAATTTGCATAATGTTTTCATACAATTTTTCTTTATTAATTTATTTCCTATGGGTATGTGTGTATGTCTACTTGTCTGTATATGCAAAAGCTGTGTGCAGGCAATTGAGGATCTCAGAAGAGGGCATTGGGTCTCATCAAACCAGAGTTACAGACAGTTGTTAGCCATCATGTTGATGTTAGACATTGAACCCAGTGCTCTTAATTGCTGAGATACCTCTTCAGCTCCTCATAAAATTTTCAGTTGCCACAGAAGTTAAAGTCTGTTACTAAGAAAATGACAATAAAAAATGATCAAATTAAATGTCATTTTAAATTTGATTAACAATCCAGTTTGTAGACTCTTATTTAATTCAATACTTTTCTTATTTCCAAAAATACTCAGAGGTTTAAATGCAATTACATCCTATGAATTTTATTTAAAGTTCCCATAAGATAATAATAATCAGTACAAATAAAATGACAAGGCAAGACAAGTCACAGGTAATTTACCATATTTTAATATACTTTTAGTGAACTATTTATAACCTTTTTCTCAGATAAAAAAGTTAAATGAAATTAGAAAATTGTCTCTTGCCATTCTCTCTGTTCCAATAACAGGCTGAATTGAAAATTATTATTATTGAAGTGCAAGATTGTTCCAATTTAATGCAAAAATACATAAAGTAATACATTATTTTTAATGATACTGGACAGTTGAATCTATGCAGACTTCCATAGCTTTATATTTAAGCAAATAAATAAACCTGAGTGGTTGTACAAGCTTGCATTCCCACCAGCAGTGGAGGAGAGTTCCCCTAGTTCCACATCCTCTCCAGCATAAAGTGTCTTCAGTGTTTTTGATCTTAGCCACTCTGACAGGCGTAAGGTGGTATCTCAGAGTTGTCTTGATTTGCATTTCCCTGATGATTAGGGAAGTTGAGCAATTCCTTAAATGTCTTTCAGCCATTTGGGATTCCTCTGTTGAGAATTCTCTGTTTAGTTCTAAAGCCCATTTCTCAATTGGACTGTTGGTCCTTTTGATGTCTAATTTCTTGAGTTCCTTATATATTCTGGATATCAGTCCTCTGTCAGATGTGGGGTTGGTGAAGATCTTTTCCCATTCTGTAGGCTGTCGCTTTGCCTTGTTGACCGTATCCTTTGCTCTACAAAAGCTTCTCAGTTTCAAGAGGTCCCATTGATTGATTGTTTGTCTCAGTGTCTGCGCTACTGGTGTTATATTTAGGAAGTGATCTCCTATGCCAAGGCGTTCAAGACTATTTCCTACTTTCTCTTCTAGCAGGTTCAGAGTAGCTGGATTTATGTTGAGGTCTTTGATCCACTTGGACTTAAGTTTTGTGCACGGTGACAGATATGGATCTATTTGCAGCCTTCTACACGCTGATATCCAGTTATGCCAGCACCATTTGTTGAAGATGCTTTCTTTTTTCCATTGTACACTTTTGGCTTCTTTGTCAAAAATTATATGTCCATAGGTGTGTGGGTTAATGTCAGGGTCTTCAATTCGATTCCATTGGTCCACATGTCGGTTTTTATGCCAATACCAGGCTGTTTTTATTACTGTAGCTCTATAGTAGAGCTTGAAGTCGGGGATTGTGATGCCTCCAGAAGTTGTTTTATTGTACAGGTTTCTTTTAGCTATCCTGGGTTTTTTGTTTTTCCATATGAAGTTGAGTATTGTTCTTTCCAGATCTGTGAAGAATTGTGTTGGTATTTTGATGGGGATTGCATTGAATCTGTAAATTGCTTTTGGTAAGATTGCCATTTTTACTATGTTAACCCTGCCTATCCACGAGCATGGGAGATCTTTCCATTTTCTGAGATCTTCTTCAATTTCTTTTTTCAGGGACTTAAAGTTCTTGTCATATAGGTCCTTCACTTGCTTGGTTAGTGTTACCCCAAGGTATTTTATGTCATTTTTGGCTATTGTAAAGGGTGATGTGTCTCTAATTGCCTTCTCAGCTTCTTTGTCCATTGTATATAGGAGGGCTACTGATTTTTTTGAGTTGATCTTGTATCCTGCTATGTTGCTGAAGGTGTTTATAAGCTTTATCAATTCCTGGGTGGAATCTTTGGGGTCACTCAAGTATACTATCATGTCGTCTGCAAATAGGGAAAGCTTGACTTCTTCCTTTCCAATTTGAATCCCGTTAATCTCCTTATGTTGTCTTATTGCTCTGGCTAGAACTTCAAGTACTATATTGAATAAGTATGGGGAGAGTGGACAGCCTTGTCTCGTTCCAGATTTTAGTGGAATTGCTTTGAGTTTCTCTCCATTTAATTTGATGTTGGCTGTTGGTTTGCTATATATTGCCTTTATTATGTTTAGGTATGTTCCCTGTATTCCTGATCGCTCCAAGACTTTTATCATGAAGGGGTGTTGGATTTCGTCAAATGCCTTTTCTGCATCTAGTGAGATGATCATGTGTTTTTTTCTTTGAGTTTGTTTATATGGTGTATTACATTGATGGACTTTTATATGTTGAACCACCCTTGCATCCCTGGGATGAAGCCTACTTGATCATGGTGGATAATTGTTCTGATGTGTTCTTGGAGTCTGTTTGCCAGTATTTTATTGAGTATTTTTGCATCAATGTTCATGAGGGAGATCGGTCTGTAGTTCTCTTTCTTTGTTGCATCCTTGTTTGGTTTAGGAATCAGGATAATTGTAGCCTCATAGGAGGAGTTTGGTAATGTTCCTTCTGTTTCTATTATGTGGAACAATTTAGAGAGTATTGGTATTAACTCTTCTTTGAAGATCTGGTAGAATTCTGCGCTGAAACCATCTGGTCCTGGGCTTTTTTTGGTTGGGAGACTTTTAATGACTGTTTCTATTTCCTTAGGGGTTATTGGACTATTTAAATAGTTTATCTGGTCTTGATTTAACTTAGGTATGTGGTATCTATCCAGAAAAATGTCCATTTCTTTTAGGTTTTCCAGTTTTGTGGAGTAGAGGTTTTTGAAATATGACATTATAATTCTCTGGATTTCCTCAATGTCTGTTGTTATGTCCCCCTTTTCATTTCTGATTTTGTTGATTTGGATTCTCTCTCTCTGTCTTTTGGTTAGTTTGGATAAGGGCTTGTCTATCTTGTTGATTTTCTCAAAGAACCAACTCTTTGTTTCATTAATTTTTTGTATTATTCTCTTAGTTTCTAATTTATTAATTTCACCTCTCACTTTGATAATTTCCTGGCGTCTATTCTTCCTGGGAGACTTTGCTTCTTCTTGTTCTAGAGCTTTCAGATGTGCTGTTAATTCACTAGTGTGGGATTTCTCCAACTTCTTTATGTGGGCATTTAGTGCTATGAATTTCCCTCTTAACACTGCTTTTATAGTGTCCCATAAGTTTGGGTATGTGGTGTCTTCATTTTCATTGATCTCTAGGAAGTCTTTAATTTCTTTCTTTATTTCTTCCTTAACCCATTGGTGATTCAGTTGAGCATTATTCAGTTTCCATGAGGTTGTAGGTTTTCTGTAGTTTTTGTTGTTGTTGAAATCTAGCTTTAAACCATGGTGGTCTGATAGAACACAGGAGGTTATTCTGATTGTTTTGTATCTGTTGAGATTTGCTTTGTGGCCAAGTATGTGGTCGATTTTAGAGAAAGTTCCATGGGGTGCTGAGAAGAAAGTATATTCTTTCTTGTTAGGATGGAATGTTCTGTAGATATCTATTAGGTCCAATTGGGTCATGACATCGGTTAAGTCCTTTATTTCTCTGTTAAGTTTCGATTTGGGAGATCTGTCCAGTGGTGAAAGTGGGTTGTTGAGATCTCCCACTATTAATGTGTGGAGTTTTATATGTGGTTTAAGCTTTAGTAATGTTTCTTTTACATATGTGGGTGCCCTTGTGTTTGGGGCATAAATGTTCAGAATTGAAACTTCATCTTGGTCGATCTTTCCTGTGACGAGGATGTAATGTCCTTCTTGATCTCTTTTGATTGATTTTAGTTTGAAGTCTATTTTGTTGGATATCAGGATGGCTACCCCTGCTTGTTTCTTAAGACCATTTGATTGAAAAGTCTTTTCCCAGCCTTTTATTCTTAGGTAGTGTCTGTCTTTGAATTTGAGATGTGTTTCTTGTATGCAGCAGAAAGATGGGTCCTGCTTTCGTATCCATTCTGTAAGTCTATGTCTTTTTATAGGTGAATTAAGTCCGTTGATATTAAGGGATATTAATGACCAGTGATTCTTCATCCCTGTTATTTTTGGTGGTAGTGTGTGTGTACTTCTCTTCTTTGGGGTTTACTGTTGTGGCTTTATCTATTGCCTGTGTTTTCAAGTGTGTATCTGACTTCCCTCGGTTGGAATTTTCCTTCTAGTGCTTTCTGTAGGGCTGGGTTTGTGGATAGGTATTGTTTAAATCTCGCTTTGTCTTCGAATGTCTTGTTCCTTCCGTCTATGATGATTGAAAGTTTTGCTGGGTATATTAGTCTGGGTTGACATCCATGGTCTCTTAGTGTCTGCATTACATCTGTCCAGGTCCTTCTGGCTTTCAAAGTCTCCATTGAGAAATCGGGTGTTATTCTGATGGGTTTACCTAGATGCCCTTCAACTGAAGAATGGATAAATAAATTGTGGCACATATACACAATGGAATACTACTCAGCAGAGAAAAACAATGACATCATGAGGTTTGCAGGCAAATGGATGGATCTAGAAAAAATCATCCTGAGTGAGGTAACCCAGACTCAGAAAGACAAATATGGTATGTACTCACTCATAGGAAGATGCTAGATGTGGAACAAGGATGACTAGACTGCTACTCACATCACCAGTGAGGCTACCTGGAAAACGGGACCCCAAAAAAAGACACAGAGAAATGGACGAGATCTACATGAATAGCCTGGTCATGAGTGGGAACAATGAAGGGCGACAGTCGAGGGAAAGAGTGGGAGATCCTAGCTGGATCAAGAAAAGAGAGGGAGAACAAGGAATAGGAGACCATGGTAAATGAAGTCCACATGAGAAGGTGAGAAGGGGAGGAAGAAGAGAGCTAGGGAGGCCCACGGAGATCCACAAAGATACCCCCTCAAAAGACTGCTGGCAATGGTCGCGAGACGGCAGGAACTGACCTACTCTGGTGATGGGATGGCCAGACACCCAGATAGTGGTGCCATAAACCCCATCCAAGGACTGAGGAATCTGAAGGCAGACATCTACGGCTGGGCCCCTGGTGGAGCACTGGGAGTCTAATTAGTGAGTAAGAAGAGGGTTTATATGAGTGAGAATTGTTGAAGCCAAGGTTGGATAAAGCACCGGGACAAATAACCAAATGAATGGAAGCACAGGATCTATGAACCAAAGGCTGAGGGGCCCCCAACTGGATCAGGCCCCCTGAACGGGTGAGACAGTCATTTGGCTTGATCTGTTTGGGAGGCAGCTGTGTATTGGTGCCAGGTCCTGGGCTCGTTGCATGAGTTGGCTGTTTGAATCCTGGGACTTATGCAGGGACACTTGGCTCGGTCTGGGAGGGGGGAATGGACCTGCCTGGACTGAGTCTACCAGGTCAACCCCGGTCCTCGGGGGAGACCTTGATCTGGAGGAGGTGGGAATGGGGGGTGGGCTGGGGGGAGGGGTGGGCGAGAGGGGGAGAACAGGGGAATCTGTGGCTATTATGTTGAACTGAATGGTGTTGTAAAATAATAATAATAATAATAAAAATAAAAAAAAAGAAAAAAAAGAAAAAATAAATAAATAAACCTGAGGAGATTTAAGTACTCATTGACCTGTTCTACAAACCTTGGCCAATGTGATAAATATAAAAACTGTTTGCCAATGTGTTAGTTTTTCTATTCAAAGTAAATGAGACTAAAAGAGTAGCAAAATGTATAATTCAAACATGACAATAATCTTTCCCTTTTCATCACATCATTTTCAAAGTTGGATGTGACATTAACACCATAATTGATTGTGTCCTGTAACACAAACAGGATCAAGTAGTCCTAAATAAAGTTATGTAAAATATTTCAAGCATTAAAAATATTAAGACTATTAATTATTCTAAAATTTTCTTTGTATTGAAAACCTCTCAAACATCTTCCTTTCACCAATGGTTCTCAGTTTTCTGATACTTCACAATTAAACAACTAGAAGATAGTTTTTGTTTTATTTTGTTTTTATTTCTTTTAATTTATTCTTTGTGTTTTTCACATTATGCCTCCTGATACTATTCACGTTTTTTAGTGTTAAGTCTTTCAGTGCTGGTGACCAAATCCAGACCACTACACTTACTAAGCAAGTGCTCTTTTACTGAACTACATCCCTAGTCCCCCTTGTTTTCATGCTTTTAAAATTGAAGAATTGTAAATTTTAAAAAGAGCAGAACAAATTATGTGAGATAATGTTCAACACTAAAAATTTCAACTAAATAATAATTAACAAACTGAACATTGAATCAGACCACTTATTAACTGCTGAAATAAGGGCAGTTGCTCAACCATGCTCATAGCATCTTTATTCAGAATAAACAGAAACTGGAAACAATCCAGATTTCCCTCAAACAAAGAATGGACTAGGAAAATGTGGTACATTTACACAATGAAGTCTTACACAACTCTTAACAAAATGGATGTAACTAGAAAAATAAAAAAAAAAAAATATGAGGTAACCCAGACCCAGAAAGACAAACATGGTATATACTCACTTATAAGCAGATATTAGCTACTAATAAAAGACAATCACAGACCTAGAAAAGCTAAATAACAAGGAGAGCTCTAGAGGGAACAGATGGATATCCCCAGGAAGGAGAAATAGAATACATTTTGTGGGTGGACTGGAGACAGGTGGGGATGTGAACAAGAGGGATCAGGTGGGGGAAGAAGGGAAATGGGGAGAGTGTATAAGGAGAGATGACTGGAATCAGGCAGTATTTTGCAGGCAATGTGGAAATCTAATGAAGTGGAAACTTTCTGGAACCTATCAGGGTGACCCTAGTGGGGACTGTTAGTAATAGAAGATATGGAGCCTGAACCAGTCATCTTCTGTAACCAGGAAATGCTTCCAGTAGCAGTACTGGGACACCAACCTAGCCACAACCCCCCCCTACAACCTGTCTGCCTGCATTATATGCTGCAGCAATAGTGGCTCAGAGCTTGTGGGTGTGGTCAACCAATGACTAGTCTAATTTGAGGCCCATGTCAGGAGAGGGAGCTTATGACCAACACTGCCTGGGTGGCCAGGAAACAGAAGCTGGAGAGCCCAGAGACCTAGGTTAGAACAAAACATGACTCCCCCCCAAAAAAATATCAATAAAATTTCATAGTGGTATTCTGCTATACTCATAGATCATGCTTAGTCCAATCACTTTTAAGAGAGGCTTCCTTGGGCAGCTAATGGGAGCAGATGAAAAGAACCATAGCCAAATATTAGGCAGAACCCCATATAAGAGGAGGAAGAGGGATTATAGGAATCAGAGGGGTCAAGGACACCATGAAAACACAGCCCACAGAATCAACCAAACAGGGTTCATAGGGACTCAACAGAGACTGAAGCAACAATCTCAGAGCTTGCATGAGTTTGTACTAGGAACTGTGCATATGCTATGGTTGTTTAGATGGGGATTTTATGGGACTCATAGCAGTGAGAATGGGGTTATCTCTGACTCTTTAGCCTGATATTAGGGACCTTTTTCCTCCTACTAGGTTGCCTTATCCAGCATTGATATGAGGGTTTGTGCCTAGCCTTATTGCATCTTGAGAATATCCCCTAGAAGCATACACTTTTTTGAAGAGACACAGAGAAGTAGTAGTTTGAGGGGAGGGAGATTTGGAAGAGTGGAGGGAGGGGAAACTGCAATTGGGATGTAATGTATGAGAGAAGAATAAATTAAAAAAAGAATTGCATTTGATTCAAATCAATATATCTCAGTAATACATGTGTTATAAGATACATTTTCTCAGCCGGGCGGTGGTGGCGCACGCCTTTAATCCCAGCACTTGGGAGGCAGAGCCAGGTGGATCTCTGTGAGTTCGAGGCCAGCCTGGACTACCAAGTGAGTCCCAGGAAAGGAGCAAAGCTACACAGAGAAACCCTGTCTCGAAAAACCAAAAAAAAAAAAAAAAAAAAAAAAAAAAAAAAGATACATTTTCTCTTTTATAGTTTTTCTTTCATAGTTATCTAATGATAAATATTTAAATAAATGCAATTCAAGTGTACTTGGAAAAATGTGAACATGAAACTATCAGACAAAAGATTATAAATATCAAGAGCAAACCTGAAAGACATTATACCTTTTACCATATGCCCAAAATACACAGTAAGAAGTTCTATTGAAAAAAAATTCACCTTCTAGAATTTTTCAACCTAGTCTTGCAAAATGGAAAAGTTGCATGTGATTACTTAAACATGGCATAGTTTACTGTTGGTACTACTGCTATAGGATTTATGTTTTCTTTTATGTATCCTCTTAATAAAATGGCCTTTTAAAGCTTCTCATTGTAACACAAATCTGTAGATGTAACCAACCGTCTTATTAAAATAAGAAACACAGAACCAATGTAAAAGAGAAAGCCGAGAGGTCAGAGCTCAGAGCTAAAATCTTACCTCCTGCAGTGCTCCTAGCTTCCCTGAAAGAGAGCTACTTCCTGTGTGTCTGTCTTTAGTCTTTCTGTTCTGCCTTCTCATTGCTTGTAAACCCAAACACATGACTGCCTCGTCACTGCCTGTAAGTACCGCCCTCCAGGTCTTAAAGGCGTATGTCTCCAATGCTGGCTGTATCCCTGAACACACAGAAATCTATCTAGCTCTTCTACCAAGTACTGGGATTAAAGGCATGCGCCGCCGCCGCCACACTCTTGCTATGGCTCTAATAGCTCTGACCCCAGGGCAACTTTATTTATTAACATACAATTAAAATCACATTTCAGTACAAATAAAATACCACCATACAAATCTTAGAGTTTTCATTTTTATTTCTTTCATTCTTTTTTAGCCATACATGCTGATACTTCAAATGCAAGAGTTTTGGGAGGTAAAGGTCATCATCAACCTCATAGTGAGTTTCACACCAGGTTTACTACTTGGAACCAATCTCAAAACAAAATTCATCAGAAATCTTGTCTCTTGTGTTACCTAAATAAAGTTGAAATGTTTCTACTTTACTTGAATCAGTCAGTCTTTCAAAGAAACAGTCAGGATAAATACCATCAGAGCCCTACAGAACGCTTTAGAAATTTTTTCACTTTCTGCACATGAAAGGGATTTGTGAAACATTAGCACAAGCTAGATGAACTCAACATTCTTTGTTGTTGAGATTTTGCCATCACTTAGCACAGGTTCTAAGCCCTGCTCTATCACTCACAGATGTGAGATTTTCTTTGATTTGGCTCTCTCCTCTATGGTAAATCACACCATTGGGTGGTTCAATAAGTCTGTATATCTGTAGAGCTCTTCAAGTACTTATTAAATGATATTCCCTTTCCTTATGTCTTCTACATCAGATGGGATTTAAAGTGTACTTAAGAATATTTTCAAGAGCATGATAGACTGTATAGTCTAGAAAAGAACAGAAAAAATCTTTACTAGATATGCCATTACTATACTAAACTTTCCGTGATAAGCAATTCAAAGGGATGAAAAAAAATCTTTACTCAATTTCCAAAGATTTTGCCCAAGTTCAGCTGAATTCATTGCATTGGACTTAAAGTGATGTTATCATAGTATTACAAGCATGTGAGAGAGGCCAGGAAGCCGAAGAGAATAAGACAAAATGTAATCCCCACTGACACATGCCCAGTGTTCTACTTTCCTAGCTAGGCCTAACCTCCTGAAAGTTTCTAGAACCTCTAATATATTGCCATCAGCAGAACACTTTTCATATTTAAACCACAATAGGTCTTATAATGCTTGATTTAAAAAAAAATGTAGCAAGTAGAGAGATGTACATTTTCAATAGAAAGATAGAAGAATCCCATAAAGAATGGGAGAACAATAACAACAAACAGAAAAACAACACTCAGAATGATAAACTAGGGCACTTGTTATCATTATCTTGGAATTTACTGAGCTCATTAGTTGTGTGGTGTGAAAAATTAGTCTCCATATGGAAAACAGCCAAAGCTGCCCTCAAAATCTAAGATTCAATGGCATTCCAGCTCAGTTATACAATACCTTATGTAAAATCAATATGTATGAGATCATAAAACTCATCACTACATATCAACAAGTATACAATCAAGACATTTACAATTCCTATTGTTGAAGCATTCATCTAAAAACTCTTACTTTGTAAATAATAATTTGATGAACATTCAAAAAACAAAGCTAGCTCAAACAAAGGAAATGTAGGCAAAATGGGCATATAAATTAGCACTTGGATTATTTGCCTTAACATTTATATAGCTAAATTAAATGAACATTATAAAAATAGATGTTCAGAAAATACCTTCATGAAAATATTCAAATTAAATTGAAAAAATAGACTTGTAAGAATTTCTCAGTAAGAAGCTCAACATGTTAATTTATATTTATAATCCCAGCACTTTCGAAGCTGATATAGAAGGATTACTGCAAGTTTGAGTGAATCCTAAACTATAGACTGAGACTCTGTGTTCAAAAAAAATCCCCAAATTTAGCTAGGAAGATGGCTGAGCTTGCCACACAGCCAAAGACCTGAGTTGCAATCCTTAGATGCAATAGAAAGAGAATTGAGTACCAAAAATTATCCTCTGACATTCTTACATGTCTTGGCATGTATGCCTGTACAACCAATTATCCTCTGACATTCTTACATGTCTTGGCATGTATGCCTGTACAACCACACACACACACACACACACACACACACACACACACACACACACAGATGCACACACACATGCACATGCATATTTACACACACCTAATACCTTTTTTATTATTTAAATTAATGTTTAAATTTAAATACATTTTGATCATGTTCTTCCCCTCCTCCAAGTTAGTCCAGATCCTCTCTTCCTCCCTATGCACACAATCTTCTTTCTAAAAAAATACCAAAGACTCATTACAACAAAATGCACCAAACCTAGAAAACAAAGCACATTACTAAAAAAAATTAAAAATAAAAAGCTGTCTGAATGAAAACACAAAAAATCTGTGGAGTCCATTATTTTTTGGTCACCTTCTCCTGAACATGAAATCAGCCCTAGAATGGTTGATACACCCAGTGTCATTCCATTGGAGAAAAAATTGATTTTCCCACTACCAGGAGGTAACATGGCATTTCCATTGTTAACCTTGATACTAATGGCTAGGTTTGCATTCGTTCATTCATTCATTTTTAAAGTATGACAAAATACTAAGCTAAAACAAAAACTATTACATTGATGTCAATCATGACAGACCAAGAAAGGAAAAATAGCCCAAGAGAACAAGAATTAGAGACTCACTCATTTGTAAATCTGGAATCCCATAAAAATAATAAACAAGAAGCCATAATATAAAACCAGGACCTGCTGCATACCACTGAAGGCCCTGTGCCTGCTGCTTCAATTTCTGTGAATTTTTATGAGCTTTGCTCTAATTGATTTAGAGTGCTTTGTTTTCCTGGTGTCTTCCATCCTCTCTGACTCTTATATTCCTTCTGCTTCCTCATCTTTGGGGTTTCCTGAGCTCTGAGAGGAGAGATTTGATGGAGACATCCCATTTAGGGCTACGTGTTCCAAGGTCTCTCTCTCACTGTGTAACATCTGGCTGTAGATCTCTATATTTATTCCAGTCTACTTCAGGAGGAAGCTTCTGTGGTGATGATTGAACAAGGCTCTGATCTGTGACTATAGCAGATTATCATTAGTAGTCATTTTGTTACTATGTTTTAATTTTATTTTTAGATCAGTAGTATGTGGTTTTGCCCTAGGTCCCTGGGCTATCTACTATCAGGTTCTTGGTCAATCAAGGAGTGTTTGGTATGGTTTCCATCTCATGAAATATCCTAAAGTTAGTTCAGTTACTGGCTGATTACTCACAACTTTTGTACCACCATTTCCCTAGCATAACTTGCAGGTATTATACCAATGATGATAAAAAGGATTTGAGGTTGGGTTGCTGTCTATATTTTTATTTTGATAGCTGCAGAGTATCTTCCTGTAAGAAAGATACTAGAACATAGGAGTGAAGGCAATATGTATATACCAGCTGGACATCTCCATGTTCAATGAGTTGTGCAGGTGTTGTGTCTTAAGCAATTGGACCTTTCTGTCAGTATGTGGCTTGACAACAGTCTGGGTTATGTGAAGATTCCTTTGGGACCCCTTTGAACAACAATTCAATTATATATAACCAAAACCCCGTAGTGGAAGTTTTCTTTGGTGAGAAGAAATAACCATTTGAGACACAGTCTTCCCCATTATTTTGAGTTTCATTTAGACCACTTTCATGTATGTATATATTTTAGGAGGTTGCTATTATATTAGGTTTCAATACTAGCCCTCAGTTGTTCCTTAATTTTAGTTGTCTCTCATATTCCCTCCAACTATCCCCTCTACCCTTCTCATTCCCATTTGACCCCCAAATTCCAGACCCCACCCACCCATCCATAAATATCAATTCTATTTCCCTTTCCTAAGAAGATCTACCTGTTCACTTTATTCCCTTACTCTATACCTACCTTCAGTGGTTCTATGGATTTTAGCATGGTTATCAGTGACTTAACTGCTAATATCCACATATAAGTGAATACATGCCATATTTGTCTTTCTGGACCAAGAGTAACCTCACAGAGGATAAATTTTGTCTAGTTCCATCCATTTGATGCAAATATCATAATGTCATTTTCTTAATGGCTGAGTAATACTCCTTTGTGTAATTGTAGCACATTTTCTTTATCCATTCTTTGTTGAAGGACATCTAAGTTGTTTCCAATTTCTGGCTATTATAGAGACCTGCAATGAATATGGTTGCCCAAGCCTCTCTGTGTTATAATAAAGCACATCTGATACATTGGTATATGCCCAAGAGTAGTATAGCTTGATCTTGAAGATCAATTCCCATCTTCCTAAGGAAACACCACACTGATTTGCATAGTGATTATACAAGTTTGCACACCCAATGGCAAAATGAGTGTTACTCTTTTTCCACATCCTTGGCAGAATGAGCTATCACCTATAATATTAATCTTAGCCATTCTGACAGAGTTAAGATGGAATCTCAAAGTAGTTTTGATTTGCATTTCCTTGATGACTAAGGATATTTAATTATTTCTTTAAATGTTTCTGAGACATTTGAGTTTTCTCTATTGAAAATTCTCTGTTTCAATATGTACACCAATTAGATTGAGGTATTTTTGCTTGATATCTAGTTTCCTGAGTTCTTATTATATTTTGTATACCAGCACTCTCTCTATCAGATGTGTAGTTAGTAAAAAATCTTTTCCTATTCTGTAGGTAGCCAACATTTGAATAATGATGTCCTTTGGCAGGCAGAAGCTTCTCAGTTTCATGAGGTCTTGTTTATTAATTATAGATCTTAGTGTCTATGCTAATGGTACTTTGTTCAGGAAGGCTTTTCTTATGCCAATTAGTTTAAGGCTATTCTCAACTTTCTCTTCTATCAGGTTTGTTGTATCTGGTTTTATGTTGAGGTCTTTGATCTGCTTGGACTTGAGTTTTGTACTGAGTGATAAATATGGATTTATTTATTTATTGATAAATGTTCTTTTACATTCAGACATCCAGTTTGTTTTAGTTATCTTGGTTTTTTTTTGTTTTTTTTTTTTTTGCTTCCACATGCATCTTAAGATTATCCTTTCAAGGACTGTGAATAAATTGTGTTGGAATTTTCATGGGGATTGCATTGAGTATGTAAATTACTTTTGGTAGGATGGTCATTTTTACTATGTCAGTATTTTTGATCCATGAGCATGGAAGATCTTCCCATTTTCTCATATTGTCTTCAATGTTTTCTTCAATGAAAAAATTTTTGAAGATTATATCATACACATCTTCAACTTGCCAAGATATTTTATATTATTTGAATCTGTTATGAAAGGTGTTGTTTCCCTGACTTCATTCTCAAACTGTTTGCCATTTGTATATAGAAAGGATACTGAGTTTTGTGAGTAAATTGTGTAAACAGTTACTTCACTGAATGTGTGATAATAAAATTTTTTAAATGCAAACAACTCTCCAACATTTTTTCTTAGAAAGAAATAAAGTGGAAGAATATATGGGAACATCAGAATATATGGGATATTATGGTTAGAGTGGAATTGTGTTGATTTTTTTCTTTATGATCTGGGCATTTGCAAAAGTGGGACATTACAGTCTTTTGGAAGTATAGTATTGTAGATTATCTCTTCCTTCAAATCATTTAATATTTGCTTTTTATATTTATGTGCTCTGATACTGAGTACACATAGGTATTTTACAAATTTGTCTTCTTGATGAAGAGCATTCTAACATGTTACAGTGATCTAGTTTTCCATTTACAGATTTAAATGTGTGTTTGGTCTGAAATGTATTTATGCTTAATCTCTTTGAAGGATACTAGTATGTAATTTCTTTTCACTTTTATTCACCTTCAGCCTGTATGCCTCTTTAAAAATTAAACATCTCTTGCAGATTGCATTAACGTAGTCAGGTCTTATGGTTTTTATCCATATATTTATTCTGTGTCTTTAATTTTTATTTTTAATGTGCATGCATGTGTGTCTAAATGTTTGCAGGTATGTAGGTATACATGTGTAATGGTGAATATAAACATGTATGTTTGCATATCTGATATCTTCTTAAATTGCTCTCCACTTTATTAAGTGAAGTCTCTTGTTGAACCAGAGCTCACTGATGCTCAATCATCTAGCTAGCCATCTTTCCCTACAAATCTCTTGTCTCTGCCTACTGAGTGCTGTGATTATAGGTGCCCATCATTCCTGCACAGCTTTTACTTGAATTCTGGGTTAGTGTGTGTGTGTGTGTGTGTGTGTGTGTGTGTGTGTGTGTGTGTGTGTGTATACAAGTCATTTACTTGCAATCATACACAGAGACATACATTAAATACAAGGTGATGGAAATCAAATAAGATCTGTAGGAGAATTGAATTCATGATATAAGTGTCTTTGGGTATTTCACTTATGTAAGATACCATAGTGAAGAAAATTCACAGGATTATGTGTTCTATTTTTGCAACCTCCTATGAGCTTGAACTTACTAAAAAACAGAAGTTAAAAATATAAGACTTATCAAACTTGGAAATCATTATTTGATTTGTGTTGGAATTAAGGAATTTCTAGTTCTGTATATATTTTATTTTTCCATCATACAGTTAAAATAAAAATAGTTATATCTGAACATTTCTCATTCTCAATATTTTACACATGAGCATTTTCAAGTTGTTGCATCTTGGACTAGCTGCAAACAGGTTCTCAAAACTCATATGTCAACATATTCTTTTAACCTCAAACTTCCTTTTTATTAATTAAATTTATTCATTTATTTTACATAATGATTGTAATTTCCTCTCCTCCTTCTCTCATTCCTTCCTCCTCTTCCCCTCCCTCCCAATCTACTCCTCCTCTGTTTCTGTTCAGAAAGGGGCAGACTTCCCATGGGTATCAACAAAGCATGGCATATCAAGTTGAGGTAGAACTAAGCTCCTTCCCTTGTATTAAGGCTGGACAAGGCAACCCAGTATGAGCATTAGATTCCCAAAAGCCAGCCAAAGCATTAGGGACAGCCCCTGCTCTTACTGTTAGGAGTTCCACAAGAAGACCAACCCACACACAGTTTTCACATATATGTAAAGGGCCTAGGTCAGTCCCATACAGGCTCCCTGGTTGTCAGGTCAGTCTCTGTGAGTTCCTATGAGCCCAGATTAGTTAATTCTATGGATTTTCTCATGATGTCCTTCCCCCCTGGATCCTACAATCCTTCCTCCCTCTTTTCAGCAAGATTCCGTGAGCTTGGCCTAATGTCTGGCAATGGGTTTCTGCATCTATTTTCATCAGTGGCTAGATGAAGGCTCTCTGATGACAACTGCAGTAGTCACTAATCTAACCTCTCTGGGTTCATGTGATGTAGCATGGTTATCCTTTACTTCACAGTTAATATCCACTTACAAGTGAATACATTCCACTTTGTCTTTCTGGGTCTGGGTTACTTCACTCAGGATAATTTTTTTCTACTTTCATTCGTCTTCAAATTCCATGATGTCATTGTTTTCAATAGCTGAATAATAATCTGTTGTATAAATATACCACATTTTCTTTATCCATTCTTCAGTAGAGGGGCCTAGCGGTTGTCTCCAGGTTCTATATATTATGAATAAAGCTGCTATGAACATAGTTGAGCAAGTATTCTTGTGATGTGATTGAGCATCCTTTGAGTATATGCCCAAAAGTTCACCTCAAATTTCTGAATCTATTACCACTGATTTAGTTTTCTAATCAACAGAGAAAAACCATGCAGATTTTCTTAAAATCACATAAGTAATAATTTTTTAAATATCCCTTATATGGTAAGTAAAAGCTAATCTCTTTTTCATATGAAAAATATATTTAAAGATACTTCATCTCTTTATTGAAAATATGTCCTTATTTTGTTCCACAAAAATAAAGCAACACAATCACTTTTACTTTTTTATTTGTTTGTTTTCTTTGAGATTATAATATAATTGCAACAATTCTCTCTTCCCTTTCTTCCTTCCAAATCCTCTCATATATACCCTTCCCCTGTCACCTTCAAAGCCATGGCCCCTTTTTTATTATTATTTTAATACATATAATGCATTTTCTTTAAAGTTCACAAAAGCACTTTTTGAAGCAAAGAGAAATCTGATTGAAAGAATTGTGTGATGATTTGCTTGCAGGCTTTACAGCAGGCAAGGAAAAAACCTATCAGGGTGAGATAAGAATGAAACTCAGCTCAGTTTGATTTTATCATGACAAGCATTAGACCAGTACTTCTGAAGTCTGGCCCAGATCATTTTTCTTTAGTCTTATTTAAGCAAAGCACAATTTTAGAAAAAATATTCAGGTAACAATTAACTCAACCCCATGAGTACAACAAAGTTTAAGACATGTTTATATTGAAGTTCTTAGCAAAGTACAAATGGATTTATTCATAAGGTGGTTTCTTGTTTACTCAGAAACAATACTCAAGATTAAGGTCTAGGAAGAATGAGTGAAGTAAACATAATGCCTTTAAGTGCCAGGATTTGCCCAGCCCTAAGATAACATTGAAGTCACTTAGGCTGTTGTAAAGCACCAGTGACATCATTCATAAGAATGGGTTTTATGGTCCAAAAGCAATACTCAAGATCTAGGGGAAAGGGTCTGGAAGATAAGGGCAGAGCCTGCCTCAATAGACAGCAAGAATCACCAGGTTGCAAAACTACATGATGGGAATGTTGTTCTGTATGCTATGAATGTGTGTTGCTCTGATTTGGTTGATAAATAAAATGCTGATTAGCTAGTAGCCAGGCAGGAAGTATAGTATAGGTGGGATAAGCAGAGAGGAGAATTCTGGGTACAGGAAGGCTGAGTCAGGAGTGGCCAGCCAGACACAGAGAAAACAACATGTAAAGACAGAACTGAGAAAAGGTACCAAGCCACGTGGCTAAACATAAATAAGAATTATGGGTTAGTTTAAATGTAAGAGCTAATCAGTGGTAGGCCTAAGCTAATGGCTGAGCAGTTTTAATTAATAGAAGCTTCTGAGTGATTAATTTAAAGCAACTGAAGGGTCTGTGGGGCTGGGCAGGACCATAGAAAACTTCAGCTACAACTACATCATTCCTGGCATTCCAGGAAGAGCAGCTACGCACCTCATTCCATTGGAGAGATAAGCAGTGTGTTTAATTGTCCTGGTTCCCCCAGTGCTTATCTGCGTGCACAAAGCCTTTTGCCTACTACAAGATTGCAGTTCCAAATACTCAAAACTCAACTGTTAGTTACAAACTTTTGACTATATATCTTGCTTCTCTTTGGTCAGCAAAGTGTACTCAGGTTAAATATCCCCACATGAGTCAGAAAAAAAGACAAAGAAAAACTGAAAGAAGTAACTAATACACTTTCATGCCCACAGACAAGCTACAATACACCTTCAAGGACTAATAGGAAGTCAAGAAGAAGATGGACAAGTTCCTTGAGGAAAAGCAAACATCCATAGGTTCAAACATTTGCATGGAAGATGTAATCCTTGTGTTTGGTATAGCTCATTGATGCACAGACCCTGCAACTCCTGTTGTGGTTGAGTAAGGTGATCATGTCCCCATGTTTTGGCTTGAAGTCAAAGATCCTAAAGTTCTCATAAATGTGTTTTGATGTTAAAGATTTGTCATCTCCACCAACCTCCCATGTATGAGGAACTTGATTAGCACATGGTCTGTATTTTTATTTTTACTTGGCTGTATCACCTTGATCCTGGGATATTACAGAATAGCAAGATCCTCAGGCTTGGTCCAGGATCTATCAGAGAACTGAATGGACTGTAAGCAATCATCATGATGCTTTAGGAATGGCAGTGCTTGTTCAACTTCTGAGTTAGTTATGGGTGGTGTTTAATCTGGTTAACTGTTGCTTATATTTTAATCTTGGTTTATTTATGATCCTCTCAGTTAAAGTCAGAAAGGCATTTAAGGAATTGCTCAACATCCCTAATCATCAGGGAAATGCAAATAAAAACAACTCTGAGATAACACCTTACGCCTGTCAGAATGGCTAAGATCAAAAACAATGAAGACACCTTATGCTGGAAAGGATGTGGAGTTAGGAAAACTCTCCTCCACTGCTGGTTGGAATGCAAGCTTGTACAACCACTTTGGAAATCAATATGGCACTTTCTTAGAAAATTTGGAATCAATCTCCCCCAAGGTCCAGCTATACAACTCTTGGGCATATATCCAAGGAATTCTCAATCATACCACAAGATCACTTGCTCAGCTATGTTCATATCAGCATTGTTTGTAATAGCCAAAACCTGGAAACAACCTAGATGCCCTTCAACTGAAGAATGGATAAATAAATTGTGGCACATATACACAATGGAATACTACTCAGCAGAGAAAAACAATGATATCATGAGATTTGCAGGCAAATGGATGGATCCAGAAAAAAATCATCCTGAGTGAGGTAACCCAGACTCAGAAAGACATACATGGTATGTACTCACTCATAGGAGGATACTAGATGTAGAACAAGGATGACTGGACTGCTACTCACATCCCCAGGAAGGCTACCTAGAAAACAGGACCCCAAGAAAGACATGGGGATGCTGTGGATATTGTTCTATATATAAATAAAACACTGATGGCCAGTGACCAGGCAGGAAGTAGGTTGCCAGGCAGGAAGTAGGTGGGACAAGGAGAGAGGAGAATTCTGGGAAGCAGAAGGCTAAGGGAGAGAGACTGCAGCCACCACCAGGACAGCAGCATGTGAAGACGCTGGTAAGCCACCAGCCATGTGGCAAGGTATAGATTTATAAAAATGGGTTAATTTAAGATAAAAGAACAGTTAGCAAGAAGCCTGCCATGGCCATACAGTTTATAAGTGATATAAGGGTCTGAGTGATTATTTTATACGTGGATTGTGGGACTGCGGGGCTTGGGGAACCTGGAGAGAAGCCCTCCAGCAACAAATGGCGTCCAACGGCTCGAGTTTCCACCTTAAACCTGAGAATATTTAATAACCAATTCTAAACAGAGCCCAAACCAGGTTCCTGCTTCTTGTCTCATACGGGCAGCTAGACGCCGCAAAACACAGGTTTGAACACTGGCGGGTTCCTGGCGTGTGCGTTTGACCGGCAGTATGGCGAAAATGAGGCATCTGCCAGTGGCACATTACGCTGTGTGGTAGATTTAGTCTTTACTAGTATTTAAAAAAAAAAAAAAAAAGAGGTTACTGGGCTACACGCTGCTTTGATAAAAGCATAGACCTACTATTTCTGAGACTTGATGACTTCCAGAGCTGGCGGAAAACGTACCACCACCATGTTGGGAAGCTGAAGTAGGCGGAGCCAGCAGCCACAGCGTGGTTTCAGGCTTAAAAGGCTACAGTTTAAAGCAATAAGTTTGCAATAAGAATGATTCAGATGAAATAGTTTATAATACATGTAAAAATGTATGTAGGCTTAAAAGAAAAAATATATAGCCTTATATAAACAAATAGTATCTAAAAATAAAGTGTTTAAAAAAAACAGTAAAGGTAATAAGCCACATAAAGATGGCTATCACACATAAAATCTGGATTATGTTCTCTTTGATATTCGTAACTGAAGAAAAACATTTGATTACAAAAGCTATGGAGTTATGCCAAAATGTATATTTTAAAGGTACCTTGACTTCAAAATTTAGATATAAGGATATGTTACTTTGGAAAAGAGGTTTTGCT
Source organism: Peromyscus maniculatus bairdii (assembly GCF_049852395.1). Classification (NCBI taxonomy): domain Eukaryota; kingdom Metazoa; phylum Chordata; class Mammalia; order Rodentia; family Cricetidae; genus Peromyscus; species Peromyscus maniculatus. Next base: position 104,432,731 of record NC_134875.1, read on the forward strand.
TTTGTTTCCACAGAAAGCCAGAGGCTGTGGATTTGTTCCAGATTAAGATACATCAGGTTTCACCAGCCAAGACCCCCTGAAAGGTCTCCGATGACACCATGGCCCAGATGATCCAACATCCAGAGCGGTTTCAAGGCAACTGGTTCACACAATACAGCCTCAAGGACTACCCCATAGGCTTAAAATTTTCTTTGCTTCCCCATAAGATACAGCGCCCCCCCTCCAGCAGGAAGTAGTAAGAGATGCTACGCCCAAATTCCCAAATATACCAAGCTGGCTTTAGAGGTGGAATTGGCTCACTCCCCCTCTAAACCCAGACATATTGCTTTAAAAAAAATGGTTAAGAGATTCTTGTGTCCCAAATCAGAAGAGCCCTCTGGTGTGGGACAGGGAAAAACCAATATTTTTATTTAAAACAGGTTGATTATAAATGTGATCTCTTTCTAAAAAAAAGGGGGGATATGATATAGATATATAGAAGGATATAGAGATGATAAGATAAAGGATAGATTAATGAACCTACTTTTAAAGAACAACTTGTTTAAAATGTTTTACATTGGTATAGATTTTAGTTTATGCTTAAAATGTTTTACATTGGTATAAATTTTAGTTTATTGATACAAACTTGAAGTTAATTTTGTTATACTGTATATATATATATATATATATATATATATATATATTTCTATTCTTGTTTGAGGTATTATGTTTATGTAACTCATTTAAAATTGTAATGGATAATTAAAAAATAGATTAATAATTAGTCATCTATGATAATCATATCTGTAGCCATGTTAGTTAAGTCTTCTAGGTATACATACATATATTTCAGATAGATAGGTAATCTTCAAACACTTCATAGACCTAGAGAATATGGCATTTAAATTAACTTAAAATTCTGTTGACATGAGACATAATTGCTCCTGGCTGCACCAATTGATCCGGAGAGAATGTTGGGCTTCTAAGACATTTCCATTTGGAAGTTTGTCTTTTTGGCACAAAATGGCCTACTGGGCAAAGAACTGCCCTTGCCTTGATGGCTGACAGTACAAATGCAATGCTGTCCTTTCTGGACAAGCGGGACACAAGGAAAGTGACCACTGTACTCTGCCAAGACAGGGTAAGATGGTCTTTCAGAAATCCTGCTTCTGAAAATGGTCTGTCAGATACTCTAGGCCTGTAGCCAATTTGAATGCACCAACAATGCTGAGAAACCTTAGGTGACTGTCCAGGCTGCCAGCTGTCTTGGTCTACTTTTACAAGATTCCCGAAAGTTGCTTGCATCCATCTACCATTTCTCAGGTACCATTATGTTCCTTCTCATGTCTTTGATGTGGTTAAAAACTAGATAGTTGTAATTTCCTCAGTTATGATAAAAGATAAGTTAGATATAAAACCTTAAACTCACAAATATAAGATAGATAGGACATCTTCTTTAATATTGTAACTATAATTCTTGCTCGGTAATTGTTTTGTTATATGTAATTTTACCATGTTAAAGTTAAAACCTTCCTTTTTTTAAAAAAAAAGAAGAAAAGGGAAAGTGCTGTGGATATTGCTCTATATATAAATAAAACACTGATGGCCAGTGACCAGGCAGGAAGTAGGTTGCCAGGCAGGAAGTAGGTGGGACAAGGAGAGAGGAGAATTCTGGGAAGCAGAAGGCTGAGGGAGAGAGACTGCAGCCACCGCCAGGACAGCAGCATGTGAAGACGCTGGTAAGCCACCAGCCATGTGGCAAGGTATAGATTTATAAAAATGGGTTAATTTAAGATAAAAGAACAGTTAGCAAGAAGCCTGCCACGGCCATACAGTTTATAAGTGATATAAGGGTCTGAGTGATTATTTTATACATGGATTGTGGGACTGCGGGGCTTGGGGAACCTGGAGAGAAGCCCTCCAGCAACATGGGGATTACCCAGTGACAGAGAAATGGATGAGATCTACATGAAAAACCTGGACGTGAGTGGGGGTAATGAAGGGCAAGGGTCAAGGGAAAGAGAGCTTGTGGGAACACGAGATTCCAGCTGGATCAAGAACAGAGAGGGAGAACAAGGAACAGGAGACCCTGGTAAATGAAGACCACATGATAATAGGAAGAAGCAAAGTGCTAGAGAGGCCCACAGAAATCCACAAAGATACCCCCATAATAGACTGCTGGCAATGGTCGAGAGACAGCCCGACCTAACCTACTCTGGTGATGGGATAGTCAAACACCTTAATTGTCGTGCTAGAAACCCCATCCAAGGACTGAGGGATCTGGATGCAGAGATCCATGGCTAGGCCCTGGGTGGAACTCCGGGAGTCTAATTAGTGAGAAAGAGTAGGGTTTATATGAGTGAGAATTGTTGAAACCAAGGTTGGATAAAGCACAGGGACAAATAGTCAAATGAATGGAAACACATGAACTATGAACCAATGGCTGAGGGGCTCCCAGCTGGATTAGGCCCTCTGAATAGGTGAGACAGTTGATTGGCTTGATCTGTTTGGGAGGCATCCAGGCAGTGGTACCAGGTCCTGTGCTCATTGCGTGAGTTGGCTGTTTGAAACCTGGGGCTTATGCAGGGTCGCTTGACTCGGCCTGGGAGGAGGGGACTGGACCTGCCTGGACTGAGTCTACCAGGTTGATCTCAGTCCTTGGGGGAGGCTTTGCCCTGGAGGAGGTGGGAATGGGGGGTGTGCTGGGGGGGAGGGGAGAGGGGCAGGAGGGGGGAGAACAAGGGAATCTGTGGCTGTTATGTAGAACTGAATGATATTATAAAAAATAAATAAATAAAGATTAAAGGGAAAAAATTAAAAAAAAATGTCAGACATGAACTGCTTTGAGCAGACCATCATCTACTAACTGTTCCATGACCATCCAAGTGTCCAGAAAATAGGTGTCCTAGTTAGGATTTCTATTGCTATAAAGAGACACCATTATCATGACAATTCTTATAAAAGAAAACATTTAATTGAAGTGGTGGCTTACAGTTAAGGAGGTTTAGTCCATTTTCATCATAGCAAGGGGCATGGCAGTATGTAGGTTGACATGGTGCTAGCTACATCTTGATCAGAAAGCAAAAGGAAGTGGAATCCATGTCACACTGAGGGAAGCTTGAGCAAAAAAGTCCTCAAAGCCCACCCCCACGGTGACACAATTCCTCAAACAAGGCCACACTCACTCCAGAAAAGCCACATCTCATAATGGTACCACTCTCTTTGGCAGCAATTTTCTTTGAACCACCACAATCAGTGTCCCTGGGAAACATGTAGTCTGATGCACCCAATAATAAATAGTCAGGTCTAAGCTTGAAGGCTGTTGAGCTGTGAATATGGTAGAGGCCCAGGTTGTCCAGCTTCAGGTCACTAAGCATGCTCTAGTAAATTTCCTTTCAATGTACTCTTGTTGTAGAATGTATATCATGGTTTATTGATGATAAAGGTGATGCTCTTTGAGCTTCTCTTGGAGAGCCACCCCCACTTCCTTCTCATTCTGGTATACCTGGATACAGACAATGTGACATACTCAATGTAAATACCAGCATTCAAAGCCTCAGTCAACTGACCAAGAGGAGACTTGCAGTTGCCCAAGCTAAGGGTGGACATATTGGCATTGTTGTAGAACTTCATAAGGCTGTGACTGCTTCATGCTATACAACGTGGCCATAACTGTGCCAATATGATCACTTTAAATCAAACATCAATGTATGCAAAAAATAAAGGTACATGCAGTAAGATTCCAGAAGCTTTGTATTTTAATTTCTGTAGTTGAAAAATTTTTCAGAAAGATGAAAAATTTCAAGAAATGTCAAAATTTTCTCTTTTATTTGTTATTAAAACAAAAGTAAACAGTTCCTGCCCATGACATTTCCTAATTATCTCATTGTGAAATCAGTAAATCCTTTGATACCAATGGTTGCTAGCATATGATGGTATGCCCTTTGAACCTGTGTTTCTGAAATAGACAGTAGCAATATGCTTCTTTTTAAAAAATAATTTGAGAATTGTCTTTAACTTAAATTTTCTACTAAGAATTTTGGGTGAAAATCCATAGAAACATTTTGTTTACTTGGGCAAATAGAAAACTTATATTTTCTCTTATTTTAAACTCAACAAAATAATTGTTTACAAGATTTTTCCATGATTAATACTTCACTTTATATTTTATTCTCTAAATGTGATAATTTTGAATTTTATTTCATTTTATTCATCATTTCAGACATATGTTTTGTTTGAAGTACCCTATATTGTAACTAAAACTTTCAAAATCTTTATCTCTTACCATCTACACTTAACAGCATTCATAAAATGTTATGTAAATACTGTGTTATTTCTATGGAAACATTATGATTTCCATGTATTGGCAGGCATTTTAAAATTTTACAATTGAAGTTATTTAGTAGTTAAAATCAAATTAAATCAAGACAGAAGAATTTAAGAAGTTTAACTTTTATAAGACAGTGTCCCTATACTTTATCTGTAACCATTAGTGGAAACCTCTTCTTTCTGGGTAATTATATGTCATTGTGACATTAGACATCCTGGGTTATTGTTTTTATGAAATTCACTGATATACATATACATATACATATACATATACATATATACATATATATATTGCACCCTTTTATAGTATATATTTGAGATAAATTCTGCCTTAAAATAAATGCTATACCTGCCAAAAGGAAAATAACGTTCTGTAGAGAATTTCAAATCGTTTGAACAATGGTTGGAAAAAGGCAGTGGATGACTCATGACAGATAATGAGTTTAGGAAGAAATTGGAAAGGAGAATGGAGAGGATGACTTGATGAAAACTTATTTTATGCATGTACAAAATTAAAAATCGATATAAAGAGAGAAAACTTTAAAATATATTTTAGACTATTAATATTCATCATTACTTCATTCTTTTGTTTTTGTTTGTTTTTTTCTGAAACAGGCCTTTGATTTAGCATTAATTCTGATGTACATCCATGATAATGGCACTTGTTATTTTAGACATTATTTACAAAATAATAATTAGAAGACATTTTAAATTGCCAAAAGTAACTTTTTGTCAAAGTGACAAAGTAAAATGGATTTTGTTCAAGGCAATCTTTCATGTACATTATACAAAGAAAAATATTGCATTCTTATAGAACATTGAAGAATTAATGTTTCAAGAACAATTTGACATTTTATATACATTTACATGTAACATGACTGAACACAACAGATCTCACAAAGCTTCCTGTTTATACTTGTATTTCATCATATTGACATATTCTCCATTAGCTTTCGACTTCTTTGTTTGTTTTGGGTTTTTTATTTTATAGAGACAGGGTTTCTCTGTGTGGTCCTGCCTGTCCTGGAACTCATTCTGTAGACCAGCAGACCAGGCTGGCTTCCAACTCACAGAGATCGACCTGCCCCTGCCTCTTGAGTGCTGGGATTAAAAGCATGTGTCACTCCACAGCTTTCAACTTCTAATTGAAATGACAGTACTTTACAGAATTCTTTGCCCTTACATATTTCAGTTTCCTTACCAGTTAAAAGAAGTGAATCCCCCAATAAAGACACAATGTTATTGTTTACTAAATAGAAACTTTTCTATAAATATTAACCAATATTGCCATTATAAATATCACCCTTACAACTATTGCTTTACCATTTTTAACTAGTGCCTGAACCAACAAGTGAAAGATACATAAGACAGAGTGCCATTCTAGAGAAGTACAGAAATTCCTTGTGTATATTTTCATCATATAATAGATAACTATAAGGTATATAAGATACAGATGAATTCCTATCACTGAAATTATAACTGAGAACAAAATAGACTTATTATATGATTTTAATATTTATGTTTTGATTTCTAATTTATCTAGTTATTACTCAATTGAGTTATTATTAATTGAGTCTGTGGTATGAATAATTTGTAGCTCTTTAATTTTTAGCTAGGATGATTTCATAAATCAGAGTGTAGGAGGTCACTGTCTCTCAGAAAACTTCATTATATTTGAGTTTCTACAGTCTTCAGTCTAACATACTATGTGAAAATATAAGGAAAAGCAAAGCAATATAATAAATCAAGCTTAGAGAAATTTGGGACTTAAAATATCCCTCCTATAAAATAAAGAAATACTAGAATACTTATTATAGGTGCAAGAACTCTGTTCAAATACTCATGCTGTTAGTGGTGAATTGGTGTTACCAAAAGCACAGATCTAATCAATCCATGAAATAATATGACTTTCTTTTAAGAAGGTACAAAATTAGCATGTTAATAAGGAAACTTTATGTAGAAAAATAAAACACAATATAATTATAGTGAGCAAGAGCTTGTAGGAAACTGTTACTCTTTTGCCTTTATAAAATTGTAATAGGGAATGAGTCTGAGATCTTCTGAGACAAATTATATAGCCAGAAATGAATTATGCACTATGTTTTCAATATATTCTTCTATTTTAAACAAAGTTCATGAAGAATATTACCATTTACTATGGTGCAAAAAAATGTACATCATCAATGAATGTCTCTGGGTATGAATAATAAAAATGACAGCCATCATTTATTAAGTTTTCATTATGTCAGATTTAATCAATTATCTTGAGTACATTAACTGGAGAACAAATGTTAATCACAAATGAGAAGACTTAAGACATGTTTCTGATGAGTACAGGGCAGAGAGTGTCCTTAAACATTGAAAATTGTCTGAAGAAGGAAACTTCACAACTGTTCTTTTTACTTGAAAGCAAAGTACTAGTGAATTGAGATTTAGTTCCAGGTCTATTATCATGCTTACACACATATGACACAAAACACCATCTGCTTGTTGTAAACATAGTCACTATCAAGAGTGATGGAGAAAAGAGAAACTTTAATGGAGTATTACCATATTGTATTAAGGAAGAATACAAGATGAACATTCAGAAGACACAAGCCTGAGTGCTTGGGTTTTGAGGAAAGGAACATGAATAGTGTGGGGTAGCAATGTGTGAGGAGGTCTCTACTTTACCAATAGGCCTATAGTGGTCTGTAGAGTACTTATATGGCAAGAAATTTAGTATCTCTTCCTTGAAAATTTAAATATTCATAGAATTCAAATAAATACTCCTCCTACACATTTTAAATACCATGCAAGGAAGTGTTATTACTATGGCAGTGAATCATTGAATTTCTTACTTGCAAAGCACATTTTCTTGTCTGTCTCTTTTTCGGGGCACCAAACTATCTACATGCTACTTTCAACTTTATAAAGACCTCTATAAATGTACATTAAAAGCATTCTTATTTCTCTCCAACACCTCCATATTACAGGAAGTGTGTTTCATTCCTGGCCAGCTCTCTGTTAGCAAGAGGTTTGCAAGACACACACATGTGTAAGTGTATGTACATATACTGTAGGTGAGTGTGGTGTGTGTGGTGTATGTCCAATAACATCTGTTCATTCACCCATGCATACATACAGAAGTCTGATTGGGGAATGTCTTTCTGTATGCTATAAAAACATGTTGCTCTGATTGGTTGATAAATAAAGCCATTTGGTCTATGGCAAGGCAGCTTAGAGACAGGCAGAAAATCCAAACTTATAGACAGGAAGACAAAGGAAAGGAAAAAGCAGATGCCAGCCACCACGGAAGGAACAGCATGCCAGAAGGCAGGTAAGCCACGGCCACGTGGCAACTTATAGATTAATAGAAATGTGTTAATTTAGGATATAAAAGCTAAATAGCAAGAAGCTTGAGCCATAGGCCATGGCCATGTAATTTGGAATTGATATAAGCCTCTGTGTGTTTACTTGGGTCTGAGCAGTTACAGGACCAGGCAGGACACAGGAATTTTATAAATGGTTGTGTGACCTTGGTGCCAGGCAAGACCAGGAAAACCTCTAGCTACAACACTGCGTATCCTGTCCTATCTCTGTCTCCCTTATTCCCTTGAAACAATGACTCTCACTGAAAGTGAATTGAGGATGACAGCCAACAAACTCAGGGTCTTACTGCCTCCACCTCTCTCACTCAGCTTTTTATGAGGGGACAGGGATCTGGACTCAGTTCCTCATGCTTATGAAGCAAACACTCTTACCCACTGAGCCAGTTCTCCAGCTTCCAGGTTATGAATTAAGATTATTAATTAGGGACTCCCTTACCCAAGTAAGTTACAGAAGTATTATTAACCATAAAAGTACAGGAGACCTGGGAAAGAGCTGTTTTAACTCTCTCCCTGAGCATTTTTCCTTGCTCTTAAATAAAAATTTTTGAGGATTGTTTCTTTTTTTCTTTCTTTCTTTTTTTTTTTTTTTTTTTTGGTTTTTCGAGACAGAGTTTCTCTGTGTAGCTTTGTGCCTTTCCTGGAGCTCACTTGGTAGCCCAGGCTGACCTCGAACTCACAGAGATCCGCCTGGCTCTGCCTCCCAAGTGCTGGGATTAAAGGCGTGTGCCACCACCGCCCGGCGAGGATTGTTTCTTATTAGAAGGAGAAAAAGTGAGCTGAACCTGCTAGGGCAAAGGACTGTGAAAAGGGTTAATCTTTTCAAAAGCCTGAGTGACCCCAGCTTTACTTTCTTTCTCTTAGTGCACAGTAGTTGTTGCTAACTGATGATGGAAGTGAGAGCTGGCAAATTCCCATTCCTGTTGAGCATCTGCCCACCAATTTTACAACATTGTGCCAACATGCATGGGGGCAACTCTTTCTTTTGTCTTTTATTCTTGAATTATGGCCCTAACTGCATATGCTCACAGGTATGCATCTTAAATTGAGCACATGCACAGATGTTTACTGTGGTGATATACTGTGTACCCCAGTAAAGCTTACCTGGGGATCAGAGGACAGAGCAGGCCACTAAATTAGACACAGAGGTCAGGCAATTGTGTCACACACCTTTAATCCTATCACTCTGGAGACAGAGATCCATCTGGATGTCTGTGAGTTCAAGGCCACACTGGGCTACATGAGAAAAACAGAAGTAGACAGTGGTGACACACACCTTTAATCCCAGGAAGTAATATGGCAGGACACAGAAAGGTATATAAGGTTTGAGGAAACAAGAACTCACTATATTGAGGCTGAAGATTTCGTAGAGGTTAGCTAGTGGCTGGCTGTTCTGCTTCTTTGATCTTTCAGCTTTCACTCCAATATCTGGCTCTGGGATTTTTATTATAAGACCCTTTAAGATTCATGTGACAGTTTCCTTCCTAAAGTATCTCCTCCATGTGAATATGTGTAGGCCTCCTTAATAAATGCTACATCTTCTCACTGTTGGAAGAAAGCATGACTTGTTTGAGAGCTACGCTGTGCTACCTACAGGTAATAAAAATCTGTCACTTTTTTGTATTGGCTTTGATTTTTTTTGGGGGGATGGGTTTGCAAGTGTAATCCCACTGTGTTGACTTGCATAAGTATAAGATTAAGTAAAGTAGGTGATTTTTGTTTAAACATTCAAGTTTTTCAGATTGTTGGTAGAGATGGGATAGTTCAACGTAGGAAAAACTTAGCATGTTTTAAAAACAACAAGAGTATTTAACAACCCCCTCTGGTATGTCTTTATTAAAAATAGACTTAATCACAACTCTTTGCCACTATAGTTTAGAATTACTTAAGTTTGAATTCAATAACACTTGAGCCTGGTATAGGATTATAAACAGAGTCTCTGATAAGACAAAATTTGGAAGAAATATTAAACTCTGTCTCTTTACCCAAAATTTAGAGAATGCCCTCCAAGCTTTATCTTTGTCAGGCCTCTACCTTGGTTTCTGTGTATGTCTTTGCTAAGTCTAGCCATAGAAAGTAAATTGTCATAAAATTCTCCTACTCATGATATTTTCTTCCAGTAATTTTAATCTATTAATCTCCCTAACCTGCCATTTGGCCATAAACTCTCATTTATCCATTTTACATTCATAATTGATTTTTTGGCTATGCAATTGTAATAAATTAGGTACTGGAGTAATTTTTTCCCATCATAGTAGTTCTGAATAAAAGTTATCTTAAATGCTTTGTTGTGTGCTTTGTTTTTTTTTCCTTAACAAAGGAAATAAAATAGTTGATACATCTTATCTAAACAGATATTTAGTCAACTACTGTCACTACAACTCTATCAGTACCATGTCTGGAAACTTCATTTTCATTATGACTATGTAAATGTGTTAACAGATGTGGATTTCTGTTTAGGCACATTAGAGAAAGTAGTATTTCCAATAACATTACAAAAATAAAATTGATCTAATTTATATGTAATAAACATAAGTTTGTTTATTATAATTTTCTTCACAGGAAAGAGACAAGAGAATAAAGAAAATGTTGGTCATCGTGAAAAATCATTTAACTGGGCTCATATCTTAAATTTGAGACAGTTCAAATTTGCTGCAAATAAATTATATGTAGTCTTTTTCTTGACAGCAATATCATTAAGCATACCAACTGAGCTACCTTGGTACTTTGAACTCTATTATATGTTTATTCTAAGTCTTCATAACACTTTGTGCTCCAAATCAGCATGTCTAAAATTATCTCTTGCAAACTTTGACCCTTTTTTTATAATGAAAACATATAAAAGTAAGATATATTCACAATGCATTAATTAGCCTTCTTCAGTCTTTGGTATTTCCATTCCTGAGGACTCAGATGCCTTAGAGATTATGTACTCAAAGAGACAATAGATTCTACCACATTGCATAACATTTCTCCCATTTCCTTCTGTATAATTAGAAAATCAATATGCACCCCTCACACTATGGAAGGCAGTCCTCATAAAATGTGGTTTAGTCTTAATCCTCAGAGAAAAAGGAGCTGTTGAAAGGAATCATGAGAAAGTTAGTAAGATCCCGAGTTTAATTAGGTGTGCCAGTTTCCCACACCATCCTCCCTCTCATGCACTCTCATTTGTTTTCTTGAACTTGAAGGTAGTTTGAGATTTCTAATACCTCTCTAGACATGCCCTTCCCAGGAATGGCGTGTAAGCTGGATACATTCATCATCTTATTAGATTATTGGTCCTCCAGGATAAGTTTAAAGACAGGCTTAATATTGGGAATGTAGAGTTGCCAATGCCTTAAAAACATGTATGAAAATAAATCAAATTTGGATTGTCAGAGTTCTCTAGTGTAACAGAACATATAAAATGAATCTATATACATATATGAAGTGAATATATTAGAATGATTGACAGCATGGAGTCCAGCTAATCCAACAATGGCTGTCAACAGAAAGTTCAAAAATCCAGTAGTTACTCAGTCCACAAGGCTGGATGTCTCAGCTGACCTTCAGTATATGCTGTAATACAAAAGTAGAAGGCTCCAATGTCAGTGAAGGAATTGATGTGACAGCAAGATAAGGGCAAGCAGACTATGAGCAAAAGCTTCCTTCTTCCACGTCTTTATATAGGCTTCCAGGAGAAGGTGTGGCCCAGATTAAAGGTGTGTCTTCCTATCTTAAGATCTGAATCAAAGGTATATGTCTTCCTACCTCAAAGGTCAGGACTAGAAGTAGAGTCACCCACTTCAAACCAAAGAAAATCTAATCTCTCATAGATGTTCCATTCATTTCTGGATTGTAGTCAAATACAGATGTAGCCAAGTTCACAACCAAGCAGCCATCACATACATCTTTGTGGAGCTCATTCATGTTAATTGATATTACCTGAGCCCTGTCAATCTAAGACTTTCAGCTATTTACAACATTCAAGTTCAATCTCGAGTTTGTCAGCTTAGAAAAGGCTTAAAACAGCCGGGCGGTGGTGGCGCACGCCTTTAATCCCAGCACTCGGGAGGCAGAGCCAGGCGGATCTCTGTGAGTTCGAGGCCAGCCTGGGCTACCAAGTGAGTTCCAGGAAAGGCGCAAAGCTACACAGAGAAACCCTGTCTCGAAAAACCATAAAAAAAAAAAAAAAAAAAAGAAAAGAAAAGGCTTAAAACACAAAAGTAAGCAAATTTCATTATGCTATACCCTAGGAATGTGTTCAACACTATTTCTACTGAAAGGTGATGTTTATGTGTCCTTTCTGAAGTCTGTAGTAATTCTATTATAACCACTAAAGTATAGAAGGTACTTTAGACAGACAATGACAGATGATGACAAATATCTTCCAACTGATTTTTCTGGAAATCACACTGTTAAAAATCAATCACTCTCAGGAAAATCCAGCTACTCATGACAAACATATTAAGAATAGTATATGTAGACACTGTTGTTTATACCTGAGCTTCTTGTCAAAGCTAGTATAAAATTCTAGTCATGAGAGTAAGTCATTCTCATTGTGAAACTCAGAAAAACTTCAGATAATTATGGATACTAGTTACATCTTCCTCATAAAAGGACCTCAGTGTTTAAACACACCAAAATCTATGCATTAGATATACTTCATGAGGAAAATTTCATTTGATGTTCAATATGCTTAAAACTCTGCACATGTCATCATATTCAATGAATGTCTAATTATATTCTAGAGACAAAATTAGTTCATAAAATAGATTGCTGGAATTTGTTAGTTATATAGAAAGTTTGGCTAAGTTACTTGCTCAATTTAGGACCTTGAGAGATTGTGACAGAAGTCAAATTTTATTTCAGATTATAAGTACATTTGATATGCATGACTCTGTATCATAGAAGAACTGTGAAAAACATTAATTTCCCAGCAAAATACTAATTTAAAGTTAAGTAGACCTATTCCATGCTAATTTTCAGACTTTTTTTTTAAATTAACAACTACCTGCAAAACATATTTAAATAAAAGAAAAAACATGGCCCACAGACATCAACATGGCTTCAGGTGGCAGTACAGGCCATGGGCATCCACATGTCCTTTGGTGGTAAAACGTATATCAACATGGCCTCTGGGAGCACAGACCATGGACATCCACAAGGCCTCTGGCTGCAGGATAGACAGACCACAGACTTCAACATGGCCTCCAGAGGAAGCATGGACCACAGACATCAACACAGACCTCAGTTGAAGTACAGACCATAGATACCATCATAGGCTGGGCATAGTGGAAGACCAAGGTGGAGGGAATGTAAGTTCATAGCCAGCAGCCAGCATGGAAACTTGGTGAGAATCTGTCTCAAAAAATAGAAATTTTATAGGTAACACATTTACAAAGCTACTATTACTCTTGTATCAGTATTAAAATGTACTTTACTTTAAATTATTTACTAATTTTTATTATATAATTTATATGCTTTTTCATTATAACAATTTGAGTACTCTGTACTTTTTATAATTTCATTAAACTACTGCTTATCTTAAAAATGAAAGAAAAAAGGGATTCTTCTGAGTTAGATCAAATAATATGTTAGGGATAATGTCAAAAATGAACTCAGCATTTATATGACAGAGAATGCAATATTCATGCTTCTTTCTCTCATACAAAAATATTACCATGTGTTTCTATTATTCAGATTTAAAAGTGATGTGGTAGCCAGGCAAGATGGTGCACCTATAATCTTAGCTACTCAATAAGGCAAGGGAATTATTAGTTCAAGGCCTGCCTGGGCTGCATTGTTTGTCTGGATAACTTAGTGAACTCTTCCTCAAAATACTAAAACACTAAAAAAACAAATAAATAAAACTAGTGTGATTTGGAAATAAATCTTATCACAATTGATTTTGAATAATATATATTTTCAAGTAATAACAAAATTGCCACAACTACATCAAAAACATGAATTTAGTTATTAAATATATAAAATTTAACTGAATCTTAATCTGAAGAAATTAATTTCTATTTATCTTATTCTCTAAAGGCTTAGATAAGATAAAAATATAGTCTAGAAATTATATTGTGAAAAGTAAACAAATATATGAAAGTAAAAATTGAAGATTTACTTTCTAATTTAATGTTTAAAGGCAATTAAAGCATACCTTCAGTGTTGCCATTATTTAATACTGTCACTTTTATCCCAGGAAGATAACAAGCTTACAATTATAAACTTAACTATCAAAGACAAACAATAATTACTCTAGTAGTAGTCACCATAATTAATGGATAATTTTCAGTGTTAACAGAAAGAATGATATTAGCATCTAAATTTAAACTATATATACAGGAGCATATGAAAGATTCTTTATTCTAATCTGAAAGATGGCTCTGTGGTATGATCTCTACAGGCAATTTTCAGGCAGAGTTAAACACAAAGTATACCAATTACTTTTTACAAATTAGGCAGATAATTAGGACGACATTTCTCCCCTATTTTTTCCTTTTATAGAAAATAGATTCCTTTCTCATACAACATGCCTTGATTATCCTTTCCCCTCCTTCCACTCCTCCCAGTTCCCTCCCCACCTCGCCTCCCTTTCAGATCCACTCCCTTTCTGTCTCCCTTAGAAAAGAACAGGCTTCTAAGAGATAACAAGCAAACATGATAAAATAAAATATAATAAGATAAAGTAAGAATCTAGCTTTCAGCTTAGTATTTTTATGAGACTCTTGAATATGTGAACAAGTGGATCTCTGATTCTTGTGCCTGCTCTTAGGGGTCTTGTTCTTCTGTTGGGTTGCCTTTGCCCAGCCTCAAAGTGGTGGCCTTCTTGAAGAAGATCCATTTGTTTCATTTAAGAGAATATTTTTGAAAATTTGTTCTGTGTCATTTAGAGTATTGAGACTGTTTTTTTTTTTTTTTACTGGGAACTCCTATAACTGATGAGTCAGTTATTTAATTGTATTTGTTAAAAGCAATCACAATTGAGGCAACAGAGGATAGAACTCGTGTGTGTGTGTGTGTGTGTGTGTGTGTGTGTGTGTGTTTTAAATAATAATTATTTCATTCCTTGGTTTTCAAAAAATTACATGCATAATAACACTACAAAATGACTAATTCCTATGGATACAATATAATAATTATATTACTCTGAATTCTATTTTCACAATCAAGAAAAAAAGATAATTTTACTCAAAGACTATAAGAGAGATATAATCACTTCAACTGGTTATATTTTTGGTAGAATACAATTGGTATTTGTTTAGTTACTTCTCACCTATACCAGAAACTTACAATAAAGAATATCGACAATTGAGTCCTTGTAGGAAATGTTCTGAGTAACACTCAAGTGTTATGTGAGATGATCATATACAACTTAGGAAAGACAAACTGATTTGGCAGTCAAAAGACAAGCATTTAAAAAGTAGGATAGTGAAATTATTTGTCTCTGAAATATATGGAAATTCAATTTTTATGCTTCTGATTACAAAGAGAATATTTCAAAGATGGCAAAATTATTAAGGTTCTTTAGAATATTTATTCAATCATTGGAAGAGCAGAGTTTTCCTCATATCTAGAACTATTCTATTTTTATTTTACTTATTTATTTACTTTTGGTTTTTCAAGATAGGGTTTCTCTGTAATGTCTCGGTGCCTGTCCTGGATCTTGCTCTGTAGACCAGGCTGGCCTCGAACTCCTGAGTGCTGGGATTAAAGGCATGTGCCACTACCATCTGGCAAGAACTGTTTTCTTAAGCTGGTTAACCCACTAAAAGAAGTCTAATTGAGTACAATAAAAAATTTACTTTGAACAACTTTTCATAAATGAATACATGTTTTTATTTTAAAAATAAAGACAACTACTAACAAAACACGATCATTTCTCTGCTTTTTGAAAAATACTGTAAAACTGGATTTGGTAGCACATTAATTTTAATACTAGAAACACAGGAGGTGGAGGCAGTGAGATCTCCGTGATTTCAAGTCCAGTCTGATCTACATAGTGAATTCCAGGCCAGCCAGAGAATACTGTAAATGTTTTATATAATATCCTTTAGAAATAGTAACTAGTTATTTATTTCAGTATTCCCACAGAAACTTAATGTACTAAGACAGAATTTTCCCCTCTAGATATAAATGAAGGGAAATTTATATCCAGTAATTATTGAGATCATCATCAGTTAATTTGTTACTTACTATGGAAACAAAAGTGCTTTGGGGTTTAGATTCTCTCAAATACTTTCAAAGGATCTTATACATAATGACACTGCTAGTTAATACAGAGTCTTTGAACAAGTCTTGTTCTCATTGTACTCAAATTAACCAATCCTTTTAGCAGATAGTGGGGACAAGAACATGGAATATCAAAGAGAAAAACAACGTGCTCTTGTTAGAGAAAAATACTTGTGGCTATCCAAAATGCTTCTAGAAAGGAGTAAGATTTCAACTGAAACCTGAAAAATGAGTAGTAATGGGTAGACGTGCTGCCAGTGTGCTAACTGGCTAAGATGTCCCTCTGGTTGGTAAGAACATAACTGGCTATCAGTACTAAGCTATCAGCTCTCTCCAGGAACTACATTCAGCTAAAGAAACCTGTTTTATTTTAAGCTTCTCTTTCTTCCCTTGGCCTTCTACTGGCATCCAGTGATGGGACAAAGCAGATATAGGAAAACAAAACCTTTTTCTCCCAAATAGACATCATTCTAAAGGGCCAATCTAACTTAAAAGTGTAGCTGAAGCCTTTGTTCATTCTGAGTTACTGTTTATTTTCTTCAGCCAAATCATGCATTAAGTTTGCCTTGTTTAAAGTGCATTGATTTGTCCAGAACATTTCCTGTACCACCTTGTACCAGTTAACCTCTCCAGCTCCTCCTTGTGCTCTACATTTTCTAATTATCAATGGGTCATCCATCCTGACTTTCCTAGTACCTTATTTGGGCCTGCTTACCCATCACCATTTGCACTTGTGTTTTCCTTCTTCCCACAAAAATTTTCCTTTTGTTCACTTTTTTCCATCTGTGTGAACCTTTGAATAGCTCTTCAGGGAAGGACTGTCTTAGAACTTCATGACCAACCCTACTTGCCTCAGAGCATCATTTACTTATTATCATACTGAGAACAGTGTTTCACATCTTTCAATGATGCATAATTAGTACACTGCCTGAAGAAATAAATAAAAAATAATATATTTAGTGGCTATAGGCACCTGAATTAATTTATCCCATATTAATTGAGTCCATAAAATAAAATATATTACTAGAATGTGTTTATATATACTGTGTACTATATTATTCACTATTTTTGAACAGTCTTGTGACTTGAGTTCCTTTCTGTCATATATGATATGAATTGAACCAATATATGCTTAGAATATATAAAACTAATAGAATTGTTGCTATAATCTAAGGTATTAGTTTCATTCTGTTTTATTTTTAGTGATACACAATAAACTGGTATACATCCACATGTATAAACTTTTGGACTGACTAATCTCATTTTATTTTTTTATTTGCAAATTCTTAACAATAAAATTTTAGCTAAAAAATAAAATTAAACAGATAGATAATTAAAAAATCTCCTGAAATAAGTTCGTGATTGCTTGTTTAATGCAAGAAATGTAAGAGTCATTTTAACAAGCTTGTTTTTAGGTTAGCTGGCCTGAATTATTTAACCACAATTGTGTCTTTTAGGGGAATATTAGAGCACTTTATAGCTACAAAATACCTCCCAGTATTTACATTCTGACAGTGGAAATGCTTAATTTTTGCTGTTACTCTGAAAGTACATGTTCTGAAATTTGGTCATATGTGTATTTTGCTAAGATTTTCAATATACAGAAAATTATTATCCACATATATCCATCTCTCTATTGCAAATGACTCTTTCACATTTGTAATTTTGAAAAAAAGTTCTAAATTATAAAAATCATCAAGTACCCTGACAGCATTTCTACATTTCTAAAGTAGAAAAAACTGAATGTAAGTGTAAAAGTTATAAACCATATAGTTATATGAGAGATATATGTATGTGTTCTTCCTTTGCGAATTTTTGAAAATTACAGATTAAGTTAGCCACTTTAGTTTATAATTTCTCTTACATCTTACCTCATTTAAATTTTATCATGCATAATTTTCCCTACCAGTTGTGAGCTCTTAAATTTAGTGAATATACTAACAACAATGGAAGAAATAACTGAAAAGAAATCACATTTGTGATAACTAAAGAAAGACTTATGACAAAAGAATACTGGAACTAAGAATTATTTATTGTAAAAATTCTCTTTTGAGTAAATGAGTGAGGGAAAAACAATTTGCATCTTATCAAGCCAATAAAATAAGGTAAGTGATAAACTACAGAAGCTCATACACTTCTCTTATTAGGTACTTATCATTCAAACCCATGTCACCTCATCTGTTCCCGGTTCCATGGTAACAAAATGGCTTCTAAAAATTATTATGCTCTGCAATTGTTCAACTAGCATAAATTAAATAATGCATGAATGCTCTTTCACAATTTTTCTTTCAGCTTGGAGATCACATTCTGCTAATCCTTAGTTGTCTTTCATTTAACCTTGATATTTGGTGTTTAAATGAAATATACTGAGAATATCAGTAGCAAGTTTATAGGCAAAAACTATACATAAACCTTATGGATCTCATACTCTAACTGGTTGTGCCAGATTTTATTTCCCAAAGACATTTAATCAGGCTCACCCAAACGTTTTTGCATAATGAGCAAGAGTTCACTGAGGTGGGCATCGGATCAGGTTATTCAAGTTATCTAAACTGTTGAGAGATAGAGACTATGTCATATATACTCTGTGAGTGCACACAAAGCAGTGAGTTAAAACAAAGACAGTTAGGTAAAATGATTCTGTATGACTCCTGAAATTGAGTAACAGCAGGATCTTCGATTTCGACAAGATCATAGAACTTCAGTTAACTGTGTGAGAAGTCTGACTATCCAAAGGTTACCATATTTGAGGCATCCTGAGTCATATCACATGGAGAAGCTACATCAAATGATTTTTTTAGATACTGTTCTCAATTGGTAGTCAAACTCAGCGATCAATAACCGTGCACTAAAGTAAACAACTAAGCAGAACATTCCCACCCCAAACATCAAGTCATTCCCAATCTTTGCATTTTCCTACATGAATGTCAAGACATTGGTTATGAGAGTAAAGCCACATTCAATCTACTGAAATTTATTTATTTATTTATTTATTGGTTTTTCGAGACAGGGTTTCTCTGCATAGCTTTGTGCCTTTCCTGGAGCTCACTTGGTAGCCCAGGCTGGCCTCGAACTCACAGAGATCCGCCTGGCTCTGCCTCCCGAGTGCTGGGATTAAAGGCGTGTGCCACCACAGCCTAGCACTCTACTGAAATTTATAAGTGTAACAAAATAGAATTTTAAAAACAGAAAGTTTGGAGTAGCTTGCAGCAACAGGAACAAAAGAAACAAAACTTGTGATTATTATTCTTAAACCATGTAAAATTCACAACACTTAATATTCTTTGAATTTAACTAAAGAAACCAGTAGAGTTCCTCAACTAAACAAATATTGACTACCCATTATGAATCACATCACTTGAAGCATAAAACAAAAGAGTTGCATCATGACTATGTTTGGATTTTTATCAATAATATTAAAACAGACTTTCATCTTATCTCTATTATTGATTAAAATGCTGAGTTTTTTTTTCCAAAATTAAAATTGTATACAATTGTTTTCTAACTAGGACACTTGTCTTGCGATTTTTTATTATGTAAATAAATAAGTCATTTGTAGTTATTTTAAATGGCAACTTCAAAAAAAAAACCAGTGCTATATGTCCTGAAATTACAAAAGATTGTGATTAAATTGTAAATATAAATCCTGCAGAAACCAGAAAATCTGGTAGGCTGCCCATGGACCTTCTCCTGTGTCTGTTTCCCGCAGGCCAACCCTACAGTCTTGTCCCATCCCTAGCCCTTCAACAGAACACCAGCTGCACCCCCACTTCTCTGGATCCCACAGACCATTTCCTCCTACACTCCCTCCAAACACACATTGCTATATTCCAGCCCCCAGTTTCAACAGGAATTCTCTGCTAAACCATGGGCCACACCTGCCAGAAAACCAGCTAGACTGCCTGCAGACTTTCTCCTGTCTCCTGGTTCTCCTAGACTCAATCCTCAAGTCCTGTCCCTAGTGCAGCAACAGAATGCTACAGCATTCCCTCAGCCCTGCTCACATCTCCTGTGGATCCCACAGACCATCCTTTGCTAACTTTCCTCCCATGACTGACTGATTAATTGCTGTATCCCAGCCCCAAACTCAAGCAGACCTCTCCTACTAATCCACAGCACTTGCCTCCTAGAAAACCAGTTAGGCTGCCCATAGACATTCTCCTTTGTCTGTTACACCAGTCCCAAGCCTTGCACCAGAACACCAGCTTCTTAAGAATAAATGTTATTGTAAGGAATTTATCAAGTAAGGAGAGAAATGAGAGCCAGGGGTGGTAATTCATGCTTGTAACACTAGAACTTGGGGGGTGGGGTGGGTGGAAATACAATTGCTGCTAGTTAGAGGATAGCCTGGGTCACACAATGAGACTGTCAGAAAGAATGAAAAACAAACAAAACAATCAAACAAAAAAGAAAAACTGAATTATTATTTAATTATTCACTGAAATAATATGAAATGATGCAAACCACAATAGATAAATATATCAGAGTCAAATTTTCACAACATTTTAAACAATTATAAAAATAGACCATACATAATACATAATTTCACCTGTGTACATTGTCTGTGTCTCCCTAGGCATAAAGTTAAATGTGTATTGGAATATTATGTATCAATAACAATAAAATTAGTGATGTATGTTATTTAAAACTTGTGAGTGAAAATACAAAATAAAAAATAGAAGAAACAAAATAATGTATCTAGAATAAGGTTTCATAGTAATATAGATAATAGAGATATAGATTTGTGCAGAAAAACAATAGATTAAACAAAACATATATATATATATATATTTAAAGTTTTTGTAAAATAATAAAACCTTTTCTTTTATTCTCCCTTTTGCTTTTATTGTTTGTTTGTCTGTTTTCCAAACAGAGAAGGAAAGGGCATGGAAGTGGGTGTAGGAGGAATCTGGGGAGGTGAAAACATGATCTGAATATATTTTATGAAAAAAATAGTTTTAGTAAAAATGAATGAAAAAATAGAAAAGAAAAAGGCAAATCTATAGGAAGACTAGGAAACCATGCACACACACACACACACACACACACACACACACACACACACACACACACACACACCTCATACCTCATATCCAGAAACAAGAGGGTAGTGCTTATGCTCACAAAAATCTTTAATTAGTCAATGATGTGCAACAACCTTAATGAAACTAGACAAGTTCATTGTAAGTTGTACTTTGCCAAAGTCTAGCATGAAGACCAAAAAGAAAGCATAGAGTCTTTTGTCTACCAAAAATATTTTATTTGTACAGATAAACTATCTTCCCCCCGAAAAAAATAGTGTTCAAAGACAGAGAATTTCACTACTGAACATGCAAAAAAAAAAAAAGAAAGAAAGAAAATCAATTTCCATAATAATTTCCAGAAAATAGAAAGGAAGGACAATTTTTCCCAAATGATTTTCTAAGGCCATAATTATCCACATAGTGAAGATAGATGAGATGAGTAGAGGAAAATTATAATCAATGAAAGTATTTCTCAGGAACACCAACATAAAATTATCATCACTATATTCCAGAAAAGGTAGGGTTCTCAAAGATGTCAACAACATTAGCAATTAGAGGAGTTACACAGTAAATCCACAAGGAGGTAACACTACGACGCTATTAGGATGATGAGCACGTCAACGAATTTCACATACATATCACTGATACACTGATCCTCAGCAATAGACAAGAATACATGATGTCCAAGCTGTATGGGCAGGAGGGGAAGTTTTGCTGTGCTTTTTGTGTTCATGTGCAAACTAAAGAAATTTTCCATACTAATGTGCCATAAACAATTCCCCAAGAAGTGTTGTCACCAAGGTAGCAATGGAAGTATTGTGATCTTACATGTGGTTCTAATAAAAATGGAAGCCATACAAACAGTGATGACAAGGCTGATTTCTAAAGGGTGAAAGAGGTAATATGATATTGATCAAAAAGCATGAACTTGCAGTTGTAAAATTAATAAGTTCTGAGAAGCTAATGTGTAACATGGATGCTTGCAGATGTGGTTATTTTGTTGCAAAAATCATTGTTCAATGTATGCATGTGTGAGATCACTTTGAGTATATACAATTTATTGTGTGAATTAAATATTTTATTTAGAAAAATAGTGTTTCAAGAGAATACCTCATTCTAGCCAGGTATTTCAGTCTTGCAAAATCTTCTCCCATCACAGTGTTTAAAGATTTTTAAAGGATATTCCTCATACAGGGAAATTTGAAAAAAACAGGAGATTCTTCAGTCTCTTGTGGGCAAACTCCAAAAATAGTTAAATATAAATATAAATTATTGATATTTAATACATATTTAACAGTTAAATATAAATATAAATAAAAGTAGGGGAAAGGAAAGCAGAGAATAAAAGAGGGGAATTATAATTTGAGATAATATAAACTTGGATTATATAGGGTTATTTATTCCAGGTACAGTATACACCTATAGATAGTTTACATTATTTCTTTAAGTCTCAGTTTACTTGTATTATGCATATTATAGATTTACTTTGAAATTATGCAATATATGTAAAGTATATTAGACCATACTTTGCATATACAGAATAGTCTTATTATGTTATCATTTTCCCATTCCAGTCTGTATTCCATTGTAGAAAAGCTAAAGAAGTCAAATTGTAAATAAACGTAAAAGTGATTTTCTGAAATACGTAAAAGAGTACCGTTGTATTAATGAATGAAATTATGAGTTTGGCATCAATCTCAGGTTTCTGACATTCCTGTTTTGATTAGGATGGCTTTGGCATGTAGATGTCTGTATTAGTCACTGTTCAGACCATTAACAAGGCAGAACAGGCATTCAATCTTGTAATTTCTTTTCTCCATGTTGCAACAACCTTCTGTTCCTGACTTGAGAGAAGTACAGGTGTTGTCTTCTTCTTTTTTTTTTTCTTTTTCTTTTTTTTTTTCTTTCTTTTTTTTTTTTTTTTTTTGGTTTTTCGAGACAGGGTTTCTCTGTGTAGCTTTGCGCCTTGGTAGCCCAGGCTGGCCTTGAACTCACAGAGATCCGCCTGCCTCTGCCTCCCGAGTGCTGGGATTAAAGGCGTGCGCCGCCGCTGCCACAGCCGCCGCCGCCGCCGCCACCACCACCACCCAGCTCTTCTATGTAAACTCACACAGAAAATCCTTTCAGTCAGATCCCTGCGTTAAAAACCTGGGTCCAGTCTCACAGTACACTGGGATCTATGACAGTCCTTTTCAGAATTCTGTGAGGACTATTGTAACAGACTTGAGGGAAACACAGAGAACCTTAGTCCACTGCTGAATTAAACTTTTCTTGCTCATTATACTTCGTTTTTATCTTTGCCTTATGCCACACTGAGACACAAATTTCTTCAGAATCTGTACCTCTCAAAAACTCGTGTTTCTTAATCAAAGCCAAGTATGCACAGAACATTTCCACAAGTGGTAGTTGCACAAAGGGGATGTCCAGGACAAATAAGAAGGAAAATTAATTTTTCTTTCTGTACCTATAATGCAGGTATGTGTTTTCTATGATTTTTAAAAACAACATCTTTTCTTTACAATGTACAACAATACCTATGAGCATTTCCATGTGTACACACATAGAGGACTTGAAAACCAAATAGAAAAACAAGAGTCTCCCAAATACACACTTAAAGTTGTTCAGAGTCATGTGCATTTGTGTGCTTGTTAGTCATTATACCATCTTCATTAAATTTTGCTTCCCAAATAGTTACATAATTATTTCCCATGAAATACTAGACAAAATATTTCTAGAGGTTGAGTATTGTTTCCTACAAAACAATCAATGCTGAGTATTCATTTTTATCTTCATTTGCCTTTTGAGAAGCATTGCATTTTTTGTTTCATGGAAAGTTCTCCAAGTTCAATAAGAGGGAGAATAAAGCATTATACTCTATGACAGATGTCAGTCTTATATTGGACTACAGTCTTAGGCTGTAGTGTTTTTAATCGAATCTTCCCTTCCTTCCTTATTTCTTGGGTTTGGGATTGTTCTCATGGCCTTGTGTACAATAGAGATATATTCCTCCATTTAACTAGATTTTTATTGCCCATATACATGAGTTCTGTGGCTCAGAATCAGTTTGATTTCTCATTTCCACATTTTTTTTAAATTTTTTGAGACAGGGTTTCTCTGTGTAGTTTTAGTGCCTGTGCTAAATCTTCCTTTGTAGACCAGGCTGGCCTCAAACTCATAGAGATCGTCTGGCTCTGAGTCCTGAATGCTGGGATTAACCACCGCCCAGCAATGGTGGTTTTGTTTTTTTTTTTTTGTTTCTGTTTTTTTTTTCTGTTTTGTTTTGTTTTTTCTCCTTTACACAAATTTTATGATTGACTTTTGATATTGTTACCTGATGCCATGCAAAGAAGATTGCAGGAATTACACTCCATGTTCATAAAGGTAGTACTATATTTCTTCTACAACAGGGACATGCGATGTGTAATTGTCTGCTGCTGGACAACCTCATTTCCTTTGGATTTGAATTTGCCATTCTGCCCATTGCACAGCCTCTACTAACACAATGTATGTTACTTGCCACTGCTTCCCTAAGCATCTAAATATTGAGATTCAGCTTGATTATCTGTTCATGCTGACTTGGTATGTTGCTCTTCTAATCTACTTGGAAAGGTTGATATAAGTCATGATACAAGAACCTACACATGTTGTCTCTCAAGGGAGATGATTCAGCTTTTGTATGCATCTGGAATGATTTTGTGGCTGCTATAAATTGTTTTTCTCTTTAATTTTTTCTTTTTAATTCTTTTTTCTTTAATTTTTTTTTCTTCTAGGATAGGTTTTATTTAGAAATCTGGTACAAGGGAAACTCCCAGGAATCTACAAGGATAATAACCCCAGCGAACACTCCTAAAAATTGGAGATACATAGCCTGAAGTGGCCATCTGCTGTAACCAGTCAAGACTTCCAGTGGAAGGATTGGGACATCAAGCCAGCCACATAACTTTCTGATTACACTCTGTCTTGACTATGAGATGTGCTGGGGTAAGAGTGACATAGATTATGAGAGTGGCCAACCAATGATGGGTTCAGCCTCAGATCCATGCCACAAGAGTGAGCCCACCCCTGACACTGTGTGGAGTGCCAGGACCCAGAGGCTGGATAGCCCAGAGATCTAGGATAGAACTAAACACAACTAGAGAAAAAAGTCAATGTAGTGATGCCTAACAATATTCTGCCATACTCATAGATTGGTGCCTAGCCCAATTGTCATCTGAGAGGCTTCATCTAGCAACTGACAGAAACAGATGGAGAGACCTACAGCCAAACATTAGGTTAAGCTTGGGGAATCCTGCTGAAGAGAGGGAGGAAAGATTGTCAGAGCCGGAGGGGTCAAGGGCATCACAAGAAAATCCAAAGAATCTCCTAACCTGGGCTCATAGGGACTCAGAGAGACTGAACTGACAACCAGGGAGCCTGCATGGGACTGACCTAGGCCCTCTTCATATATGTGACAGTTTTGTAGCATGGTCTTTTTGTCTTCTTGTAGAACTCCTAACAGTGAGAGCAGGGGCTGTCTTTAACTCTTTTGCTGGCTTTAGGAATCCTATCCCTCATACTACGTTGCCTTGCCCAGCCTTAATACAAGGGTAGGTGCCTAGTATTACTGCAACTTGATATGCCATATTTTGTTTATACCCATGGTACTTCAACTCTTTAATTCTGATGCAATGTTATATATTCAACACGTTTAAGTTAAAACGTGGGCCCATGTGTTTGTGAATCCCCAAATCAGAGTAGTTCTACAAAATCTGTGCACTTAATATAGGTGATATACACTTAGTGAAGTGTAGCAGGAATCTTAAAAGTTCTTACTAATAAAATCAAACCCGAGGCCAGTTATTGGGGTCCATGCTGGTAGATCAGAGAGACAGAACAAGCCACAGCTATCTCACCTTGCCAATTCCTCAGCTGGTCTTGTTTCCTCAGACTGGAAGCTTCTGTGTCCTCATCCCAATGGCTCTCAGCTGAACTGCTGCTTAAAAGCCTGAATGCTTAACCAGCCAAAAATCTTCTAGTTTCTGGTCCTCATGCCTTATATAATTTTTGCTTTCTACCACCACTCCCTGGAATTAAAGGCTGGCTTTCTGGGATTAAAGGCGTGTGTCACCAAGCTTGGCTATTTCCATTGTGGCCTTGAACTCACAGAGATCCAGAGGGATTTCTATCTCTGGAATGCTAGGATTAAAGGTGTGAGTGCCACCATTTTCTAGCCTTTGTATCTAGTGGCTGTCTGTTCTCTGACCCCAGATAAATTTATTAGAGTACACAATATTTTGGGGAACACAATACCACCACATTTCCTCTCTTTTTGTCTAAAATTAAAAAAGCTTATAACTAATATAAGAAAAACTATCTTCAATAAGTATATGCAATATACAGTCAAGATTACATTAACAATGTCTAGTCCATTAACATTTGACAGATCCAGACAAAAAACTCCATTATATGTATTAACAATGTCCAGTCCAGTAACATCTGATAAACTCAGACCAAACAATTTTCATTACTTATCTTATTTAAAACAAGTAGTTCCTTTTTAAAAGTAGATTCCATAATCTCCCTTTTTATCTTATCATATCCATATTTTCTCTTTTTTCTTTTCATAATAGATTCATTAGTCTACCTTTTGTCATTTTTATATCTTCCCCTCTTTCTTCAGTGTAGATTCAATGATCCACCTATTTATCCTATTATTTCTTTATCTTTTTTCTCAGAGTAGATTCGATGATCTATCTCATATCTATTTTCTCTTTTTCTTTTTGTTTCTAGGGGTGAAGATATCTTTAGGGAATCTTGAAAAGAAAATTTTGGGGTTAATCATCAAGTCCTGTATTGTTTGTCCCGTCTCTGGATAATAGGAAAGTTCAGGGCTTGTTTCAAGTCCTTGTTTGAGTAGTCTGTCAGGCTGGATCATCTCAGCTAGCCATCTCAAAATTGTCCTAAGCAGTTTGTAGTCCAAAGCAGATCTTTCCGTGGTGTTAATCAGCTTAATGGCTTTACCATAGTCCTTTTGAAGATTTCAAAGTTGCTGTTAGGTGTGGTCATGGTTCCATGCAGACTCTTTTTTTTTTTTTTTTTTTTTTTTTTTTTTGTGCCTCCTCTGTGGTTTGGAGCAATCACAGTCTGATAAATGTCTGTCTCTCGGAACCATGAACATTCTTTCCTAGAACAGAAAATCTTCACAGCAATTTTCCCCCACCATTTGTCTTGCCAAACTTTTCCAAACTGACCTTTGTCGATGCTTTCTTGTAACACGATGGTCCTGGCAATTCTTCTCTGAACCAGCAGCAGTAAACCCTTTGTTCCAGGTAGCAGCATCACCGCAGTCACCAACATGATGAGAAGGTGCTGGCAACGTGGAGCAGTAGCCACTGCTTCCATGGTCCTACCACTGTTTGTGGCTCAGTCCAGGCCAAAGCTTCTCCCAAGCCTCCTAGGCTGGCCTCAAACTTGGGATCCTCCTACCTCTGACTCCTTCAGCAAATCCTACCGGCATGTGCCACCACAACTGGCTGAGTGTAGCTTGGGCCTGAACTGGGGCTCATAAGGCCACAGGCAAACAGCTTTTTCATGAATTCGTAACACGAACGTTGGGCGCCAGATGTAGATGTATCCAACCGTCTTATTAAATAAGAAACACAGAAACAATGTAAAAGAGAAAGCCGAGAGGTCAGAGCTCAGAGCTAAAATCTCACCCTTCTGCCTGCGGTGTCCCAGCTTCCCGAAAGAGGGCTACTTCCTGTCTGTACGCCTTTTTTATAGTATTATTGTTCTGCCTTCTCATTGGTTGTAAACCCAAACACGTGACTGCCTCGTCACTGTCTGAATGTACAGCCCCCTAGGTCTTAAAGGCATATGTCTCCAATGCTGGCTGTATCCCTGAACACACAGAGATCTATGGGATTAAAGGCGTGTGCCACTACCGCCACACTCTGTCTATGGCTCTAATAGCTCTGACCCCCAGGCAACTTTATTTATTAACATACAATCAAAATCACATTTCAGTACAATTAGAATACCACCACAGTGAAGGGCTACTAATTATCAGTTATTTATTGTATAAACAGATTCGATATTTGGCCCTGTGGTGTTGGATATGGACTTCACTTTGTTTATAGAATGTATGTTAATTTTCACATATTTTCTCATCTTTCTGTGACCTAGTTCTCTATTTTGATCTATGACCTGCTTTTTTATTTTGTAAAATTAGGCGCCCATCTTATCACTCTAGTCAAAGCAATTATTCTAAGTTCTTCAGATTTCTGTGCATAGTGTATTTAACTGACCAGTAACTGATTTCCTTGAGCAACTCAAATTTTTCTGTTGAACAAGTTTTCTTGCTCATATGATTTTGGATTTTCAAAATGCTTATATTTGAACATAACTCTATCGTGTATATTGATTTACTGACAATGAACAAAAACATAATTGATGAGGACCTTGCACTTCCATGAACTATGGTGGAATTCTGACTTCATTATTCACACATCAGAAGTTGTTTAAGAATGGTTTGGGACATTAATACCAAAATTGAAGTTGGCTCATTTCAAATATTACAAAAATAGTAAGTAATTTTACACCACCATGGAAGAAAAGGTTTTCTTGTCCTACTTCATGAAGACCACAATTCATACTTTGTTAAGGCATGTGTGGTAAAGTAGATGTCAGTCAATGTAAGGTTTAAATTATAAGCAAAACAATAGACTAGCAAGACTAGAATTCACCTAGAATATCCTGAAGTCACAACAAGAAACAAGTAGCATGCCATCAATTCCTGATCCAACCTCCATAAAATCAGGTCCCTTGTATATGAGAACTTCATGGCATTCTGCCACATGCCCTTGCATGAACAAAGAAAAAAGGAGCAAGTCAGGGACAAACTTCTAATAGCATACACTATTTATAAAAATTTCCAGTATTCTTTTTTAAAGATATTCTTCATTCTTCTTTGTCACCCATGAGGAACTGGCCTTTTGATTTCTAATACTTTAAGTTAAATTTGCCTTTCTATAACTTTATGTAATTTGAATTGTATGGTATTTATGCTATGTACATATTTTTTATTCAGCAGCAAGTATTTGAAAGTCATTCATATAGATCCACAGACCACTAATGTATTGCTTTTTATTGGAAGCTACTACTCAATCATATAAACACATCAAAATATGTTTGTTCATTCTTTATATTTGCTTTTGGATAAAAAGTATTGATCATTATTAAGCAGGTAAGATGTTTAAGGGACTAGAAAACTCAACTCTAAATGCAATGTCTGTAACATGCCCCTCCCCTCAAAGCTTGGGAAGTTATGTGGAAGTGGAGGCTGAAAGATTATAAGAGCCAGAGGGGGTAGACAACTCCAATAAAACAGTGTTTTTCAGAAATGATAGGCTGTTGCACATATGAACTTACAAAGAATGTGACAAGAGGTGTACAAGGTCAAACCACACAAGATTCCAGCTTATGGAAGAGAATGTGTGAACAAGTGCCCATAACTAGCCAAGAAGTTATTTGACATTGATAGCTGCTGTGAGTAGCAAAATCAGGTTTCTTCAATGGGATGACACTGGGTGTATCAACCACTCTCCAGGTTCCCGATGCTCAGGATTATTTGGCTGACACATGTGGCTTTGGTTTTGTGTGTGCGTGTGCATGTGTGTGTGTGTGTAGGGGTTGGTGGGTATGTGCAAGAGTGCAGGTACCCAAGGAGCACTGAGGAGGATCCATAGCCATGGATCTGGTGTCAAAGGGTGTTGTGTGCTGCCCAATGTGGTTGTAGAGAACTGAAGAGAGCAAGGGAAAGAGTGAAGTGTTTTAATTTCTTCCATCAGAGACAAGAAGAATCACAAAAACACAATGAGTAAGTTGCCATTGAATTACATAAAAGAGGATAAGAACTGGTTTGTCCTTCCATTTAATAAGGAATAAAGTTGCAATTAGAGTTATAGTTCGGCTTGTCATTCATAAATAGGTGGGAGAGCAAAGAACAGCAATACAGGAATGTCATTTATCTGCTCCTTTGGAATACATGTTCTGGAGAAAGAACATATGTTTTTACCAGATACCTTTAAGAAGACCAGGAAAGAAAGAAAACAGTAAGTTCAGAAAAGGAAAAGGAATATGAATATATACTGCATTATACATAGACAGAGAAATTGCATAACTTGAGAGAGAATTGGTAGAATATTTATAACAAGACATAATTTGAAAAACATAATATTCACAAATCGAAGTATCTAACTAAAAAAGATGATTTTGTATAACTTGGTAACAAAGAGATAAGAGATATGTCAATATCACAGGGGAATGAGTTTATATGTATATATTGATTGATGCATACATGTGTATGTTTATGTTTGTGCATGTACATGTGTATATTTATGTTTTGTGGGTTCTTTGAATGCTTATGTGTATGTACATTATGTATATTCATGTGTGTGTATTAGTGTGAATATGTGTATGTATGTGTATCTATGTGTACAACTGCATATTTGTGTATTTTTACATGTATATGCTTATGTTCATGTGTACATATGCATATTTGTGTGTATATTTATATGTGTATGTTTGTATGCTTAGTTTCGGTCTGTACATGTATAAGTGTGTGTATGTTCAAGTTTGTGTGAGTATATATGTATATCTTCGTGTGTACATGTGTATATTCATGTGTATGTAAACCATATATTTATATTTGTGTGTGTACAAGAATATATTTATGTGTATGTGCATGTGTATGTTTTTATATGTATGTGCATGTATTTTTGTTTGCATGTGTTTTTAATGTGTTTTACATGTATAGAGTTATAGCTGTGTACATGCACATAAATGTGTATATTTATGTTTGTATGTGTGTATTTATAACTATGTGTGTACATGCAAATGGTTATTTGTGCACAAGTGTGTATTTATGAGCATGTTCATATGTGTACATTTGTATATTTATATATTTATGTATATACATGCATATATTTGTACATGCATACATGTGTATATTAATGTCTGTGTGTACATTTGTCTATTTATTTGCATACACAAGTTAATATGTGTATACATGTGATTATTTATGTATGTACTCCTATATACTTTTGTTCATGTGTATGTGTTTATATTTGCCAATACATGTGTACATTTATGTGTGTGCCCTCTGAATATTTATAGGCTTACATGTTTCTGTTCATTTTTGCATGTATACATGTGTATATTTATGGGTATGGGACTTTTATGAAGAAGAATGAAACAAACATAAATGTAAAATGTAAAGAAATTTATTAAAAATTGGATACCAGGGATATTTCTCACCAATTTATTCCACTTGCTGTTCTTATAGAGGACCAAATTAGGTTCTGTATGTTGCCTCATAACCTCCTGTTAGTCTAGTTTCAGGGCATTTGACAGCCTCCTCTGGACTCTACATGCATGTGGTGCACATACTTATACTTGGCACACAAACACATCTAAAGTAAAAAATTGATAAATATTTTAAAACAGTATATAAATGGCCATTTCAGATTTCCAGAAAAAGAGAACTCTTTTGTATTATTCAGTGTTGTTGAAAAAAATCATCAACCTTAACCTAGTAGGCTTCATCCCAGAGATGCAGAGCTGGTTCAATATACAACAATAAGTCAATGTAATCCACTATATAAACAAACTGAAAGAAAAAAAAACATGATCATCTCATTAGATGCAGAAAAAAGCCTTTGACAAAATCCAACACTCATTCTTGATAAAAAATCTTGGAGAGATCAGGGATACAAGGAATATACCTAAACATAGTAAAGGCAATATACAGCAAACCAAATGTCAACATCAAATTAGATGGAGAGAAACTCAAAGCGATTCCACTAAAATCAGGGACAAGACAAGGCTATCTACTCTCTCCATACCTTCTCAATATAGTACTTGAAGTTCCAGCAACAGCCATAAGACAACTAAAGGAAATTGAGGGGATACAACTTGGAAAGGAAGAAGTCAAAGTATAATTATATTATTATTCATAGACAATATGATAGTATACAGAAGTGACCCAAAAATTCTACCAGGGAACTCCTACAGCTGATAAACACCTTTAGTCAAGTGGCTGGATACAATATCAACTCAAAAAACCAGTAGTTCTCCTATATACAAATGATAGACTGGATAGAATTTGTAGAATCAATACCATGGACAATAGCCACAAATAATATAAAATATCTTGATGTAACTCCAACTAAGCAAGTGAAAA
The DNA here is from genome assembly GCF_049852395.1 of Peromyscus maniculatus bairdii. Lineage (NCBI taxonomy): Eukaryota > Metazoa > Chordata > Mammalia > Rodentia > Cricetidae > Peromyscus > Peromyscus maniculatus. The sequence continues at coordinate 104,464,872 of NC_134875.1, forward strand.
CCTGTATGACAAGAACTTCAAGTCTTTGAAGAAAGAAATTGAAGAAGATATCAGAAGATGGAAAAATCTCCCATCCTCATGGATCAGTAGGATTAACATAGTAAAAATGGCAAAAGCAATATACAGATTCAATACAATCCCCATTAAAATCCCAACACAATTCCTTACAGACACTGAAAGAATAACAATCAACTTCATATGGAAAAACAAAAAGTCCAGTATAGCTAAACCAATCCTGTACAATAAAAGAACTTTCAGAGTTATTACCACCCCTGATTTTAAGCTCTACTACAGAGCTATAGTGATAAAAAACACATGATACTGGAATAAAAACAGACAAGTGGATCAATGGAATCGAACTGAAGACCCAGATGTATATCCACACACCTATAGACACCTGATTTTTGTCAAAGAAGCCAAAATTATACAATGGAAATAAAAAAAAAACATATTCAACAAATGCTGTAGGTCTAACTGGATATTGGCATGTAGAAGAACAAAAATCGATTAATATTTGTTACCCTGTACAAAACTCAAGTCCAAGTGGATCAAAGACCTTAACATAAATATAGATACATTGAACCTGATAGAAGAAAAAGTGAGAAATAATCTCAAATGCCTTGGCACAGGTGATAATTTCCTGAACAGATCACCAATAGCACAGGCACAAAGATCAACAATTAATAAATGTGACCTCATGAAATTGAAAACTTTCTGTAAGGAAAGGACACCATCAATAGGACAAAACAGCAGCTTATAGAATGGGAAAAGTTCTTCACCAACCCAACATCCAAAATATGGATGATTTCCAAAATATATAAAGAACTCAAGAAACTAGATAACATACCAAATAATCCAATTAAAAGGGGGTGCAGATCTAAACAAAGAATTCTCAACAGAAGAATCACATATGGCTGAGAAACAAATAAAGAAATGTTCAACATCCTTAGCCACCAGGAAAATCCTAATGAAATCAACTCTTAGATTCCATCTTACAACTGTTAGAATGGCTAAGATTATAAACACAAGTGACAATTCATGCTAGAGAGGATGTGGAGCAAGAGGAACACTCCTCCATTGCTGGTGGAAGTGTAAATTTGCCCAGCCACTTTGGAAGTCAGTGTGGTGGTTCCTCAGAAAACTGAGAATCAACCTACCACAAGACCCAGCTATACCACCCTTGGGCATATAGCCAAAAGGATGCTCAAGCATACTACAAGGACACTTGTTCCACTATGTTCATAGCAGCATTATTTGAAATAGCCAGAATCTGGAAACAACCTAGATGCCCCTCTACCAAGGAATAGATGAAGAACATGTGGCACATTCACACAATGGAGTATCACTCAGCTGTTAAAACCAAGGACACCTGGAAATTTGAAGGCAAATTGATGGAACTAGAAAAAAAAAAAAAAAAAAAAACATCCTGAGTGAGGTAACCCAGACTGATAAAGAGAAACATGGTATGTACTCACTCATTAGTAGATATTAGCTGCTACAATCCACAAGACACAGAGAGACTAGATAACAAGGAGAGTTCATAGAGAACACCCAGATCTCCCTGGGAAGGAGAAATGGAAGAGATTTAATGAATAAACTGAGGTTGGGGGTCACAGAGAGGGAGAGTGCTGAGGGAGATTTCTGGGAGCAGGCATTTCAGGGGCAGGCAAAAACCTGATGCAGGGGGATCACCCAAGAGTGTTTGGGGACGACCCTAGCTTAGGCTCCTAGAAATAGGAGGGGGAGAGGGAGGAGGAGGAGAAAGGAGTGTAGGAGCTGAAGGGGTCAAGAACACCATGGGAAGGCTGACAAAATCAATTAACCTGGGCTTATAGGGGCTAACCAAGAGTGAACTGCCAACCAGGAAGTCTACATGAGACTGACCTAGGCTCTCTGAATATATGTTACAGTTGTGTAGCTTGGTCATCTTATGGTACTCCTAACAGGGGGAACAGGCACTGTATTTGACTATTTTACTAGCTTTGGGGACCCTATTTCTTATACTGGGTCACCTTGCCCAGCCTTAATATACATGAGGAGGTGCTCAATTTTACTGCAACTTCATATGCCATGTTTTATTGATATTCATAGGAGACCTGCCCTTTCCAGGATGGAGATAGAAAAGGAGAGGATTGGGAAGTGGGAGGGGGAACTGGGGAGAAGGACTGGTAAGGGAGGATGGGAGAGGAGGCTGTGGCCAGAATGTAAAATAAATAGATGAATAATAAAAAATAGTTATGTAGTTTAAACCACTCATTTGTATTTAAAAACAGATAATCAAGTCATTTTTTCCTGAAACTAAGTTTACATTCTTATTTACTATATGATATGATATGTTGTTACAACAGGACAAGCATGTTCCTTCTCAATTATTTATGCTATTTTCTCTACATGAACACTTCTTCCCCCTGATATCCACTTAGCTCATGCCATCACCTTTTTCTAATTTTACATCAAATATTTTATTACGTATATATTCCTGGATGAAACCATCTTAATAATTAAAAATCTTTACACACTCCTGGCATACAATCTCTGCCTCGTCTGTTTTATTTTGCACTTTACCACATAATATTATAGTAGCAATAAAAGTCCAGTAAGGAAAAAACAACTTCTAATCAAGAGAAGAGATACTGTCATCTGAGTGGAAACCTAACTTTTCAGTTTGGTCAGATTGATTACTTGGCTAAGGGACCACCCCTACGAGGATGTACTTGATTTAAGCCAAGTTAAAGAGATAAGTGGAATAATTAATCATTTAATGTGATACTGCATTTTCCTTCCAGAATTCCTACCTATTCTATTCCTTTAAATTCTAATAAAATTGTCCTTGATTTCATTCTTAAATTCTTTTATTAATTAGATAAAGTCACCCAAAAGAGGACTCTGAAATCCCTGAATTTCTAACCTTCTAAACTATTGCATGTTTTACTTCTTTGTTTAGTATATGCATCCTGATGATAGTTCACAGAAAACAATGTTTTTTTTGTTTGTTTGTTTGTTTGTGTCCTGATTACAGTTTCTACTACTATGAAGAGAGGGTGTAAACTTTTGTTGACCTATGCAGATTTGTGTCTGTGAGACCTGGTATTTGAAGACCTGAAAGAATGTGGTGGATTATAGTCTAATGCTGTACACAACTTTACTTCAGTTTTAAGTGTACTTTAATACATGAATGAAACAAAGAAAGCAATGATCCACAAAATTGTGGGAAGCATGGTGGCATGTAGTCAGACATGGTGCTTGATACATAACAGAGTTCTATATCTGTATCTGCAGGCACCAGGAAGAGACAGTGAGTCACTAAGCTGGCTTGAGCTTCTGAACTTCAAAACCCACCCCCGATGACACATTTCCTCCAATAAGGCCACACCTACTCCAACAAGGTCACACCTGTTTGAATAAAAATGGGCCTATGGGGGCCATTTTTATTCAAACAACCATGTTTTTATACACACTGATATACCCTTTATGGTTGGTGTAGGATTTAATATATAATCAGTGCTCACTAAATATTTACTTAACATATAAATTTTTTGAATTATGAAAATTAAGGACAAAGAGATCTACAATGTCATTATAAGCTAAATCTTCATATTTGATGTTTAGAAGTAAAAATGTATATTACACAAATCAGTAAATAGCAATGAATGAGGGGTCAAATCAGCTGAGTACCAACAAGGCAATAACATGACTTCTTAATATGGCATCCCAAAATCATATAGGCATCTCAGACTCATCTTACTTCTACTGTCTGGAATAGAAAGGCTTAAAATCACAATGAGACAATATCTAATGTCTATTAAAATTGAAGTTACCCAGAAAAAAGTAAACAGATATAAAGAAGAGCAAACATCAGAATTTCTGCTGGAATAAGGATGGGTGACTCATATTGGTCTGTGGGTTTGCACAAGCCCATGAAATTAGAGATAAAGCAGAAGATGTTTTGTTTTTTGTTATGCATATGTAATATATAGTATGATACTTGACTTCAAAATTATAGATTTATTTGTATGTGATTAAATGCCTTTTACTTATGAGGTTAAGTTGATACTAAGTTGGAAATTTTTATTTTGTATATTATTCATGTATTAAAGATGGTCCATTTGTAGTAAAATAATATGCAGTGAATCTAAAATCAAGGGGCAATGCCAAAGACCAGCTTCAGTGGGGTTCAGATCCCAAAGAGGATGTGTGAAGTCAGCAGAGAGAAAGGAGGAGACCAATACAATCTGAGGGTGAACCTGGATGGTGGTCTATATGTTTGTTGAAGAAAGAATATACCTTAATAATTTAGCCACAGGCAAGATTGAAAGCAAACTCAATGATTCATTACAATATTTTTCCTGAGACAAGAGCAATAAGTTCAGCAAATATCTAAATACCTGTTCTCAAAGATTCAGTAACTCCACCAGGCACCCTCTTACATCAGTGAAAGGGCCACAGGCTTCTCCTGCCAGAGATAAGGAGAGTGGCTGCATTAGCAAGTAGGAACTTTCCTCAAGCCCCTGAGGTAATGGAGGAACTTAGCTAAATGCCTAACCTTGGAAAAAGGACTTCTTCTGGTGACCAGACACTCCACTACAATTTAAGAGCAATTCTCATTTCTCAAGGGGTATGATGCAGCATTTGCCCTGAGCTGTTCCTTGAGAGCATCCCTTTGTGTGTTAGACATACTATATGGGCCTGTTCCCCTCATACATTCCCAAAAGGAAGGGTCCTGATGTCTTACTCTTTTCCCATTATACTGTACTGTTCTAATTTCTCAATACTTATTAACTGAGCTCATGCCCTTAATGGCCTCAGGCTCTTGATCTAGATTATACATGCTTCATCCATGGGGTCAGGTATTATGGAATATTACTTTAACTAGGCAAAGATGTGTTACATTTGTTTATGTTGAAGAACAGTATTTTAACTGTATAAAGGTGTGTTACATTTTTTTCATGCTGTGATTTTTTTAATGATGTAAAGGTGTTTTGCCTTAGTTATACTGCATTTGTTTAATTATGTAAAGATGTGCTTCTGTTTCACCTACCTGTCTAATAAAATGGTGAATGGCTAATAGCTACACAGTAAGTGGATTGGTGAGGCTAGCAGACAGAGGGAATAAGTAGGAGGATAGAGAACAAGAGAAAAGGAAAGAGAGAATGAGGGAGGAAGAGAGAGGTCAGAAGCCAGGCAGCTGTCAGCCAGCCAGACATGGAGTAGGACATACAGAAGGAAAGAAAGGCAAAAAGCCATGAGGAAAAACATAGATGAAGAGAAACAGTTTAATTTAAGTTATAAGATCTAGTGGGACAAGCATAAGATAAGGCTGAATATTTATAACTAATAATAAGTCTCCATGTCATGATTTAGGAGCTGGTTGGTAGCCTAAAAGAAAGTATGTAGGTCATTTGAAAAGGTGTTGTAGGCAAGGTGTTCCTAGAAACAATATTTTTTCTAGGGATAATCCAAACAGAAGGCCTGAGCCTTCTGGAGTATGCTAAAGGTGTGGCAAAGACCAGATTGGACTAGTGAATGCAGATCAACAAGGGACTTCTGAATGATGAATAGTAGACAAAGGGGAAAGTGAAAATGGAAACATAAAGCAGAGGTAAGAAAAATATATTACTAGAATAAAAACTCTAAATAAAGGGTCCTTTTTTTTCCCAAAAAAAAGTTCTGAGAATAAGTGAAGAAAATACAAGATTTTTGTTTTTGGCAGATGGAAAGAAACTTCTAGGATATACTGAACATGGTATTTAAGGAATTTGTAATGTCAAAGAAGGAGATTGTTATAATCAGAGTTGCGTTGATGTTATTTTCAGAATAGTGGGGAAATGTAATGAATGTTGCATGAAAGTTAGATTGAGGAAAGAAAGAAGAGACCAGTTTGAAAGGGTACAGAAGATTTCTACAGCACACTACAGAAGTCCAGGGAAGCTAGTTTAGAATTTAGGGGTTTGCAGGAGAGATGGAGAGTAGATGAACTGTTGAAGAAGGTAGTTTTATTGGATACAATTGTAAGGACATGGATAATATTTACAATCTTTGATTATTGGTCCATGCACACTACCAGAAAGAATAGATATATCACTGATAAACAAGTATTATACTAGTATCTATGTGGACCTGCAGAACACCTGAATATAACACTTGGTTGTTAAAATAAGGAAAGTAATTGAACCTCTCATGGAGATAAAAAATAGTGACAGAAATTTGGGTAAACAAAGGTAAAAGCTTATGTAATAAGGATTCATTTTAGAACAAGCTAAAAAAATCAAATTTTTCTTTGTATTTATTCTGTTATAAAATTTACATTCAGGTAGCTAGGCTGAACAAGTTAAATTTTATAGTACTCTCATTTTTTAAAAGAGAATCTTTATAAATATTCATTGCTTAATATTCACTTCAATTTATTAAACTGATTTTTTTCTTTCAAAAAGCTAGGCACTTTTGCACTAAAATATTTTATCGATATGGTTATATATGAAGTTAATGAAAACAATATGAAATGCCACTGATTCTTTAACAGTGGTTTCAGAAAAATCTAAAGCTATTCTAATTAAAAAGACAGGATTAAAAATATATAATGGGATTCAAAAGAAATCTTAAAGAACTTATCAAGATATTTTTATATGAAAATGAAACAATAAAATCATATTTCTGTAAACGATTTTCCTTTCCTTTTTTCAACACTTTCCTTTAAAAATTCTAATATGTATTGAAAGAAATTTATGCTGTATACTAGCCAAAAATATATATTTCATAAACAATGAATGAATTAAATGTATTTTTATATTACGATTCCTTTTCTCCTAACCTAAAGCATAAAATAAATGAAACTCAAAGCTGTATAACAGGATCTGCAGTCTGTATGAGCACAGTGTACTGATTTTACCTTTCAGGGACATTCAAACACATTAATTTTGTATACAATATTAACTTTTCTTCTTATTCATAAAGGTACCTAAACGAAATTTTGCCTGCTTCATTAACATTAATAATAAACTCAGAGTCCTTCTTCCTACTCTAAATTATCTTCCATCAACTTGTTTGCCCCTCAGGAAAGGTAATTACATGTTCAAGTTGGGAAAAAGAAAAAAATCCTTTAAATTTTGTTTTTTCACATCAGGCATTGATAGAGAAAAATAGTGCTAGCAACCTGTGAATCCTCAAAAAACAAACAGAAACACACAATCATTTTTTATATTCCAAATGGTTTGCTCACAAATTCTGACTAGAAAAACTTTTTTCCAGGAACAAATTACTTATGACATCTGATAAGTGTGATAACAAATAATATGATAGTCAGGACCTATCAGAAGGCTTGTACTTTGTTTAAAGTATAATTGCATATTTTAAGAATATAATGGCCCATATTGTTTTTGTCAGGTGGAATATTATTAAGGCATACCACAGGGCTTAGTGTTTCAATTGAAATAACAAATATTGGTTAAAACAATCTTAAACCAGGAGGGAAAATTAACTTTGTTATTTGTTTGTAGGTTCAAATAACAGGAAAAATTTAATTCACTAAATGTTGCAACTAGATCAGAGCACATAAAAATCTTAGCCAACTCACTAAACAATTCAATATGTACTTATGGGAAATATTTTTCAGTTTATAGTGTCTCAGAATATATACATTAGTTCGTTATGCAGTAATGTTGATTTTGGTAACATATGTAATTATAGAAATTCCAGATTTTAGTTTTATTGAAATTGAAAACACTAATAAGTTAAAGAATCACCTAAACAAAAGGACATTTTGAGAAGGATAGTGTAATTTAGAGGAAATGATAGCTACATTGTGTCAATATTTTTTTCTAAATATAAATGTCTTTGACAGTATTTTGGAACTCAGAATGTTGAAGTGGACAGCAGTAAATTAGAAACAATATTCTGAATCTGGATAAGTCCTGCATTACACCAAGTCATACAATGCCCATCCTGAGATGTAGAACATCATAGATGAAATTAAGATACGCAGCTAGTGGGACAGACTGTGAGATTGTCATGCATTAATAGTTTCCTTGGAGTCATGAAAAAGCCAAAACCCACTAGAAGAATCTATATGTTTATTTAGTTATATTCAGACATGTTTCATGAATTCAAGAATAGGGAACAGAATAGGAAAATCTATGACAAAAAATGTATTGGAAGAGGTAGATTTCTAAAAATATTGTCCTGCTTTGCTAAGATATTTTCTGTCTATCTTCTGTCTACATACACATGCATAGCCATGCTTGTATATTGCAGTAAATATGTTTGACATATTTTCCAAAATATGCAAAAACAGGTTTTCAGTATGAACTTAGTTCATATTGAAGTTTCTTTATGCAAATATTGATTATAACATGTGTAAATCATTTTGAATAATATATCTAATAAGTACAGAGACAAAGGCACTGATACAGTAAGCATACCTTAAAGAACCAAATGTAGTGACTGATATTGGGTATTGACACACTCCACACCTTAAAAGGAATAAGAGAGAATTTGTTTTGGAGCCATTTTGAATGACCATAGCCCAGGAACATGGATTTAGGTTATCCAAAATTCTATGTTCTAATGTGAAAGCAGTTTCAGAAAACTGTATAATTTTACAGAACAAAAAGGTCATAAATCAAGGCAAGTTAAAAATACACTAGTGAGTACACCAGAGAGGTGGTTGAAGGAGCTAAGGACTACGTTTTGACTAGAGCAACAATCTTAGAGGGCTGAGGCCAGCCCTGTTTGCAGCCTCAGTCTGTTAAGACAATTACAAGAATTTAATCCTGCTAAAATATTCCAGGAATGCTGACCACTAAAGCCTTGCTTTTTTGTCCTGTTCCAGAAATGTGTAACTGCTTATTTGACTTCTGTAAACTTGTTTAACCACTGCTTGCAAAAGGCCTGCATGTTATCTCTAGTGTGGAAGTGCAGGTATGCAGGAATAAAGTAATAGTGGCTTTTGCTTCTAAAACCCCCTCCCAGTTTCAGTAAGGGCCACAGTCTTGAATCTGACCAAGGAGCCATGGTCAACAGTAGCTTTAATAAAATTTGGCTGACTGGTGGTCTACATGGTGATCTCAAACTCCTCAACATGATTACAGCAATATAGGGAAAGCTTTTCTGTAGACCTCAGATGTTATCTGATGACTTTTATGTTGTTGGAAGCTGTCTACTAAGTTAGTAGATTTCAAAGAGTTATTATTTATTAGTCACTAGATGCCAGGGCTGACAAAGCAGTAGGCAAGGAATGGCTATTCAGAGGCTAAAGTTTGCCTGAGATAAGGTAATTAGAATCTGGACCTGCTGCAACATGCCATCCCCTCTTTATTATTACATTTTTAAGCAATTTTTGCAGACACAGCTTATTTCAAGTTCTCTTTCACAGTATTTATTTTCCCCTCACATATCAGGTATTTGGTGTTATATGTATAAGCTCATATTGAAAACTGTTTAATAATATAAACTAAGTTCATACTGAAAAACTGTCTTGGCATATTTTGGGATACCTGATAGGCAAGATAACTAAAAATATATTATTAAGTGATCAAAAATATATGAATTGCTTTTTCTAAGTAAACATAAAATGTAAAATCAAAAAATAAGTTTCATGATGGATCTTTGTGTAGACATATTGTTAGTCCCATAGGACATACAGGAAACTTTCAACTATGTGAAAATATAAATACACAGAACACAGAAAACTCATGCACTCAAAGCAGAGCAGTCAGAAATAAAACATGTGGTGGGTGGCCACCATATACTCATACACTCAAAAGAGCCTAAACCTTTCTTTCTCAGCTCCATGGTTGCAACAAAACTTACAACACACGTGAAAACACAGGCCTATCTATACACACAAAACAGACAGACAACACTTTCTGCATGAAACACACAAAACTTTCTAACCAACAAGAAGCAGGCAGGCAAGCAACATCTCACTATTTGCCCTAAAGGGGAGAGAATATTGTGGTCTGGTTAACCCCCTCCACATTCAAGATTGGAATCCCCACAGAACAACCAGACTATGATTCACTAGGAGGCCCCTGAAGGTGCTTGCTGCTTTTCTCAGCATGGCAGTTCACTCTGAAAGTATATAAAACTGAAGGCAGCCTCAGAGCCTTGGAACATTTCAAGTCACCTGCTTCCTAAGGTAGCCACTCAGTCCTAGAGTTCTGGAGAGAAAGTCCACCTTTAGAATTTGGGTAGGTGGTCTTAATCTCACTAGGGTCTCCAGAAAATGTTAATCCCACCAGTCAAGAATAAGACCATTGCCACAATTTCTGAGCCAAATTTGAAGCAAGCTTTCCTTAAATGCTTGCCAGGATGATGGATTCTGGGGTTGCCAGAAAATGGTAAAAATGAGTCACATTTTGCAGAGGCTTACAAAGAAAAACCCACAAAGTTATATATTTACCACCAGGTCCAATTAGAGGCAAGCATATATCCCAATGTATTTTCTGCCTGTGAACCTCCCATCTACATATGATCAAGCACATCCAGTGTAGCTGGATCAACCAAACTTGTTTAGGGAAATGGAAGCATGTGGCCTTTTTTTTTTTTTTTTTTTTTTTTTTTTTTTTTTTTTTTTTGAGCAATAGCCTCCAGCATCTCAGAAAATATCTGTCCTTGGGCAAGGGTCATACAGGCTAGAGGCATTTTTGTTTTATGGATCTCTTAGGCACAGAAATTAAAAAGTAAAACCTAACATTGACTCTCACAATACTTTTGTTTTGATCCCTTTAAATTTGTACTTATATTGACAATGTTGAGATGACTTTCACGGGTTCTTAGTCTTGTTGACATGATAAGATCAGATGGCAGCTAGAAGATAGATAACAATCTAAAAGACAAAGCAGTCCTTTATCAGGGCCTGGAGGCCCTACTACCTACTTCCTCTCCTAAAGCAGTTCTGGAGACAGCAAGTGATAGAGGAGATAGTTTTATTTAAGTCTGCTTTGGGGAAATAGGGTAGAGACAATAAGCCTCATAGAAAGGCAGTCCTCCTTTTTGAATGGGAACATGCTCCTTAAGGGCTTTGGGAGGCAGTAGATGAAAATTTCTCATGTTCAGATGAGTTCATTGGTCTCTAGTGGAAGTTGTTTAAAGGGAAGAGACTTGTTTGACTCATCTAAAGTTTTTCAGGCCTGGAAAATGACTGCATCCTATCATCCTATTAACACACTAATAGGTAAAGAAGGTATAGCTCTCGGAAGTTAGCATACTAACTGAGGAAAGATCAGTTTGCAAGTGAATAATGATGATAGGTGATCTAATAAGTAAGCAAGCCTGGCAGGGTTTTGCCTGCTTTGCCTGTCAATGCTTACATGAGGAAAGATGCTTGCTTCCAGATAAAGCATAACTCCTATATAAATGTGTTGTTTGTTTGTTTGTTTGTTTGTTTTTCTTGTATTCTATAATTTTAGTTTGCTCTGCTACAATAAAATGTATAAAAGTGCCAAGTGTCAGGACAGGCATTGAGATTTGGGGCAGTATCTGCTTTCCAATAACAATTCTTTCTGAAGTTATCTTTTTAAGTTAGAGTTATAGAGTCAGACAATCTCAACAGTAAAAATATGCCAAATAACTAATTGGAGGGAGGAAGCAATGTTAAGAATAAAATATCTTTAGGACAAATTGGCATTTCATATTTCCACCTAGCACCAGAGAAAATTCAGATTACACTTTCAGGCTGCCTAGAAGGTGGCAGATATCCATGCTATCAAACTTGGGCGTCACACACCTCTACCCTAAATCAGTCTGGCCACTTGCCCTCAATAAACCAATTAAAAGAGACATACTAAAAGTGGAAAACATTCAATATGACCACATTGGGAGGAAAAACAGAAATTCGGGATGCTACAAAGTCTCAGGGTCCTGGAGTTTGATCAAAGTTTGAATAGAGGACCAAGTATATGTACATCTCAGCAGTCCTGGTTAGGTGTGGTCCCAGCCATCATTCACCTATTATTGGACTTCAGTCTTAACCTGTAAGATGGTATGACAAGTTGTTAGAACTGTGTAAAATCTCTCTCAGGGACACAAACTGTGCTCCCTGACTGGTTCATTTTCCTTCTCACAGAATGAGAGTCCTGGAGAAATTCCATATCTTTGGGGGCCATTGTTTCGATAGTCTGGTAGTCAGATTGAGAGATACAGGTATCTCTTTAGAATATCTTCATTTCTTTCAGGTCTATTACATTCAAACTGAGCACACTTAGCAAAAGCAGCACACCATCTTACAAAAACAAAAAGAGAATTCTGCTGGGAAGAAAAATGACAAGGAGATGCTCCTTGCAAACTACAATGACAATGGTTTAGGTTTCAAGACAACTAAAGAGGTCACTGGGGGTATCTACACAGAAAAAGAAATGCCCTTCTGCTGGTAATGTGTTCATTTAAAGGTGGAACCTGTCCATTAACTATGATGAAAATTTAGAGGACCACTGTCATCCAGAGGAACTATCTCCACTACATTTGAAAGTACAATAGCTTAGAGAAATGCCACATGAACATATCTGTACACTTATCCCCCTACTTCAGGGATGTGTAGATACGTGACATCCTCAATATGGTTGAGCACAGGCACCTGAGCAAAACATGGTACTTCAATGTGCTGAAGGTGTTGATGCAAAAAGCATAGCTCTCATTTTAGATGAAATAAGATTTTATTCTGGAGCCATTTTATGTGACCATGGCCAAGCAATGTAGGTTTATGTTGCTCCAAATTTCATCTTCCAATGTAGAATAGTTTTATGAAGTTTTATGGTTTTGCAGGACAAATAAATTCCCAAATCAAGGCCAGTTTAAGGTACATTGATGGGTACAACTGAAAAGCAGATACAGCAAAATAAAAGAAGCTTTTCTATGAACCACAGATGCTACCTGATGACCATCTTAGCTTTTGCATTCATGGAAGCTAGTAGTTAGTCTGCTAAGTTAATACTTTCCAAAGTGTTTTCATTAGCCATAAGATGTTTATTCAGACACAGATGTAGGGTAAGGGATGACGATTCAGGATAAGGTAACCAATTTATGGACGGGCAACATTGGAAACTCTCTGTAGTGCTAATCAGTCCATCGGTATCCAGACATACCTTCTTTCCAGGAATTCTCCTTTCAAAGCTCACCAGAGAAGTTCTGAGAGGATGTAAGCTGGCTCAACAAGACATAAAAAAAAGTTTTTAAAAACAACAATAGCAAAAACCTCAAACTACAGATACTTCTCCATTAGTGTGTATTATTCAGAAAAGTGAGAGCTGGGATCCAAAGGTAATTAAGAGAGAGCAGGAGTTAGACAGACTCCCAAGTAGGCAGACAGAGAGAGAGAGGTCATGGTTAGGTAATAAAGGTGGCAAACTTCCAAGATGGTTGACATCTTCCTCCCCCTTCTGACCTGAGACAAAAGCCTGACATCTTAAAACAAAGGTCTTGTAGGCTCTTTGTCATCCCACCAGCATGCCCTCTGGAGACTGCTTCAACATATTCAAGTCCAGATCAGGACATGTTACACAACAGTTGGAACAGTTGGGGGCCAATCAACCACCCTATGTTTCTTCAAACTGACCAACCCAAAATTAGGGGGAGAAAAACTCTTCAGAGAAGGGGCTTCAGAGAAGGGATGTTCAAAAGGGATTCTTGAAAAGGGATCGGAATGTTTGGCTTCTTCAGTCCCCCACTCCCACCTGCCTGCTTTTCAGAGGGTCTTTCTTTCTGTATTTCTGCTGCCTGTGTCTATTTGTTTAACCTTAATAAATACCTTTCTTCAATTGCAGGCTCTGTCTGCTATTGTGTGCTGTATTTAAGGTTTTTCCACTGCTCCCTGTAGGGCTCACGATTTTTCTGCCTTTTAATTCTTTAATTGGCAGAGAAAGTGAACCCAATCAAGACCCTCTATAGTGCCTCAATTAAAACAGAGAGGTCAACCCTCAATGGCCTCTAAGGTTAATGGCTGTCTCCTCTCTAAATCGAAAGAGTTTGATGGAAATATGCACAGTAAAATAATTAAGAAGAAAACAGTATCATTCACAAAAGGTAAATTTAGTTTTAGAGTTTATGTTCATTAGATTATTAAGCTCAATATTTATGTTTATAGATAAAATAATCATATATATATGCATGTGTGCTTTGAAATATATATGGAGGTGTGGTGACAGACAATTATGATTAAAAATACTATTAGAAATTTTGTTCACTTTTGGTTAGCAATAGGATATGACAGTTTAAATATCAAATCTTTTGGAACTTGCTTTTTTCTTTTCTGCTATTTTTAACAATGAGTCCCTTCATTTTCGCCTGAGAATTTCTTAAGTTTTTTTTTTTTTGTTGTTGTTGTTGTTCAAATAGTTATATTTCTTTGGAATGTGAAGACTCAGCTGTTGAAATTTTTATTATGAATAATCTGTAATAGAATAATGGAGCATCAGGTGATCAGGATATTGATTTCAACTAAATATCATACAACTCTGCACTTACAGATCTATATATACAGGGATAAAGAAAGCTCAGATTTTCTATCTGACACATTCCTTCCCATCACTGAATTTTTTTACTCAGGGATATTTATATATTTTGAAATAGTCACAGTTGCCACTATCCAAATTTGTAAACTTTGGTGTGTTTTAAAAATGCTTTTTTCATTATTTTTTAAATTCAAATGTATCATTAAAAAACACATAATTCTGATGTTCTGTGATAAGCAATATTCACCATGGAATACATAAATCATCAAAGACTCCCTCCTCATATTTCATTATATTTCTCTTGTATGATTGTTTTGCACATGTAGTATAATAAGAACATACTCTCTTGTCATTTTGCTTTTGTTTTCCACGTCTTTGCTCCTATGGTTCTTCTTAACAGAGATTCATCTCTTTACTGATTTTATTTCACTATGCAGCCTTTTCTTGTATTTGACAAGAGTGGAGGTCAATCCATGCATAAATTTTGCTTTCTTTGGCCTCTGTCTCACTAAATATGCCATTTAATCTGCCTGGAATGTCATCTCCACTTTGCAGTACAAAATCATCTGCTTTACTCATTAAAAACTTTTTCAGGGTCATTGATCCTAATTATACACTGTAACTTCATTCGATGCACCTCCTTTTTTTAAAAAAACACTCTAAAGACTAAAGCACTTAATGGAAATGACTATAATTGCTCTAAAAATGTTTTCTACATATGCGTAATTTCCTTCTGTTCTCTCCCCTCTCATTAAACCAAACATCTGACTTAAGGAACCTTGCCTTTATTATTTTCTTAAGATTTCACTGCACCCAGAAAAGTGTTCAGCCTTTTAATAAATGGACAACGGATATATTGATGAAGAAAATTAATAGCTGACCTTGGTAAACTATAACTCTCTATGCTTTGGATTTTATAGTTTTCAAAAAGAGAATATCATGAAGGCAATTTACCATTGAAAAGTATTTTGAAATCCTTGAACAGAGAAAACTCTTCAACAATTGCATGAAATACAGCTGCAATTGTAATGATTTCTGGATGCCACTCTCCTACAAATCTGCCATCTAGCAACAAAAGAAATTGCCATTTGAAAAAAAAAAGTGGTTAACAAAGTGCTGTGCAAGGCCAAAGTGTTACCTATTCCACCCTACATCAAACTGTGGATGTCCATATCCTGATGTTAGAAAAATAATTTTAATAATATTTTATCTAAGGGAAAAGTTTTTGAAAAAAATATCCTATTCCACAAAGACTTGACTATGGTCCATCTTAGAATGATTATTTTCCTGATTTACCAGGTAAAATTAAAATCATTCTGCCAAATGGATTCTGCAATCTTAATCAGTTTTAATATATAGACATTTAACCCTATGAAAGTCAGTAAATCTTATACACATGAAGTTCAAGAAATTTTCTTGTTATCTAATGATGCTAAAAAAGACTGAACAAATAATAGAAACTATATTATAATAAAAATTGATTGTTAAATTTTACAATAATCCTTTAGGAAATTAGTGTAAAGGTTTGGTAAAACAAATGTAAATTATTTGGAAAATGGCTGACTTCTATTGCTTAAAACAGGATTTAATACAGTATAATGCATCTACACACTATGCATTTAATACAATTATATGCACAAAGAATGTTTTTGAACCACTTTTATTGTCAAATTACTACTTTTTCTATCTGTAATATTCCATTATTTTTACAACTTTCCCTTTTTCAGATCTCTGTTGACTTTTTCAATTTTTCAAAATAACCTTTTCTGGGTTCTTAATTTTTAATTTGTGTTATTTCCAGACAGTCTCACCTTTATGCCTTTTAATTAAAAAATATGTCAACAGATGGTAGCTATATGGATTTATACAGAACAAACTAGTGTCATTAATTTTAGTAAATGTAGAATGAATAATATAAGGCAATTATACCTCTATATTTTCAAAAATACCTCAATTTGTAATCAAATATATATTTTTACTTCCTCAACTGTTGTGTCTGCACTAAAGCATAACTTTTCTAAAATTAAGTGTCTGTCTCTTTACTTTGTTATGCTATACTTATCATCCAGAACAGTATCCAACTCGCAATACACAGTCATTATGTAACTGTTAAACAAACAAAAAGAAAAATAATTATAATACTTACTTATGTTATAAGCAGACTAATTTATTTTAAATAAGAATGTATAATTTACCCCCAAGTCCAGAAGACTTGTGCCACGCAGGTGCAAGCCACAACAGTCAGAACCAGTGAGTGACCCAGCAGAGCTGCCCACTTCCCTGGATTCTGTCTCCCTGGCTCCTCCCCACCTAGCCTTCCTAGCTCTTGACTGGCCCTGCTGTTGGCCCCAACCCCAGAAGAATTCAGCCAGCCACAGCAGCAAGAACCAGTGAGTAACTACCTGAGAGCAAAACTGTACTGCAAACATGTATAGCCTCTTTGGAAATCAATATGGTGGTTTCTCAGAAAATTGGGAATTGATCTACCTCAAGACCCAGCTATACCACTCCTGGGCATATGCCTAAAGAACATTCCACCATTCCACAAGGACAGTTGCACAACTATGTTCATAACAACTTTATTTGTAATAGCCAAAAACAACCTAAATGTCTCTCAGCCAAAGAATGGATAAAGAAAATGTAGTACATTTACACAACAAGGTATTATTCAGCTGTTAAAAACAATGTCATTAGGAAATTTGCTGGCAAATGGATGGAACTAGAGAAGATCATCCCAAGTGAGGTAACTCAAGATTCAGAAAGACAAATATGGTATGTGCTCACTCATAAGTGAATATTAGCAATAAAGTAAAGGAGAATCATGCTACAATCCACAGACCCAGAGAAGCTAAGTAACTAGGAGGGCTCAAAGGAGCATGCATGAATCTCACTGTGAAGGGGAAATAGAATGGACATTGCAGATGGAAGATGGAGGGACTTGGAAGGGAGAATGGAGATGAGAACAGGCAGGATCAGGTGCAGGAAGAATGGAAGGAGAGAATACCGGGAGAGACAACTGGAATTTGGGGGCATCTCTGGAATAAGCTAGAAACCTAGATCAATGGAAACTCCCTGGAATCTATGAGCATGTCCCTAGATAAGACTCGTAGCAATAGGGGATATGGAGCCTGAACAAGCCATGTCCTGTAACCAGGCAAGTCTTCTAGGGGAGGGACTGGGACACCAACCCAACCACAAACCCTTCAACTTACAATTTGTCCCCCTTACAAGGTGTGTTGGGATAAAGATGGTGCAGAAATTGTGGGAGTGACCAACTAACGAATGAACCAGCTGGAGACTCATACCCTGACAGGGAGCTCATCCTTGGGGGCCACGATCTAGAGGCTGGATACCCCAGAGATCTAGAGTAAAACCAAAAACAAATGGGAAAAAAATCAATGAAATGATTCCTACTGATATTCTGCTGTATTTATAGACTGATGCCTAGCTCAACCATCATCAGAGAGGCTTCACCCAGAAACTGATGGAAACAGATACAGAGACCAACAGCCAAACATTAGGCAGAGATTGGAAAATCCTGCAAGAGATCGGGGAAGGATTGTAGAATCCCAGTGATGTCAAGTTCACCAAAGGAAACCCACAGAACCAACTACCCTGGGCTCATAGGGGCTCATATAAACTGAATCAACAACCAGAGAGCCTGAATGGGACTGACCTAGAACCTCTGCATATATGTTATAGTTGTGTAACTTGGTCTTCATGTGAGACTCCTACCAGTGTGAGTAGGGTCTGTCTCTCACTGTTTTACCTGCTTTGGGGACAAATTCCTCCTACCAGATTGTCTCATCCAGTCTCAATAGAAGAGAAGGTGCCTAGTCTTACTGCAACTTGATATACCATGGCTGGCTGATATCCACAGGAGGCCTATCTGTATCTGAAGAGAAATAGTGGAGGAGAAGTGGATGGGGTGGGGAGGAGAAAGGAGAGAGAAAGGAATTGGGAAGAGGGGAGGAAGGGGAAATTTTGATTGGAATGTAAAAAAAAAAACAAAAAGGAATGTATAATTTAAATTTAATTTCCATTTTAGAGACAAACTTCCTTACACTCCAATAGTCCCCAATGAGTGATATTTATTACATGGTGTTACAGTTGTATATAAAGCATCCCACAAATTATTCCATATTACAGGAATATAGTTCCACTTGATATTACAATTTGAGAAGTCTGGAAATCTTAAGAGGTGGCCCCTATCAATAGAAAATTGGGTCATTGAGGACATGCCCTTGGTAATATATTATCTTAGGCCCCTTCCTGATTCTCTTTGTACTTCGTAATCACAGAGATGAAAAGAACAGCATTAACCACACATTCTAAAATCTACATGTTGTGTTCAGGCTTATGGGACTAAACAACTATGGATTGAACCTTTTGAAATCGGGAGCCAAAATAAATAATTCCTCCCTTTATTTAGTTTTCTTAGGCATGTTCACTCAGCTATGAGAAAAAGTCCTAAAACAGACACAACAGATTTTATTGTTTCTTCTGGTTCTTTTCAAGTAGGATCATCTTTATAGCATAGGAAGAAATATGGCCTCTGCCTCAGTTCCCATCTCAAGGTTCCTGTCTTGAGTCATTGTCTTGACTTCCATCTGTAAAAGAATATAACATATAAGCAACTCCCCAAGTTGATTTTGGTCAGTGTTTTATGACTGCAACAGAAAAGCAAACTAGGACAAAAATTGGTAACAAAGAGTTGAACATGATCCTGTTCGTTTTGGGAGGATTAAAGAAATGTTTTGGAGCTTTGGGCTTGAAAATGCTGTTGAGTACTCAGAGCTTTATGAGCTCTTACAGGAGCTTAGGTGATAGGACTGTTGAGAGAGGTTTAGATAATGGAGGATGGATTTGTGAAGTTTTAGAGAGAAGCCAAGACATATTAAGGATATTCAGGTGATATTTTGGATTAGGAGTTTGTATTATTGAAATGTTTGCTCAATTAAATAGTCTATGTTGGTTAACTAGGGATGAAGAATCAGCTGTGATTAATAAGAGAGAAGCGTTGCTGAGGAAAAATCATCTGGAAAGTATTGTATATTCCTTAGGGTCAGTACACAGAAGCTGTGGTCCAGTTGGGGTCAGTGGAGGAGGCAAGGCAATTGGCAAAAGAACTTGGTAATGTGTAAGAATCTGCCAACCAGTACAGGTTTTCAGACGTCAAGTGGTCAAGGAGAAAAGCTGGGGTTTGGTGCTGAAAGATCAGGAGCAGAGTCCCTGAAGAGAGGCTTGGAGACTCCACTGGCAAGGGTTCAGTTTCACTCACAGTAGATACCTCAGGATTGAAGGAGTCATGGAGAGAAGCAGAGGCTTGGCACCATGAGAGTCTGGGAGAAAACACTGGCAAAGGTTCAGAATCAGGTATAGTAGATAACACAGCATTTTGGAAATGCCAGGATCCTGAGATGGCCATCAAGGACAGCAGAAGGTGTGGAGTAAAGCAGCCTGAGCCTATCAGATGGAATAGATGGAGAGGTGAGGCAACCTAAGCCCTTTGGTGTCCATAAAATGGATGATTCCCAGACACTAAACATTGAGCTGTTTATATTGCTTTAGTTTGGTTTTATTTTGATCTGATTACTACTGTACCATGGTTCTTTCATTTCAGAAAAATAAAGTAAGGGATTTTTTTTGTTAGTTTTGTTTTGCTTTTATGTTCTAGGGGCCCAAAATCAAGAAAGTTCAGATTTTTAAAGAGAATTTGGAATTGTAAAGTGTTGAAACTTTCAAAGATTATGGGATATTTAAAGTTATACTATGTTTTTATTATTATTATTATTATTATTATTATTATTATTATTATGTGAGGTTTTGGAGATAAACAAGAAAGGAAAGGTTATAGTATGACAGTAATGTGTTTGTGTATCAAGATGGCAAGGGATCAATAGTGTTGGATAATTTGTGTCTACCTGATAAAACCAGATTAATCTGGGAAGAGGAAACTTCAGTTGAAAAATTACCTCCAACACATTAGCTTGTGGACATGTCTGTGGAACATTTTACTGATTAATTTTGATATAGGAAGTGCAAGCCTCACATGGGAAGAGCCACCCTTGGGCAGGTGGTCCTGGTTTGTTTAAGAAATCAATCTCGGTAAGCCATAGAGAACAATCCAACAGACATTATCCCTTGTTGTCTCTGCTTCAGTTCCTACATCTATATCCATCCTTTGAGCTCTTGCCCTAGTATCCATCAGTGATAGATGGCAAGCTATACAATGAAATAATTTCTTTCCAGGTCAATTTGCTCAGTGTTTCATCACAGCAAGGGAGAAGCAATTTTAGGCAAAACCTTTAGGAGTTAAATTTTATTTATGATAAAGTCCTTTCCTTGAAAATTAGGTAAAATGATGTTTTTGTTTTAGTTTTTGTTTGTTTGGTTAGTTTGGTTGGCTTTTTTAATTTTTTTAAAGTTTCCAACTCTGCTCTTGTTGTCTTAGTTTAGTTGCTGTTGCTGGGATAAAGTATCCTGATGAAAGCAATTTACAGGAGAAAGTGTTTTAGCTCACAGTTACAGGTTACACTCTGTGGTTGTTTAAAAGAGAAATGTCCCCTATAGTCTCAAGTATTTGAAAACTTGGAAGCGTGTTGATAATGCTGCTTAGAGCAGTTTAAGGGGTGTGGCCTTGCTTGAGGAAGTTAGTCACTAGAGGAAGGATTGGGGAGTTTAAAGCCTTTTAACACTTCCAGTTTGTTCTCTCTGCTTTATGCTTTCCACTGAGGATGTGAGACTGTCAGTTGCTGCTGAATTCTATTCCATAAGCCTATATAAGTCCAAACCATAAGCCCAAATAAACTATTCCTTTCATAAGTTGCCTTCGTCATGGTATTTTATCATAACAACAACAAAAAAAAGTAACTAAGACAGAAGTTGGTACCAGGTAGGAAGTTGTTGTTTTCAAGAAACTAACAACATTGTTTAGAGGAGGAACATAGAAGACTTCAGAAATTGGTAGAATAGAAGTAGTTGAATACTGTAAGAATAGCTTCCGGGACCATTCTAGTAGAAGCATACAATATAGCAGTACCACGAACATTGCAAATTGTGGAGGCCAAGGTAAAGAGATTTCAGAAAAGAACAAAATTAACAACTGGACTAGAGACCATTTATGCAATATGCTTCTGAAGAAGCTGGCTGCCTTCTACCACTATCTTAAGAATTTGCCCAATGCTAAATTTAAAAGTAATGAAACAAATTCTTTTGAGGATGAAATTTCAAGATAGCATGACCCCGAATCTGTAGTGTGGTCATTATATGTAACACGTGTGCCAGTGTACAGAGAAAAAGAACAAGTAGAGCTAAACTTAATGTTAGAGCTAAGGCAAGTGCTGAAATTGAAGTTGTTAAAGGGACTGGTACCATTAAAACAAGGCCTGCATTATACTGGAACCCAGGAAGGTGTTATCTCAGAACAAGATACCATCAAGCCAAGCTTCCTACTTTTATAAAGAAAAAAGACTTATATGTAAGCAGAGTTTTCCTGTTCCAAATACCTGCTCCCAAATAACCGACATGTTCAGAAAAACTGCTGAGGACAGGCAGCATGTGGCATTTTTGCCTGAAGACCATGAGAGGCAATTTCTTGAAGCTATTATGGTGAAATCTGGGTTGCATTGAAGACCCAAAGATGGAGTTGCTAGTGCCATGGGACATTTGCCAAGGTAAGTGAGCTACATACAGAAAATGTAACTAGTGCAAAAGAGAAAAGTATCTAAAAAAGCTGTAAGGACAAAATGATCTAAGCCCTATAAAATGGAAGTCTAATACACTGCCCTTTGTATACAGGATTTGGTATTTTTCCTGCTGGGTTTTATTCTTGCTTTGATCCTTTATTTCCTCACTATGCCCCATTCCTTCCATTTTGAAATGGTAATACATAACTCTGTGCCATTATATGTTGGAGGCATATAATTTGCTTTTTCATTTTAGAAAGAATACAATTAAGAGATTTCCTTGAGTCTTAGAAGAGACTTTGATCTTTTAAATAGTATTGCAATTGTGAAAGACTATAGCAAACTTTGAAGTTGGGCTAAATTCATTTTATATTATAACATGGTAATGAGACTATGGAGGCCAAGGAGTGGAATGTGGTGGCTTTAATGAGAAATGTCACCCACATTCTTAAGATTTGAACACTAGGTCTCCAGTTGATGGTGCTATTTGGAGAGGTATAGGTGGCATAGCCTTAACTGCAGAAGTATGTCATTGGGGGTAGGCTTTGGGGTTAAAATCCTCCCTCTATTTCCTGAGCTCAAAGGTCCTTCCCCTGCCACTATGTCTGCCACTTGTTACCATGCCATCAACCATGGTAGAGATAGGGCCATACATGCATATATACATACATACACACATGCATGCACACACAAAAAACTATATATATATATATATATATATACACATATATATATACATATATATATACATATATATATACATATATATATATATATGTTATACATATGAACAATGAACAATTGAGTTGTGAATTTCATCAAAGCATTTTGGATTAATTGAAGAGAGTTCAAAAAACAACTTTTCACAATTTGACAATTACCCTATCTTAATACAAGAACTAATTGCAAAATTATATATTTCTTTACCGACTATAGCAAAGAGTAATACTAGCATAGAAATTGAAAATTTGAATTGGCTTCATATTTGCACATGATTTAGATAGGCGAATGACTTAAGAATTAGCTGGCTTTCCATTTGTTCACAAATCATCTTTCAGAAGAAAAGACATTAATACACAGCTCTTTAATTCTTTCATACTTTTTGTTGTATTTGAGCAGCAAATGTCCTAAAATTAGAAATATATGGAGAATATTTCCATGTCCCCTAAAAAAATGATGGAATTCACAGTTACAAAAATGTCCCATATTTTAGCTGCTTTTTATGACATAATGGATACATTAATTTATTGAATGGTAACCATAAGCATATATTACATACCTTAATATACTTTGCATAATTTATTTTTAAAATGAAACAAACATGCACATAATACAAAAAGAATTGTTATTCATATTTTTAAAAATAAAGCTGTGGCTGGATCTGTTGGCATACACTTTTAGTCCTAACACCATGAAAGCAAAAGCAGGTTGATCTCGTACTGAATTACATACCAGCCAGGAATACTGTCTTAGTTACTTTTCTATTGCTAAATAAAACACCATGATCAAAAACTTGGGGAGAAAGGGCTTTATTTCAGTTTCTACCTTGTAGTCAATCATCCAGAGTAGTCAGGGCAGGAACTCATCATGGCAGAAACTAGAGGCAGGAACTGATGCAAAAGACATGGAAGAGCACTCTCTACTGGCTTGCTCCTCAAGGTATTCTCAGCCTGTTTGCTTATATATCTTAGGACCAACAATGGGAGTTACTTAATAAATAAGCCCCAATCATTTCGAAAATGCACCACAAGTTTGCCCATAGGCCGACTTGTGGGATCATTTTCTCAGCTGAGGCTCTCTCTTCCCAAATGACTCTAGCTTGTACCAAGTTGTAAAACTAGACAACACAGCTACATAGTGAGACCCTGCCTCAAAAAAGTCATAAACAGTGAATGCAAGATTCAAGAGTTTCCTAAGACAATCAGTCATGCAATGAGGAGTGAAGGACACATGTAAAAAATTTATACACACACATTCACAGCACACACACACACACACACACACACACACACACACATACACCACACACACTTTAAATCTTTCTTTTCAGCTTTTTTGACTGCAAATTGTTTGTTATGACATATAAGTGGTTGTGGTGAACAAATAAAGTTAAATTTAAGGCTTTTAAGGAGCTGTTTGCAAATAATATCACTGAATTGTAACTTCAGTGCTGTCTTTCCTGAGCTTGATCCTCATCTCTATTTTATTAATGGTGTGACATTAGTCAAACAACTTCATTCACTATACCTAATTTTTTTCAGCTGGAAATTGATGACAGTAACATCTTAAACAGTCATTTTAAAATTTAAATACATTTGTATTTGTAAAACATTTATAATATTGCTTGGCATGTACTTAGTGCCATGGAATTCTATGCTATATGAAATAAAAAATATTGGAAAATTTGGGTGAAAATTTACTTTTCTGAGTATAACTTGAGATAATGCTGAGTCTGAGACCATGGTACTTGAGGGAATTGAAAAAATAAATAATCTCAAGATTCAGATTTCCTTACTGTCATTAATTGGATATCACAAAACATTATAGGATGATGTCTGTAGAATACCCAATTTGAGGACTGATGAAATAATTTGGTTGCATTGAAGATACATACTCTTAGATAATATTTTTTACAGGGAAAATAAATCTGATTAAGTTCTCACAAAGCACAAATTAATGGAATTAAAATTAATGAGGTTAGCTAAGGTGTTTTGAGTTATCAAGACCTGACACTTCATTTTAGGTTGCACATGAAATTAAAACACACAAAATTCATTTATGGGGAAAGTGAATGAGTTATGTGTGTTTGTGTGTGTGGTGTTGTGATACCTCAGTAAAACCCCCCACTCTATCCCCTACAGACAAAGAGAAGCTTAAACCAGGATTCCTAAGTGTAGATAAGAACTTAGACCCCTTTTCCCCAGGTGGCTGTATCTGCTACAGGGACTTTGGAAAAGTCAGGATATTCGACCAAAAGACTAAAAAGGGAGGTGGGTTAAAATAAATTATATGGTCTGTGCCTTTAAGAACTAGCCTCATAAAGAAAGGGGAGGCTCCTTCTCCCCACCTCCCTGCTGTGAGTGAGAGGTTTGGAAGAGCCTCCCTGGAGACTTAGAAAACACCTTACTTTTGCATTCTGTACCTAAAGTATTCAGTGGCAGTTTTGGGGACTGTGATTTAGGCCAGGCCAGTTTCAAGTCCCCAGAAATGATGGCGCCAGCCCCAGGAACAAAAGAACAGAGTCAGGATGTCTGATGGTAACCAATTAACCACGAGATGCCCCTCTCCAGAGATAACAAGACCGGACCCCGGAGAGAAGTTGTAAAACTCCTGACAAGGCAAACAGACAAGCTAAAATAAGATAAAGTCCAGGCCCGGGAAAAACTTGACCAATCAAGGATGGACCCGTACTAACCCCCTCCCCTCTAAGAAATTTTATGGGTTTTGCCTATAAAAACTAACTTCCCCAAGAAAGAGGCACTCCTCCCTGCCTCACTGTATTGGGTGTAGGGATGAGTCCCTGTCTAGACTTGTATCTGCAGAATAAACCTTGCTGTTGCATTCTGGACATCCAAAGGTCTACGGTGGATTCTTTGGGGGGTCACAATCTGGGCATAACAGTGTGTGTTGCCAAGGTCCTATTTAGAACATCAAAGGAAACTTTGCAAATTATTAGCTGTGTTGTTTGAGGCGAACCACCCCAATTACCTAAAGCTCTTGTCTTGTCAGATAATGAAGTTGACAATTCTAAAGAACATTCCCTATATAAATCCAACTTCTTTACAAGACAATTATAAATATACCATGGTCTCATAAACAGTAGCATTTTAGGGATGGAAGTTATGTGTTTTGGTTTGAGTCTTTCTGGCAGCAGAAAATGTGATAAGTTTTGGGAAATAGTTGATTCATTTGACAAATTAACTATGAGAAGAGAAAGAGAAGGATGAAGGGAGGAGGAAGCAGTTAAGGAGTGTGTTTCCTGCAGACAAATAGCCTCCATGTCTCTGAATCTCATGAATAACTGTGTGGAGTACTGGCTGGTTTTGTGTGTCAACTTGACACAAACTAGAGTCATCAGACGAAGGAGCCTCAATTGAGGAAATGCCTCCATGAGATCCAGCTGTAAGGCATTTTCTCATTTAGTGACCAATGGGGGAGGGCTCAGTCCTTGGTGGGTGGTGCTATCCCTGGACTGCTGGTCCTGGGTTCTGTAAGAAGGTGGGATGAGCAAGCCATGGGAAGCAAGTCAGTAAGCAGTTCCCCTCCATGGCCTCTGCATCAGTTCCTGCCTTCGGGATCCTGCCCTGTTTGAGTTCCTGTCCTCACTTCCTTTAGTGATGAATAGGAATGCTGAAATGTAAGCCAAATAAACCCTTACCTTCCCCCTACTTGCTTTTTGGTCATGGTGTTACATAACAGCAATAGAAACCCTAACTAAGATAGAGTGCATTGTGAAATTAACTTCCTCAAAAGGATAGTGGCAGTGGCAGGTGTTTTCTTCTATAAATACCAAGTCATTCATCTATGGTGATATTTTATTTGTATTAAAATGTTATTTGTATGTTAATAAATAAAGTTGCCCGGAGGTCAGAGCTAAAAGCTAAAACCTTACCCTTCCTCCTGCGGTGGTCCTACCTCTCCAAACCAGAGCTACTTCTTGTGTTAAAGTCTTTATATAGAGTTTCTGTTCTGCCTTCTCATTGGTTGTAAACCCAACCACATGATCACCTCATCACAGCCTGTCTGTATAGACCTCCAGGTCTTCTATGGTTGGTATTGAAATTAAAGGCATGTGTATCCAATGCTGGCTGTATCCCTGAACACACAGAGACTTACCTAGCTCTGCCTACCAAGTGCTGGGATTACAAGCGTATGTCAACACTGCCCTGCTTTCCTATGGCTTGCTAATAGCTCTGACCCCCGGGCAACTTTATTTATTAACATACAAATAACATTTTAATACAAATAAAATATCACCATATTTCCCCTTTTCTATTTTAATAAAAGGAAAAAAGAAAAAGCTTATAACTAACATAAGAAAAACTATATACAAAAGTACAATAACTACATACAATATATACAAGTAATAAATACCTAAACAATGTCTAGTTCATTTGTATTTGACAAATCAGAGAAAATAATTCCATTATCTATCCTATTGTATCTAATTAAATTTCTATCTTAATTAATCTTCAACTATAACTAACTAATCTTCAACTCCCTCAGAGACCCAAGAAGGAAATAATATTAGCTAACAAAAATTAAAACAAGAAGTACATGCAAGCAACTTCCAAAAAAATGTGAGTTGACAGAAACAGCCAGCTGCCTGGACAGTCATCTGAGGTTTCTCCACAGTGTTGGGGCATCATCTTCAGCCTATAGGCTTAGTGTATCTAACAGACTAATTTGTGAAGTAGGATGTACACAAGGTCAACAGTTCAACCTCACATTGGGTGAGAGCAGTCCATGTACCAGAAACACCTGAATTCCACTAGTGTCGTGTCATGATTCAGGATTTTAAATTCTGGAAATTGTTTATGTTTTTTGAATTCAGCTATCCATTCTTCTTGGCTATGTGTGTATGTGGCTTCATCTCAACATCCCATTCTTCTCCACATCCCTCTATTAAATGCCATTCTACTATTGAGAGGCTTGAGCTTAATTACTCTTCAAGAATAACTATTTCAGCTGCTGTCCCATTCATTGCACATCAGAAGCCACTGGCCCACTGCCTGTTCAGCTGTCTTCAAAGAAAAGGGCACTGTACCTTTTCCGGATTGTGAAGGCCACTTCAGGGATGATGCCATATTGTCCTGGCCTCAGAAGATGCCTTTTGATAAAGCCATAACCACACTTGTTTTGGCAAGAATCAGTAGTCCTTTGTTTCCTGTCCTGTCTGTCCTGTTTGTCAGCAGTTGATTCGAGGATACTTTGTTGTCCAGTGGCTAACTTTTGCCACAATGAAAGTTAACTCCAATTGCAGTTTTTTCAATGCCCATATTTTCTCTGAAGTAGATTGGTACTGCCAGGAGACAACATGTCTCATAGTCATAACAAAGAAGAAAAATTTTCTAAGTTATTAAAACATTCTAAATGCCATATTCTCTAGATCACTGAAGGGTTTGAAGATGACATGTCTATCTAAAATATATCTGCTCAATCTTGAAAACATACCTAATATGACTACAAGTTCTATTATAATGTCTAACTACTAACTTTCATTTTTTTATATCCTAATAGTTGGTAATAACAACATTCAAAGATCAGAAAATTGCATTACATTGTTAAATGAACAGTATAAGTACAATTAGAAAAATACATATAGCATTTTCTAACAATATCAATTTCAATATATATAATTTGTATACAATATAAAACAATCCAATCCAATGTAAAGTATTTACATTTTTCTTTTCTTTTCTTTCTTTCTTTCTATGTAGAAATGTATTACATTTTATTTATATTAAAATGTTATCTGTATGTTAATAAATAAAGTTGCTCAGGAGTCAGAGCTATTAGCAAGCCATAGGAAAGCAGGGCAGTGTTGGCATACACTTGTAATCCCAGCACTTGGTAGGCAGAGCTAGGTAAGTCTCTGTGTGTTCAGGGATACAGCCAGCATTGGATACACATGCCTTTAATTTCAATACCAACCATAGAAGACCTGGAGGTCTATACAGACAGGCTGTGATGAGGTGATCATGTGGTTGGGTTTACAACCAATGAGAAGGCAGAACAGAAACTCTATATAAAGACTTTAACACAGGAAGTAGCTCTGGTTTGGAGAGGTAGGACCACCGCAGGAGGAAGGGTAAAGTTTTAGCTCTTAGCTCTGACCTCTTGGCTTTCTTCTTTGCATTGGTTCTGTGTTTCTTATTTAATAAGATGGTTGGTTACATCTACATTAATCTTTTGTTATAGTTTTGCTTCTAGACCACTAAAATCCATGATTAGAGCCTGCGATATTGTGGCTCATTCTATAATACCAAGTTTAGATTTGATGATTGCCAAGAATTCAAGGTCAGTCTCGGCTACATATGATTCTGTATCTCAAACAAAACAAAGCAAACAACAAAACCTAAAACAAAACAAAATAAAATAAAAAACAAATATTGAGGCTGCCAACAAACTAAAAGCAGCCTTGAAGAACAAAAGCAGGAACCTCAGAGTGTGAACAATGCCTTCCACCATAGATATAGATGAGTTAAACAACTATATAACACATAGTATATTTACTATGACACTTTTGTTTAAATTTGTGATCTAGTACAAGAAGTAAAAATTCATTCTTCTCCCTCAATGTCTTTTTGTCAATGCTCCTTCACTGTTTTCTTTATAACCAGGATCCCCAAAACACATTTGATTTCTCATTAGTACTCTAAGGCCCATTATTTCATCCTGTTTTCTCTAGACAGATTGTTTCTCCCTCATTGGTAGGTTCTAGAACTTCCTCTGGCAAGTATCACCAAACTGATATCTATGACAGATTTCTGATGGATATGACAGATTAGAAGCTATACTTGTAAGAATGAATAAAAATAAAATTTAAAACATAAGAGATTCTATTCATATAAGAAGAGCTGAGCCGGGCGGTGGTGGCGCACGCCTTTAATCCCAGCACTCAGGAGGCAGAGCCAGGCGGATCTCTGTGAGTTCGAGGCCAGCCTGGGCTACCAAGTGAGCTCCAGGAAAGGCGCAAAGCTACGCAGAGAAACCCTGTCTCGAAAAACCAAAAAAAAAAAAAAAAAAAAAAAGAAGAGCTGAAGAAAACAGAAAGAAAATGAAGTCAGAATCTCCCTGCAAATAAGCTATACCACTGTGGCTAAGCTGCATCTCAGTGTTGTTCCTGCCACATGGGTCACAGGTACTGTCATTTAAACATTCTCATGAGATGTTGATGTGAAACCCAGAGAGAAAGCATTGGCTGGAGAAATATAACTGGAGGTTGGATATGAAATGCATAGAAAGCAAGGCAAAATAAAACAAACAAAAAAAATGAAACCCTGGGTTGTAGAGAGAGATCTGTACCTGTGAACAGGAAACTGAGACCAAAGGAGTTTTGCAAAAAAAAAGTGACTATTTCTTCCCAGTCATTGATTGAACAAGTGAGAGAGTGCTGCAAGCTGCAGGAAAATGTATTGGAATTCAGCTACTATCATAAAAGCTACTACTTGGAAAAGTCAAGGACTTCTCCAAAGTTCAAGCCATGGCTTAAGAAGTCTTAGTGATATTTTAGATTTTGTATATATATTAGCTAGCTGGTTCCTACAATGATTTTCTTGTATGCTATGTGTGCTTCCAAGAACTCCTAATAGTGTATTTATCTAAAATAGCTATCAAGCATCCAGGGCCAAACAAAATACCTGTCTCTTAGGTCAGGCGGATAGCTTTATTTCTTGTGCAATTTAGGGTGAGACCCTCCTTCCTTATAGTCTTACTAGTAGAATCCTAATTTCTTACCTAACCACTTCTCAGAATGTAGACTGAGCACATAAATTCCCTTTTTGATATACTAACTGATCATTAGCTCTCTATTGATCTCCTCCTTTACCATTCTCCTTTTGGGTTGTAATAGAAAGCCTGGTGGTCACTGCCTGAGGAAAATTCTTACCTGCCTTTATGAGCCTGTAAGAATTCAAGCCTGTGATCTTGCTCTGCCAGATGATTGCTATTGCTTGGGTTTATAACTGGATTCCTGAGAGACTTGAGAAGGACACAGAGAATAAGAAGATGGAGAGGAGAAGAGAGAGGAAAAAAGAGAACAGAAGAACTAAATGGGTAAGAACTGGAGAGGAATCATACTAGATGGGAAGAACTGCATTGAAGAGCTAAAAGAGAGTCCTAGGGGAACAAGATGGATGATGAAGAAGAGCCAGATGGGGAAGAACAAGATGAGGAAGGAGATGGGAGAGGAGCCAAGATGGGTTAGGAACTAGATGGATGAAAACCTAGATGAGGTAGAATTAAGATGAGAGAATTAAGATAGAACTTAGAGGGACAGCAGAAAATTAAACAGAAAGGAATGAGGCTTGAGTACAGAACTGTAGCTGTGTAGATAAGATTTTATCCCAGAGGAATAAAGTAGACAGACAAAGAGCTTGGTGTACTTAGATTCATTTCCCGAAAATAGTTCTCGCCATTTGTAGTTTCTCTTCTGAGTCCCTGGGAAGTATATTATTAAGGCTGGTCCTTTAATAATATACAAGAAGAGAGGAAGAAATGCTTTGTGGAAACTGCCCCCAATCTCTTAGATTACATAAAAATCAAACTAAACTTTCTTGAATTAGTGAGGCTAGTAGCCCTCCTCCCACAGTTATAAGCAATGACACAAATGGTCATAAAAATGAGAAGGAAAAATCATATTAGCCCATTGAGGAAAGTGAGCTACTAGCTGAGGGCATGCCTTCTATTTAATGTTATGGATTATTTTCAATTTTTTATTTATTATTAAGTTGCTGTTTAAACCTGTAACTCATCAAAAAAAAATAACTGTTCTTTCTTTCTTTTCATCTCTTTTTTAACTATTTCAAATACTTCTCATTCATGTGCTTCCCTTCTCTTTCCCACTTTAACAGCCATTTCTTCCTTCCCTTTTCCTTCCCAATTTCACTACTTTAACATTGACACCCTTAGCCTAAAACTATGATTTCTTCAACCAGCAGTCTAGTGTCACTGAGACCTGTTGGGGACACAGGAGGTTTGGACAAGTTTTTGTGATTGCAAATCAGCATCAGTATTTCTGTTAAACCATTTTATTTCTCATTGCTGACATTCCCGAAATAGAATTAAGGAAGATAAATCCAGGTGAAGAAACCTCAGCAAGAGGGCTGGCATAAAATAAAATAAATTAACAAGGAAATTGAATAGAAGGTGAAAAATAAACACTGGAGAACTCACCTGTTCCAATATATAGGCAAAATGAAAAGCAACAGAAAATAATGAAACAATAGCACATTATGCCATATCCACATCTTCATAACTCTTTTTACCGGAAACTAAAGACTGTATCATAAGCTAAGAAAAAGATTTCAGATTCTTCCTCTCAAACACTATCAGTGACCATATGAGAATTCAAATAAGCAGATAAGTTAAGTAAGAATATCAGTTCAGGATCTAGACAAAAGACTTATAAAAGTCAATGAAATGGTCAATAAGTTCAAGTAGCAATTCAAGACCATGGGAGAAAAAATAATACCCCCCCCAAAAAGATATTATGTTCAACAAATGTTGTTGGCACAACTCTATATTCACAACCTGTAGAAGAATGAGAATAGATCCATAATTCTGACCATGTACAAAAATCAATTCAAACTGGACTTAATTTAGAACCTAAAGCACCAAAACTGCTAGAGGTGAATGTAAGTAAGAAGTTTCTGATAAAGATTCCAGTAGAATAATAAACAACTCCTGAAGTAACAGGGATATACTAAATTAAAAAGAAATCTGAATTTAAGCTTGGTGGTACACAACTATATATATAATCCCATCATTTGTGAGGTAAAGGCAGCAGGATCAGTGGGGCTCATTGGCCAGTCAACCTAGTGTAATTTGTTTCCAAATCCAGTTTTGTAGCTGTGGCTATTTGCAAGAGGCTTTTGAAATGAATGATAAACAGCACTGGTTACTTCGTAGAAAGTTCACGGTCACGACAGAAACCAGTTGCTTGGTAGCAGAGAACTTTATTAGGAGGAAGCAGAGAGGGGCAAAAGAATCAGGTCTGGGAAGGAAAGAGAGAGAAAGATAGTGAAGTTGGGAGAGAGAGCAGAGCAAAGAGAGAAGGTAGGGTCTGCGCCTGGCTTTTTAAGGGCTGCTGGTGAAGCAGGCTTAGAGAGCTGCACCATGCATGCGCTGATTGCATGACCATGCCACATGCATGTAGTCGCCAGTACACACTGGTGATGTAAGATGCTTTGCTTAACTCCTGAACCGTGCATGAGCAGTCATGTAGCTGGAGTGAAGACAGAATTCTAACAGCTTTAGTTCTTCATTCAACTTCTTCCCTCCCTCCTACTCCCCCTCTCTCTTATTATCTTACTGTTATTTATTACTTAAAAGATAATATTTTGTCTTGCTCAGCATGTTTGAAATGTGTGTGCATACTGGAATGCTTAAATTGAACTAATTAATGAATCTATTATTTCATACCACTTTTTGGCATAAGAATGTAAAACCCATTCTCAGCCATTTTCAAATATACAATACATTGCTAACTAAAGTCACAGTGGTATACAATAGACTTTTAAAATGAGTTTTCTTGTCTGATTGAAAATTTGCCTCTTTTGAGCAATGTCTCCTTACTTCTTCCAATCCCAATGTTCAAATAATTTTCTATTTTTCACGTGTAAGTACAACCATGCAATATTTATCTTGTTGTATCTGGCTTATTCAACTTAAATAATGTCAAAGTTCATCTATATTACCACCAATATTATCACCAATGACAGAAATTTCCTTTTAAAATAGTTTTTAATTTCTATTTTTAATGTGTGTGTGTGTGTGTGTGTGTGTGTGTGTGTGCATTTGTACACATATTGGAGTGCCTGTGAAAGGCCAGCAGACAGTGTCAATTCCCTGGAGCTCCTTATAAGCACTGGGCTGCCAAAAATGGGAGATCTGTAAGAGAAGCGTGCTCTCTTAACAGTTGAGCCATATCTCCAGCCTGATTTTTGTATTTTTAAGTCTAAATAAAGTTTATGAGACTTACAACATATCAGCTAACTTTTCTCTACTCAGGGTCTTCGTGGCATGGCAGTTTCATTAAATGAGAACAAATGACTCAGACCAAATTACAGTCAAGAAAGAAAACTAGACACTTTTGAAATTTATTCCACAAGTAATATATTGTCACCTTGTTTATATGCTACTTTTTAGAAACACATCACAATACTCCAAAAGAGGGAAAACATAACATTTCAAACCCATATGTCACTTGAAGAAAGTGTGTTTCTACAATTATTTGTGACAATGTAATATGATAAAAATTGCTGGACTATGTAGCAGGAATCTTAAAGAGTCTTATTAATAAAATCAAACCTGAGCCATGTATTGGGGTGAACACTGGAAGATCAGAGAGACAGAACAAGCCACAGCTAACTTCACCTGGCCAACTTCTCAGCTGATCCTGTTTCCTCAGACTGGAAGCCTCTGTGTCCTCCTATCTGAATGGCTCTCAGCTGAACTGTGATGCTCAAAAGCTAAGAGCTTAACCAGCCACATGCTTAACCAGGCCAAATGCTGCTAGTTTCTGGTCCTCACTCCTTATATACCTTTCTGTTTTCTACCATCACTCGCTGGGATTAAAGGCTCGATTTCTGGGAATAAAGGCATGAGTCACCATGCTTGGCTGTATCCTTGAACACATGGATTTATGCCTCTGGAATGCTAGGATTAAAGGCGTGTGCTACCACTGGCTAATCTTTATGTTTAATGTTGTGGCTGCTCTGTCTCTGACCCCAGATAAGTTTATTAGGGTACACAATATTTTGGAGAACACAATACCAACACAGGGTTGAGTTACTAATACAATGCCATTTAGGACTTAAGACTGCTATCCTACTGTATTCCCTGTCTGCTTGTTTAACCATCCTTTTTTTTTTAATTTATTTTATTTTACAATACTATTCAGTTCTACATAACAGCCACAGATTTCCTTGTTCTCCCCCTTCCTGTCCCCTCCCCTTCCCCCCAGCCCACCCCCCATTCCCACCTCCTCCAGATCAAGCCCCCCCCCAGGACTGAGATCGACCTGATAGGCTCAGTCCAGGCAGGTCCAGTCCCCTCCTCCCAGATTGAGCCAAGCGTCCCTGTATAAGTCCCAGGTTTCAAACAGCTATCTCATGCAGCCAGACCAGGACCTGGTACCACTGCCTAGATGCCTCCCAAACAGATCAAGCCAATCAACTGTCTCACCTATTCAGAGGGCCTGATCCAGTTGGAGGCCCCTCAGCCTTTGGTTCATAGTTCATGTGTTTCCATTCGTTTGGCTATTTGTCCCTGTGCTTTATCCAACCTTGGTTTCAACAATTCTCGCTCATATAAACCCTCCTCTTTCTCACTAATTAGACTCCCAGCGCTCCACCCGGGGCCTAGCCATGCATGTCTGCATCCAGATTCCTCAGTCCTTGGATGGGGTTTCTGGCACAACTATTAGGGTGTTTGGCCATCCCATCACCAGAGTAGGTCAGTTCCGACTGTCTCTCGACCATTGCCAGCAGTCTTTTGTGGGGGTATCTTTGTGGATTTCTGTGGGCCTCTTTAGCACTTTGTTTCTTCTTTTTCTCATGTGGTCTTCATTTACCATGGTCTCCTATTCCTTGTTCTCCCTCTCTCTTCTTGATCCAGGTGCGATCTCCCACTCTCTTTCCCTTGACCCTTGCCGTTCATTGCTCCCACTCATGTCCAGGCTGTTCATGTAGATCTCATCCATTTCTCCGTCATCGGGTGATCCCCATGTCTTTCTTGGGGCCCTGTTTTCCAGGTAGCCTCACTGGGGATGTGAATAGCAGTCCAGTCATCCTTGTTCCACATCTAGTATCCTCCTATGAGAGAGTACATACCATGTATGTCTTTCTGAGTCTGGGTTACCTCACTCAGGATGATTTTTTTCTGGATCCATCCATTTGCCTGCAAACTTCATGATATCATTGTTTTTCTCTGCTGAGTAGTATTCCTGAGACTTAGAGACCGGCCCCCAGCTCCCATCCTGCCCCCGACTTCCCTTCTGGACCAGAGAGGGCGGCTCCCATCCTGCCTGGGACTTCCCTTCTGGACAAGAGCTCACATCCTGACCTGGACTTCCCTTCTGGACAAGAGCACACATCCTGACCTGGACTTCCCTTCAGGATAAGAGCGCCCATCCTACCACTGACATCCTGTCTGGACAAAAGCTCCCATCCTGCCCCAGTTTCCCATCCAGATAAGAGCTTCCATCCTGCCCGGGAGTTCCCATTTGGACAAGGGAGCTCCCATCTGGACAAGAGAGAGAGAATTCCTGAATCTGTCAGCTCTGTCTGAAACAAGTGCACAGATAAGGCCAAGAAGGAACCATAAGGAGATGGGCAGACATCAAGGCAGAAGTACATATAACATAATGAAGAGCAATACAGCATCACCAGAACCTAGCCCACCTCCAACATCTAGATCTGAACATCAAAAATTGGAAGAAGCAGAAGAAAACAGCCCTATGAATAACATCATGAAGAAGTTAGAGGCTTGTTTAGAGGAAAAGACAAAAAAAATGGGAAGAACGCTATAAACAACTAGAGGAAAGGCAAACAAATTAGAAGAAAACAATAAAGTACTGGAAGAAAACAATAAAGTACTGAAAGAAAATCATGAAAAAGCAATGAAACAAATAAAGGAAACAGTCCATGACCTGAAAAGGAAAATAGAAAAAATTAAGAAGACACAAACAGAGGGAATGCTGGAAATAGAAAATCTGAGTAAAAGATGGGGAACTTCAGATGCAAGTATAACCAACAGAATACAAGAGATGGAAGAGAGGATCTCTGGCATTGAGGATACAGTAGAAGAAATAGATTCATAAGTCGAAGGAAACACTAAAGCCAACAAAGTCATGAACCAAAATGTCCAAGAAATTTGGGACACCATGAAAAGACCAAACCTACAAATTATAGGGATAGAAGAAGGTGAAGAATACCAACTCAAAGGCACAGAAAATATATTCAACAAAATCATAGAAGAAAACTTTCCCAACTTAAAGAAGGAAATGCCTATGAAGATACAAGAAGCCTATAGAACACCAAACAGACTAGACCCCCCAAAAAAGTCCCCTCAACACATAATAATTAAACAACTAAATGTACAGAATAAAGACAGAATATTAAGTGCAGCAAACGAAAAAGGCCAAGTGACCTATAAAGGCAAACCCATCAGAATAACACCTGATTTCTCAATGGAGACTTTGAAAGCCAGAAGGACCTGGACAGATGTAATGCAGACACTAAGAGACCATGGATGTCAGCCCAGAGTAATATACCCAGCAAAACTTTCAATCATCATAGATAGAATGAACAAGACATTCGAAGACAAAGCCAGATTCAAACAATACTTATCCACAAACCCAGCCCTACAGAAAGCACTAGAAGGAGAATTGTTTAACCATCCTTTAAGAGAACAATATTTGAATTTCCCACGTAATCAACTTTTACAATCAAGTGTAAAGCTATAATCTTAAATTATATACACTTCCATGTCCTAGACCAGAAAACAATGCATGTAGTATGTAATCATTTGCTAAATTCAACAAATAGGATAAAAGCAGCATTATAAAAATGGATATATATGTGGTGGTATTGTGTTCCCCAAAATATTGTGCACACTAATAAACTTATCTAGGGTCAGAGACAGAACAGCCACAATATTAAACATAGAAGTTAGGCAGTGGTAGCACGCGCCTTTAATCCTAGCATTCCAGAGGCATAAATCCATGTGTTCAAGGATACAGCCAAGCATGGTGACTCATGCCTTTAATCCCAGAAAGCAAGCCTTTAATCCCAGGGAGTGATGGTAGAAAGCAGAAAGGTATATAAGGCATGAGGACCAGGAACTAGAAGCATTTGGGTGGTTAAGCTTTCAGGCTTTGGAGCAACACAGTTCAGCTGAGATTCATTTTGGATGAGGACTGAGAGGCTTCCAGTCTGAGGAAACAGGACCAGCTAAGGAAGTGGCAAGGTGAGATAGCTGTGGCTTGTTCTGCATCTGATCTACCAGCATTCACCCCAATACCTGGCTTGGATTTGTTTTTATTAATAAGACTCTCTAAAATTCATGCTACATATATACCATACATAGTGGACACAACATATGGACATTGCTGGAACGTGTTTGTTTCTTTGTTATCTAGGTCACTTCTAGTTGGCAACTTAATCCCATGTAAAACTCTGTTAAAAGTTCTGTAAATTATTCCTCATTCCTTTCCCATGTTATCCTTTCTGTGCTGTTCAAAAAACAGAGAGTACAGCCCTTTGTTAGGGACAAAGAAGACATCATTCATTCAGGCACAGATTTAGACTCATACAACAGACAGACAGAGAATGATGGACAACACATGGAGAGAAGCAGAAAATTCAAATCTAGGCACACTGTTAAATTACACCATGGGGAAGTACTTTGTTAGTTTATTTTCCTTAACACAATACCAATGAATTATTGGTGACTCTAGATTTTATTAATACATTCAAGATCACTATGATTATGTAATTTCAATAAAAATAACTAAAGGAAAAATTGAAACAAATAATTATTAAACACACACATATACATACACAAAGCACATACACATGTGTCAGTGAGGCTGAGCTTTTACATTTTAAGTATAGTTCAGACTAACACTCATACTCCAGTTCTGGCCTCTAATAGTAGTTGCTTGAGTTATATTCAAACTGTACTAACTTAAGCCACTGTCATCAATTTATTAAAGTACAAGTTATTGATAAAAGAATGTCCTGTTTCATGATGTAGAACTCTCAGCCACCTCTCTAGCACCATGTCTGTCTACATGCTGCAATGATTCCCTCCATGATAACAATGGACTAAACCTCTAAACTGTAAGCCATCTCTAATGAAATGTTTTCCTTTATAAGAGTTGCCATGGTCAAGGTGTCTCTTCATAGCAATAGATACCCTAAGACAAGACAAAGGTTTTCTTAGGGTTTCTACTGCTGTGATAAACACCATGACCAAAATCAAGTTGGGGAGCAAAGGGTGTGCTTCGTCTTACAATTTCAGGTAACAGTCCATCACTGAGGGAAGCAAGGCATGAGTTCAAGCAAGTCAGGTACCTGGTGGCAACTGCTTTAGAGGCCATGGAGAAGTGGTGCATACCAGCTTTCAACTCTTGACTCACTCAGCCTGCTTACCTATAGAACCCAGCTCACAAGCTCAGGAATGGCACCACCCACAGTGAGCTGGGCTCTCTCATGTCCATAATAAATCAAGAAAATAATAATCAAGGTTTTCCCACAGGACAACTGATAGGGGCATTTTCTCAGTTGAATTTCCTTCATCTCAAAAGACACTAGCCACGGTCAAGTTGATTAAAAAAAAAAAAAAGATGAGCCAACACAAAGTTACATGCCAAAGTGACCTTTGGCAAATCTAAAGAAAAAAAAATCAAATGAATTTATTAACTTATTATTTGTTCATTAGAATGAACTTAGTAAGGCAGTGACCAGAAGGTGGAAACTTGCTGGGCTGACTAAATGATTAGCAAACTGTAAGAGATTTGAGTCTATTCAGAGCTATTTTGGGTCACCTTAATTTTTAGGAACTTTCCAAGAAACAGTCAGAATGTAGTACATGAATAATTTTGTTTTATTCCTTTCTTCTAACCTAATCTTGGTAAGTTACCTATTATTTTTGATCTAGCATATATTGTTCATATATTTTATAAAAGTATATATAATACAATATATATTTATACATATAAGTGTATATATATATACCTACATGTCTATATTATATGTATTATCTATACAACACATACATAATACTAGCACATATAATTATGTATTATTTATTATATATTTATTGATCATATATAATATAATTATTCATAATAATATAATATGTAACAGCATCTATTATATAATATATTTATATGAAATAATAAAATAAAATATTTATACTTATATATTATATAAATATATAATATTGCTGTATTATATATAATACATATATTATATGAGCACGCACCCTTCAAATTCCATATATTTTTGCTGATATAAAATATGGTGGAAAATAATAAGGAACTTATAAACATTTACCTACTTATGATATTTAACTGTGAATATATATATATATATACATATATATATATATATATAATCAGATTTGCAGTTTTGTGTACAATAGCTTCAGAGAATCATAAT
The DNA here is from genome assembly GCF_049852395.1 of Peromyscus maniculatus bairdii. NCBI lineage: Eukaryota > Metazoa > Chordata > Mammalia > Rodentia > Cricetidae > Peromyscus > Peromyscus maniculatus. Next base: position 104,504,892 of record NC_134875.1, read on the forward strand.
TCATGTTAGTTCTAAACACTCTGTAGTTGAAATTAACAGAAGTATTCTATGGAAAAGTGATGCTCTTAAGTTTCACAGGGCTTATGTCCTATTGTACCAACTGCAGTGAAAGGAGTTTGAGCATGGTGCAAAGGCATCATTGGGTTCCTAAACTGTTTACTATCATCATTCTTTTCTATGTAATATTTGTATCAATTCCTGTAGAACGTCATAATTCATACATTTTGAACATACTCACTTCCTACTCCTGCTAACTCCTCCCAAAAAACCTCCTACACATCCTCAGCCCATCCTAATTTTTTTGTCCTCTATTAATTTTTTTTTTATAATACACCAGTCCAATTCATGCTTCCCATAAATCCATGGGTGTAGGACTATCCTCTAGAGTTTGGTCAACGTACCAGAGGCTACTACCTTAAAATACTGATTTTTCCTCCCTCAGCAGCAACCAACTGTCAATGCTTCCTCAATTAGGTGTGGGGGCTCATGATCCCCTTGCTACCTCCAGAATGTTGTCTGCTAGGTCAATAATATCACAAAAAAATTATGTCTGAACTAAACAGTACTATTTTTCTTTCCATTATTCCATGTAGAATAAAATATGAGAACTGCTTTCATAGAGTTTTATAATTAATTCAGAGATATTTTAATCAATAAGGAAAATGTATACAGATGATATGCAAAAAGTAAGACATTTTATATAAGAAACTTGTGTATCTGTAGATTCAGCATCAGTGTGAAGAGTTCTGTAACCAATTTCTCATGCCTAGAAGAGGACACATTACACTACTACACACCCCTCAATAGACATTTAGTATGCCTCCCTCTTTGGGCTATTTTGAATAATGCTTTAATAATCATGGGAATCTGGATATATCTTTGAGATATGGGATTAATTTCCTTTGAGTATTTACTACCATATTTGTCTCCCACAATTGCTTAACAACTGACATGTCCACCAACAGTATATATATAAAGGTTTTCTTTCCTCTATACCCACTCAGACAGTTATTATCTAATTACCTTAATAGCTATTCTAAACGTATACAATAATATCTTATTAGAAACTTGATTTACATTTCCTTGAGGAAGAGTCAGTCATGTTTAGCAGCTTTATATATACATTTTACCTTTATGTATTCTTTGGAGAAATTTTTATTCAAATCCTTTGCCGTTTTCTATTGTGACATTTGGGATTTGTTTTGTTTTACTCCTCTCTTGTTTCCTATTTAATTTTTAAGTTACTTGTCTATTTTGGATTAACTTTTATCAGATTTATGATTTGTAAACATTCCCACTACTTTATAGGTTGCCTTTTATTTTACTAATTATCTCTTTGGCTGTACAAAAGAATTTTTTACCATTATTTTTAGTTTTATGTGGTTCCACTTGTCTACTTTTGCATTTGAGCCTGGTTTCATATTCACAAAATTACCGCCAAAGTCAACATCAAACAGTATTCTCCTAGAATTTCTAGTTTCATGTAGCAGTAACGCCCGCATTACCAATACCCATTCACCATGTCCAAGCGAAGGGCTGCGGATTAAAAATAGAGACAAGAGACAGCGGGTCATCTGTACGATTGGATGTCGAATGCCCTTTATTGAAAGAGGGAAGAAACCTTAAATACAGGCTTACAACACAAATGGAGGATCCCCTGAGGGCAGAAGTTCGCTACCAATGGTCTACATTCTAGACCCAATGTTCTGCATTCTTGCATCTAAGTTGTTTACACCAAATACAGGATGCACCTAAGTTGTTTACACCACAAGCAGGATGTAGGAACAAAGAACCTCCGGTAAGCTCTATGATGATCCTAAGGTGAGAAGGACACCGGCAGGGAATCTGAATAGGGAGGACACCTGGTCAGCAAGCAAGGCTGCAGCCACTCACAGTCGGGGGCCAGGGCCCATGGCGCCCACAGGTCCCCCCTTTTTATTAAATGAGCTTCTGACTTAGGTTGCGTGGGACCAGCAGACCACCTTACCCGTCATAGAGACACCTGCCCAGGCCACACAAGTGCTCTGTCTTAGGTTGATGGCAGCCCCCCAAGCATTACCTGTCTCTGAATACTCATTATCATACAGACTCAACCACGTGAGCTGTAGAGTGACTGCTGCCAAAGATCTCAAAGTGGCACTGGGCTTGCAATCTGTGCGACACAGAAAAGACCAACAGAAGTCCTAACCCACCCATAGCCAGAAGGCTACAGGCAATTGAACCATTCCCTATTTAAACGAGACTTACCGCAAATAGGAGTTCTGTAAGGTGGTATCTCGAGCAAATGGAACTTGAGTTTTAAATAATTTACAGCTTACAAAGCCAATTATAATGTATAAAAGTGGAATTAAATTTATCATGCCCAATAAGAAGAAAGATTAACTAGCTGTGGTAGCTACTTTTGTTGTCAGGGTCTCCATTGTGCTAGCTGTAGTAACCAATTATGAAATAGCAATCCCAGAAACAATAGCAGCAGTGGTGTCAGAGTCTCTTCTGGAGCGTGTGAGCATCATCTGTGTCTAGCTGCCACGGTCCACTGGCATGGACATGGCTCCAGGAACACGAACCACCAAGGCCCATTTTTCTTGATCCCAGCACTACTTAGGCTGGCAGGTCTGCAAGAGAACAACTGAGAAACATAAAGAAAACAGAAAACAAAAACAGCAAACAAGGAGCAGAACTAATGGCCTCAGTAATGGCTACATTCAGGCTCACAAATTTTGAGGTGTCTTCAAAAAGGCTAGATGAATTTCAGGAGGCAAATAAATGTTGCACAGAGCCATTCCTGAAAAGTAGGTACTACACCAGCTTGAGGGGGGTTGCAAAAATGCGAAAAAGGCTTAGCTGGCATTCTACTGTTAGCAAATGAAGTTTATTGACCTTCAGAGTTATCCTTAATCTCCAAGGTGTGGTACATTCTCAATGTTTTTTGAAAAAAGTTACCATACATTACCTTCTGAAGAATCCAACCACATGGCTACAGTTCCTAGGCTTACAATAATGTTTGCCAAGGCTGGCCGTATTGGGCTCTCAATCCCCATTGGCATCAGAAGGGGAGAGTTTTTTACGAAGGCCCAATAGGTCTCTGCCATGTTGGGATTCAGCAGCAGCCTTAGGGTGCACACAGCATTCAGGAACCCAAAGAGGAACTTCATTGTCCTGTGGAAAGACACAAACAGATCCCCGGGCCCACACCAACACCGGATCGGGTCCCCTCCAAGTGCCAGTAGAAAGATCTTTCCATCGCACCAGAGGATGATTTGCAACAGGAGCCCTCCAGTGCTTATCTGCAGCAGATACTCCAGCAGAATCCACCGATAAAAAATTTAAAATATATAAAACAAGGGAAAGAATAGAATGTGGAGAGGAGAGATGAGCCCCTAACTCCCCCCTTTTTACTTTAGCAATATAAGTTTTTAAGGTACGATGGCAGCGTTCTACTATAGCCTGCCCTTGAGGATTATAAGGAATACCAGTCTTATTAACAATAGAAAAATCTTGGCAGAATTTTGAAAATCCCGTACTACTGTAGGCGGGACCATTATCAGTCTTTATGCATTTTGGCACTCCCATGTAAGCAAAAGCATGAAGACAATGATTCTTTACATCCTTAACCTTTTCCCCTGAATGGACAGAAGCAAAAATTAGAGAAGAATATGTATCAATAGACACATGGACATATTGTAATTTTCCAAAGGAAGGCACGTGCGTGACGTCCATCTGCCACACATGATTAGGTAAAAGTCCTCGAGGATTAACTCCCAAATGAGGAACAGGTAAATCTTCCACAAAAATAGGGCATGATTTAACTATCTGGATGGCTTGTTCCCGGGTTATGCCTGTATGATAACGGAGAGATACAGCATTAAGATGATAACGCTGATGCAACTGAGTAGCCTTATCAAAGGCAGAACAGACTAAAATGTGACAGCCATACGAGTAATGGCGTCAGCCCTCTGATTACCTTCATTTAAAGGTCCAGGCAATTGAGTATGAGCTCTAATATGGCCCACATAAAGGTTATGTGAGTGAGACCATATAAGTCCTTGCACTTGCAATAAGTATTCATGAATGGAAGAAATGGATGGTATGTAGGCTGTTGTTTCCAAAGGCATAATGGCATGTGCCACATATTGACTATCGGTATAAATATTTACACTCTCATCAGAAAACATCTGTAAAGCAAGCAACAGCGCCTGTACCTCTGCCACCTGGGTAGAAGTGCCCTGGACTTTTATTCTCTTTACTATGTTACCAGAAACCACCACAGCAAAACCACATGAAGTGCCATCAGTAAATACCACACAGACCTGAGGAATAGGAGTCATTTGTACTATCTTGGGAAATATAACAGGATGCAATTTAAAAAATTGACACACATCATTGGAGGGGTAGTGAGTATCAAACTGACCCTGCATGGAGCATGTCAATATGGCCCAATCATTATCATTAGCTTGCAACCATGCTACTTGAGACTGGGTGTATGGGGTCACCACAATATCTGGCTCCTTACCAAAAGTTTGAACACTGATCTTGATTCCCTTAAATATAATCTGAGCGACAGCCTGTGGATAAGGAGTGATGATTTTTGCTGGAGAAGCTGGGGGATGTACCCATAAAATAGGACCTGTTTGCCAAAACACTCCAGTAGGTGAATGAGTAAAACAAAATATCAAATACAATAAGAGAGAATTAAGATCTATATACTGTACGTGAGCCTGTTCCAGGGCCTCTTGCACACGTTGTAGGGCTACACGTCCTTCAGCTGTTAATTTACGGGGAGATGAAGGGTCAGGGTCGCCCTTTAAGACATCATACAAGGGGCGAAGCTGACCTGTTGGAATTTTTAAAGTGGGCCGAAGCCATTGAATATCTCCCAGAAAGGTTTGGAAATCATTAAGTGTGCGTAGCTGATCCATACGCAGAGTAATCTTTTGTGGGCGTATGCCCGTGCGTAACAATTCATGACCTAAATAATGATAGGGAAAAGATACCTGTACCTTTTCTGGGGCTATCTGTAAATTAGCCAAGCTAAGAACCTCTTGTAAATAAGAAAAGGCATCAAAAACAAGTTTTTTATCTTTAGCAGCCATTAATATATCATCCATATAGTGAATTATATAAACACCTGGAAAAGCTTTTCGAACTGGAGCTAGGGCCAAAGACACATAAATTTGACATATAGTAGGGCTATTGGCCATTCCTTGAGGCAATACCACCCACTGATATCTCTGATAAAATTCCTTAAGATTTTCTGAAGGAACACTGAAAGCAAAGCGAGGACTGTCCTCGGGATGCAAAGGAATGGTGAAGAAACAATCCCTCAAGTCAACCACAATTAAGTGTCAATGCTTAGGAATTGCCACAGGGGCAGGCAAGCCAGGCTGTGTTGCTCCCATGAGAAGCATGGTTTTATTTACAGCTCTAAGATCCTGTAACAGCCTCCATTTTCCTGATTTCTTTTTAATAACAAATATAGGTGAGTTCCAAGGTGAAGTGGAAGGAATGATATGTCCAGCATCTAACTGCTCCTTAACCAATGCATACGCAGCCTCCAATTTTTCCTTAGCAAGGGGCCACTGCTCCACCCAAACAGGGTCATCACTTTTCCAAGTGACTTTTATCAGTTGTATTATAGAAGGCTGCTGTGCAGTGACCTGTAGTGGGTAGCCATCCCAGCTTGGTTCTGGAAGTTCCAACCCCCATTGAGACTCTGGCAACTGTCACGCCTACGAGGCGGGGCGAGGGGAGGCGCCTGGGGACCAGAGAGCTGGATGGGCCAGCGCTCGCTCTGGGTGCTCTCTCGGTGCCGGAAAGCTGACCGGTGCAGATTGACTGTGCAGAGCTCCGGAGAACACCGCTAGACTGCATTACACCTTCCCCAGACCCTGCGACCTACCCAATACTTAATTTGTGAGTTACGCCATTTAATAAATATCCTTTTAACTACGTGGAGTGGCCAAAATAATTTCTCCAATATCTGGCGCTCACGTGGGGCAAACTCCAAAGGCTTGGGCGGCTCCCGCCGTCTCCTCCCTAGCTGGCGGGTACCTAAACCCGCCTGCAAAGTTCCATATAACCAGGGAACACCTACACGGTTCCATTCCCGAAAAAGGGAGCAGCTAGTCCGATCTCAATTCCCTAGCCTAGCCCCAGACCAGCGAAAGAGGCAGGAGAGTGCTAGCTCCGATTTCCGCCATCTCCCTCCGACTCCAGCCAAGATCGCCAGCAGGCCCTGTTTCGGAGCTGTACCAACGCCACCTGCTGGCTGAAAAGTGCTACTACACGAAAGGTAAGCATATTGTTTCAAGTAAAGGTACTTGATAATTTTACACCTTAAAATTGACTAACAAATTTTGAGTAATTCGTGTAATATGGCCGATAACATTACCTCACAAGAGTTTAAAAACCTTTTTGCCTGTATGATGAATGACATCTTCCTGGAAATATACGACATTCCTAAGGCATATCTGGGCTATACCATTTTGGCATTCATCATAATAATTCACACAGTGTTCAAACACTGGTTTAAGAACAAAGATGAGTCATTATTGGGACTGATACAGGCTTTAAAAGATAGCAATGAAGGCTTACAGAAAAAGATTCTCTCTCTGGAATCTGCTTTCAAAGACAGCAATGAAGGCTTAGAGAAAAAGATTCTCTCTCTAGAATCTGCTTTCAAAGATAGCAATGAAGGCTTAGAGAAAAAGATTCTCTCTCTGGAATCTGCTTTCAAAGATAGCAATGAAGGCTTAGAGAAAAAGATTCTTTCTCTAGAATCTGCTAATCAGGATTTACAAAACGGGCTTGTACCCAAAATTGATTTTATTGATAATAAATATGAATATTTAATGGATAGAACACTAACTCTCCAGAGTGAAGTTGTGGCTACTCAGACGGTATATAAGGAAGAAAGATTATCGTTAATTGATAGGATAAGGTCCATGGAATCATGTGTTTCTGAGGAACATAAAAACTTCTATGATTCCATGAGAAATATGGAGTCCCTTGCAAGAGAGGAGGTTCACTCCCTAGAACAGACCCTAGGTGCTCGTTTGCAAGTCCTAGAAGAAACTCTCAGTAAACATGACAAGGGAACTAATAAGCAGAAGGTCAAGACCATAGAGGTTGTAACATCTCCAAATGGCTCTCATACAATGGCTTATCCTGTTATTGTCCATGAGAAGCCAGCAGATGACACACACCCCGAGCCATATATGACATATACATTACAACCAATTTCAACAAGGGACTTTAAAAATATAAAGGAAGCAGTAGTTACGTATGGGATACAATCCACATATGTAAAACAGATGTTAAATTCGTGGTCTACCTCACATAGAATCATTCCAGATGACTGGCATCAGTTAATTTCAGCTGTTCTAGAATATAGTCAGCAGTTACAGTGGAAAAGCTGGTTGAGAGAAGAGGCAAAAAATTTAGAACAACAAGATAAAATCAGAGGTTTTGTGATCTCCCAAGATCAAATACTTGGTGAGGGATGTTTCGCTGACAGGAATGTACAAGCCACTTATGATGAGCATACAATATCCCTATGCCGTACAGCAGCTCTAAATGCTTGGGAAAAAATTCCAGAACCTGGAAAACCAACTGAGGTATACACAAAGATATTTCAGGGACCGCATGAACCCTTCACTGATTTTTTACAAAGACTGAACAGAGCTATAACAAGAGCTGTGTCAGACAAAGAATTAAGAAAAGTATTAACTGAGTCCTTGGCGTTTGACAATGCTAATGCAGAATGCAGAAGAATACTTACACCATTAAAGATCAGATCAGCTCCTTTGGAAGAATGGATTCAATATACTAATGGTGTTCAGTCTCTTAACTACAGTAATGAGGCTTGGATAGGAGAGACAAATCCCAGAGGTGAAAGAAGGCCCCGTGTTACCAAATGTTTTAAGTGTGGTACACCAGGTCATATAAGTAAAAACTGTACATGGGGTACTCCTAGAAGCAATACTCCTTCTAGGAATAGCCTAAACAGGAGACCCCAACCACCTCCTGGATTATGTAGAAGATGTGGCAAAGGCCGGCATTGGACCAGTGAGTGCAGATCAAAAATAGATATACAAGGCAACCCTTTACTGGCGGGAAACGCCTCAGGGGGCCTCTTGCAGGCCCCCAAACCAAACGTAGTACGAACATTCCCTGCCACTGTGGAAGAAATTCCTCTCCAGGACAACTGAATAAACCAATGCCTAATGTAAAAACCGATACTGCAATGGATGATAAAACAGCTTTGATAGCTGGATCACAGTTTACAAAGAACACTATAAAACAAATATTTTGGCAGACTTCCATAAATGAACAAAGACCAAAGCTTAGAATTCGAATTAATGGCCTGGTTCTGGAGGGCCTGGTAGACACAGGTGCAGATGTGACTATAATTACACCACAATCATGGCATCCGAATTGGCCTCTTCAAGAGGTAGATGTCCAACTGTTAGGGATTGGCACCCTATCTCAGATAAAACAGAGTTCGAGATGGGTTGAATGCATAGGGCCAGAAGGACAGAGAGGAAGGCTGAAGCCTTATGTAGCAAATGTAGCAGTAAATCTTTGGGGCCGAGATCTGTTACAACAGTGGAATACCCAGATTAAAATTCCTACACTTTCAGAAAAGGAATACAGACCAATGCATGTTTCTAGGAATAATATCATAACATGCTATAAAAATCAGTCACCAACCATTCAGGCTGTTCACAAACAGAGCACGACTGTTGTTGAACTCTCAGAAGTACCAACTGCCTTACCTTTAAAATGGCTAACTAATAAACCTGTCTGGGTTGGACAATGGCCTTTGACAAAAGAGAAGCTACAAGCTTTAGAACAGCTGGTTCAAGAGCAGTTAAATGCTCAACACATTGAAGAATCTACTAGTCCTTGGAATTCTCCTGTATTTGTTATTAAAAAAAAATCTGGTAATTGGAGAATGCTGACAGATCTGAGAGCTATTAATAAAGTAATTCAGCCAATGGGCTCCCTACAGACTGGGATGCCCTTGCCCTCTATGCTACCAAAAGAATGGCCTATAATAGTCATTGACTTAAAAGACTGTTTCTTTACCATACCCTTACAGGAAAATGATAGAGAAAAATTTGCCTTCACAGTACCTAATTATAATAATTCTCAGCCAGTCAAGAGATATCAATGGAAGGTCCTCCCACAGGGAATGTTAAACAGCCCTACTTTGTGTCAATACTTTGTGCAGAAACCATTAGAGATAATTCGTGTAAAGTTTCCACAATCCATAATTTATCACTATATGGATGATATCCTATTAGCTGATCCAAAGTTAGATACATTGGAAAGCATGTTTGAAGAAGTAAAAAAAGTTTTGCCTCGCTGGGGACTGCAAATTGCTCCTGAAAAAATACAAAGAGGAGATTCTATTAATTACTTAGGATATAAGATAGAGCTACAAAAAATTAGACCCCAAAAGGTACAACTAAGAAGAGATAGATTGAAGACTCTTAATGATTTTCAAAAGTTATTAGGAAGCATTTCCAACTTACTGGGTATCATGGGAATACCCAAAGATGGACTACAAAATTTGGCTAATACTCTAGAAGGGGGCAAAGAATTAAATAGTCCAAGAGAATTATCAGCCGAAGCTGAGAAGGAATTGGCTCTAGTAGAAAAGACAATTCGAGAAGCACATGTGGATCGTGTGGATCCAGAACTTAAATGCATTCTTGTCATATTCCCCTCCAGACATTCCCCAACAGGTATTTTGATGCAGAGGGAAGATATTATATTGGAATGGATATTCCTACCACGTAAACCAAATAAGAAATTAAAGACTTATATAGAAAAGATCTCTGATTTGATTCAAAAGGGTAAATTAAGACTTCGCCAGTTGACAGGAATGGACCCAGCAGAAATTGTAGTACCATTAACTAATGAGGAAATTTCATCACTATGGAAAGATAATGAATACTGGCAGAGAGCCTGCAGTAACTTTTTGGGAGAGATTAACAACCACTATCCCAAAAGCAAGAGAATAGAATTCATAAAGAAGACTGAATGGGTCCTTCCTCACATTGTACGACAAAAGCCAATTTCTGGAGTCCTCACATTCTATACTGATGCAAATAAATCAGGGAAAGCAGGATATAAATCAGGAGACTTAAGTAAAGTGGTGCAAAGTCCATATAGCTCTGTACAAAAGGCAGAACTGTATGCCATTCTTATGGTACTGATGGACTTCACAGAACCCCTCAATATAGTCACTGACTCTCAATATGCAGAGAGAGTTGTTTTACATATTGAAACTGCTGAATTTATTCCTGATAATACAGAATTAACTTCATTATTCATACAATTGCAGGAAATCATCAGAAAAAGGGAACATCCTATATATATAACACATATCAGATCCCATACAGGTCTGCCAGGACCTTTAGCACAAGGTAATGATGAGATTGATCAGTTACTAATAGGTAATGTGCTAGAAGCTTCAGAATATCATAAGAAACACCATATAAATAGCAAAGGTTTGAAGAAGGATTTCTCCATCACTTGGCAACAGGCTAGGGATATTGTGAAAAAATGTCCTACTTGTTCCATCTATAACCAAACTCCATTACCTGCAGGGAGTAATCCAAAAGGTATACAAAGAAATGAAATTTGGCAGATGGATGTGTTTCATTTTGCAGAATTTGGAAGATTAAAGTATGTACATCATACCATTGACACCTATTCAGGATTTCAATGGGCAACTCCTATGAGTTCTGAAAAGGCTGATTCTGTGATTACACACCTATTAGAAGTTATGGCCATCATGGGAATACCTGTACAAATTAAGACAGACAATGCCCCAGCATATGTCTCCAATAAAATGAGACAGTTCTTTGCTTATTATAATATAAAGCATGTTACAGGTATACCACACAATCCCACAGGCCAAGCAGTCATTGAGAGATCCAATCGAACTTTAAAGGATATGCTAAATAAACAGCAACAGGTAACAATGACTCCTAGAAATAGACTGCATAGTGCTTTATTAACCTTGAATTTTCTCAATGCTAATGAGAAAGGAACAACAGCTGCGGAGAGACATTGGACAATAGACAAAACTCCTGAGCTAAACCAACCAGTTTATTTTAAGGATGTGCTGACCTCAGAATGGAAACCTGGATATGTTCTACGTTGGGGAAGGGGTTTTGCCTTTGTTTCTGCAGGAGAAGAAAAGCTATGGATACCAACAAAATTAATAAAAATTCGATTCGAACAGGAAAAACCCCTTGATGAAGAGAAGTAAAAGATCATCCACCAATGTGACATCTCTACAAGTTGTAAGAAAAATTTAACAATCAAAGGGTCGGGTAGGGTTCTGTTTTTGTCTTTCCAGGATAATGGAAATACCCATCTTCCAAAACTCATAAGGCCTTGGATATCCGGATGTTTACAGCAGAAAGGAAGAATCTATTGGTACCAATCTACACATGGTAAAATCTCACTGTCTAACATCTTTCTCTCTATCAATCTAGAAAAGTTGTGGTTCCAATTCAATTATAGCCAAGCTGACTTTGGAGATGGAATTGGCTCACTCCTTCTCTAAACCCAAGCATATTGCTAAAAGAAAAGTTTAAGAGATTCTTCAGTCCCATATCAGAAGAGCCCTCTGGTATGAGACAGAAGGAAACCAATAAAAAGGGACCATTGTCTTCTAAATTCTAATTCTCTCCATGCTTACTCTTGATTTCTCAGAATCCTTTCTTACATGCTATGTCCTCTTTAAATCCAAACCTCCCATTTTTGATAACAAATAAGTTTTTCCAATAGCAATCTCAGAAGTCACCAGAAGGAAGATGGGGCCCCAACAACAACAACTCTACCCAATCCAGAATGATGCCATGGTAATCATCATCATACTACACTTCTTGCCAGAATTTCAGACAATCTTACCTATTACTCTAAAACTTGCTGCAGAACCTACAGTTAGTCTAACTGAGATTTAACTATCTGAGCTTTCTCACAGTACCCAACAGAGATAACATCACCCCCTAAACAGCAGGAAGCAATTCTAAGAAAACGACGCCCCTTCTCCCTTAGGTTTCATAATTCTCAGGGTTATGGATGACGGTTATAGGGTTGGGGGTGGAAGAAAATATTAACTCAGGATTGTAAAAAAAAAAAAAAAAAGAAAAGGGGTGGGGGGAGAAGAAATGGAACAGATAGGTATAAGATATGATGGTAAATCATTGTATACACTAGTAAACAAACTTAGTAAAATAGCAACCTTAGATAATTTGCACTGTAATTTGTACTCTTATAGATTCTTATATGTTGATACAAATGTAAACTATTTTTATACTCCTGTTTAAGATAATTTGTATATTGATACAAATACAGAACTATATTTGTTATAATGTACATATATTTCTACTCTTATTTGAAACATTTTTATATTGATACAAATGTAAATTTATATCTGTCATACTTTATATATGCTCTACTTCTGTTTAGGATATTCGGTATATTGATATGTATTTAATATTGTTGTCATATTGCATATCGCACTATATATTCCTACCTCTGTTATAAATATCTTGTGTATTGTCACAATTTTGAAGTCATCGTTCTTCACCATACATTTGCTTATAGACTGTTTACCTTATTTATGTGAAGCCTTAGTCCTTAGGTTATTTCGATAGATAATATTTATAGATTTATAGTCGCCTATGCCTGTCATCTCTATAGTTACGTTAGTTAGGTTATCCAGATTTACAGATACATAGGTCAGATGGGCAGGTAATCTTCAAACACTTCATAGACCTGGAGAATATGGCATTTAAATAACTTAGAATTCTGTTGACGTGAGACACAATTGCTCCTGGCTGCACCAATTGATCCCGAGAGAATGTTGGGCTTCTAAGACATTTCCATTTGGAAGTTTGTCTTTTGGCACAAAATGGCCTACTGGGCAAAGAACTGCCCTTGCCTTGATGGCTGACAGTACAAATGCAATGCTGTCCTTTCTGGACAAGCGGGACACAAGGAAAGCGACCACTGTACTCTGCCAAGACAGGGTAAGATGGTCTTTCAGAAATCCTGCTTCTGAAAATGGTCTGTCAGATACTCTAGGCCTGTAGCCAATTTGAATGCACCAACAATGCTGAGAAACATTAGGTGACTGTCCAGGCTGCCAGCTGTCTTGGTCTACTCTTGCAAGATTCCCGAAAGTTGCTTGCATCCATCTACCATTTCTCAGGGACCATTATGTTCCTTCTCAGGTCTTTGATGGGATTGAAGACTAGCAATTATAGTTACAACTTAGTATATATAATATCTTAGATAGAACATATTAAGTATTAGGTTCAGGTTCTTTAGGATAGGACACCTTTGAATGATCTTTATAACATGCTGTTTACCTATGCTCTATACTTCTCTGGATTTTAGTATGTGTTTCTTGCTTGATATTGTTTGCATTGGTTGTAGTTACATCTTATCAAGGTCATTATCTCTCATTATTTCTGGACAATATTTGATAACCATTCCTTTGTATATAGTCTTGTATTAGTTTAAAACCTTCTTATTTAGACAAAAAGGGGGAGATGTAGTGGGTAGCCATCCCAGCTTGGTTCTGGAAGTTCCAACCCCCATTGAGACTCTGGCAACTGTCACGCCTACGAGGCGGGGCGAGGGGAGGCGCCTGGGGACCAGAGAGCTGGATGGGCCAGCGCTCGCTCTGGGCGCTCTCTCGGTGCCGGAACGCTGACCGGTGCAGATTGACTGTGCAGAGCTCCGGAGAACACCGCTAGACTGCATTACACCTTCCCCAGACCCTGCGACCTACCCAATACTTAATTTGTGAGTTACGCCATTTAATAAATATCCTTTTAACTACGTGGAGTGGCCAAAATAATTTCTCCAATAGTGACCTCTATGGAAAAGACCCTAATCCTCTAGTATCGCCAGGACCCCTAGTGACACAGTTTTTGTCTGCCGCAGGGAGCAGGTCTCCTTGCAACATTTTTCCTAAGCCTTTGCCCGGGCAGTAGCCCTGACTCTTCAGCATCTGTTGTACAGGCTGTGTAGTAAGCACTGCTCCCATGCCATCCAACACATCTCATCCCCACAAGTTCACTGGAATGTCAGGTAGCACAAATGGTTGAAAAGTTTCTGCATGACCTTTCTCATCCTTCCAATTTAAAAGTAGCTTGCTCTGTAATGGCGTCTGAGCTGTGCCAATACCTTTTGGTTAGAGGTAGAATTTTTAAGGGGCCAATTGGGATCTCAGGATTCTTGTGAAATTATACATATATATAGCACCAGAATCCAATAATCTTTCAATCTCAATCCCACATAATTTTATTTTTAATTTAGGCTGTTTATCATTGATAACTGTTTGTCAAAACACCTTTTTCCCTGTACTTTTAAAGCCTCCGGTTCTATATATCGGCGCCATTTTGAATTTAAAATATGAAAGTAATAATAATTGAGCAATTCTATCACCAGCTTTTGTTTCCATGGTCCTTTTTACATATGTCAATTATAAAAGCATTAAATACAATCTCTATAGGATTTGAGAAGGTAAACTTTAGGTAATACTCTTTAGTATTTTTATAAAATCTTAAAAAGAGGATTCTTTTTTATAGATTTCAAGTAACACATTAACACAAATAGCCAATTATTAACAATGTGGACCAAACAATTTACCTGTATTTTATTTACAGGAAAATTAATTTTGTAACCTCTTTATCAGGAAGAGATTATCATTTATGGGTTTTCTTAGCAGCATTATTTAATAAGCTAATAACCCAATTCATTTCAGGTGTTATATTTTTATAAAATTAAACCAAGAATTTCTAGAAAGCAACTTAAATTGCAGAGCCAAATTTTCAGTAATGATCAACAGACAAGACCATACCTAATATATAGTTTAAAATTATGAATTTTGTTCCTTTAGTTTTTCAACCATGAGGATTCATCCAAACATGTATCAAGACAATCAAAAGAACAGAATATCCTTTATTCAAACAGCATTGACTTAGCATTCAATGTCCTGACCGAAACCATTTTTCACCAAAAGTTAGGCCCATTTAAACTTTTAGTGCTAGTCCCTTCCTGGCCTCAGCTCACTGAGGCTGTAGCTTAGCTTTGCTCTGCCCATTGCTCCGGCTCTATTGTCAGCACCTGCCTGGGCCGCACTCCTTCAAGGCTTTGCCTCCCACCGGCGTATACCTGTCCACCCGCTGCATCGGGCTATCTAGTGCACGCCTTTGTCTGCCACAGCCGCTGGGCACGCCCCGCACACACAAACACATTTAAACTTCCTACTCCCATGAAGGGACTACCTAACAATGAGTTATTCCCACCATAAGGGAAAAACAGAAAAACATTTCCCACGAAGGGACCCTAAATATTGAATTATTCCCACTCTGAGGGAAAAATAAAAAACATTTGAACCCAAATTAAGCAAACAGACAGCAAAACTTCTAACCTCTAAGCTTGCTTGCTCTCCAGATAGCAGCAATGAGGCCTACCTGCCGATTCTTTGTAATTCAGATGCTGCCGCTCTGCACTGGCAGGAAGAAAAAACTCAAGAGTTTTCAGCTATCCTGAAAACTCTACAACTGGAAAAAGTCTTTACGTCCTCCATTACCACTGGGAATAGGCTTCTCTCTTTCCTTCATCCTTCCTCTACAGGGCCCCAATCTTTAGGCCTAGTTTCAAAAATTTTTCCCCTTTTTACCGGGAAAATTCTTTTTTCTTGATTAAAATTTTTTCTCTTTTTTCTTACGGGAAATTTCCTTTCCTTCCCTCTTCTTTATTGGGAAGATTTCCTTTTTCATTTAAAATCTTTAGCTGTCTTGCCCTTTCTTAACTTTGGTGCCTTCCTGCTTCAACAGTCCAATTAACTGACTGTGAGCTACCTGCACACATTTCAATCCACTCTTACCTTTAAAATGCCAGCCGGCCTTCCAAGAGTGTCCGTCAGCTGGTCCTTCTTACTCAGATCTCGGTAGGAACCTCCATCTGTTGCAGTAACGCCCGCATTACCAATACCCGTTCACTATGTCCGAGCGAAGGGCTGCGGATTAAAAATAGAGACAAGAGACAGCGGGTCATCCGTACGATTGGATGTCGAATGCCCTTTATTGAAAGAGGGAAGAAACCTTAAATACAGGCTTACAACACAAATGGAGGATCCCCTGAGGGCAGAAGTTCGCTACCAATGGTCTACATTCTAGACCCAATGTTCTGTATTCTCGCATCTAAGATGTTTACACCAAATACAGGATGCACCTAAGTTGTTTACACCACAAGCAGGATGTAGGAACAAAGAACCTCCGGTAAGCTCTATGATGATCCTAAGGTGAGAAGGACACCGGCAGGGAATCTGAATAGAGAGGACACCTGAAAAAGGTCAGGCAAGCAAGGCTGCAGCCACTCACAGTCGGGGGCCAGGGCCCATGGCGCCCACAGTTTCAGTTTTTATTCTTAAGGCTATGACCCACTTTAGGTTTATTTTTGTGAATGGTACAAGACAAAGGCTCAGCTACATTATTTTGTACATGGTTACTCAGTTTTATAATAGCATTTATTGGCATCTACAGAAAAATTGCTTATATATGCTTAGGCTTAATTGCATACTTTTTCACAACTGTTTGTCAATGTGCCTATTGTTTTTTCATTTATTCATCAGATACTTATTGGAAAAAAAGAATCAATCATGCTATAGGCATTTGAAAATATACACAACACATACATGTATCTGCTTTCAGTGTCTACTATTGTGACAGGAGCATAGGGTTTTAATTATAACCCTGCTTATAGCTAAAGAACAATACAAATATTTTAGTATTTTGTTCAATCTCATGCTCTAAACTCTCAAGACTCAGAACTTCAGTGTGTTTAAGCTTTTTTTTTTTTTTGATAGTTCACTAAATCTAGTTAGTGTTCATATGTACATGATTAGGGAGTCACCCATGGGGAGATGGAAAAACATATCAATGTGTCCATTCTCAAAAAAAAAAAAGATTCTTCCTCAACTAGCACTTTTTGACTTCCAACAGCTACTCCATAAGGGGTTGGGCCTGGAGATCATCTACCTCATTTATGATACAATTTTTAATTGTGTGTGTTTCTGTGTGGGTTTGTGTGCATGAATATTTTGTCAGCAAAGGCCAGAAAATAGCATCATATACCCTGAAACTGGAGTTACAGGTGGGTGTGAGTCACCTTACTGAAGCATTAATATAATTAATCTTGATCAATAAAAAATTGGGAGTCAGATATTGTGTTAAGAAGCAGAAAGATCAGAGAAGCAGGAAGCAGCCACCATTCACCTTCTACCTATTCTATTCCTTTATCCAAAAGGGCTGAGATCCTCTCTCAGACCCTACTTACTACTTCCTGTCTCCTCTCTGTCTATAGATTTCCATACCTCTATAATTAATTTTGATCAGCTAGTGGCTAGTTCCACCCTCTGTTTCCAAGCAAGCTTTATTTGTCAGAGTGTGGTGGTATTGTGTCCCCCGAAATATTGTGCACACTAATAAACTTATCTGGGGTCAGAGAACAGAACAGCCACAATATTAAATATAGAGGATAGGCAGTGGTAGCACATGCCTTTAATCCTAGCATTCCAGAGGCAGAGATCTACCAGGATCTCTGTGTGTTCAAGGATACAGCCAATCATGGTGACTCAGCCTTTAATCCCAGAAAGTGAGCCTTTAATCCCAGGGAGTGATGGCAGAAAGCAGAAAGGTATATAAGGCATGAGGACCAGAAACTAGAAGCTTTTGGCTGGTTAAGCTTTTAGGCTTTTGAGCAGCAGTTCAGATGAGATCCATTCCAGATTAGGACACAGTGGCTTCCAGTCTGAGGAAACAGGAGCAGCTGTGGAATTGGCGAGATGAGGAAGCTGTGGCTTGTTCTACTTCTCTGATCTTCCAGTGTTCACCCCAGTACCTGGGTACAGGTTTGTTTTTATTAATAAGACCTTTTAAGATTCCTGCTATATCTGGCGCCCAACGTTTGTGGTACAAATTCATGAAAAAGCCGCTTGCCTGTGAGCTTGTGGGCCCCAACTCAGACCTGAGCTACATACACGTTGCCAGTTTTGGTGGCATACTGGTTGGATTTACTGAAGGAGGCAGAGGCAGGAGGATCCCGAGTTTGAGGCCAGGCCTAGGAGGCTTGCTAAGGAAAAGTTTTGGCCAGGGCCCAGCCACAAACGGTGGCAGCAGGACCATGGAGGCAGAGGCTGCTGCTTTGAGGTGCTGGCTCCTTCTCATTGTGTTGGTGACTGTGGTGATGCTGCTACCTGGGACAATGGGTTTACTGCTGTTTGTTCAAAGAAGAATTGCCAGGACCATCATGTTATAAGAAAGCATTGGCAAAGGTCAGTTTGGAAAAGTTTGGCAAGACAAATGGTGGGGAGAAATTACTGTGAAGATTTTCTCTTCTAGGGAAGAACACTCACGGTTCTTAGAGACAGACATTTATCAGACTGTGATTACTCCACACCACAGAGGAGGCCAAAAAAAATCTAAAAGTAACCATGACCACACCTAACAGTGACTTTGATATCTTCAAAAGGATGACAGGACCCCACAACGATGATTCTACAAGGACTATCATAAAACCGTTGAGCTGATTAACACCAAAGAAAGATCGACTTTGGACTACAAACTTCTCAGGACAATTTCGAGATGGCTAGCTGAGATGATCCAGCCTGACAGACTACTTGAACAAGGACTTGAGACAAGCCCTGCACTTTCTCATTATGCAGCAACTGGACAAATGATACAGGACTTGACAATTAACCCAAAATTTTTCTTTTCAGGATTCCCTAAAGATGTCTTCACCCCCAAAAGCAAAAGGTAATTTAAGAACACAATGCCCACATTTTCAAGAGGTGGGGGTAGGTGCTTTTTTGTTGTTTAATGAGTTATGGATATTGCCATGGTTTATGATTGTTGGTTACAAGTTGTTAATTGTTAATGGTCAGGAAAAAAGCTGATCAAGGAGATTATATTCAGAGTTTTTGTTTAAAAAAAGAAAGAGGAAAAGGAAAAAGAATATAGATATGAGGTAGATCATCGAGTCTACTCTGAGAAAAAAGATAAAGAAAGAATAAGATAAATGGGTAGATCATTGAATCTACTCTAAAAAGAAAAAGGGAAAGATATAAAAATTACAAAAGGTAGATTAGTGAATCTATTATGAAAACAAAAAAGAGAATATGGATATGATAAGATAAAAAGGTCACTTATTAAATCTACTTTTAAAAAGGAACTACTTGTTCTAAATAGGATAAGTAATGAAAATTTTTGTCTGAGTTTATCAAATGTTACTGGACTAGACATTGTTATATATTAATGAAGTTTTTCATTTGAACCTGTCAAATGTTAATGGACAAGATATCATTAATGTAATTCTTGACTGTATATATTGTATATACTTATTGGATATAGTTTTTCTTGTATTAGTTAGAAACTTTTTTTAATTTTAGACAAAAAGGGGGAAATGTGGTGGTATTGTGTTCCCCGAAATATTGTGCACACTAATAAACTCATCTGGGGTCAGAGAACAGAACAGCCACAATATTAAACATAGAGGATAGGCAGTGGTAGCCTTTAATCCTAGCATTCCAGAGGCAGAGATCTACCTGGATCTCTGTGTGTTCAAGGATACAGCCAAGTATGGTGACTCATGCCTTTAATCCCAGAAAGTGAGCCTTTAATCCCAGGGAGTGATGGCAAAAAACAGAAAGGTATAAGGCGTGAAGACCAGAAACTACAAGTTTTTAGCTGGTTAAGCATTCAGGCTTTTGAGAAGCAGTCAGCTGAGATTCACTTGGATAAGGACTCAGAGGCTTCCAGTCTGAGGAAACAGGATCAACTGAGGACCTGGCGAGGTGAGGTAGCTGTGGCTTGTTCTGCTTCTCTGATCTTCCAGCATTCACCACAATAACTGGCGTTAGGTTTGATTTAATTAATAAGACCTTTTAAGATTCCTGCTACATCAGTGCACAATCAAAATATCACACAACACCCTCCATGGGTCCTAGGAACTAAAATTGAGTCCTCTCGCAAGCACAGTATCAAAGAAAATGTTACAAAGTTGAGATGGGAATGTGTTGGGGGAGTATGAGGAGAGTTTGATGGAGAAAATAAAACATGCATATGTAAGGTTATATCTTACTGTATACCTGTATGAAAATATCAAGAATAAAACAATAAAAATAAATAATAAAGATAAAATGTTAAAATATATTTAATACATTACACTTTCAAACATGTATGTTCTTTTGTGGCATTTGAATAATTTGCTATCACTAGTGAATAAAATACATTATCTTATTAAACAAGCTAAGATAATTTACTATAATAAGAGAAAACATATTACAGATATTAAAGTATATTTAGTCATCTACAGCTGGAAAGATGGAACAGCAATTAAGACTGCTTGCTGCTATTGAATGGGAACTGATTTTGGTTCTCAGAACTCATATGGAGGCTAACAACCATTTGTAACCCCAGTCTCAGGGAATCTAATGCTCTTTTCTGGCCTGCATAGTCCCCAGGCATACATGTGTTACACATACATACAAATATGAACTTATGTATACACATAAAATAAAAATAACAAATCTTGAAAATGTAGTCACCATTAAGATTTAAACAATTAAATAGGGGTAATTGATAATCTAACATCATTATTATTTGAAAACAAGCTATTACTTCTATTATAAAATTTTAAATTGTAAAATACATTCATATATTAAGAAGAAAGATTTTAGCATTCCTAATAAAAATTAGTATCAAATGTATAGTTACACTCACACTTGTGTCTATATATTTTAGATATATTCAAATAACCAAAGAATGAGTTATTTTATTAAATGTAAAGTTCTGCAATTGATTTATTTCTTAATTTCATTTTTATAACTTGAGAGGAAAGAAAATTGTTATATTCAGAATAATATAATTAATTTATAAATACATTTGATTCTAGGATTTTTATAATCAATGGGGATCATAATATTAGTGATATTCTTTATGTGACAAGTGCCGTGGTGAATGCCTTACATGGATTGTATTCTGAATTCAGTATTTGAAAAGTTATAAGAAAAACCTTGTTTTAAGTGTTAGCAATGCCAATGGATGCTCTTGCTTGGGGATTTATTTATTACAATGAACCTTGGTTATGAATAGTACTTACCTAAAGGTTTCTTTCACTAATTAAATCAAACCATCTAAGTAAAATATTTGACCACAGATAAGCACATTTTAAGAATTTAATAATCGTGAATATTAGTATCATTATTACTGTTTAACTCTCACTGTAAGACAATGGGTAGGTATTTTTCATCTTTTTATTTATTTTTTAAGACTGTCAAACATAGGTACAATCAGTACTGTATTTACCAATATTTCTGCATCTCTTTCTACCCACTCCAACTCTTCCTATTTTTACTCTACTCCCTCTCAAATTCATGACCTCTGAATAGAACGTACTGAATCCTTCTAGTGTTGCTCATATGTACATGTGCTTAAGATGTTGATTTAGGATTGGCAAATCTATCAGCGGGCATATCCCTGAAGATTTTTTGTTTTTGTCTTTATTTCTTTGTTTTTCCCTTCTCTCATCAACCTCTAATTGCCTGTGGCTCTTCATTATTGTGTGTGTGTGTGTGTGTGTGTGTGTGTGTGTGTGTGTGTGTGTGTATGTGTGTATTAGAGAGACAAACAGAGAAATGAAGAGAAAGAAAGAAAAAGAGAGGTGGAGATGGAGAGATATTTCTTCCATCCATACTAGTATATCAACTGGTGTTGGTGTCATTATGAAGGACTTTTTCAGTCAACCATGTTGTTGAGATTTGATGGGTGCAACATTCCAGTCATGTCTAGAACACACTATGTAGCAACAGACATTTTAGTCTTTAAATCTTTCTATCTTTCCATTCCCTCTTCTGCAATGTTCCCTGAACTTTAGGTGTAGGGGTTTCAGATGTACCGTTAACAATAGGAACCCCACAGTTAGTTGTTCTCTGCATTTTGACCAGTTGTGGATCTCTGCAATAGCTTGCATCTGTTATGAAACAGAAGCTTCATTCATAACAGATAAGAGCTACGCTTACCTATGGTTATATGGATAAGTGTTTTGTAATACAGTTTAAAATTATATTGGTTTAGCAAAATGACAGTAGCAGATTCTCCTCTAGGGTCTGTGTAGTAGGCTAGGTTTACATAGCAAGTATGAATTCCTACCTATTGAGCAGTCCTTAGGCCCAATTAGACAGATGTTAGTTATAATGTTTTTATTCAGATTATTACTACTTCAGGTTTACTGATGAAGAAATCTAGGAAAAGCAAGATACTTATATAAACTGATTTTAGAGCCTTAATTATTAACTATGATATTAAAATCTACATTTAACTTGTAATAGATGATCCTCACAGAATGCTTTTAACTTTACGACCTGATTCTTAACAGAGTTTTCGGTTTTTGAGTGTGGCATCAACTATGCATTTTTGTATGTATATTTATGTGTAACCAGTGTCAAAGTATTTCTTGAACACCCATACTGATTTTGTTACACAAAGAAAGAAGATAATTTTTGTTTGTTTGTTTTTGTTTTGTTCTTTGAGACAGGGTTTCTCTGTGTAGCTTTGTGCCTGTCCTGTAACTCGCTTTCTAGACCAGGCTGGCCTTGAACTCACAGAGATCCGCTTGCCTCTGCCTCCTGAGTGCTGGGATTAAAGGCGTGTGCCAGCACCGCACAGCACAAAGATAAAATTTAACAAAATCTTCCTGTCAGTAGGCTCTCCAGGAAAAAAGAGCAGCTTTGTGTTCACAGGGGCTGAGAAAGGTTGGGAAACATGAAAGTTTGGACAGCTTGAAGAAGACTACAAGAATGTTTGCAAACTCGACAGATACATTTCCAGAAGCGCAAAATCTCAATTTTCCCCTTATAAGAAATATATCTGAAATCAAATTTTGAAGATATCTCCATTTGATATCATTTTGTACTATGGCCTGCTCTAATAGCCTTAAAACTATAGTTTGTCTAATAATAATTTTTTTCCTATTTTTTTTATTTTTGATTGTATGTCTAATTTTCAATTCTGGAACAACAATAATACTACTACTAATAAAACATATACATGCAATGTCTTATTTCCCACTAGATTGTTAATTCCTAGAGGACAGAATCTCTGATTATTTTTCATTTTTATATAGAGTGTACTTCTGTGCCTGTCATACCACACAGTGTTTACTTAATAAATGTTAAATATATAAACATTCTATCATGAATCTCTTATCATAGAAATACCATCCTATTGTTAGAAACTTATAATGTAAACTGGAATAAATACAGAACCTACCACGGTGGCTGTCTTCTAAGGGTTTAATGTGTTCATCAAAAGTCATAGGTTGAAGTCTAAGTTACCATGGTGATAGATTATATCAGGAGGTGATGAGGCCATGAAGTCATCATAACTGTAACAAATGGGATCATTTGAACTATCACCCTTTCTTTAGTCATTTTATATATGAAGAAAATGGCTTCAAATACATTCAAGTAGAAATACTATATGATGTTAAAGAAAATAAGTGTATTTCTAACATAATTAAATTATTAGTAAACCAGAAAAACAAGGAAGTTGACATTAGTTCTCTTAAATTAAAAAAGAAAGGTAAAAACCTTTATTGTTACAAAAACAAGGCATCAGCAATGATAGACCCATAAACACTGAAGTAGGGCATCATTTTATCATGTGACATCATAAACCTGAAGAAATGAGATTCTGGTTTCTATCATACATATGAATTACAGGAATTCATTTCTAAAAAAAATCCCTAGCCTAGGCTAACTTGGCTCATATTTTCTAAGTTTTTTATAGTACTAATAAAGGATTTTCAGATGGCCCTGTTCAAATATGATATGCTAAAAAAATCCTTATTAAGATTTCCAGAAAGGCTGATCAGTTTCTGCCTGCTGTTTTCCACAATACTTTTTTTTCAAAACTGTGTAAAAATACTAATCACGTGTATAAGTACATCATAATATAATTAATGCATGTCTACATTCTACTGGCCTCTTGAAATTGCTCTGTCAATTTACTTCTGAAAGGCAATGTCTGGATATATTATTCATCTCAGTATCTGCACTTCATGTCAAACATGATCAATGTGACAAACAATGCAAGTGTAAGAGAGAAATAAAAAAAAAATGGATGATCAGAGTGACATTGAATTAACAATGAATAGTGATAAACTGACCAAAAGCTGTGTCTGAATAATTTAGTAAAAACTGTAATTTCTGATTTTCACATAGATCTTGAAAACTGATATTCTCTGCTAAAGACAAATAACAAGCTAAACAGCTGAAGAAGTCAACAACTCTTCTGGGACCTATCAGGGAACTGAGATCATAGGGCAAATCCCTGACATCAAAACTGTCAAAACAGACAAGTAAATACAGAAAATCACAACTTCCTGGTGCAGAAACACAAGAAAAGAATCCTCCAGCTAAATCGAGAGTCAGAGTGTGTAAAGAGAAACTAAAAGTGATGAATTATGAGAGATTAGGTGTAAACCAATTGGACACTTAAAAAAAAAAACAAGGATACATAGTTGGGAAATGAGTATGTTATTATGAGTTTTAACCTCTGGATCTTATCCAAATACTCATTAAACATAGGGGGGAATTTTAATCACACTAAGCCAAAGGAAAGGGGAAAAATAACCTTTAAGAAACACAACACCTGATCCTGGCCCACACCTCTAAAGGAAGCCTCCCACCCCTAAGAGGCCAGTCTTGAACCCCAGATAAGACCACCCCCCCACACACTGCCTGCACCTTCCCAACATAACCCCAGACACTCCTCCTCTCCTTGTCATCCTACCCTGGCCCACACCCCTGGTAGAAACCTAGGGGTGTTTCAAAGACCTGAAAACCAGATAAGGCACCACCACATCCAACCCTCACCTGCCCAGTCCAGCATAACTCCAAGTGCCCCTCTTCTCCTTGACACCTGATTCTGGTCCACACCTTTGGTGGAAGCCTCCCACTACCTAGACACCAGGCCAGCATCCTGAACCCCAGATGAGAAGGAATCCCTCTCCACCTGCACTCTCTCAGTATAACACCAACTGCTGTTCCTCTCCTAATCACCATGTCTGGGATGACATTTCTACCAGAAGCCTTCCACCCCATCAGAGGCCAGTCCAGAATCCTATTTCCCAGAAAGCAGACCAACATCCTGAATCCCAGAGACCAGACCAGCTACCAGAAAGCCAACCAGAAGCCTCCTACCCCACCAGAAGCAAAGTCAACATCTGAACTCCAGAAGACTCCCAGCCAGATCAGAGGCCACCTACATATATAGCCAGAACTTTAGTCCCAAATTTAAGCAGCAACCTCCTGCTAAACCAAAGACCATCCAGACCATCAGAATTCCAGCCCCCAACATGGAGAGAGACCTGCTCAATCACAAGCCATGAGATCCAGAAGACCAGAGAGGAAGCAGAAACCAAGGAATACATCTAATAAATACAAGTCCAGAAATAGGCACCTAGACCTATAATCACTCCAAATCCAGATGCCTAAACATTAAGTGTAAGAACACAAACAACAATAGCCATGGCAATATATCACCACAAGAGCCCATACATCCCACCACAAGTCCTGAATATTACAACACAGTAGAAGCACTAGGAAACAGTCTTAAAACCAATTTTATGAGATTGATAGAGGTCTTTAAAGAGGAAACTAAAAAACTCCCTTAAGGAAATCCAGGAAAAGACAACCAAAAAATTGGAGGAGATCAAAAAATCCCTTAAAGAATGCTAAGAAAGCCAAACAAACAAGCAAACAAACAAACAAGCAAAAGAAACTCTTCAAGACCTCAAAATTGAAATAGAAGCAATAAAGAAAATACAAACTGAGAGAATTCAGGAAACAGAAAATGTGGGTAAGCAAATGGAACTACAGATTCAAGTATCACCAACAGAATTCAAGAGATGGAAGAGAGAATCTCAGACATTGAGGAAACAATAGAAGAAATAGATTCATCAGTCAAAGAAAATGTTAAATCTAAAAAACTACTAACAAAAAACATCCAGAAAATCTGGGACACCATGAAAAGACCAAACTAAGAATAATAGGGATAGAAGAAGAATAATCCCAGCTCAAAGGCACAGAAAACATATTTAACAAAATCGCAAAAGAAAATTTCCCTAAAGAAAGACATGCCAATAGAGGTACAAGAAGCTTACAGAACATCAAGTGTATTGAATCAGAAAAGACAGTCCCTGTATCACTTATTGATTAAAACACTAAATATAAAGAATAAAAAAAGAATTTTTAAAGCTACAAAGGGAAAAAAGCCAAGTAACATATAAAGGCAGACCTATAAGAATCACACCCAACTTCTCAATGGAGACTCTAAAACCCAGAAGGGCCTGGACAAATGTTTTGCACTCTAAGAGACAATGGACTCCAGACCAAACTACTATACCCAACAAAATTTTCAATCACCATAGATGAAGAAAACAAGATATTTCAGGACAAAGTCAGATTTAAACAATATTTCTCCATAAATCTGGCCCTACTTAAGGTACTAAATCAAAACTCCAACCCAAGGAAATTAATTACACCCACTAAAATGAAGGCAATAGTCTCATACCAGCAAAACACAAAGAAGAGAAACACACACACACACACACACACACACACACACACACACACACACACACATACTATCAACAATTACCACAGCATAATAGCAAGAACAATATCAATGGACTCACTTTGCCAATAAAAAGACACAGGCTAACAGAATGAATGCAAAAATAGGATCTTCTGAATCAGCTCTGGCCTCCAGATTCCTGTCCTGTTTGAGTGTCTGCTCTGACTTTCTTTAGTTTAGGACTGTGATGTATATCCCCTCCAAAATTTGCTTTTTGTCAAGGCATTTAAGTACTGTAACAGAAACCCTAAAAGGCTCTTAACAGGGTCCAAGTGTGCATGAAGTGAGAAATAAGGTAAGCAAGTAGCTGCATGAAGAAGTCAGTGTTTTCAGGGATAGCATGAGAATGCTCAGAGTCAGACAAGTAGACACAGAACTTTGGCCATTAAATGAGAAAGGGCAATAAAGAAGAGGAGAGATTGTGCTGTTTGAATTACAATTCAAAAGTGGGCCTGATTAGCAGTGAGAATCTGTGAGCAACTGCATAAATGGGAGGGCTTTGGGTGTAGAAACACTGTATCTCCCTAAGGGGATAATTACTCTTTCTAATTCTTTCACACTTCACGGTGTAAATCGGATTTTTTGAAGGGTTGTTCCTATAGCCAGGGAATTATAAAGGTCAGTAGGATTCACTTTTAAGGAAGAGGACAAAAGTATGTAATATTTGTGGTAGTTTTAAAATGTTATATCTCTACCCAGAGACTGAAGTACAGCAGAAATTGTGTTCTCTTGACAACGAAAAAGTATCTTTTCCTTAGTAAACCACTCAAAACCCCTGATACCTCTATCTTCCTTCTTTTACATAATATTTTAAATCTAGAAATAATGATGTTGCTTCCCCCTCTTGGTATCTATCAGGGAAATGGGAGGTAAGATCTGAGGCGGATTGTGAGTGGAGAAGTCCATCCTTAATGGCCTCCAAGCATGCTGACACTTATAATAGCTACCTATCATTACCACATTAATCATAATAAATATATGTCACTTGAATGTACATACATGCATTTTTCAATATTGTGTGGAAAATCTCTGTGGTGAAAAGGAGATATTTCATAGCATTTCATAGGCAACTGGATAACTCGATTTTAAGATAATACATTTAAAACAAGATGTTGAGGAAATTGGACCAGCAGATGGATCAGTGGATAAAAGCAATTGCCTCATAACCCTGTCTACCTGAGTTTGATTCTAGGAATTCAAAATGGAAGAAAAGAACGAAGTCCTGGAAGTTGTTCTCTGACATCTCTATATGCATGCTGTATCATGCACACACCCATGTGCATACCTCACCCATAAATAGTAAATTAAAAGTAAAATTGGGGAAATGGCTTTTAAAGACACAAATTTTCTTTTAAAGTACCTATTTGGAACTGAAGATAGAGCTCACTTGATCAAGCTCTTATCTAACATCAAGTATATTCTAGATTAGATACCCAGAACTGGAAAAAACAAAACAAAACAAAGAACAAAACCAAATGAAACAATGGCCTGCTTCTGAATGAGCTGGTAAAAGAAAGAGACCTGAGCAATAATCTCTCTCTTCCTTCTCATTGTCATTCAGGATCTAAAAGGCTGTTCTTAAGCTCTACAAATGGTAGTAAATCCTCTAAGAAAATAACAGAACAAACAATGTGGCTCAGTCACTCACAAATATAGCTGTAGCAATGAAGGACTGCTTAAGAAGCAATTGAAAATAAATTCCACAAACAAACACTTCAAGGTATTACAATTTGGAAAATACAGCAAATAAGAAGTGCAGTAAGTGGTAGATTATGCAGCTCAGAAAAGAAAATAAGCACACTAGGACTTGAAGTTGCTACTCTGAGATATAAAATTCATAACCAATTCTCTCAGTTGGTAAACTGTTATAAAAATTGCTAAATTTAAGCATGCGATGAATTATTTTCATGATTCTCAATAAGTATAAAACAATTAGACAAAATCAATATTTGAAAAACTTACACGTGTCTCACAATACGTGTGAACTTAATAATAGGGAAGCCTAATCAGTAATTCAAATATGGAATACTCTCAAGAATTAAGATCACACATTTTCTGTTCTTTGTTGCTTCTACTCTATTATACACTTAGCAAATAATTAGTCTTTGTTTCTTTTCTCTAGCTCAGCCATATAATATGCATTGCATTTTAATCACCCACAATAAATAGAAATCAGAAAATCTTTTGTAGAACTACTCAAAAACCATGTATGAATATAAAAAAAAACCTATATATTGTAAACCTAAATGAGAAGTTATTTATGTCTACAGAAGAGAAATGGATCAAACAAAAGATGGATGAATTTATAGATTGATTCAGCCACTTATGCTAAGGCATTTTAAAGCTGCATTTTAGAACAACAGTAGTAATTAATGCATGAGAATTTTTTTCTATGATGAAAAATCTTATCTTGGAATTGTGGTTTTATTTTACTTCTATGTTTTTGTTGTTTTTAAAGGGACATTTACTTTTGTTATTAGAACTGTGAAAACATCAGGCAATGCAGTTATTATAAAGAATAACATTAAATCATACACCCCTCTGTAATGAACTTTCAGATCAAATGCAGTAAAGAATGATTGGCCATTTCCTGGGAACCCGGGTATGAACCTGGCTAGAGTTCATCCACCTGCCGGTATTTAACTAAGGCTTGCTTGAAATTTGGCTTTAAGTTGTATTAGTTATCTTATTCTTGGCCAGTGGGATGAACATTTTCTGGAAGTTCCCAGTGAGATTCAGACCACCCACCCAAATAATAAAGCTCAATCTTCACTCTGGAACTCATGGTCTGAGGGGCCGCTTCAGGAGTCATGTGCCGGGACTATTGGGGTGAACTACTATGCTAAGAAAAGCAGCAAGTGTCTACAGAGGCTCCTGAGCAATGGAAGGTGATCTTGAAATGGTTCTGGAGTCCACGGCCAAGGAAAACAGAAAGATGTAAGGCCTTCTCCAGGCCACCTGGAGAGGAGAGGCACACAGCACACCAGAGCTCACAAGGACACTTGCCTCAGTGGGATCACTCAGGGAGACTTGCTGGCTGGCTAAGGTTTCAGCTATGGTGATGTGCAGTCTCCTGCTACCACTGCCCGCCAGGGTCTGGGGGACTCTGTGGCACAGACCTCCTTGTCTGCAGTATCTACTTATCCCAAGCTTGTGGGTGGCTTCTTTCCCTAGGCTCGCCAATGTGACAAGGAAGCCTGTGGAAGCCACTGAGTGTCATAGGCAAGAAGGAAAGAAACTAGCCCAGGCATGAAATGTTTGTTCACGTTTCTTTTTGATTTTAGCTTTTCCTTTATTTGTTTCTCTCTCTCTCTTTTTTAAGTGTTAGGTATTGAACCCAGGAGTCTGTACATGTGAGGCAAGCAGGCTGCTGTAGCTAGAGTTTTCCTGCCTTGCCCACAGTCAGGACAAATCTTTGTCATCCGCCAGTCCCACAGCCGCTCAGACCCAACCAAGTAAACACAGAGACTTATATTGCTTACAAACTGTATGGCCGTGGCAGGCTTTTTGCTAACTGTTCTTATAGCTTAAATTAATCCATTTCCATAAATCTACACCTTGCCACGTGGCTCGTGGCTTACCAGCATCTTCATATGCTGCTTGTCCTGGCGGTGGCTGGCAGTGACTCCCTCTGCCTTCCTGTTATTTCTTTTCTCCTGTTAGTCCCGCCTATACTTCCTGCCTAGCCACTGGCCAATCAGTGTTTTATTTATTGACCAATCAGAGCAACACATTTGCCATACACAACATTCCCACAGCAGGCTACTGCTGGATTATATTCCAGAACTTGTTTTCTGAGACAGGGTCTCACCATGCATCCCAGGCAGGCCTTGAACTTTTATCATCATGTCTTACTCTCCTGAGTGCTGGGATTGCAGGAGTACCCCATCACACACCTCTCCACATTGTTCTTAATCATGTGCTGCATTTTTCGTGAGATCACAGTCTCTAGTCACATTGCCCTGAGGCTGGCTCTGTAATGCCCATTGACCTAAGGCTTCTAGCTGGGTGGCTAAGAAAGGCCTGGTAGAAATGGAGATGCTGTGTGATGCCTGTCAGATGAGCGGTGGAGTGAGGTAATGCACACAAAAAGAGAAAGATTCAGTGGCAGTTAAAACTGTGTGACATCTCCCTAGGAGGTGACCCAGCAGATAACTTTGGTGTTTTGTCAAAGGACTTTACACCCACTGTCCCCAAATGGAAGCCAGCACAGCAAGTCTCAGACTGGCAGTGGCTTGTCAGCAGGAACACGGCTTCTTCAACTTTATAAGACCATTATTCTACCCTATGCTGCTACTTCATCATACATCCCAGATGTTCAAGTGGGGTATAGCCAGGACCACATCTTGGCCAGGAAAGGTGTAGAGGTGATGCAGCACCTGTACACTGCCCAGCTTTCTACTGAGTTATAGGAAATAGACCACAGGATGAGCCCACAACACACAGGTTGACAAACAACAAAGCAGAGAAAGCAAGGCTGCAGAGGGGTAGACAGCCTGCAGGACAAGAAAGATCATGGGCACTTCCTGGAGGAGCTGGTGTGCCCTGGCTCTGAAGGAGAGATAGGAGTTGAAGTAAAAGATCCTTGGGAGCAGAGGCAAGCACTCAGGAGCAGCAGGGCGTTTTGTGGAGGTCAGCTGGGAAATGAGACTGAGAGGAGCTGGGACTCTGGCAAGGACTTTGTCCATTTCATCCCTATAATCTCTAGTCTGAATAGGAAACCATACAGGTGTTTCTGGGTCCTGGTGCACTATTGTTAAGACATGAAGATGACCTCAATTTTTATATTGACCCATGCAGAAGAGTGTGAGGATCAGAAGTGACATCTTAGCTGCTCACTTCAATTAAAAAAGAAATGGTGAAGCCTAAAAAATGATCATAAAAAGAAAGGTATTTATGAATGATGATTATCATTCATTTTTATGTATATTAATATAATATTAATACTATTACTTTGTTCTGAATTTTCCTTTTCTCAGGTTAAGGACAAACTATCTGGAAGGAAATAAAAATAAATTAAGATTTGACTATGATGCTTAAGTTGATCATTGTCATAGGAGAGTAATCTGGAACTTCAAAAAATATTTATTTTATCATCATTATTTTGCATTATATGTATAGCACAAATAATCTAGCAATCTATTATAGCAAATAACTAGCAATCTCCCCACACACAGAGATAGAACATGGATGAATTAAAGGAAATTTTCTACTGTATCTGTAATTTTAATGAGACTAACAAATGTTGCTGAGTAGCATAAAATAATTAATAAATAAACAAAATACTTTTTTTAAATGAGAAACTCTTGTATTCTGTTCTAATGCTTGCCTCAGGATAGAGAGAAGCCATTCCAAAGGACATTCGCAAATCTAGAGTTTTTGTGCTTGAGTTTATTTACATGATGGGGAACTAGATAGAATTCCATAAATCTCCAATATTTATGACTGGAAAATATTTGGCAGTAAAGTCTTTAGAAATTTCTCTTAAGATTTTTGACTATTTAATTAAGAATGAATTTAATGATTGTAGTTGACTTTATGAAGTTTGGATTTTTATCCGAAACACCTTTATATAATGAACCTTTCAAATTTAACAGCTAAGGTGTATGTTGCTTTCTGCCTTACCAGTTATCGGCATTATCATTCTATTTAGTGCTACTAGTTTATCAAACCAGCTAGGACTAGGAACTTTATCTGGCTAGATTATGTCTCACAGGTGACTCCCGTGTCTCTGTAGAGAATGAGGAAAAGAAAACGTATGACGAAGCCACTAACCTTGGGAAATCTTCTGGGTCTAAGCAGTGTGGGCTTGGGAATTAAGAACCCCATACAAGGGAAAAAGAGTGTGTGTGGTGGGTGGTTGAAGGGTGGGAGAAGTATTACCACTATCACTCCTTAAACCAGACTTCTCTACAACTACAGCTAGAAACATTACCCAGTGCCCCTTGGACCCAGCCTGAGCTGCAATACTGGCTGTTTTCTGGTCACACAGAACTGTATGTGACTGTGAAGAAGGTGTAGTGTTACTGATTGGCACACCTGCTTCACAGGCACTGTCACTAGGAGGCAAAAGTCCCTTTAAACAACGGATACAGAATATAACACAGAATTGAACTATGAACATTGCATTTGGGATTATGATGTTTTGATGCAATTTTAATTCCTCATAATATTTAAAATGGTTTCTGCTGCCAAAATGCCTACAGGCCTGTTTGCTTTACTTTTGTCACTACTGTATGGAAAATTGTAGGAATGTTTGCCAGAATCAGATCTTTTCTGTAACCAGAGATAAGATAACATAAGGAATTATAAAATAAGGTTTTTTTTGTTTTTAATGTTTTCTGTGGAAGCAAGTAGGCAATCTTCAGATCTTCTCTCCCTTCTCTCTAAATCCAGTCCCCTAGTTTCATCCCCATTTGTGTAACAGACTACCCACTATGGCCTAAGCTTCCTCTCTGTCCACATTACCAGGAAACTAAGAAGATGCTAGTGGCAGAGCCTGATTCCCTCTCAGCCCCTCCTCCCTCACCTTCTAGCCCATCTCCATTTCATGGTGTCAGTTCCCAATACCTAAAAGCATTCTACTCATAACCCTCAGTGGCTACACCTGGCAGGATCACAGGAGCATTCCCTTCCAGAGAATGCAGACCACAGTTTCCTAAGAACTAGAGAATACAACAGAAGCCAAAGAATAAAACACTCACCCAACAAAGACAAGACCAGATATCAGCACCTAGAGTTACAATCATCCCAATCCAGATGGCATAAAAACACAGTTACAGCCAGAACAATATGCCTCCACTAGAGCTCAGCATCCCTACCACAGGATACCTTGAAAAATATAACACAGTTGAAGTATAAGACAAGGAACTCAAGACAGCCTTTATGAATATACTAGAGGTTTTAAAGAAGAAATGAATAAAGCTATTAGAGAAACCTGTGAAAACACAAAGAGGGGATGAAATGAAGAAAAGAGTTCAAGACTTGCAATTGGAAATAGAATCAATAAATAAAACCAAAACTCAGGGAACACTAGAAGTAAAATTTAGAAACTTGAACAGGAACTTCAGAGGCAAGCCTTACCAACAGAATACAAGAGATAAAAGAGAGAACAGAATCTCAGTCATTGACAAGACAGAACAAACAGATACCTCTGTCGAAGAAAATATCAAATCTTAAAAAATGACTCCTGAAATTCTGCTATACTCATATATCAGTGCCTTGCTCAGCCATCATCAGAGAAGCTTCTTCCTATAACAGGTGGAAACAAATACAGAGAGACTCACAGCTGAAAAGTGAGAGAGACCTTGGAACACTCAGCCAGGAGTCGTATGACTCCATTAGATCCCTCCACTCAGAGCTCAGGGACCTCTGCAGAACCGAAGGCAGAAAGAGTGTAAGAGCCAGAGGGGATGGAAAGCATCAAGAAAATACGTGTTTTCAACACAACAGGCCAATACACATATGAACTCGCAGAGACTGAGGCAGCATGAACTCAAAGTGACTGAGACACCATGTATGGGGCCAGCAGGGGTCTGTATCAGTTGAGGTCCTAGAGCTGAAAGGAGAAGCATACAGACACCTGCATTCCTAACTCAAAAGCTATGTCCAATTAATCACCCCTTGTCAATGAAAAATTAGATTTCTTCAAGGGAGTTTCACTAGGGAAACAAACCACACTTAAGTGTATGCTGCATACACAGCAATAGATGGCCAAAAGAAAACAAATTCACTGCCATCTTGGGAGGTTCTTCATCTTATAATGCTGAGTTGGAGCATTGCTTGTTTGTATGTTTGTTTTAAGCCTTACAGGTTCTTTTTGTATATATTAGGGCCTCCAGGTTCGTGATTTTAATGGATTCCTGTGTGTGAGAACATGTGTCCTTATGTCTATATGCGTTTCTTGTGCTTTTTCTTTGGCTCTTTTTCTTTGTTTGTTTTATTATATTCCTATTTGCTTGTTTTTGTTTTATCTTATTTCATTTTAGTTTTACTCATTTGATGCCTATTTGTTTACTGAGAGACAGGGTGTGGACTTGAATGGGAGGGGATGTAGGAAGGAAATGGAAAGATGGGGGAGGGGAAACTATTATCAGAATATATTCTAAGAAAAATATATTTATTCAATAAGAAAGAAAAAACTGTTTTATGACCTTCTATATTAAGAGGATACAATATTATTTTCAGACATTCTTATCTAAACATTATACAATGTCAGTACTCAATTTTTTAATATTATGATATTTTTTAAGATAAATTAATTTTTCTATAGAAAATTAATACTGACAACTAATTCTGTGTTAAATATGCACAAAATAATTTTCATTCATTATTATCATAACTCTTTACCATAAAGACATGAGTTAAATGCTATTTTGGCCAATTTTAAAGCTGAACACCTTGATTAAATTATTTATCCAAGTCTCAATTAGAAAACGGCAAAAGTATATGTAGTTTCCCGGCATGAACTAGTAGAAACTATACAATAACTAACTCCCACCAATAGCAAATCTTTCACAAAACATGCTTTTATAGGAAAATATAGCAAAATTACTTATAAGGAGCAAAAGACTTCAGCAAACTTCCATCCTCCCATCAAGAGTCATTAAAAGCCAGTTTGGCTGGCATCGAGAAAACCTAGTAAGGTATTTGTCAGTAAGTTATTGTCCGGTAAGGCACTTTGTCACCTCATATCCTTCCCACTCTGTACTGAGTTCATGCTTCCACACAATGTAATGCTTGAGAAGAGTTCACTGGAGGAAAATCAACTCTTTATATCAAGAGTACCCGTTTCTAAATTCCTTGAAGTTATAAGATATTCTGTCCACACGGTTTTATTAAATTTTGAAGCCTGTAGAAATATACAGTTTATGTTAATAATATACAAATTAATGAAGTTTTTCTTTAATGTCATAATACTGCAAAATCTCAATAGCTGTGTTAAACGTGAAATCTCTAAGGGTTCTTGTAGTCTCTTCTAATCCCCCCCCATTGGCTTTTTCCTATTGTCCCTTTTCTTTTCACTTTTCTCTACATTCTAATGTCATTTTAAGCTTATTTCAAGTCATTTTTACTTCCCATGCATTAGAGAATTATAAAGTAATAGGGGGAGAAATAACTTGGCTGCTGTAGAAGAGAAAGAAATCTATACTTGTGGTCATACCATCTCTGTTTTACACAGCACATATGTCAATGTTTTAGAACTTTTATTGCACTGAAAAGAATACTGTTTCAAAACTATGTTTAGCATGTTCTTACTCCCACCCAACAAAACTTGAATAACATTTATTCAATTTCTTAATGATTTTTCCTAAGGGTAATGTTCAGTACCAGTAATTCCAACTCTGTAGACTTTTCTCCTTTCTGACTATATTTTATCTTGGTTGGTTCTTTTACACCTCATTCTTTATATGAGCATAGCAGATGATTCTGCTTACAAGAAAGCAGAATTATTAAAATCCAAATGTTTTAGTGTAATACTGTAGAAATCATGCTTTATCTTTTGGGGGGGAGCATAGGACTTTATTTTTAAAGTAAAATATCAAAGTAGTAACAATTCACGATGCTTTCTTTGCTTATATGTTTACTTGTTTTGAGGCAGGATCTCACATGGTCCAAGCTCATTTCAAATGTTATGTAGCCAAAAATGGCATGAAACACTGATCTTCCTACCTGAAGCTCCCAAGTGTTAGGTTTATAGTCATGTATCAACAGATATTACTCAGAGCCCTTTTCCTTAATATACAAAAAGTATGATAGCATGTCTTCCTACCAACATGAACATTAAATAATCCTAAAATATTTATCATATTTTATATCATAGAATTAGACTCAACAACAAAGAGTGAGCATTGGATAGTAATTGGTAAGTGAAATATCAGAATGAGTCACAGAATAATGTCCTAAAATAAAAGAAAAAAGAAAAAGTTATACACTCTGTATTTTCAGTTATAGAATAGTCTTAATGTCTAACTGTAGTGTTATAAAACAGATCACTGATTGACTATAGAAAAATATATTTTGCTTTAAAAATGAGAAGAAAAGGCTTACAAATTGATATAAAAATCATCCATAGCAATTATTTTTATTTAAATTATTCTATGGTTGATTGACAGTAGGTATATGACAAAAATTCTGAAATTTTTGTTTCAAATGTATATATGACATTTGAGCCTATCTCAGAAATTATTATATAAATCATTGTATGTTTCAGAGTTTATACCCAGCATTCCTAAGGAATCGTTGCTGAACAAGATAATGACAGTAATTAGAACTATCACTTAACAATAGAAGCACTGCATAAATAGGATGTGTGAGTAGAATTCACAATCACAAATTTCTTCCAGAACTGGTCAGCGTATGTGAAAGACAGTTAATGAAGAATCATTAGTGAAGCCTTCATGTTTACTTAGAGGTACTTCATGTAACAATTCTCTCTCTCTCTCTCTCTCTCTCTCTCTCTCTCTCTCTCTCTCTCTCTCTCTCTCTCTTCCTGTCTGTTCATCTACCTACCCACTTGTTGGTCTCCCTTAATTGACATCCTGTCTTAGAATTTCCAAGATGCAGCTCACTATGTTTCAATGATATTATACACAATTGTGATCATCTGTTTAAATACAGTGCACTGTGAAGGGGGTTCATATAAACATTTTAGTTTTCAACTTTCAAAATCAAACATAGATCTTCTAACCTAACCAATTGCACTAGGCTGTATTTTATTTCTCACATAATAAATGACCATTTAAAACAAGTGATTGGATGTTTTAAAGCCAAAAATGTATATTTGAATAAGGTAATTTGTAATAAAACTTTATATCTATGGTTTTCATAAAAAGTCATGTGACATCATATTTAACTAACTGTGAATAGCCCCTTTCAAAATACACTATATTTAATTGGCTATGCACAACATAACCCTATATATACACATATGAAGAATTTCATTTCAATATACATGCAAATATGTATCGTGATAGTTTGAAATTCAAATATAAAGACTTTACTATGAATATCTTTTAAGTAAATTGAATTTGT
Organism: Peromyscus maniculatus bairdii; assembly: GCF_049852395.1. Taxonomy (NCBI): domain Eukaryota; kingdom Metazoa; phylum Chordata; class Mammalia; order Rodentia; family Cricetidae; genus Peromyscus; species Peromyscus maniculatus. Next base: position 104,542,667 of record NC_134875.1, read on the forward strand.
GCTCAATAGAGCATCTTCCACCTGTCTTGTATTCCCAAGGAAGATTATGTTTCTAATTCATTACAGAGAATTACAGGTCAGAACTATGTTAGTTTAATAAGAGTCTCATGGTAAACATGGGAGCTGCAGTAATGTCTTTACTTCACCTGACAGAGTATGAGCCCTTGTCAAATTTATACTTTCCTTTAAGTTTCTAAAATGCCCTTTATAGTTCTTATATTGTTATTGCACTCATAGTATTGAACTGTTAAATATATTTTCTAAAATATTTTATAGGTAACTTTCTTTCTAAAATACAAAATTTTTCATTAAGTGGTGATTAGATACATTCTTATTTTCCTAGATCTTAGTCTGGAAGCCAACATGGATCTGTCAGGCAAAGATCATCTTATGCAAAAGTTGAAAATACAGTATAAGACAGTATTCATTTTACTATCAACATAAATACATTTACATCTAGGTAATCCTCTGAATTTGTATAGAATATTATATATCTTAATTTGACAGAGAGTTTGAAGGAGGCTTAAGGCCTTAAGGGATGATTGAAACTGTTATAAGACATATTACCTAAGAGTACAGACGTGGTGTTGTTAGAAAACATAGCTTTTATTACCAATGGAAGAAGACATACTTGATTTTGAGCCACAGGTGAGTGACCATGCCCAAGAACTCAGACTCAGAGCTCTCCAGACAGAAAAGAGAATATGAGGAATGATGAGTGTATTCAAGTTGTACACCTTAAATATATCCAGGTTTTCTTAATATCTCAAGAAAATAAGACACAAAGATGCAGAGCAGAGACAGTGGAGACTGATTTAATGGGTTCAAGAACAAGCTTTGCTACAGAGAAGTTACATTAATGTTTCATACCACAGTACTTTCATCTCTCCAGTAGAGAGAAATAGTAGCACTATATCTATCAGATGGTTTTTGAAGATTAAAGAAAATAATATAAATATATGATTAGAGTTAATAGATATTACTAATAAGAAATCATACACCATTTATGTAGTTAGTTATTAGAAGATACATAAAATAAAATTTATAATCATAACTAAACTTCTCATAAACCTCATATTCACTATTTATCTCTTAAGGTAAATTGAAAATGATTATATATTTACTATGGAGATGGCTCAGTGTCTAAAGAGTATGCTGTGCAAATGTGAGGACCAGTGTTGAGATCTGCAGAACCTACATAAATGTCATCTAAATACTGAGTATGCATAGTGGCATTCCCATAACAATACCCTTCGATGATTCCTAGGAATTTCCATTTCACTAGGTTTCTAGCTTGTCCCTGTGATGCCACCCAATTCCAGGTGTCTCTCCATGTATTTTCTCCTTCCATCAACCCCCCACCTGATCTCTCTGTTCACACCCATCCCTCTTCCATCCTGGATATCTATTCTATTTACACATCCCAGGGAGATTCCTCACTCAAGCTCTCCTGGTTACTCAGTTTTTCTGGGACTGTGGATTGTAGTGTGGTTATCCTTTACTTTAAAGCTAATATCCACTTATAATAAGTACATACCATGTTTGTTTTTCTGTGTCTGGGCTTTTTCACTCAGGATGGTTTTTTTCTAGTTCCATCTATTTGCCTGCAAATTTCATGATGTCATTGTTTTTAATAACTGAGGAATACACAGTTGTGTAAATGTACCACAATTTCTTTACCCATTCTTCAGTAGAGAGGCATCTAGATTGTTTACAGTTTCTGGCTATGACAAATAAAGCTGTTATGAACATAGTTGAGGAAGTGTCCTTGTGATATAATGCATCCTCCTTTGGGTATATGATCAGGAGTTGTATTGCTGGATCTTTAGGTAGATTGATTTCTAATTTTCTGAAAAACTTCCATACCGATTTCTAAAGTAACTGTACAAGTTTGCACTGCCACCAGCAATGGAAGAGTGTTTCCCTTGCTCCACATCCTTGCCAGCATGAGCTGTTACCTGAGTTTTTAATCTTAGCCATTCTGACAAAGTTGTTTTGACTTGCATTTTTTCTGATGACTAAAGATATTCAACATTTCTTTAAGTGCTTCTTGGCCATTTGAGATTCCTCTGTTAAGAATTCCTTGTTTAGATTTCTCTGTTAGATGTAACCCATTTTTTAATTGGGTTATTTGGTTTGTTGATGTCGTCTCATAAGTTATTTATATATTTTGGAAATTAACCCTTTGTCTTATGTGTCATTGGTGAAGATCTTTTCCCCTTCTGTTGACCAATGTCTTATATTATTGATGGTGTCCTTGACTTTACAGAAGCTTTTCAGTTTCATGAGGTCGCATTTATTAATTATTGATCTTAATGCCTGCACTATTGGTGATCTGTTTAGGAAGTTGTCTCCTATGCCAATATGTTCAAGCCTATTTCCCACTTTCTCTTTTATTGGGATCAGTGTATCTGATTTTATATTGAGGTCTTTGATTCACATGGACTTGAGTTTTGTATGGGGTGAGAGATATGTATCTATTTCCATTCTTCTACATGCCATCACCCAGTTATACAGCATCATTTGTTGAAGATACTGTACAAGTTTTGCTTTTTTATCAAAAATCAGGTGTTCATAGGTGTGTGAATTAAGTGAGTGTTCATCTACCCAAAGAAATAATGACTTAACAAGTGATATTTATACATATTTCTCTGCTTTACATCCATCAACATCACAGGTAACAGAAAGCTGTTCAATTACTTGGTAATCTTTCTTAGTTTTTTCCATTGTTCCTAATAAAAAAAATTGGAAAACCAGAAGAAGAGTTCAAAAGCTTAAAATTTGAAATGTTATCTAGAATATATACTCTCATGAAAGTTAAGTATAAAGTCATATCCTTAAATTTCAAAGTCAATATCAGAAGTTCACAATTAGATAAATTTTATTCAAAAGTACCTAATATCATTTCTTTCTGGAAAGATTTTGAGAGAAAAAAAAAGATGCCCAAAGAATATACTCTCAGTAAAACACAACTTGAAATTCAAATCGTAGTCTCTCCCTATCCCCAAAACACCACTTTTTTTTTTAAATGGGGGAAATAATAAAAGTGTTAATCTACAACAATCAGGCATTATTAAATCTTTAATACTCTAATATGTCTACTAGTTCTTTTTGGTCTAGGTGGAATCCTGGGTGTTTGTTAACCAAGTCAAAGACTAAGGTGACAAAGCCCCATACGTATGTGAGCATGAACCCAAATTTAAATCTAAGAACTCAAAGGGTCTACATTTGATGTTTAGTTGAGAGAATGCTGGATAGTAAATTTATCCTAATTTACTTCTTGTGATAAACACCATGAACAAAAGCAACTTGGGGAGGAAAGTGTTTATTCAGGTTATATGTCCTAATCACATTTCATCATTGAGGTAAGCCAAGAAGCAGTATGGAGGCAAGAACTAAAGCAGACCATAGAGGAGCAGTGCTTATTAGCTTTTTCCTTCTGGCTTGCTCAGATGCCTTTCTTATATAGCCCAGGCTCACTTGCCTGTAGAGAAGGGCCATCCTATATCAATTAGGAATGAAGAATATGCCTTACAGGTATGTCCATGGGCCAAGTGGATGGAAGCAAATTCTTTCTTGTGATTCCTGTTTGCCAGATGACTCTAGTTTGGGTCAAATTGACAAAGACTAACCAGCACAAATATAATCCAATTTATAAATAAATGATCTAGTTAATCACCAAATAAAATATGAAAAAGAGTTAGAAGATATGCCAATAAACTTAATACTTTGAAACATGATCAGAGGAGGCTGGAGAAATGGCTCAGCAGTTAAGAGTACTTGCTGCTCTTTCAGAGGACCTGAGTTCAGTTCTCAGAACCTGCTTCAGGTAGTTCATAACTTCCTGGAACTCCAGCTCTACAGGATCCATGACCTCTTCTGGTGTCACGAATATCTGCACACATTTGCATACACACACACACACACACACACACACACACACACACACACACACACAAACAATAAATAAATAATAAATAAAATAAGTTAAATACAAATAAATGAATGAAAAGTTAACCAAAATTCTATGAAGCCAAATAAATTTAGTAAATATTTTAAAGTAGGCAAATTGAAGAGAATAAATGTTAACAGAACTCAAGACTAAAGAATAAAATAATAACTGAAATTAATACAAGCCAAACATCAATGGAATAATGTCACCAAAGACAATACAAAATTATATATATATATATATATATATATATATATATATATATATATATATATATATGACTTTGTTGGTTATTTTTTTTGTCAAGTTGACACATGCTGGAGACATCTGGGAAGAAGAAACTTCAAGTGAGAATATGCTTTCATCATATTGACCAATAGACAATTCTGTTGTGTCATTTTCTTGATTAACGAGTGGTGTGAGAGATCCCAGCCCAATGTGGATGGTGCCACTCCTGAGAAGGTGGTCCGGGTGGCACAAAAAAGCAAACTGAGCATATAGCTGGAGTTTTTCTCTCCGGGTCCCACCAAGCCCCCCCCCCCCAGCAGTCCCATGGACCACTTAAAAAAATAAACACACAGACGCTTATATTATTTAAACTGCTCGGCCATTAGCTCAAGCCTACCATTGTCTAGTGTAGTGGGTAGCCATTCCAGCTTTGATCTGGAAGTTCCAAACCCCATTGAGGCTTCGGTAACTGTCACACCTACAAGGCAGGGCCAAGAAAGAGGACCCTGAAGACCCAAGATCAAGATGGGCTGGCTGTCTTGGTTCCTGGACCCAGGACGCTGAAGGTAGACTGAGCAGAGTTCTCCAGAGAACACCTTCGGACTATGCTACACCTTTCCCAGACCCTGCAACCTATCCCTTCACTTGTAAGTTACCCCACAAAATAAACCTCCCTTTTAACTATGTGGAGTGGCCTTAATAATTTCACCAATAGTCTAGCTCTTACACTTATACTCAAACCATTTCTGTTAATCTATATATCACTGTGTGTTCCATGGCTTTACCTGTTGCCTTTACATGCCGTTCCCTGGATGGCAGGCTGGTGTCTCTCCCAGACTTCCACCTCCCAGCCTCTCCTCTCTGTTTGTCCCACCTAACCTATACTTCCTGCCTGGCTACTGGCCAATCAGCGTTTTATTTATTCACAACATACAGGATATCCCACAGCATGAGCAAACCAGGAAACATTATTTCTCTTTGTCCTTTGCTTTATTCCCTGACTACAAGTTCCTGCCTTGAGTTCCTGCCATGGCTTTGCCTCGGTAGATGATGGACTGTAACCTGTAAGGTGAAATAAACCATTTCTTCCTCAAGTTGTTGTTGGTCAGTGTTTTTTTTTTTTTTTAACAGAAATAGAGAGCAAACTAGAACAAGAGAACTGTATTCCTTGAATAAAGGTAAAATAAATATATTTAAATGATACATTTTCAGATAAATCAAAAGTGAAAAACTATACAATCAATATGTACTCAGTAAAAACATAGACAATAACCATAATAAAAAGGGAGGTAAGAACTTGAAGGCAATAACAGAACAAATTTCATGAGCCTGCTTCTTATGACCACCAAACAAATATTTAACACAACAAATGAAGCATTTATACTAGATATGGAGATGAAAGTAAAGTCATAGGCATAAGAATATAATTCAGCTAATTTCCTTATTTTCAACTTTGCTTGTATGAATATTCTAGCTCCTATATCTTGGCCCTTGTATTTTGACAACTTCCCTGGCAACACCACAATATATCAATCTTCAGTGTTTTCTTTTGAATTGCCTGCTCTCCTCCCAATCTAAATTCTTAAACATCATCCTTCTTCTGTCTTACCAGGCTCACAAAGCCAAATTCTTCCTTTGTTTCCTATACCTCTCAACCTAGATCTATAGCTGTGTCTCACCCACTATATCAAATGGAGAACATTTCAAATCAAATGAACAATGTTTCCTCTACAAATAGAGTTTTCATTCTCATTTCCCTCTTGCTGTGTGTTTTACCACAGCTCTGATACTGATTTGATTTAAAACAAATAGATAACATTGACTCTTTATCATCCAAAGTTCACAGTCATAAAATCCTGATAATTCATTGACTATCATTACTTCATACTTCATTCTCAATACAGAACAACAACAGTAATATTGGAGTTCAACTCATGCTTCTCCCAGACCTGACTGAAGCCCCTTTCTGTGCTTAAATGAGTCCCAACCAATACTAAAAATAATGAAGTTCTGTTTTCATTATAACAGCGTGCTATGAGAAAGGCTTCTTCAAAGCCTGAAAATAATCTATGGATTCACAAGCTTCTTGTTTACAGTCCCTCATCATTTAACCTCAAGAAAAGATTTCATCAAAGTGCCAGTTGATCAATGGTATCACTGCATAAATTTCAAATGGCTAAACACCACAAAAATGTGGCTACAGGAGGGGGCAGTAGAGCAGCATTAGTTTTGGGTTTCCCAGCTGGTATCATCCTTGGGTATTCAGTAGGTCCATCTATACTAAAGAATTTATATATGTTCTATAGGAATCAGAGTTCTAGGAAAGTCTAAGTGGAGGAAATAAATGTCATTTTGTATTTAGTAATCTCAACTATGTGTGCAGACAGTCACCCTCAAGAGTGATATGTACCTATTATGACTAGGTTACCAGTAAAAATCTCAGGCATATTTAACTCATGAAGCACTAGTGTCCTGTATGTTGAGATGCCATTTATATGTACTACTTCAAAATTACAGAAACTATGGCATATCTATCTAGATTGTGTTGATAAATCCACTAAAGAGTACATATATTTCTATATCTTGAATACATTTCATTTTTTTTTGGACAACTATTTCAACTTATGGGTTTCTTTTTATAACTTACATATTTTAGTTATATAATGGGATTACATAAATACTGTGAGTATCCCTGTGGCAGAAAATAGATTTAAAACTGTTGTGTCCAATTGGTCTACATGGAAGTAACTGATAATGAAGAAATGTGTTTACGTGTTTAATGTTATTCAAGTTTCCTTTTTGAAGATATATTACATCCTGATATTCAAAAACTAGGGGATATCAGGGTGCCTAGAGGGGTATCTTCATGTGGAATTTAGGAGTGCCATTTCAGATACTCACTCTTCAGACATATTGGTTCTATACAGGTTGTAAAAAAGTAACTAGAAAAACTTAGTAATACTATCTGCAGGTTCTACCACATTTATGTTCTCATGTAGGTAACTATATTTTCTTTCTGCTTTAGCTGAGTTGTTGCTATATTATAAACATGCAGGCTTTATAGCCAAATTTAAATTATTTGAATTGTGCTATGAATCACATTATTTCATTGCAAACAAAATAGCTCCAGGGACTGCTATTACTAAGGTACAAGTTAACATTCAGATCTACTCATTTTTCCCAAATATTTTATTTCTGTGAAGCAAATGTCTTCCTGAAAAAATGGATTAGTATATTAATATTAATATATTTCCCAACTTCAAGTGCTATTTCACTTCTGTAGTTTGTATTGCATCAATCCTGCAATAAGACAATAAAATTATCTTTTCAAGTTGCAGTTCTGACCCAGGATAGAGAGGTCATTTTATTTTTATTGAAGAAAGTAAATTATTAAATTTACTTTCATCATGTCCTAAAGCATGTCATCATTAGCATATTATTTTTGCCTTAGCGCTAAGAAAATTAAACTTAATAAGTAATATGGTTTCTTACTTTTTCATTTCCTTCATTTTTCTCATTAATATAATGCTGTATTTATGAAATTAGACTCCACATACTAATTTAACTTCTTCAGTATTTTTTTCCGAAGGTATACTGGCAGAAAAAAAAAGTCCACTTTAATCTCGGTTTTTTTCCCAAGGTGTTATGATCTCTTTTATTTTTTTCTCTTTAACAGTATTGCTTTCCCCAGGGTTTGTCAGTATTGCTACCACACCTTCTCAACTCCATCATCACCAAATACCATCTGTGATGTAATTAGTCCCCTAGCTGCACTATTGAAAGATACGTTTGACTCTCAGCATTCTCACTGGATTTCCTCAGCTAAAGAATATTGTCTTCCTTATGACCATGACCATGCCTTCTTCCTAAAGCTCATCAGATTTCAGTGGGTGATTAACACAAACATAAAGGCTAGCCATATTTGTCCCACCTCACAGTTATTCTGAACAGAGCTGTGATTCAGGAGATAAGCTGGGGTCTTCATTGGGAGTGAATTACTATTCAAGATTGCCCTCTCCAAGTGTTTAAACTTCTCTCCCTATGACATACACTTTTAAATAACAATAATTTAAATAACAATAATTTCAATATTTTTTAAATAACAAGAGTTTCAAATTTATATCTTGCATGCTAAACTCCATCTTTGAGATTGCTTCCTTTGGGAATCTGATCCATTTTAACCTTTTATTTCTCTTGGAATTGCCTTTCAACTCCTTATTTACTTGGCTCAGCCTACTATTAATTATTATTATGGGTACTGATTCTTAACTTCTATTCCATGCTTATTAAGCTTTAAAATGGATGTTCTTGGGAACGCACATGGATTTTGATTACAGAGCTCATAAGATTGACATTTCAATGACATCCTGATTCTTAATTTTTTCTCCAACCACTTAAATTCCAGGAGAGCACTGAAGTATATATTGTTCCCAATCTTCATACCATCAAAGTTTGTTCCAGCATAAACTATTGTCCTTCTGCATATTTGCCAGAGGAATTTGCATTCTGGGTGGGTATTTAGCTTACTAATACCAGAAATACCAAGGGAAAAAAATAGGTCACAGTTGTTTCCCCAATAAATGAGGCATAAGAGATATTATGAATATATTTAAGCTCTTCACATCAAATTGTGGTAATAATGTAGTATATACCACAGTTTCTTAGAAGATCCACAATGTCAGTCTCCAAGTTTGGACAATAATCTGTTTATAATTCTACTTTTTACTAGCTCTCATTTTCCATATAATTCACTCACTTACAGTGTTTACTAAAAGTATTACTATAGTTTGTACCTTGAAAATGTTGAAATTATCTTGAACTCATTATGTAGCTGAGGGTGGCCTCAAAGTCACAGAAATTATCTTGCCACAACTGCCTCCCATATACTAGGATTACAGACATGCACAATCACATAAAGCTTGCTTGCTTCTTTCTTCCTTTCTTCTTTCCCTTTCCTTCCATTCATCCCTCTGTTCCTTTCTCCTTTCCTTGTTTCCTTCTTCCCTTCTCGTCCCCATACTCATCCTCTGTCTTCCTTTCCTTCCTCCTTCTCCTCCTCCTCCTTCAGTTTTTGTACCAGTGAGAAAAGCTGGTAGATTACAGGTGCTAGTCAAACACTGGACTACAACTAAACTTGAGCCTGTCTTTCTATCTTCAATAAGTTTATCTAACAGATGTTCCCCCTACACATATTGACTGATGAACTCCAAGCCATATTTCAAAATTTTGATAAACTCCCAATATTTCCTAGGAGGCCCTATCAGACCAACACTGTTAGGATATACTACCATACCCTAAGCACCTCAATACGGTATTTACACTCTCAGCATATCAGTATATTTGTATTGTGTTGAGATGATTCATGAATACCTACTTCCAAAAACAAGAATAAATACTTTAGATAAAGAGAGTGTATCACATTCATCTTTGTATAAATTAAAAATATTAGCCGGGCGGTGGTGGCACACGCCTTTAATCCCAGCACTCGGGAGGCAGAGACAGGCGGATCTCTGTGAGTTCGAGGCCAGCCTGGTCTACCAAGTAAGTTCCAGGAAAGACGCAAAGCTACACAGAGAAACCCTGTCTCAAAAAAAAAAATATTATAAACACATTGAATGTAGGCCTGAGCTCTTCTTAATCAAAAATGTTACCTGATCTAGGTCCTGAGACCTCCAGATAAAGGATATGTTAATGCATCAGATACTACTGAGTTGCTGGGACAATTGGTTTCATGCTAGCCTTATTCACAAACTATTATGCTTATCAAGGTTTTCCTAATTATAGACTTTAAATAAATGACTGCTTCATATTTAAGTACACAATTTAAAATGCGCATTTTCAAAATCATAAACATGTACACATATATGTAAATGTTGATAATACATCTTTAATCAGTATGAATAGGGAATATGTTACATAAGTGTGAAAATTTTTATATATTTATACTGTTTTAGATTTGTTAGCAGTTCTACTACACTTAAAGTATTTAAAAATATTATGACTTTCAATAGTAACATCTATATAAATGGAATTGGCTTTTCCTTAGCAAGCTCATTTTTTCAAAAAGCATAATGTTAACATTAACTCATCTCTAGAGACAATTCTATACAAATTATCGTGATCATGCTGTGCAAATGTTTTTCAAAATAATGAAACCTGACAAACATCATATATATCTGATACCATTTGTTCTAGTCTGTGCACAGTTTGCAATGAGTCTGAATTGCTTCTTTTACATCCGTTTTAAAATATCATACAAAAATATTCACAGGCATATTTTTGCTTATTGTAAACCTGCCTTGAAATATATAAGATTACAATTGTTGAGAAAAATACAAAATGGATATGAAAAGAAAATGTATGAAACCTAGTAATTGAATTCTTCTGTTCATTTCAATAACTTCTAGTCTTTTCTAGTTGTCATAAATTCAGCAATGCTCCAGAGTTTATTAAGACTCTTACGTTCAGTTTTATAAATAGGCCTTTCTGTCTTGTACATAATGGTACATAGATAATATCGTATTTGTCTGAAAATAATCATTGAAATTCTGAGGAATTCATGCCCTTTACAAAAACAACAGATATATTGTAGCACATATGTGATGATTAAAATTAAAAATTGAACCTCATTTAAATCAATTTGCATCTTATGAAACAGGCAAAATATGTTATTTCATTGAATATTTAGAATACAATTACTAAATCTCAAACTCTGGAAACTTTTTAAAGCAAAAGTTTCAAAAGTAAGGAAGATTTTAGAAAAATATGTTAGCATGGTATTTAAGGTCAAGCACTAGAAACTGAAGAGTAAACAGCTACTGTGCTGGCTAGTTTTATGTCAACTTGACACAAGCTAAAGTCATTTGAGAGGAAGGAAACTCATTTGAGAAAATGCCTCCATAAGGTTAGGCTGTAGGTAAGCCTGTAGGACATTTTATTAATTAATGATTGATGAGGGAGGGCCCAGCCCATTGTGGGTGATGTATCACTAGGCTGGTGGTCCTGGGTTCTATAAGAAAGCAAGCTGAGCAAACATGGAAAGCAAGCTGGTAAGCAACCCTCTTTCCATGTTCCCCCCTTGTTTGAATTCCTGTCTTGACTTCTCTCAAAGGTGAACAGTGAGGTGGAAACAAAAGCCAAATAAACCTTTTCCTCTCCAACTTGATTTAGTCATGGTGTTTATCACAAAACGTAAATTAGAATAAATTGACTAATATTCTCTCAGGCATTTTCACCTTGGAAAGATTTGCATTTTTATCTACCAGAGATATGGGTACTACTTTCAACTAAACATATAATATAGACTCTTTGAGTTCTTAGATTTAAGGAGAAAGTTGGATTTTTTCTGTTACACTGACAATGAACAAGATTATGACTTTCTAAAAATATCCATTTTGCCCCACTTTTAGGATTTATATTCAGTCTACTATTTACTTCCTTCTTTGCTTTCATTCTTTGCATCATCTATAGTATGTATGGACCTTCCCATTTGCTCTCAATTCACTTGTTCACTTCTCTTGCATCTTCCTGTTCATTCAGGAATGATGTCATCTTTACTCTATTCAATCTCATTTTAATATTTTTACCTTATCTTGAGCAAATATACCCATTATCTCCAAAAGAAACAATCTTAAATTTACACCTCTAGACTTAAAAGAATGTGAGCAGGACATAGATGGAACTTCATTGATGATATCATTTCATCATTCCTCCATCATTAATCAGTGGCTCTTAGATATCTATATACATTACCTCTATATTTATCTGTATACTTATCACTTATTTATCCACCTATTACCTTTTTGAAGACATAAAAGTACAATCCCAAACAAGAGGACAAATTACTCAGTTCCTTGCTGCCTTTCTTGAAAATTGAGACAGTAATAGACTATGTGGCAATAACTTTGCTTATGAACATGGAGCTGAGTGGTCAGCTATCGTAATATCCTCTCAAATCTCTTGCCTATTGAATTTTCAGAACAAGTGTCATGAATTTCTCAATCCTAGGTTAACCTTACCTATCCCTTTGATATTTTCATTCTTCTTATAAAGTGTTAGGGCAGCCATGAATAAATGAATAAATGAATATAATTTTGTATTCAAATTGCCTTTTTACCACCATTTAGCCATATAATGTAAATCAATATCATGTTGTCTCCCTGTGGCAGTACAAGAGAGCTCTTTATGTTTTCCCTTTAATTCCTCACATTTATCTTTTCTCATCCAGTTGAGTATATAATTTCATTTTCTAAGATCCATGGCAGTCATATTTACTCTAAATAATATCATAATGCAAATGTTGACATAGTGTTAGACTGGAAAAGTTGGTTTTAGAGCCAGAAAGATATATAGCTTCTAACATTTCCTCAGACTAGACCTGATAGAGTTACATGTTTGTTGACTTCTGAGAAACTATGAAATGTTAGGGAACTATTTATAGCCTTATTTATATCTTTAATGTAGATTGTGTAATTTGAAATACTTAAGTGAAAAGAAAGTAGAATGGTTTGAATAATTATTTTATGAGTTTTCATAATGAGGCAATATTTATTCAATGGTCTGACATGGAAGTCTTGCTAATCATTCTTCAGTTTTTGCCTCAACCCCTATTTTTTGTTTTCTGTGATCTAAGAATTTATGACTGTGATAATAAAACAATTACAAAATCAATCCAACATGGATTATTTTATCTCTAACATTAGGCTATATATGCAACTGTCATCATTCCCCACATCTACAAAAGAAATTTTTTAATGGGTAACATGACTGCAACGTTTCTGTTTGCAGTGGAAGTTGTGTAATACAGAGATTTATAGCTGGTCAAAGTGTTAAGATTCAGTGACTGTTGAATGCTCAGCCTTATGTTTTTTTAACTTTTTTTTTCTTTTCATTTTTTTGAGACAGGGTTTCTCCATGTAGTTTTGGTGCCTGTTCTGGATCTCACTCTGCAGACCATTAACTTTTATTCTTCTCGCATACATTACATCTTGATCAAAGTTTCCTCTCACTCCACTCCTCCGAGTCCCACCCCCACTGCCCCCTTTCCCCAGGTCACCTCCTCCTCCATTTCCCTTCAAAAATAAAACAAAACAAAAAGAACTGGCCACCTAGGGAGATCCACAGAACATGGCCTAACAAGATACAAAAAGAGAGTAAGACTAGGCACAAACCCTCTTATCAAGCAACCCAGTAGGAGGTTAAGGGTCCCAAGCACACGCAAAAGAGTCAGAGACACCCCTCTATTCCCATTGTTTGGAGTCCCACAAGAACACCAAGCTACACAGATATAAGGTATAATCAGAGGACGCAGTTCAGACCTATACAGGGTCTGTGTTTTTTGCTTCAGTCTCTATGAGCTCCTATGTGCCTTGCTTAGTTGATTCTGTGGGTCATGTTCTTGTGGTGTCTTATACTTCTCTGGATCCTACAATCCTTCCCCACTTCTTCTTTAGAGTTCTCTGGCTCTGCCTAAAATTTGAACTCCATCTGCTTCCATCAGTTGCTGGATGATGCCTCTCTGATGACAATTGAGCTAGGCACAGACCCATGAGTATAGCAGAATATCATTAGGAGTCATTTCATTGACTTTTTTCCTGCCAATCCTGTTTGGTTCTACCCTTGTTCTCTAGGCTATCCAATCACCAGTTCCTGGTCATCCTAACAGTGTCTGCTTGGGTTCCCTCTCATGACAAGGGCCTCATTAGACAAGTTATTGGTTGGCCACTCTCAAAATTTCTTTGCTCCCATTGCCCTAACACATCTGCAGGCAGGACAGATTATAGGTCAAAGATTTTGTGCCTGGGTTGGTGTCCCATTCCCACCACTGGAAGCCTTGCCTCATTATAGAATATGGATGGGTCAGGTTTTGTATCATCTATTACTAGAAGTCCTCACTAGGAACACCCTCATCAATACCAGGAAATTTCCACTGTACTAGGTTTCTATACTGTCTCCCAAATGCCCTCCAATTCGAGTCATCTCTGCCTGTGCTCTCTCCCTCCATTCCTACCCTGAAACTGATTCTTCCTGTTATCACCCACAACTGGCTCCAGTCCACCCACATAATCTATTCCTTTTGCATTCCCCTGAGAGCCCTACTTATTACTTAGCCTCTCTGGGTCTGTGAATTGTAGCATGACTATTTAATTACTCAACAGCTAATATCCACTTATAAGTGAGTACATACCATGTTTGTCTTTATAGATCTGGGTTTCCTCCCTCAGGATGTTTTTTTCTAGTTCCATACACTTGCTTGAAAATTTCACAATTCCATTTTTTTAATCTGATAAGTAATAGTTCATTGAGTAAATGTATCACAATTTCTTTAGCCATTCTTCAGTAGAGGGACATCTAGGTGGTTTCCAGTTTCTGGCTATTATGAATGAAGCTGCAATGAACATAGTTGAGCAAGTATCCTTGTGGTAGGATGGAGCATCTTTAAGTACATGACAAAGATTAGTATAGCTGGGTCTTGAGGTAAATTGATTCTGAATTTTCTGAGAAACTGCCATTGATTTCCATAATGGCTGAACTAGTCTGCTCTTCCAACAGCAATGGAAGAGTGCTCCCTTTTCTCTACATCCTTGCCAGAATGAATAGTCACTTGTGGTTTTGATCTTAATCATTCTAACAGGTGTAAGATGGAATCTCAGAGTTGTTTTGATTTGTGTTTACCTAATGGCTAAGGATGTTCAACATTTCTTTATTTGTTTCTCAGCAATTTGAAATTCCTGTATTGAGAAATCTGTGTTTAGATCTGTACCCCATTTTAATTGGATTATTTGGCTTGTTGATGTCTAGTTTCATGAGTTTTTTATATATTTGTATATTAGCCCTCTGTCTGATGTGCAATTGGTGAACATCCTTTCCCATTCTGTGGGATTCTATTTTAGCCTATTGATGGTGTCCTTTGAATTACAAAAGCTTCTCAGTTTCATGAGGTCCATTTTATTCATTGTTGTTGTTAGTGCCTGTGTTATCAGTGTTCTTTTCAGGAATCATTTCCTATGTCCATGAGTCCAAATGTGTGTGCCCTTTTGTTTGGGTACAGATGTTAAGAATTGAAAGACCATCTTGGCGGATCTTTTCTTTGATTATTACAAAGTGCCTGCTTCCCTTTCTCTTTTGATTAATTTCTTGTCTTGCAATATATTTTTTAGGTATTAGAATGGCTATCCCAGCTTGCTTCTTGGGCCCATTTTGTTTGGAAAATCTTTTTCCAACCCTTTACTCTGAGGTAGTACCTATCTTTGAGGTTGAGATGTGTTTCTTGTATGCAGCAGAAGGATGGATCCTATTTTCGCATCCATTTCTGTTAGCCTATGTCTTTTTATTGGTGAATTGAGTCCATCGATATTGAGAAATATTTATGACCACTAATTGTTTATTTCTGTTACTATATTGTTGTTGTGGAGGGTGGTGTGTGTGTGTGTGTGTGTGTGTGTGTTTCCCTTTTGCCTTTGCTGGTATGAGATTATGTATTTCCTGTGTTTTGTAAGTGCAGTTACCGCCTTAGGTTAGAGTTTTCCTTTTAGTATCTTCTGTAGTGTTATATTTGTTGATATATATTGTTTAAATTTGACTTCATCATGAAATATCTGGTTTTCTCTGTCAATGCTGATTGATAATTTTGGTGTGTATTTTATTCTGAGCTGGTGTCGGTGGTCTCTTAGAGTGCACAGGACATCTATCCATGTCCTTCTGGCTGTTAGAATCTCCATTGAGAAGTCAGGTGTAATTCTAATAGGTCTACCTTTATATGTTATTTGACCATTTTCCTTTCCAGCTTTTAATATTCTTTCTTTGTTCTGTATGTTTAGTGTTTTGATTATGTGGCAAGGGGTTCAACTTTTCTGATTCAACTTATTCGGTGTACTGTAAGCTTCTTGTTCTTTTATGGGCATGACATTCTTTAGGTTTGGAATTTTTTCTTCTATGATTTTGTTGAATATATTTCCTGGGCCTTTGAGCCAGGATTCTTCTCCTAATTCTATTCCTATTATTTTTAGGTTTGATCTTTTCATGGTGTCCCAGATTTCCTAGATGTTTTATGTCAGAATTTTTTTATATTTAACATTTCTTTGATGAATATATCCAATTCTTCTATTATATAATCTCTGTCTGAGATTCTCTATTGATCTCTTTTATTGTGTTGGTGATGCTTGCATCAGTAGTTCTTGTTTGTTTATCCAGATTGTCTATCTCCAGGATTTCCTCAGTTTGTGTTTTCTTTATTGCTTCTATTTCCATTTTCAGGTCTTGAACAGTTTTACTCATTTCCTTCACCTATTTGTTCAATCCCTCCTCCTTTTTCTTGGCTTTTTAAAAGGAGTTTGTTCATTTTCTCTAATTGTTTTGTGTTTTCCTGGATTTCTTTAAGGGTTTCGTTCATTTCCTCTTTAAGGACCTCTATCATCTTCATAAAGTTGGTTTTATGGTTGTTTTCTTGTACTTCACCTGTGTTGGATGATTCAGGTCTTACTTTAGTATGATAGTTGGCTCCGGTGGTAACATATTGTCCTGGTTATTGTTGATTGTGGTCTTATGTTGGCCTCTAGGCATCTTGGTTTGAGATAATTATAGGTTTAGATGTCAATTTCTGAGTTTATCTTTGTTGGATGGGCGTTTTTGTGTTCCCTTGGTTTCTCTACTGGCTGGTTTTGTGTCAAATTGACACGGGCTAGAGTCATCAGAGAGGAAGGAGCCTCAGTTGAGGAAATGTCTACATGAGATGCAGCTGAAATGCATTTTCTTAGTCAATAGGGGAGGGACCAGCCCATTATAGGTGATGCCATTCCTGTGCTAGTGGTCTTAGGTTCTATAAGAGAGGAGGCAATGAAAGCCATGGTAAGAAATCCAGTGAGCAGCAGCCTTCTGCATTACCTCCTGACTCTAGAATCCTGCCCTGTTTGAGTTCTTGTCTTTACATCCTCTGGTAATGAACATAAATAGAGAAGTACAAGCAAAATAAAAACCCTTTCCTCCCCCACTTGCTTTTGGTCATGATGCTTTGTCAAAAAAAAAATAGAACAGCCACTTTGGAAATCAATATAGTGGTTTCTCAGAACATTGGGAATCAATCTTCCTCAAGACCCAGCTATACCAGTCTTGGGCATATACCCAAAGGATGCTCAATCATACCACAAGGACACTTGCTCAACTATGTTCATAGCAGCATTATTTGTAATAGCACAGAATCTGGAAATAACCTAAATACCCCTCAACTGAAGAATGGATAAAGAAATTGTGGTACATTTACAACAATGGGGGTATTACTCAGCTGTAAACAAAAATGATCTCATGAAGTTTGTAGGCAAATGGATGAAACTAGAAAAAATCACTCCGAGTGAGGTGATTCAGACCCGGAAAGACAAACATCAAACATGGTATGTACTCTCTCATAAGTGGATATTAGGAGTAAAGTACAGAATAACCAACTATACACAATAATAGGATGATCCACAGCCCCAGAGAGGCTAAATAACAAAGAGGACCCAAAGAGGGATGCATGGATTTCCCTGGGAAAGGGAAATAGAAGAGAACTCCTGGGTAAACTGGGGGTTGGGTAGGGGGATCAGGAGATGGGAATTTGAGGGAAAGGGTTGGTCAGGCTGGGCAAGAGGGCAGTTTAGGGGCATGACAGAAGGGGAGAGTAATAATGACAGAGTTGTCTTGATGAGGGCCCATTTTGGGTTTAGGGAGAAACCTGGCACCAGAGAAACTCCCAGAAATTCACAGGGATGACCTCAGCTAAGACTCCTAGCAATAGTGGAGAGGATGCCTGAACTGGCCACCTACTGTAATCGGATTAGTGACTACCTACCTAACTGCCATCAGGGAGCCTTTATACAATAACTGATGGGTGCAGATGTAGAGACCCACAGCCAAGCACTGGACTGAGCTAGGGAAGTTCTCCTGAAGAAAGGGAAGAAGGATTATACTTGCCAGGGGGGCCAAGGTCATGACAAAAGAACCCACAGAGTGCTGTGGGATGTTAATGTATGTCCTGTGGGAGCCCTTCTTGGGTTCCTTGTGGCGTTACCCAGCAGGTTTGCATAGAGGATGATTAGGACCATGGGCCTGAGTGCAGGTGTCTGAAATGGTCTGCACTTGGCTGTACTGGGGGATGGTCTGTATGTCAAGTTGCTCTGATTGGTTAATAAATAAAACCTGATTGGTCGTGGCTAGGCAGGAAGTATAGGCGGGACTAACAGAGGAGAAATAAAAGAACAGGAAGGCAGAAGGAGACACTGCCAGCCACTGCCAGGACAAGCAGCATGTGAAGATGCTGGTAAGCCACGAGCCGCGTGGCAAGGTATAGATTTGTAGAAATACGTTACTTTAAGATATAGGAACAATTAACAGGAGGCCTGCCTCGGCCATACAGTTTGTAAGCAATATAAGCCTCTGTGTTTGCTTGGTTGGGTCTAAGTGGCTGTGGGACTGGCGGGTGACAGAGATTTGTCCTGACTGTGGGCAAGGCAGGAAAACTCTAGCTACAACAGAGAAAGCTGATCTGAGCTCCTGGGAGTACATAGACTCTGGACCAACAGTTAGGGAACCTGCATGGGACTAACCTAGGCCTTCTGCATGTATGTGACAGTTGTGTAACTTGGTCTGTTTGTAAGGCCCCTAGCAGTGAGATCAGGACCTGTCCCTGGCACTTAGCTGGCTTTTGGGAACCTATTCCTCATGCTAGATTACTTT
Source organism: Peromyscus maniculatus bairdii (assembly GCF_049852395.1). Classification (NCBI taxonomy): domain Eukaryota; kingdom Metazoa; phylum Chordata; class Mammalia; order Rodentia; family Cricetidae; genus Peromyscus; species Peromyscus maniculatus. The sequence goes on from NC_134875.1 coordinate 104,561,553, forward strand.
GCCCAGCCTTTATGCATGGGGAGGAGCTTGGTCCTACCTCAACTTGGTGTGTCATGCTTTGTTTAAGCCAATGGGAGGCCTGCCTCTTTCTGAATGGAGATGGAGGAGGAGTGGATGGAGACTGGGGAAGATGGGAGTCAGGGGAAGGAATGGGGGGAGACAAAGTGGGGGAAAACTGTGGTCGGTATGTAAAATAAATGAAAAAAGGTGTTAATTAAATAAAAAAAAACTTACAAAAAGAAACTTTACTGAAGACAGTTTCTGTTTCCTCTCTGGTTTGTACCCTGACGGACCTGTAGTTCTGCTGGCCAGTGAATCCTCTGGTCTAGTAGAGTGTCTCTGCTGAGGTTCTGGCCTGAGAGATATTTGTGCCAGCATTGCCTCTGGGGTTCTGGAAAATAACCATTATGTCCTCTGGTAAGGCAGGGAGCTTCTGCTGCAGTTATGGGCATTGGTAATGGTGAGGATGAGAGGGTTGTTGTTGGGGAAAGGCTAGACTTGCTCTCAGGAAGTGTTGGCAATCTGTAGGAAGGGATTTACCTAGGGTTCTAGGTACACGTGTCATCTGCTGGAATTGTGGACAGGGATGCAGTGACAAGGGGTGGGGGCTGTTGGAGGAAGGCTGAACAGGATCTGAGGAAGTGTTGGAGGTCTACAGGCAGAGTCTTACCTGGGATTCTGGGAACTGACATGGCCTCTGGTAGAGAAGGGAGCCTCAGCTGGAATTTCAGACCAGAATCAAAAAGCCCAGCTTTAAATGGGACAGTTACATACCCACTCCAAAGTTCAAGAAACATTAAGGGATAATGTAAAAGCTATTAAGGGACAATGTAAAAATGATGTAAAGGAGTGCTGTGAAACATTGTCTTCTAGATGTGAAATGGCTGATGTACCAATGAATTCATCATAGCAGTGACTACCTCACAAGAAGGGACCAACAGCATTCCATTATGGATTGGGCAGAGGATCATGAGATTGCATATTAATTGAGAGAAACAATAATTAGAGGCCCATGGAGGAAGATATTACAGTCCATATTCTATAAACAATATTACAAACATCTAATAACATAGTTCAAAATTATATATGCTCTTTAACATTAGGGAAATAAAATAAATAAATAAATTTCCCAAATTTTAAAAGACAACAATCCACCAGTTCTTTGACAAACATATATTTCAATCACTAAATACACTTTTTAAAAGTACTGCATATCGTCAAAACGCATAAAATAAAACATAATCTAAATTCGTGAATTTTTTAGACTATTCAGAAGACAAATAACAAACCCCCAAAGCACCAAGGTAATATTCCTGGGCTGAAAAATAATGTATATATTTTAAAAAATTAACATAAGGGCATTAAAAATAATAATGACAATAAATGTTAGTGATAGCCAAGTTGAAAATATAAAAATGATGCACAAATATATCCCTGAATTTTATTAAAGGTTTAAGCTGATAGAATCCAAATGTATAGAAAATCACAAGCATGATAAATAGAATTTTATGTACTAATGATATCCATAATAAACACAAACTCTTAAAAGCATGCTGAGAAAAAGAGCACATTCATATATATAGTTGAAAAACAATTTTAGATGTTTTTGGTTTCACAGAAATTATAAATTTGAGGTCTCTAGTAAATAAATAGATAATTTGTCTATACGTCTATATTTAGTAAAATAACCTTTAATAAGGAAGTGCAGAGTACTAAAAAAGGAAGAATAATGAACCTCCCACCACAAAATGAAGTAAGGTGACACTCAAACGCACACATAAAAAATGAATTCATAAAAACATAACAAGAAAAAACTACCACTCTCATTATATTTAGAACACTGAAATCAAGTAATATTTTCAGAATAACTAGGTGAAAAAAACTGAATAAGCAAAGCACTAAAATTAGAATGTAGTTCTTTTTCATTTTGCTAACTTTTTAATTTAATTTTATTTTATTTTTATTTTTTTATTTTTTATTTTTTTGTTTTTTCGAGACAGGGTTTCTCTGTGTAGCTTTGCGCCTTTTCCTGGAACTCACTTGGTAGTCCAGGCTGGCCTCAAACTCAGAGATCCGCCTGGCTCTGTCTCCCGAGTGCTGGGATTAAAGGCGTGCTCCACCACCGCCCGGCCTAACTTTTTAATTTTTAAATGGCACATATTATATGTATTTATGGAATACCATGTGATTTTTTTTTAATTTTTATTTAAAAAAATTTTTTATTCACATTACATACTAACCACAGATCTCCTTCTCATCCCTCCTCCTGCTCCCCACCTCACAGCTTCCCCCTCCTTCCTCCAAAAGAGTAAGGCCTCCCATGTAGAGTCAGCAAAACCTCTACTTGGTCCGTTTGAGGGGCCCATGGCAGTGTGATCAGGATCTATCCCTGGTACATGAGCTGGCTTTCTGGAGCCCATCACCTATGGTGGGATGCCTTGTTCACCTTTGATGCGGCAGGGAGGGGCTTGGTCTTGCTGTGCAATGCTTTAAGATATGTATACAGGTTTTAGCATTCAAAACATGGTAAACACACCTATCTTCTCAAATGTTTATATTTCTTTGTAAGGAAAACTCTTGATATCCTGTCTTTTAGCTTTAATAAAATATACAACACATTATTTGCTATATTCATCTCACAACGAAACAGGAAACAAGAATTGACTTCTCCTTCAGTATAACTTGTATGCATTGTTAAAACTTCCCTCGTCTGTCTTGCCCTGCTTTTCCCAGTAGCTTCCCATTGTTGTGCCCAGATCGTGACCTCCAGAGAGACTACCAAAGACGAGCATGCTGGAACGCAAAAGCAAGGTTTAATTCTGGAGATCCAAAAGCAATACAAGCCTAGGCAGGGACTTTGTCCAATACATCCAATGCAGTGGAGGCTGGAGGAAGTGCCCGCCTGTCTGCAAGCTCAGTTTTTAAAGGGAAAAATCACAAGGTTACATCATTTACGGGTGCTAGTATGGGTACAATTCTGATTGGCTCGCTTCTAGGGGCTTTCTAGAAATCATGGCTTAATCTTACTTCTCAGGGAGCAGTTACCCAGCACCATTTCTCATTGGCTTCCCTCAAGTAGGGACACTTCTGTGGTCAGTTACCCTGGAAGCCAGGGAGAGGACATTCCATAGTCTGGCAGTCATTACCTTGTGACTACATTGTGACTCTGTACTTTTACACTTCCTCGTTTCTGGAATCTGGACTGACTTGTTTCAGTAACTATTGGCCTATTCCTAGAAGGAGAAATCTTAGGCCTTAGTTTTTGGGTAAAAGCATTTTGGTCTTATTTCTAAGATGGCTCATTTTGGTCTCACACCCATAACCATAACTCTACTCTCAATTTCTATGAGATCAACTTTTTCAAATTGTATATACAAGTAAAATTTTGCAACACTTGTCTTTCTGTGTCTAACTTATACTTTTATATAATCACTTCTGAATTCTAGATTATTTGTTGCAAATGACAGGATCTTGCTTTTAATTGTGAGTGGATAGTATTGTATTATGCATATATTGCCATATTTTGAACAGTTAGACTTATTTCACTTCTTATCTATTGTGAATAATGCTACAATAAGTATGGAAGTCAAATGTCTCTTTAACATACTGATATGGTGATATTTTATTTGTACTGAAATGGGATTTTATTTGTATGTTAATAAATAAAGTTGCCTGGGGTCAGAGCTAATAGTAAACCATTGCAAAAACTGGGCAGTGGTGGTGCACACCTTTAATCCCAGCACTTGGTAGGCAGAGCTAGGTAGATTTCTGTGTGTTCAAGGATGCAGCCAGGATGGAGACACATGCCTTTAATCTCAATACTAACCATAGAAGACCTGGAGGTCTATACAGACAGGCAATGACAAGGTGGTCATGTGGTTGGGTTTACTACCAGTAATCAGGCAGAAAAGAAAGTCTTTATAAAGACAGACACACAGGAAGTAGGTCTCTTTCGGAGAGGTACAGCGACAGTGAAGGGTAAGGTTTTTAGCTCTTAGCTATTGCTCTGACCTCTTGGCTTTCATCTTTGCATTGGTTCTGTGTTTCTTATTGAATAAGAGTTGGTTACATCTACATACTGATTTCATTTGTTTAGTAAAAAAAACCCACTTACCTCCTATCTCTTAGAAGTAAGTATAAACTTGACAGTATGCATTCCTTATGTAAGTAGCTTCTGCCAGAAGGATATGAACTTAATTGTCAAAGAATTGAGATTGTATGCTCTGACTTAGATGGGGTCTTCCTCAGGGACTGATACAAGGGATTCTTGTTTCCCCAGATACAGAAAATTCCATGACCGGAGTAGCTTTTAATAACACATTTAAAGGCCAATCTATGATTACAGCATCCTGGAGCAAGGGATAAGATTCAAGACAGGTAATAGATATCCTAAAAATTCTAGGACAGAATACCTGAAGAAAGACAATATGTCAGAGAATAAAGTCTATTAAAAGTCTCTGTCTATACCAAGAGATCAAAAAGACTATATGCAGACTCAGGGTTGGAAAAAGACCTGAGAAACCCTAAATTTTTAATTCCAGTTAACCTTCAATCTCTCCTAAAATACAAGTAAATGATAAGGTAGATATATAAATAGCTATGCTAACTATTAAAGGCCCATTCAACATACAGCAAGCCCATCTTCAAAGATTAAGGGCATATTATTTTTAATTGTTTCTTTTCGTTGTTCAAAGCATTTCTACAAACTATCAGAAAAATTGCTGAACATTAATATGGTGAATAAAAGACTCCAGAGACTACAAAAGAGAAATTATGCATATCTTTTAAAAAGTTTAAAATCATTTGTGAAATATAAATAGCAACCCATACAAAAACCACAACAATATGTAACAAGGGTCTATATTACCTTTCTTATTGTTGTGACAAAATAGTCGATAAAAACAGCTTAAGAATGAGTTTCTATTATCTCATGGTTTAAGGATAAAGTCCATCATGTGGACACTATATAGAGGCAGGGGTGTATAGGGGGAGGGGTGTCCCAGCTCTGGTGAAGGGAAATTGAAGCAACTGGCAACATTCCACTTTTTATTCAGTCTTGAAACTTAGCCTGTGGTGGGTGCAGCTCATATTATGGGTAAATCCTCCCTCAGTTAAACCTTTCTGTAAAGACCTTCAAAGATATTCTCAAAGATATTTTTTCCCTACATGACTTCAACTCCAATCAAGCTGAAACTGAGGATTAACCAAAATTATTGTATCATGATATTCAAAATTGCCAATTTTAAAAATAAAATTTCTCATGGTAAAAGAAATTATCAGGGGATATTTCTTCAGATGATCAAACATTGGACGAATCAGACCATGACTAAGATACCTGCTCTACTTAAAATTAAAAGGAAATAATACTAAAATAATTAATGAAAGCCAGGGAAAATATCTCCCAATAGAAAATATCAAAAAATAACAAAAATAACAAGAAATACAAATAGTAGGTCTGAAAAGAATACAAACTAAGTGTGGTGGACTGAATGACAATAGCCCCCATAGACTTGTATATTTGAATACTGGGTCACCAGTTGGTAGGATTATTTGAGAAGAATTAGGAGGTGTGTTCTGCTGAAGGAGGAGGTGTGTCACTGGGAGTGGGCTTTAAGGTTTCAAAAGCCTGTGCCATTTCCAGTTAGCTTTTTATCTCTGCCTGGTACTTATGGATCAAATGTAAGATCTTAGCTAATGCTCCAATGCCATAACTGCCTGTCTGTTGCCATGCTCCCTGCCATGATGGTCATGAATTCGCCCTTTGAAACTTTAAGTCCCCAATTAAATGCTTTCTTTTATAAGTTGTGTTTGGCCATGGTGTCTCTTCATAACCACAGAAAGGTAATTAAGGCACTAAAGTAAAATTTAAATAAATAAATAGTTTCCAGTTTGTGTTAGAGAAAGACAGAATCCTCAAAGGTGAATGTCTATCTAATTGAATTAATGAGTGTGGCAAGTGAAAATATATAACTTCACAAAAAAATATATTAAGTTCAAAATACCCTACAATATCATTAAGCTCATGGTCACATAATAATAGCTCAGTAAGAAAAAAGTAAATAGAGATTCATGGATTTCTATTGTTTTGGAAAAGTTTCTCCTGAAAGCCATTTCCCTATATTATGTTTATTTCCACTTTCCCAATTTAGTAAATGCCAATCTTTTGATAAACAATACAGGAAGTTCAAGGCAGCTATGAACATTATTCTTCAATTTCATGGCCTGTGATTTCTATTTCTAGGTTGTCATATGTTGAGAAGAGTGACAATGTGTCTTAGACAATCTTGTGCTGCAATAACTCCATACAATAAACTGGGTAAATTATAAAAAGTGGAGATGTATTTCCCCTATTTTCTATGTTAAAAAGAAATAGAAAAAGAGAACCTCATTTGTCTCTAATCTTAGAAGAATGGCTTTCAGTCTTCTATCATAGAATGTGATGCTGTGGTCAACTAACACATTGATTTTAATGTGCTCCTGTTTGTTAAGTAATTTCTATCATGAAGAGGCCTGAGTTTATCAAACAATTTTTCAGCATTTATCAACATCAATATGCATGTTTTTGTTCAAACACATTTTTTTATCATTGTACGCTAGTATTGAGAATAATTTTGTTGTTCCAAGTGTGTGTGTATGTTTTTGTGTATGTGTAGGTATTTTTCTCTTTTTGCATTCAGGTGCATGTAGGTTCATGCTTTTGTAGATACATGTATGTATGTAAATATCAACCTCTGATCTCATTCCCCCAGAGCAATCTTACTTGTTTCCGAAAGACAAGTGTAGCTAGAGTTTTCCTGCCTTGCCCACAGTCAGGACAAATCTTTGTCACCCGCCAGTCCCACAGCCGCTCAGACCCAACCAAGTAAACACAGAGACTTATATTGCTTACAAACTATATGGCCAGGGCAGGCCTCTTGCTAACTGTTCTTATAGCTTAAATTAATCCATTTCCACAAATCTATACCCTGCCATGTGGCTTGTGGCTTACCGGCATCCTCACATGCTGCTTGTCCTGGCGGCGGCTGGCAGTGACTCCTTCTGCCTTCCTGTTCTTTCTTTTCTCCTCTCTGTTAGTCCTGCCTATACTTCCTGCCTAGCCACTGGCCAATCAGTGTTTTATTTATTGACCAATCACAGCAAGACATTTGCCATACAGAACATCCCACAACAGACAAGGTCTTTCACTGCTCTGCAGCTTACTTAGTAAGATAGTCTGGCCAGCAAGCCTCAGCAACTCACCTTTCTCTGCTCCCCAGAACAAGGATTACAGTTGTACATCACCATACCCAGCATTTCACTTGTACTGTGGAGATTGAACCCAGGCCCACATGCTTATGCAGTGAGCACTTTACTAAGTGATCCATATCCCACAGTTCAGTATAGCTTTTTTTTAAATACGTGTTACCAAATTCAATTTGTTATTATTTTGTTGAGGATAGTTCCACCTATATTAGCCTAAGATATAGATTTATAATTATAGTTTTAATAATGTTTGGGGTTTAGTATGAAGGCGATGATATTTGAATAGAATAGTTTTAAATTGTTCCCACATTTTTCATATTTTTTAGGTTTTTATGAGTATTTGTGTTAATTATTTAAGCATTTGGTAATATTCACTAGTGAAACCATGTTTTCCACTTTTTTTAATTGATAAAATTTGGGTTACTAATTAAATCAGCTTAAAAGTTAACTATTATATCTCTTCAGGATTCAGATCTGAAAGGTGGGAGTATCTCAAGAATTTTGATCTATTTGAAGAACCAGTACTTGACTATATTAATATTTTTCCTGTTGCCTTTCTATTATTCATTTTGTTACTACTGGGCTCAGCTTTAATATTGCCTTTCTTCAGATATGTTGAGGCTGGTTTTTTTCCCCTGTGTTTCCTTAAAGTGAAATTATTTGCTTAAGATTCTTCTATTTTAATTTGAGGTTTTACAGCTATAACTTCTGCCTAGTGCTCTTTTTGCTACTGCTTACATAGTTCTGTGTGTTATGCTTACTGAAGGGCTCTAGCAGGTCAGAGTGTTGCAAACATGGCACCAGCAGGTCTTGCCCTTCTCCCTTCCCTCTCCCTTGCTAAACCATTAGATTTCATTCCTAAAGCTAGCCACCAAGGTCTAGTCCTTTATTTGGCGACTTTTTATGCCTGACTCATTCCTGAGGTTGATCAGCAAGGTCCAACTATCAAAACATCAAGGTCTAGCCATTAAAAACCCCACCAGAACTTACTAACACATTCTAGTTCATTCTAACATAGACATCCCCCTCATCTTCTCTCTTAAAATTAACACTTGGAAAGCTATTTGCTGCCTTTTCTGCCCAATTCAGATTCAGCCACCTGGTCTCTTTGCCTTGCTTAATAAAAGTGCACTTTGCACTTGGTTTGTGTTTGGAAATTGGTTTTTGGGTGTGGTCTGTGCCTAATCTGGGATAAAGAGGGGAGCACCCTGCAGTACAAGGGTCCCTTCACTTACATTTTTGTTTGTCTAAAAGGATTTTGTCCAATTTTCTAGTATTTATGTATTTCCTGGCTTCCTTCTACTCTTGGTTGCAATCATTTCTCATGGACAGTTTTGTTGGGGATACTGTCTTTGGTTAACTTTTCTTTCTTTCAGAACTTAAAATCTTATTTCATTACCTTTGGCAGAAATTCTGATGAGAAGTCAGTGATAAACTCACTGAATTTCTTGTACAAATGCTTTTTATTAGGATTTTAAACAATATAATTTTGCTTTTGACATTCAACAGTTGGTAGTGTGTCTTCATATAAGTCTATTTGAGACTACCTTAGTTGAGCTTTTTATCTTTGTGTAAACATTAGTTCCTATAATTTAAGATATTTTCATTTGTAATTTTTTCAAGGAATGCCTATGTTTTCTCTGTATCAGAAACCTATAAGGCAAATTTAACTTACTTTAGATGCTCCATATGTCCCTCAGGCTCTGTTCATTTTTAATCATTATATTTAATATGTGCTCACTAGATTAAGTGCTTTTAAATGCCATCTGCTATGGAATCCTTCCAGTACATTTCTTAGTTTCTGTTATTTTTTTTGTTTCTTTGCTTTCTATTTTTAAAACATGCATTTTTTTGTATTCTAATTTACTCAAATAATTATTTTGCTGATTGTATTTAGGTATCTGTATTCTAGTCAGATTTTGTATATATTTAAGAAAGGTGTTTTCTTATTATTGTCCAGTATGTCAGAGGCCTATGATTCAATTTTTGGAGATTTCTTTTGTGTTTTTCAATATGCCACTTTTCTCTCCTCCTTTGTACACCTTTAGGGTGATATTTTATTTGCGCTGAAATGTGATTTTATTTGTATGTTAATAAAGTTGTCTGGAGATCAGAAGTCACAATACACCATAAACGGGAGTCAGGCAATGGTAGCACATGCCCTTAATCCAATCACATGGCAGGCAGAGTCTCTGTGGTCAAGGACACATCCAAAGCAAGGTCACCTGAATTTTTAATCCCAGTACCAACTTTAGAGACCTGGAGATCTGTATAGACAGGCAGTGACGAGGAAATCATGTGGTTGGGTTTAGAGCCAATGAGAAGGCAGAACAGAAAGGCAATAAAAAGAGAGGACACAGGAAGAAGGTCTCTCTCTCTCTCTCAGGGGAAGAACAGCAGCAAACAGTAAGATAAGGTGGTCTTAGCTCTTGGCTACTGCTCTGATCTCTGGGCTTTTAACTCTGCATTTGGCTCTGTGTTTCTTATTTAATGTGACCGTTTAGAATTTCATCTACACAGCTTTGAATATTTTTTTTTTGAAAAGTGGGTGTATGAAAAAACATGCACTTGTCTTAGGCTTTGTAGACAAAGCTTATTCAGCTCTATCCAGATGAATACATTCATTAATCAGTCTACTGTGAAGTGTGTCTGGATCCTCTCAAATATTTTCAGAGTATGCATCTTGACAGGATTCTTTCTTGTGTTTTACTCCCATCCCCAATACACAGTATTCTAATTCCAACTTCATCACTTCTAGCTTTTCCTGGCAATATAGATTTCTAATATATTTCTTTGCCTGAATTTTTGGCCTTCAGTTCTCACAGTCTGAATTCCCATGTAGTAGTAAAGAATAATCTTGAAACTACACTGTACTCAGCTACTTCTAATCTGAGATCCAAAACATGTTTCCTTTCTGGTTACAGAGTGTTCTAAATTATATCAAACAGAAAGCACTCTCTTGGGCAGGCTTCAGATAAGCCAGAGTGTCACAAACAAGTTGAATTCTTTTTTTCCATCCCACAAAATGATATTAGGAATTGTGTGCCTTCCTCCCAACTGCATAGTGCTGCCTCAGGAAGATAGATAGGCTAGAAAAAGCTAAAATATTTCAGTTTTCTCCTGTTGAACACATTTTTTTTGCTTAGGAACTCAAATGGTGGCTGCAGTGTTAAAACCTTAGCACTTTTTCAATGTTCATGCTCTTCAATTTATAAACTGCCATTTGACCATAGTTTACAGTGTTTACTCTTGCTTCTTTCTGAAGTTCTATCTTTTGGTCACTGATAATATGGCAATATGGACTTTATGACAAACCTAATATGAATAACATAATTTACCAGTTAGTATTACAATTTCTTGTGCTATGCCAAATAGAACACAGCATAATTGCTTGTATGTTTAAGACTTTGCCTTTACTCTCATAAATAAATTATAACCATGGCTACAACAATATAAGAAGATAGCATTAATGCAATATTGGCATTTTTCATTTTCCAGTTCCTTGTAATTCTCCATGTGTTTAATGTGAAGTAATTAAATATATTATTACATGGTGTCTTAACTAATTTTCAATTGTTTTATAAACATCACGACTAAAAGGAACTTCGGAAGGAAAGGATTTATTTCAGCTTATAACCCTCAGGTCACACTCCATCACTAACCATAGTCAGGGTAGGAACTCAAGGAAGGCAGGAACCTGGGGAAAAGAACAGAAGCAGAGACCATAAAGGAGTGCTTTTTATTGGATTGCTTCTCCCTGGCTTGTTCAGCCTGATTTTTCTTTTATTTCCCCCCAAGGGGAATTTTTTTTTCATTTTTCTTTATTAAGAAGTTTTCTACTCACTCTACATACCACCCACAGATCCCCCCTCCTCCCTCCTTCCAACCTCCAGCCCTCCCTCCCTAGCCACCTCACATCCCCACATCCCAAAAATTAAGGTGTCCCATGGGGAATCAGCAGAGCCTGGCAAACTGAGCCTAGGCAAGTACAAGCCCCTCTCCAATGCACCAAGGCTGAGCAAGGCATCACACCACATGCACCAGGCTCCCAAAAGCCTGCTCATGTATCAGGGGCGGATCCTGATACCCCTGCCTGTGTGCCCCCAAACAGTTTTAGCCAAACAACCGTCTTCCATATCCAGAGGGCCTAGTCCAGTCCCATGGGGGCTCCACAGCCACTATTCTACAGTTCATGGGCTTCCACTAGTGTATCTGGTCATCTCTGCACATCTTCCCATCATGATCTCAAAGTCCCCCCACCTGCAGAATCCCTCCTCTCTCTCACTGATTGGATTCCCAGAGCTCAGACTGCCGCCTGGCCATGCATCTCTGCATCTGCCTCCATCAGTCACTGGACAAAGGCTCTGTGATTAAGGTATTCACTAAACTGGTCACCAGAGTAGACCAGTCCAGGCACCCTCTAGACCACTGCCAGCACTCCAAGGTGGGGTCATCCTTGTGGATTCCTGAGAGCCTCCCCATCAGCCTGATTTTTCATTGCAACCAGGACCACCTGCCCAAGGGTGGCACTGCTCCCAATAGCTGGGCTCTGCCACATCAATAAATAATCAAAGAAATGTCCTACAAACTTCTCTATAGGCCAGTCTAATGAAGGCATTTATACAGTTGAGTTTCCTTCTTCTAAAATGTCCCTAGCTTATGCCAAGTTGAGAAAAACTCAACCAACACACATGGCATTTATTTTAAAATTACTGTGTAAAATGAAGAGAGTGCGGTCTAGAGAAGCTAGTCAAATAAATTGTCTTATGATAATCAGCTCATAAGTGTTAGTTATAGGGTTTTAAATTAGGTCAAACAAAAGGCAACTTCCTGCTGTTATTTTTAGAAAGTTAGTGTTCTCTTTGTTTGGAATCTTATGTACTACACATTTGATACAAACAAGAAATGAGAACAGTTGCATTTTTTATAGTTCAACTTTATAGGGTTTACAGATTGAGTCTATCTTTAGAATTCAATTACTTGGTTATCTTATAAGGTCAAGATTAATAAACTGTCAATTTGAAAATTACTTGCTGTTTTTGTCAAGTAAAATGTTACACTTACCAGAGATGTTAAGTGTGTTATTTTTTACATGTAATTAATCTTATCTACTTTTAACTAAAATTCTTTGATGTGTTTTCAGTATTGTTTCCAGAATTCAGATTCATCTAAACAGGTAAGTAATGGAAGCACTGAACATGGTATATAATTCATCTTCAATATGTATTATCATTATTGTGCTTGGCTTAAGCTATCATAATTAAATTCTTTCTTTGCTTTAAAAATGCCAAAAGGAAAATATGTCTAAAGATATTTATTTCCTATCTATGAAGAATTTTTTTAAAGTTATTTTTCCCTCTTATGCTACCTACCAGATATGTTTGTTCATTTTTTTATACCTTATGTCAGTTATAGATTCTGGCATATAAAATGAATACAAACATTAGTTGAATGACTAAAATATAACTGAATGTGTAAATGAATAAATGGATACATTTCAGGATTTTGTCATTACATTTGCAGCGTTCTGGCTCAGGTCTGAGCTTCATTATGTATTGTAATAAATTATAGCACCATAGGACAATTGTCACTTTTAATATAAAATCTTTTTAGTATTTCCAAGGACTCTTGTATTGAGTTTCTCCTTACATAGTTTTATTTCATCTTTACTATAATAACTCTTTGTACTATTTTTTCACCAAAATTCTTAATATCACTAATGTATCTACATAAATTTCATTTCTGATGATAGCATATAAATAATTTAAGCCACTGGTTAAATCCAACTGCACGCTTGAAATACAAATGATTTAGTGACTCTTTTTGCACCCAAAAAATGTAATTTAATTTTTTAAAGGAAAACAATGTCATCAGATCTACTTGTAGACCACTTACAGGATATTCAATCTGTGGAGAGGAAAGTACATGTAGGGCTTCCTGAAAATGCATCTAACTTAATGAATAATTAATATCAAGAATATAGAAAAAGAAACTATTAAATAATGCGGTCTCTCTGTCAGTTCTCTACATTTTCTTTTACTTAATTCTACAGTAAATATAGGTACTGTCAAAGATATTATGGTATGAACCAAACTTTCTCTACTAAAGTAAGAATTTTTTACTACATTGAAGAATTCAGAAACACACATTTTTTGTTCTGCTTATGCAAATTCTGAAATGAAATATGTTAAATCTTTGAAGATATAGAAAAACTCCTTGCCCATTTTTGCAACATGCTCTGTGCAATGCTAGAAGTTAGCACATTGTACAGATTATGTTGTAAAGATGGGCAAGAAGTGCTCTTTGAAAACAGAAGCTTTAAAAGGGAATCTTGTTCAAGTGAAGATTTTCTTGATATCCTGGGTGGTTTACTACACAAAGCTTTGCTATTTCTTCACGGTTGACAGACTATCTTTCATTTGTTTCTCTTATTTATTCTGATATTTTATTTTCAATAAACACCATACATTCTCTGAACATTACCATTTTCTAAAAATCTCTTCATTACATCAGGAATGTTATAAACTGTGGTGATATTTTAATTGTGCTGAAATGTGATTTTATTTGTATGTTAATAAATAAAGTTTGCTTGGAGATCAGAGGTCATTAGCAATCCAGGAACAGAATTCAGGTGGTGGTAGCACACTCCCTTAACCTGATAACATGGCAGGCAGAGTCTCTGTGTGATCAAGGACACAGCCAAGTATGGTGACCCTTGAGTCTTTAATCTCATTACCGACCATAGAGACCAGGAGGTCTGTATAGACAGGCAGTGACAAGGAAGTCATGCGGCTGTGCTTAGAGCCAATGAGAAGGCAGAACAGGAAAGCAATAAAACTGAAGACACACAGGAAAAAGGTCTCTCTCTCTCTCAGGAGAAGGACGGCAGTGAGTGGTCAGATAAGAGGGTCTCCGCTCTTCACTAGTGCTTGGATCTCTTGGGCTTTTAATTCTGTGTTTGGCTCTGTGTTTCTTATTTAATAAGACTATTTAAAATTTTGTCTACAATAAACATCTCCTACACCTTAAGATAGAATACAGTAAAAACTCATAATAATGAATTCACTGTTGTCAACATGTATTATTAATAAGCAAATGATAAATATATTATATGGCCTAATTCCTATTGAGGAAATTCTCTAAAAATGTTTAAAACAAAGTAGACATCTCAACCAGACAAGTGTCATATCTATGTCAATGATTGCTATGAATTCAATTCATTACTAGGAGAAATATTTATTCTCATTCTTGTAGGAATATTCAATGTTTTAAATAGTTTTACAAAAAATTAAGTGGTTATGTAATGGTTACATATATGTGGATAATATTTCATAATATATATTAAGTATATTATTACATGGTAGACATATATGGTGCATAGGATAAGATACCTTATAAACTTTTGTTTGTGTGAAATTATTTAATTTTATATTACATATTAATATAATTACTATAATCTGTGATATTGTCCTTAAGCAAAGATCCAATATTCTTTTTCATTTCTTATTTTTCTAGGGGTTTGTGTTGTTGTTGTTGTTGTTTGAGACAGTATTTCTCTTTGTAGCACTAGTTTTCCTGGAACTTACTCTGTAGACCAGACTGACCTTAAACTCAGAGATCCATGTGCTTCTGCCTCCTGAATGCTGGGATTAAAGGTGTGCACTGCCACTTCCCAGCAAGACTCAATATTCTTAACTGATCTCTGGAGGAAATAAATACTTAACCTGAAAAGCAGTCAGGATGGTACTATTTTTATTTCATTATATTGAAGTACAAATCTAATTTTAGAATTTAATTGTCCCTTCCATAAAGAACTCCAGGCATACTTTATCATTTTTCATTAATTACTTTGGAAGAAAGTAATCTTTCAGAGGGAGGTAGTTTAGTTGTGGAAATCTCATTAGAAAAAACCATAAGGAATTATTGATTCATCAAAATGTGCTATATTATTAACAGCAGTCTCAAGATATTTTTAAAGTGAATGCTCTCTTGTGAGAACTGATAAAAATTAAACCTTTATAGTAAAAAGTGGAGGAAAAAGTGAAATGCAATGTTTAGAATGAGAAATTTAAACAATCCAATGATAATTATTAGTTTCACTAAAGATAATGAGTCAGTAGCTACTTAATGGTAAACAATTATGTACATGAATGAGTTCAATGAAAATGCTGCTATAAAAAGGCTTGTTAAGCCTTTCCCTAAAAGTGTTGAATTCCTGATGATTACCGAGTCTGAAAGTAAAATCCAAGGACACTGGTGAAGTGTAAAATTTCAAACTCATGAACTATTCATGAGCAATGATCCTAAGGAAACACAGTAATAGCCCTTGACCCTTCCTATTCCAGCAAGAAATCTATCAAAGCAGCGGTCATTGAGAAAAAGTATGTGTGTGTGTGTGTGTGTGTGTGTGTGTGTGTGTGTGTGTGTGTGTAGTTTTTAACATCCAAAATAATTTAACCGATTCATGTTAGAAAGATGATCTGATTGTCATATATTATATACAAGCTACTTCCCAGTTAAGATATTTATCTACCACAATCCATTTTAACTTGGAGGTGAATTATCAGAGACAGTGCCTTTTGGTGCTTAGAAGCTTGGAAGTCTTACTTGACACACTGACACCTTGCCATCATTCTCTTTCAGAAACTTGCTTCCTAAATGTCATTTCAAGTTCTGAAATGTAGCAGAGCCATACATGCTCTGCCATGTTCCCATTCTAAAAAAACTGCTAACTACAGTGTGCTCCAGTGAGACTGAGCTACTTACAGTGCCATTCTGAAAAGTAATATACTATATGAATGGATTTTTAGCCCTCATATCCTTCCTGGATGCCATCTCTAATATAACCTATTTGTTCTCAAAATTGCTTACAGAGCCACAAAATCTGAGACACCTCTAAGAATAAATTGTGTAGGATGTGGTCCTGAACTCCATGCTTGCTAGATTGTCAATCCACGTAATATCCTAACTACTCATGGGACCAGAAATTTGAAGATAAAAGGTAATGTGTTTACCCTCAACTATATTTCTAAGACATTTAATAAAATCTGTACATAATAGTCTGCCTCTGATTCTAGCACTCACACTAAACTCTTCTCTGGTCAGTGCTAATGGTTAAGTCCCATAAGCACAGTTTCAATAAGGGCTGCCTGTCAAGAGAAAGTATGAACCAAATTTGTCCATGGTTGAGACAGCCACAGTATTCAGAATGATTTCAGCTACAGTGTAGGGTGAATTTCATAATTTTCAGTTGTTTTCTCGTGATGATTCCTGAATAGTGTCTCAGAATTTTGTCAGAATTCTCGATTTTTGACATTGACTTTGTTAAAGTTTCTTAAGTGGATTATATACTTTCTGTTTATGCTATTTTTGTTCTAAGCCTTTATGTTTTTACTTCAGTGATTTTTCTTTGGATATGCTTTTTAATATAATTCATAGCTTTTCTTTTGTGCTATGCTTTTTGAGATTTCCTCATTCCACTTTGTGTGTCCTAAATTACAACCTTATCTCTTTCCTGTTATTTTGTGTTTGATTTTACTAGTAATCCTATGAGAAATCACAGTCCACAGACTGATTTTTATGTTAATTTATTGGTTTGGGGTAACTGATCCATTCAGATGAAGTAATAAAAAGAAAGACTATGGGCTGAATAGACAGTGTGTTATCTCTTCAGATGTTTTTTTTTCTGTCTAGTGCTCAGCTAAAGACAAACAGACCAGAAGATGTATAAACAAAATTTCTCCAGCATGAGTTTTCTCTGGAATGAAAAAGCAACTTTATTTTTTAACTTTATGGAGAGTTATAAGTTTCCATGCTCATTTTCATATGAAAATGTCTCACTTTCTAAGAGAAATGACATAGTTAAGTACTAAAAAAGAGAATTAGTCCTACTAGGAATGCAATATACTGGTTAATATGTGTCAAGTGAAGGAATGCAGCTAGACTTGGCTTCATTTTACTTCCAACTTCATGTGGAAGTGACCAGTCAATGTGAAGCCACCATAAACAATAATACATACAAGTACAATTTCAACTGTTAGGCTTCCTCACTTTTGATGGAATGTTTATAACCCAAAATACTGACAATTTCAAAGATAGGCAATGCGATGAAACAACAGAGTTATTCACTGCTTATGGGGTGGAAAGTTGTACAGCAATTAGAAGCAAGCTAATTCTTCTAAGCTAATTGACAGTTTGTTAGATAAATAAACTTTCCCTTAATACTTACTACAATTTACCCAAATGAGTTGAAAGTCTACATCCCTACAAAACAATCTCCATATGAATGTTTACAGTAGATCATTCATCACTTACAGTACTTTGAAGCACTAAACATCTTTGTAAATGAACTTGTAATTCAGATATTAGAACATTATTCTGCAACAAAAGAAATTGTGCTCACAGCCCATGGTAGAGCATGACAACAGTGTATCACCGAGTAAAAGAAGAAACTCTGAACACAGTGGTATAGTATTTCTGACAGATGTCATTTTAGAAAAGCCAAAACTATAGCTACAATAAAAAAGACCTGTTGTTTCCCAGGTTTAATGATAAGAAAAGCAGGGAGAAAAACTGTGGAGTGCAGTGAGCATTAAGAGAGTAAGACTGCTCTGTATCATAGCATAATGGAGGATACAGACCTTATTTATCTATTTATTTATTTTTGCAACAGGGTCTAACTATGCTGGTTTTAAACTCACAGAGATTCACTAGTATCTGCCTCCTGTGTGCTGGAATTAAAGGCAAGTGTCAGGATACCTGTCTTGATTAATGTACACACCTCAAAACCCACAGAATTGAAGCAGAGTAAACTCTAGTGTAAGTTACAATGTTTGACACTAATGTGACAATGTTGTTGCCTGACTGCAAAATGATTCACACAGATGTTCATAGGTGTGTGGATTAAGGTCTGGGTCTTCAATTCCATTGATCCACGTGTCTGTTTTTATGCTAACACCAAGCTGTTTTTATTTCTATAGCTCTATTGTAGAGCTTGAAGTCAGGGAAGATGATGCCTCTGGAAGTTCCTTTGTTGTACAGGATGGTTTTTGCTATCCTGGGTTATAAAAAATAATTTAGCCTCATAAAAATAATTTGGCAATGTTGTAACATGACTCTTAAATGGTCTTATAAATAAAAAACCCAGAGCCAGATATTGGGGTATATTCTGAATGATCAGACAAGCAGGACAAACCACAACCAACCTCACCTCTACAACTCCTCATCTGATCCTGTTTCTACAAATCCTCATACTGAAAGCTTCTGAGTCCTCACCCAAATGGATCTAAGCTGAACTGTTGCTAAAAACCTAAAAGACTCTAGTTCCTTGTCTTCATGCCTTATATACCTTTCTCCTTCCTGCCATCACTTCCTGGGATTAAAGGTGTGTGCCACCATGCCTGGCTGTTTCCAGTGTGACCTTGAAATCACAGAGATCCAGATGGATCTCTGCCTCCCAAGTGATAGAATTAAAGACATGTGCCATGACTGTCTGGTCTCTATGTCTAATTTAGTGGCTGCTCTGTTCTCTGACCCCAGATAAGTTTTATTAGGGTACACAATATATTGGGAGACATAATATATCACCACATTTTCCCTTTTTTGTCTAAAATAAATAAAAGAAGGTTATAACTAATATATGAAAAACTATATCCAATAAGTACAATAAGTATATACAATATATACAGTCAAGAATTATATTAACAATGTCTAGTCTGTTAATATTTGACAGATTCAGACAAAAAAAAACTCCATTATATACATTAACAATGTCCAGTCCATTAACATTTGACAAATTTAGACAAAAAAAAATCATTATTTATCTATCCTATTTTGGTGAGTCCAATACAAAATTTGTGTACACTATACAAAAATCCAATCCCATGTAAAATATTTAAAACTAGTAGTTGCTTTATAAAAGTAGATTCAATAACCTACCTTTTTATCTTATCATATATATGTATTTATACAAATATATACATATATACAAAGATATATGTATATATTTGTAGCTAGAGTTCTCCTGCCTTGCCCACAGTCAGGACAAATCTTTGTCACCCGCCAGTCCCACAGCCGCTCAGACCCAACCAAGTAAACACAGAGACTTATATTACTCATAAACTGTATGGCCGTGGCAGGCTTCTTGCTAATTGTTCTTACAGCTTAAATTAATCCATTTCCATAAATCTATACCTTGCCACGTGGCTGGTGGCTTACCGGCATCCTCACATGCTGCTGGTCATGGCGGCGGCTGCAGTGTCTCTCCACCTCAGCCTCCCGCTTCCCACAATTCTCCTCTCTCCTTGTCCCACCTACTTCCTGCCTGGCCACTGGCCAACCAGTGTTTTATTTATTGACCAATCAGAGCAATTTGACATATAGACCGTCCCACAGCACTTCCCCTTTCTTTTTTTTAAAAGGAAGGTTTTAACTTTTACACATCTCCAAAGTCAGCTTGGTATATTTGGGAATTTGGGCGTAGCTTCTCTTACTACTTCCTGCTGGAGGGGGGCGCTGTATCTTATGGGGGACACAAAGAAAATTTTAGGATCATGGAATAGTCCGTGAGACCGTATCGTCTGAGCCAGTTTCCTTGAAACAATTCTGGATGTTGGATCATCTGGGCCATGGTGTCATCGGAGACCTTTCAGGTGGTCTTGGCTGGTCAAACCTGATGTATCTTAATCTGGAACAAATCCATAGCCTCTGGCTTTCTGTGGAAACAAAAGCAGAGCCTCCTTTCCAAAGCAACATATCCTTACATCCAAATTTTGAAGTTAAGGTACCTTTAAAATACACATTTTGGCATAACTCAACAGCTTTTGCAATCAAATGTTCCTCTTCAGTTACAAATATCAAAGAGAACATAATCCAGATTCTCTGTGTGGTAGCCATCTTTATGTGGCTTATGTTTTATATTACCTTGAGCCTATTGCTTTAAACTGCAGCCTTCTAAGCCTGAAACGGCGCTGTGGCTGCTGGCTCCGCCCACTTCAGCTTCCCAAAATGGCGGTGGTACGTTTTCCGCCAGCTCTGGGAGCCATCGTGGGTCTGTGCTTTTATCCAAGCAGTGTGTAGCCCAGAAACCTCTTTTTGTTTTGTACTAGCAAAGGCTAAATCCACCACGCAGCTTAATGTGCCACTTGCAGAGGCCTCATTCCCGCCATATCAAATTTGTAGCAATATGCATAATTTGTATAAAATATACAAAAATCCAATCCATTGTAAAATATTTAAAACAAATAGTTCCTTTTTAAAAGTAGATTCAACCATCTATCTTTTTATCTTATCATATCCATATTCTCTCTTTTTTCTTTACTGAGTAGATTCAAAAATCTACCTTTTATTTTGTCATTTCTGTATCTTCCCTAATTTCTTTTCAGAGTAGATTCAATAACCTACCCTTTTATCCTATTATGTCTATATTTTTCAAAGTAGATTTAATAACCTACCTCTTATCTATATCGTCTTTTTTTCTTTTTCTTAACAAGAACCCTGAATCTAATCTCCTTTGTTAACTTTTTTCATGATCATTAATAATTAACAACTTGTAACCAACCATTGTAAACAATGACAATTATTCAAAATCCATTGAATGCCCGAAACCACCCACCCTACCTCTTGTAAATGTGGGCATCATGTTCTTAAAATTACTTCTTGCTGTCTGGGAGCAAAGGCATCTTTAGGGGATCCTGAAATGAAAAAAAAATTGAGTTAATTGTCAAGTCCTGGGAGAGGTAGCTATATCATTTGTTGTTCAGTCTCTGCATAATGCAAAAGTGAAGGGCTTATCTCAAGTCCTTGCTTGAGTAGTCTCTGAGGCTGGATCATCTTAGCTGTCCAGATCTAGGCAGAGATGTTGAAGTCATTCCATTTCTATTGACTGTCCTAAAGGCAGACGGCACGGGGTTCTATGCTGTGATTGTTAAACTTGGCCTATGGGACCTCAAACCAAAGTGTACTGGTGTCCCTTGTGTATAGAGAGAGTCTCTCATGGTCCTATTCTTGATCAGTTCAATGTGAGGCCCATTTGGCCATATGTGGGAAGATGTCAGGCCCCATTCTTGAACAGAAGAAAGTTTGGGGCTGTTACAAATGAGCAGAAAGGTCCTAGGATACTTCATGCGGAAGATGAAGCTCCCAGGTTACTTTGGGAATTGGAAGAAGGTGCAGGCTATAACTTATCAGATACAAACATCCTCACACTCTGGAATACCCATGTGTTCTAGACTCTGAGCCTTGCTTGCCAGCAATCAGGCATTTTCCTTACAGGTTGGTTGGTAATCCCTAGCTCTGTGTCCTCCACACACCTTTCCTCAGCAGCACAGGCATGGGCAACAAAGATGGGACCGCTCCATTTCTGGTGAGAATCTTAAAAGTAGAAAGTATTTAATCAGGGATCAGATTTTTACAGTTATGTCCCAGAATATCAGTTCAGAATGATCTGATATCCCTTTGGTAATTTGGGAATGCCTGGCCACCCAGGCCAGAAAGGAAAGACTGAGACCTCAGTTAGAGGAATAGATCTGAGGTTTCTGCAGATAGAAGTAGTTTCTTTGAGGAAGCCGTTGTCAGGGAGTGTTGATTTGAAGTGTACTTGAGAAAAAGATGAACATCTGAGAGAGTTTTCATGTCACTGGCCTTGTATCATCCCCTTGAAATGAAATGGTGTATCTAAAGTCCTCTTGTGCAAGGAAAGTAGAATGTAGCCAACTTCCTTGATAGGGTATTATGTCAGAGGTTCTCCACTGCCTCAGTATTGGGCCTTTAGTTTACCTTGACTGAAGGGCAAATTTGGGACCCATTTATCAAGAAGAATTTCTGAGGCCCATTCCATGATCAGGAAGTGTGTGGCCCCCTCACACAAAATGAATGTCTGGGTTTCCTTTGGACTAACTGGAAAAATGTGGGTATCCATTTGTTTCAGGAGGAAGATCGAGTGTTTCCTTAATCAAAGGGAGAAAGAGTGAGTACCCTTGGGGAGAGAAGTGTTTCTGTGGCCCATGCTACTGGATAGATACAGTCAGAGTATGAAAATCCCATACAAGTCTGAACAAAAATTAAAGACTACCATACCTCATAAGGTCCTAGCATTTCCTCACCTTTTAACTCTTCATTTTAGGATGTCCATATCTTTAGCTGAATCTGCAAGAGACCAAGCATCAATACCAGGATTCATTAGCAGCTTGGGTGGGAACTGCAGTGTGGTTGACTCCTAAGAATTGTGTTCAGCCAACCAGAACTGGGTGGAATTCATGATTCCACATCATGACTGGTGATTTTACTCAAGAAAGTGACATGGGTTCCAGATTTCCTTGCTCTTCTGTGAACTCTAACCAGAGTGGCCAATGCCCCTTGGTCAAAGGTGAAATATCACATGTGTCCTTGCTCAGAGAGGAAAGTTCTGAGGGCAGGGCCCTTTTCATCAAAGGGGGGGATTTTAAGGCCTAAGTTATCAGATCAAAAAAAAGTAAGGTTTGAGAAAGAAGACTGATCCCAGACCTTGTTGGATAGAGGGGAATGTCCCTGCTTTCCTTCTGTAGAGGAGAAAAGTCCAAGCACTCCCTAGTCAGTCCTCAAGTCTTTAGTGAACTCTAGAAAATCTCTGGGGACTCCCTTTAAGGCTTGACAACAATCCAAGGGTTCTTCTGACAAGTGGGTCACAGTCCCTGGTTCTGTTCCCTGCTTAAACTCATGATCAGCTACACAGGTGTGGATATGGAGGACAGTCACCTTTCTGGTGAGAAGCATGAAAATAGATGGCCTTGGATGTAGCTAAAGTTTTCCTGCCTTGCCCACAGTCAGGACAAATCTTTGTCACCCGCCTGTCCCACAGCCACTCAGACCCAACCAAGTAAACACAGAGACATATATTGCTTCAAACTGTATGGCCGTGGCAAGCTTCTTACTAACTGTTTTTATAGCTTAAATTAATCCATTTTTACAAATCTATACCCTGTCACGTGGCTAGTGGCTTACCGGCATCTTTTCATGCTGCTTGTCAGGGTGGCGGCTCCAGGCAGTGTCTTCTTCTGTCTTCTTTTATTTCTTCTCTCTGTTAGTCCCACCTATACTTCCTGCCTAGCCAATCAGAGCAGTTTGACATACAGACCATCCCACAGCACAGCCAAGTGCAGACCATCTCAGACACCTGCACTCAGGCCCATGGTCCTAATCATCCTCTATGCAGACTTGCTGGGTTAGGCCACGAGGAACCCAAGAACAGGCTCCCACAGGACATACAGAACATCCCATAGCACTTGGATCCAGGATGAGGTTTTTATTCTTTTGTCATGCGACTTCAATCTAGAGTTCCATGAAATTTCTTTGGTAATCAAAGGTGTATTTTCTTAGCCACTCAGGTCTGAGAGAGAAGCTCTAGTCTCTCTCAGTTGTTTGGTAGACCTGAGTTGTCCATGAACACAAAGAGAAGCTCCTATGTTTTCTTGGTTATAGGGTTTCAGTCTCAAGTACCCATCAGCAGCCTGAATATTTGAGATACACCCTTCAGTCATAGGACCTGTAGCTCGATTTTTTTCGCCTTGCCCACAGTCAGGACAAATCTCTGTCACCCGCCAGTCCCACAGCCGCTCAGACCCAACCAAGTAAACACAGACACTTATTTTGCTTACAAACTGCATGGCCGTGGCAGGCTTCCTGCTAACTGTCCTTATCTTGCTAACTGTGCTTTTATCTTAAATTGATCCATTTCCATACATCTATACCTTGCCATGTGGCTGGTGGCTTACTGGCGTCTTCACATGCTGCTGGTCATGGCAGCGGCTGCAGTGTCTCTGGTCATGGCGGCGGCTGCAGCGTCTCCTTCTGCCTTTCTGTCCTTTTATTTCTCCTGTTAGTCCCGCCTATCTTTCCTGCCTAGCCACGGCCGATCAGGTTTTATTTATTAACCAATCAGAGCAACTTGACATACAGACCATCCCCCAGCACAGCCAAGTGCAGACCATCTCAAACACCTGCACTCAGGCCCATGGTCCTAATCATCCTCTATATGGACCTGCTGGGTAACGCCACAAAGAACCTGAGAATGGGCTCCCACAGGACCTACAGAACATCCCACAGCAAGGACCAGTTCTGTAGCTTGCTTCATCACAGGATCATGTGTCAGACCTCTCGAGTACAGAGAAAGACTAAAGTTTTCTTGTTCAAAGAGGGTATGATACAGCAGCCCCCCTTTAACATACCTTGAAAGTCAGGGGGTACTATGGTTGAAGGAAATATGTCTAAGGTCCTCTTCAGAAGGTGTTTCAGTAAGCTGTAAGTACCCTGAATTAATGAGATAGTTTACTTCTGAGGGGGCATATCTAAGACTTGATGAATTTATTAGCTGGAGGCATGAATTGTCCTGCTTCTGGAAGGATAATTCTGAAGCTCAATTGTGACTTTGCAGAAATTCTATGGCTCGTTGATTTTAAAGGGGTTGTATTTGTGAACTTCTTGGGACACTGGAGAGGTCTGAGGCTACTTGCTTCTCAAGTTATATATCTCAGGCCCCCTTCAGTCATTGAGAATGTGTGTGACACTCTTGTTCTGAAGTGGTAAGCATGAGGCCCATTTGTCAATTAGTGAATACCCAAGGTCCCCTGGTTCTCAAAGGAAAGGTGTGTCAGTGTCCCCTGAACAATGGGGGAATGGCTGAAGCTTTTAATGTTTAGGGGGTAGATCCAAAACCCCCTTGAGTTACTGGTGAAAGTTGTGAGTTACCTTGGTTCTAGATAGATAAGATTGAGGCCACCTGGGCCATTGGAGAAGATCTGAGAGGCCCTGGTTCTGAAGGACAGATCAGAACCCCCCTCAGTCCATACAGGAGTTTGAAGACCTATGGTTCTGAAGTGGTAGCTATGAAGCCTGCTTGAGAAGTAGTGGAGTGCATTTGCTATGTTGGGGAAAGCAGAAAGGTCAAAGAATCTCGTGGGGAGTAGAGGCACACCAAGAGTCAATTTGGGGATCAGAGAAGGTCTGAAAATTTTCTTATCCAATCTTCATGGTAATCTAGAACATCCATGTCATGCAAGACAGATAGCGTGTGATCAATCTCCAACATGATAGGAGGCAGTTCCCAGCTAGGTCTCCTGATCAGTTTAGCTACCTACTTTTGAACATGGAGGGCATGGCTTCTTTATTTCTGCTGATCTACTGGCATATATCCTAAGTTTAGGGCACTACTGATACTCTTATGCTCTAGGACTTCAGGCATCAGATCCTTTTCTATTTTCACAGAAGTCATGAAGTCAGATGATTAGAATAAGAAATACTGAGAGCCTCTTAAGCAAAGCCAGCTGATCTGTCACCCACTAGGTCAGATGAAGTCAGTCTAGGGCCACATAAGTCAGAAAGAGCATATGCTTTTCTCAATGGGTAATAGATTGTATAGCATGCTCTAGATAGAAATTGTGACCTATTCTTAATCAGAAAGGAAACACCTGCCTTGCTTGTAGTCAGATGGGCCTATCTGATGCCTCAATGTGCATCTGACATAGCCAGGAATGGAAGTCAAAGTTTTAACAGATGTTTGATGACAAGGAAAAGTTCTAAACTCCCATTGTTCATGTGGGGCACAGAGTAGGAAAATATGAGGCTGGCTTGCAGATAAGAAGGTCTAAAGATATAATGGTAAAAGAGAGTAAAGCCCAGGCTCCCCTCTTGAGATTAACATGTTTAGAACTTCAATTTGACAGGCTTGTAAGGTCTGAAGCCTCCATGGGTAGAAAGAAATATGTCGGGGGTTTCCTAGGGCAGAAGTTGAAGTTTTGACCCACTCTTGTTTAGAGGGCACATCTTTGAATTCCCTTTGATCACAAAGAGCACATCTGAGGCTAAGCTTGTTAGATGGGATAAGCCTGAGGCTCTCTTTCAGATTAAAACATTCTAAAGCTGCCTTGAACAAGGTGGCTATCAGAAAGGATGGGGCCCCTTTGGTCACATTGAGAAGGCATGATACCTCCTTGAGGGGAGAGGTGAGAACTCCAGCTCCCTTTTTGCAGCAGGATCTTTTGGAGATTGAATGTCAATATCTGTGGCCTCCCAGGACAGAAGGCTCACATATGGAGGCCCCATATTCATATTGGAAGGCTGTGCCTGTCCCTTGGTAAGAAAAGAAAGATCTCAGGTCCCCTAGTTGAGATAGGGTATCTCTGAATTTTCCTTGGACAACAGGGAATGATGTGGCATTCACTTTTGGAACTTGTGAATATATGAGTCCCCATTGGACAGGATGCAAATCCCTGAGCCATTCTCTGGCACTGTGGGACAGAAGATCATGTCTAAAGTCCTCCTTGGTAGATACACGGTGTCTGACATCATCAGTTTGGGGTGATGAGGAAGATGTGACACTTCCATTGGGACTGTCATCATCTGTAGATGAGTTAAAGATTTCTTGGACTTCAGGGGAGGATTTGATAGCTTCTTAAGTATAAGGGGCATGTCTGAGTCTTGTCCTGGTAGTAGCAGAAGGAGTATGGCTGGAAGTCTCATGGGGAATGGTGGAATGTCTGAGGATCTCTTCATGAGAGGGAGTAGTTCCCATGCCCCCTTCTGTAGAGATGAAAGGTTCTATGTTCTCTTGGGGAGTAAGATTTTGTTTCTGGTCCCTTTCGGCAGATGAAGAATGTCTGAGCCCACTTTTTGACAAAGAGGATTGTTTACAGCCCTCAAGTTCTGAATGGGAAGTGTGAACATCTGCTTTGTCAGAGGGGGCCTTTTCCATTTTGGTTTTGGTAGATTTGGAATGTCTAGGGATGCCTGAAGAGATGGAGAACTTCTGCGGCCCTCCTCATGAAATCATGAGGAACTGTAGCCTCCCTTAGAGATGGACGGTTCTATGCTCTCTTGGGGAGTAGCTTTTGGTTTCTGGTCCATTTTGGAAGATGAAGAATGTCTGGGTGTTTGCAGCCCTCTTGTTCTGAATGGGAAGCATGAATATCTGCTTTGTGAAAGGGGGCCTCTTCTAGTTTGGATTTGGTAGATTTGGAACATCAAAGGACACCTTGGGGAGATGGAAAACTTCTCCCTTAGCAGAAGGAGAAGTGGTGAGGCTCTATTTGGGCTCAGTTTTAAGCCTTACACCCTTTCTGTCATAAATGGAAGCTTTGTCCCCCTTTTTTGGAAGAATGGTGAAGTTTCAAGCCCTCGTCTTCTGATGGGACAAATTTGAAGCCTGCTTCTTTAGAAGCATGTCTGGGTTTTGTTTTCTTCAATTTAGAATGTCTGGAGCCACTCGTGGAGGGGGAGAATATCTGAGATCTTCTTTAGAAGGGGAACTAGATCTGAAGCTCAATTTGATGATGTTGGGGGTAGAATACTCCTTTGAAGAGTAGAGGTAGGACTTGAGTCCTTTTGGTCATACGTCAAAGATGTGAGCCTACTTTTGGCAGAAGGGAAAGATCTTAAGCCATCAAGTTCTGAAAGGGAATATCTGATATCCTCTTCAGGAAATGGGACATGCCTTGATATGTTTTTGGTAGAACTGGAAATTCAAGGGCTTATTTTTGGATGAGGGGATTGTCTCTGGCAGTCTTCATGAGAAGGAATAGGAATAAAGCTGCCAGGTGCACAAATGGACAGTCCCAGAAACTCTGTTGAAAAGGAAGGTTCCACAGCTTCTTGAATAAATGGCAGAGTTTCTAGAGGCCATTGGACTAGCTTGTGGATTTCTAGAGTATCACAAAGAGATGATGGCTCCAGAATCTTTTGGTCAGATACTGAAGGGCCCAGAGAACCTTGGTTAGAATTCAAAAGTCCCAGAGCCCCTAGCACAGATGTAGAGGATTTTAGAGTCCCTGACACAGATTCTGAAGTTTTACAAACCTCCTTGGTAGTTGACAAAGATTCTGATGTCTCTGGCATAAGGGTAGAAGTTTGAAGAGTCTGCACTGAAGGAGGTGGAAGTCCTAGGGAATATTGGACAGATGGTGAAGTTTCTGTAATACCATGGGTAGAAGATGGTATTTCTAGATTGCTTTGGGTAAATTGTGATGTTTCTAGTGTCTCCTGGGCAGAGTCAGAAAGTCTAATCTCCCCTGGATCAGATGATGACTGTCCTAAAGGCCCTTGGTCCAAACAAGGTCCTAGTGCCTCTTAGGATGGCCAGGAAGTATCTGGAAACCCTTGAGCGGATGGTGAATGTCCAAGAGATTCTTGTGATGATATGGCCAGTCCCAGAGCTTCTTGTGAATGCAATGAATTTCTTGCACAGCCTTGCTGAGATGGTGAACCTCCTTGTACACTTTGAGATATTTTCTGACAACCTTGTTCTGAGGGAGAGGGTGACATAGTCCTAGATACAGATGAAGTGGGTCTCAGAAACCTTTGGTCAGTTGGAGAAAGTTCTAGAATTTCCTTAGTAGATATTGATGGTCTTAAAATTTCTTTTTCACATATAGAAAGTCCCATAGGACCTTGGGCAGAGATTGAAAGTCCCAGAGACCCTGGGGTAGATGGCAAAGTTTCCAAAGTTCCCAGGGAAGGGTCTGATATATTACAAGCCTCTCTGCTAGGTGGCAAAGTTTCTGATGTCTCTGGAGTCTGGGGGCTGGGCAGGGGGATATTACAGAGTCTGCATTGAAGTAGACAGATGTCCTTGAGAATCTTGGGAAGGTGGTGAAGGTTTTGTAATCCCATGGGTAGAAGATGGTATTTCTATGGTGTTTTGAGTAGATGGTGGTGTTTCTAGTATCCTCAGAGCAGAGACAGAAAGTCCAAGATGGCCTGGATTAGATGATGACTGTCCTAAAGGCCCTTGATCCAAACAAGGGCCTGAAGCTTCTTAGGATGACAAAGAAATGTCTGGAGACCCTTGAGCAGATGTTGAATGTCCAAAAGATTCTTGTGCTGATGTGGACAGTCCCAGAGTTCGTTGTGTAGACAATGCATTTCCTAAATAGATTTTCTGAGGTGGTGAATCTTCTGGAGTCACTTTTTCAAGTGAAGATACTTCATCTAAACTTTGGTCTGCTAGTGAAGATCTTATGGGCCCAGTTTGAGATGAGGCAGATTTCATAGACCCTTGGTCAGATGGAGACTGTTGCAGAGTTTCCTGGGAAAATGTTTGTGATGCCAGTATGACTTGGTCAGATATTACAGAAGGGGCCACAGTACCTTGGGCAGATGTTGAAAGTTTCAGTGCCTCTAAGAAAGATGCCAAAGTTTCTAGAGACCTTGAGACAAGTTTTAAAGTTCAATGAACCTCTTTGGAAGGTGGCAAAGATTCTGATGTCTCTAGTTTAAATTGAGAAGGACCCAGAGGCCTCTCCAAAGGAGCCTGGATTCCTAGAACACTTTGAGCAGATGTTGCAGTCTCTAGGGCAGATGATGGTGTTTATCTAGCATCTTGGGTAAATGGTGATGTTCCTAGAGTGACTTCTGAGGATTGGGAACGTCTACAATCTCCTGTTGCGGATGAATATGCTAAAGCTTCTTGGGCTAAAGAAGGGCCAGGATCCTCTTGGGAAGATGTGGAGATTTCTGGAGATCCTTGATCAGATTTTGAATGTTCTACATACTGTTGTGCTGACATGGGAAGTTCCCAGAGCCCCTTGAGTAGATAGTGAATCTCCTAAACACCTTTGCTGAGATGGTAAAGGTCCTAGAGACCCTTGGGTAGATCTAGGAAATTTTGGATACAATTTGGATAATAAAATTTCCAAGGTTCCTGTTACAGATGGAGTAGGCTCCACTGAACCTTTAGAAGATGGAGAAAATTGAAGAGTTTACTGGAGAGATGTTGATGATCCCTGAAATGGTTGGTCAGAATCACAAGGGCACACAGCACCTTGGGCAGATATTGAATGTCCCAGAGAATCTGGGAAAGGTGACAAGGTTCCTAGAGACTCTGATGAAGATTCAGAAAATTTAAAAACCATTTGGGGATAGGCAAAGTTTCTGATGTCTTTGCAGTACATTGAGAGTGTCCCAGATACTCTGGAGAATGAGGATGAAGTGGTAGAGTACCTCGTACATCTAATGAAGCATCTACAGTTCTCTGGACAGAAGATGATGTTTCTAGACTAATGTGGGAAGATGGCAACATTTATAGAAGGAGAAAGTCAATCTCCTAGTACGCATGAGAACTGTGCTATAGCCTCTTGATCGTAAGAAGTGCCTAACACTTTGTAGGAAGATGTGGAAGTATCTGGAGACCCTTGGGCAAATGGTGAATATCCTAGAGACACTTTCCCCTTGGAAAATTGAGTAAGTCCCCAAGTTGCCAGGGAAGGAGACCTGAGTCTCAGATTGTCTTGGGCATATGGCAAAGGTTCTGTATTCCCCTGGCCAGGTGGTGAATGTTTCATAGCCCCTTGGACAGATATCAATGTTCCTAGAACACCCTGGGAAGACAGGAGAGACCATAGAGACAGTGGTACAGGTAGAGAAAATTTTAAATCCACTTGGGCAGATGGAGAAGATCCTAGAGTCACTGCAGTAGATGGTGAAGATCCCAAATCCCCTATTGAAGAATTGTATATCCTTAGATCTCCACATGTATATGTAGAAACTTCCAGAGTTCCCTGTAAAGACAGACAAGATCCTTCAGCTTCTTGGAAAGATAACAAAGGACCTGAACTCACTTGAATAGATAAGGAAATTACCAATGGCCCCAGGGAAGGTGCTGTAGGTCCTAGAGTCCCTTGTCCAGATGAAGAAATTACCATATGCCCTTTAGAAAAAGGCATCTCCTAACGGTGTTTAGGAGATCTTGAAGAGTCTGAAGCAGATTGATCTGTTTGTTGAACCCTTTGGGTAGACTGCAAAGACTCAAGAGGTCTCTGAGAAGAAACGGAAGGTCCTAGAGTACCTTGTGTATATGTTGAGATATCCAAAGTCCCCTCTACAGAAAGGAAAGGTTCCAAAAGGTTCTGGGAAGAAAGGAAAGGACTCAAGTTTGTCTGAGTAGATATGGAAATTTCCAGAGTCCCTTCATCAGATACTACACATCCTGGGGTAGCTGCAGAAGTTTTGCATGCACCTGGAGGCTCCCAGGGAGATGGCAAAAGTTCTAGAGACCCTTGTGCAGTTATAGAAATTCTCAGAGACCCTTAGGCAGATTTCAAAGTTCCTACCATCTTTTGGGCTTGGTGGGTATATTCCTGAAACACTGGGGTAGATGGCAAATGTGCTACTGTTCTCTGTGCAAAAGTGGTCTGTGAGGCTGTACCTTGTGTATGTGAGGAAGTGCTTGAAAGCCCTTGGGAAGATGGAGGATGTTCTGGAGTCCTTTATGTAGATGTAGACAGTCCTATATTCCCTTGTGTAGTTAGGCAGGAACCCACAGTTCCTTGAGCACAATGAGAAGGTATGTGACTTCCTTGTTCTAAAGAGGAAAGTCCCAAGGGCTTTGGACCACAAGCTAGATACACAGAAGTCCCTAGAGAGAATGAAGTCTCCAAAGTCTCTCCTACATGTAAGAATTGCCCATGACACCTCTGTAAATTGGAGTGTTCCTAGAATGTCTGTAGAAGAAGACAAGGACTCTAAAGTTCCTTTGGAAGATGCTGAAGGACTCAAAGAACCCTGGGCAGATACACTAAGTTGTAGAGGCAATTGAGCAGAAAGCAGATGTGCTGGATCACCTGGGGCATTTGATGAAAGTCCTCTAGGTACTTTGTTAAATGATGAAGGCTCTCTAGTACCTGAGACACATGGAGAGGAATGTACTGAAGGTTCTACAGTCCTTTGGAAGGATTTCAAAGAACTTTGCACAGGTAAAGTTTCCTCTGCAGGTGTGGAGAGTTCCTTAGGCCCTTTAGAAGACCACAAAGGTCCTTGAGACCCTGTAACAGAGGATGTTCTTGAGCATATGGTGCAGATGGTAAATGTTCTACATCCTCTTTTGAAGCCAAAGAAGAGTCCCTACATTTCCTGGATAGATGGGAAAGGTACTGTAGCCCTTGGGGTAGATATTGAACCTTGTACAGTATGTTGGGAAGATGGAAAAATCTTGGAGCTACCTGGGAAGAAGTTGGATGTTTCAAAACACTTTGAGAAGATGGCACAGTTTCTACATTTTCTTGTGTGGTTATGGATAGTTTTAGAGACTCTTGGGCAGATAAATAAGGCCCCAGAGCCTCTTGGGCAGATGAACAAGATCCTAGAGTTTCTAGAATAGATATGAAAATCACCAGAGGCACTTGGGCCGGTGGACAAACTCCTAGTTTCTTCTGGGCACTTTGATTAGATCCCAGAGTCCCTGAAGTAGCAGCTGAATGTCCTTCAGTACCCTGTGCAGAACTGGGCTATCCCAAAGTAGCTTTTGCATAAAGGGAAGTTTGCCCAGACACCTGAGTAGATGGTGAAGGTTCTAGAGAGCCTTGTGCTGAGGTGTTCAGTTCCAGAGATGCTTGTGTATATAGGCAAGATCCATCTCCTTTTTGCAATGATGGGGATGGAGCTGGACTTGCTTGAGTTAGTGAGGAAAGTCTAGGAGTCATTAGGGCAAGTGGCAATGTACTTATACTTGTTGGGACACATGGAGACATTCCCAAAGCATCTGGGACAGAAGACAAATGTCTATGTATGTACTGGGCAGATTTTGTTGGTCCCAGAATCTCTTGGGAAAATGCTCAATGATGTAAAGACTGTTGAGTATATGGCAAAGGGCCCAGAGTTCCCTGAGCAGATATGCACATTTGGGTAGATAGCAAATGTGCTAAATCCCTTGAAACTGATAAAGAAGATTCCTGAGATCCTTGGTCAGAGTGTAAACATCTTAAAGTCCCTGAGAGAAATGTCAAAAATCCCATAGTCCCTTGGACAGGTGGCAATGTATCCTCAGATTGTACCATGCAAGACAAGGGCCCTAGCTTACTTTGGAAAGATGTTGATGGTCCCAGAACCAATGGAGAAGATGCTGAATGTTCTAGAGACCCTGAGTTGGATGAGAAATAATCCAGTGTACCCTGGACAGACATAGAATGTTCCTGAAGCCCTTTATTAGATAACAAAATAGGTAGAGTCCCTCGAATGGTTTGCAGAGGTTTCTGAGCATGTGGTACAGATGATGGTTTCACAGTCCCTGGGAAAGATAACAAAGGCTTTTTAATTCCCTGGCTAGAAGAATGTCTCAGAGCCTCTGCATCAGATGGTGAATGTTTCAAAGGACCTTGGATAAACAGAAAATGTCTAGAAGCATGAATTGGAATGTTTTAAATGTCCTTGATCAGATGGCAAATTTTTTAGAGTCCCATTTGCAGATATGGGCAGTCCAAGAGCTCTTCTAGAAGACAGGGAGTGTTCTGCAGTCTCTTGGGGAGATGGCAACATTCCTGGCTTCCTATGTTCATATGGAGCAGACCCTAGAACCCTTGTAGTACATGGTGAGGATTCAAAAATGCCTTGTACTGATGTAGACTGTTCCACACTATTTTTTTTCTAATTGGGAATTTCTCCCATCCCCTTGGGCCAAAAGTTCTCAGGTCCCTTGTGCCAATGGTGACAATTCTAGAGTCCTTTGTGAAAGATACTAAGTCTTTAAGTTAGAGAAGTTGCTGAAGTCACTTGTAGTAATGTAGAATGTTCCAAAGGCCATGGAGCAGATGGTGAACTTACTGTAGTCCCCAAAACTGATGTAAAAGTTTCCACAGCATCTACCAGAGGTAATAAAACCCATTAATCCCCTGGGAAGATTGTTGAGTTCCACAGCACCTTGGGATTCAGAATGTCCTGGAGACTCTTGGGTAGATGCTGAAGGATCCAGCATCCCTTGAGTAAATATGGAAGGTTTCTGGGGCCCTTGGGAAGACAGCAAAGGTACCAGATCCCCTGGGCCAGACTAGGTTCCTGAGCACTTGGGGCAGATGATAAATGCCCTCTACACCCTTGGAGTGAGGACAGTTTTTTTGTTTGCTTGTTTGCTTTTGAGGCTGTTGGAGAATGTTCTACATCCTGTTCTAGAGTTGACAAATATCCTATCTTCCTCTGGGCAGATTTGGATGGTCCCAGACACTCTGTAGATGGTGTGGAAAGCTCTACTATTGGTGAAATTATTAAGGACACTCCACATAGTTAAAAGGGAGGTTTATTTTGTGGGGTAACTTACAAGTGAATGGATAGTTTACAGAGTCTGGGAAAGGCATGGCGCAGTCCGGAGGTGTTCTCTGGAGAACTCTGCTGCGTCTACCTCCAGTGCCCAGGTTCCTGGAACTAAGAGAGATAGCGCATCTGGAACCTGGGTCTTCAGCATACTCTCTCAGCCCTGCCTTGTAGGTGTGACCATTACGGAAGCCTCAATGGAGGTTGGAGCTTCCAGGTCAAAGCTGGAATGGCTACCCACTACACTCTACAGCACCTAGGGGGGATGACAAAGGACACAGGGTGTCACTGACTGATATGAAAAATTTCAGAGGCTCTGGTATAGTTAGCAAAGTGTCTTGAGGCCCTGGGGTAGACAGAGAAAGTTCCTGTACCTGAGCACCTGGTGCAGATGGTGGATGTTCTGTATCTTCTGAGGGGGATAACAAAGATACCTCAGTTCCCTAATCAGACAGAGCAGGTTCCAAATCCTCTTAGACACATGGTGAATGTGGTAGATGACCTTGGCCAGATAGAGAAGATTTATTAGCCTCCTGGGAACAAGTTGAATGTTTCATAGTCCCTTGATCAGGTGGTAAATTTTCTAGAGTGCCTTCTGAAGACTTGGTCATACCCCTAGCCCTTTGATCAGACAGAGAAGTTACAAGTTCTGCATAAACAGATGGCAAAAGTCCCACCTTCATCTGGTCATAACATTTAGATGCTAAAGAACCAATGGAAGATGGTAAATGCACTTTGGTCCCTGGTACAGATGCAGGCAGTGGAATAGTATCTTCTCCAGATAAAGAAGCCCCCCCCCAACCCCTAGTGTATTTACAAATGGTCCCAGAGAACCTGAAACTGATGGATACATTCACAAAGACCCTTGTTCAGATAGAAAGGATCCCACTACCTCTTGATGACAAGGGGAAGGGGATCCAGTTGTATTTTGTCATGAGGAAAGTTCGGAAGGCTCTGAAGCAAATGGAGAAATATCTGTAGTTCCTAGAACAGATAGAAAAGACTCCACAGACTCTCCTCTAGTTGACAGATGACCCAGAACATTTTGAACAGGTTGGGATCCTCTTGGAATCCCCCTGGAAGAAGTGGAATGTTCTACATCCTCTAGCATAGACAAGAAAAGACACAGCTGGTTTGTCAGGTGTGTGAATTTACAGAGGCCCTTGGGTAGTTACCGAAGTTCCTAGGGCCTGTGAAGCAGATGGGGAAGGTTCCTGTGCATCCAGTGCAGAGGGTGAATCTTTTACACCTTCCCTAGCAAATAACAAAGACCCTTGAGATCCATGACCAGATGAGGAAGATTTCATAGCCTCTGTAGCAAAGGGTGAATGTGATTCAGAAGGGGAAGTAGCTTTGGCTATGTCAGATTGAGAAATTTCTCCATTTTCCCCCACAAATGAAAAATGCCCAAGCTTCCTATGTTCTGATTCTGATGGTTCCATGAGCCCGGGAGAAGCTACCAAAAGTCCTAGAGCCCCTTGGGTAGATGGTAAAGAATCCAGCATTCCCTTTTCTGATATGGACAGATCAACGTGTCCTTCAGCAGATTGCAAAAGGTATAGAGGTTTGTAGGGTAGATGGGCAAGATTGACAAGAAACTGAGGCACATTTTGAGTTTCCTGAAACCTCTGGAGTTAAAAAAGGTCTTTGAATTCCAGTGTCAGGTGGGGAAGGTCCTAGAGGCCCTGAGGCAGAGAGTGAGTGCTGGTGAGAACCTTGGATCAATGGAGAAGGTCTTTAAGCCTCCTGTAAAGAAATAAGAGGTTTCACTGGCCTTTCAGGGGATGACACATTTTCTACTCTCCCTTTTGTGGATGTGGACAGTTCCATAGCCCCTTGGGTGAAAGATAAAGGTCCCACTTCCCCTTGGGAAGATGATAATGTTTCTATAATCCCTTGTCCAGATAAGGAATTTTCCAGAGACTTTTGGGCAAATGCCACAGGTCCTAGAGCCCTTGTGGCAGAGGAAGAAGGTTCCACATCCACTTCAGCATATTGTGAATGCTAATGAAGAAAGTCCCATATGCCCTGGATAGAACAGGTAACAAAGCTCCTAGAGTCCATAAAATACTTGGAGCACATTCCAGAACAATTTATGAAGGTGTCAAAGTTCCGAGTCTCTCCTTGGCAGATTGGCAAGGTTTCAGATTCCCTACTGAAGATGTTAAATGTTCTTGTACAAATATAGAAAGTTTTTCAGGCTCTTTGTCAAATAGCGTATGTCCAGGGACCCTTGCAGCAGATGAAGAGGATTCCAGACCACCCATGGCAGAAGGAGAATTTCCTACAGGTTCAGAATTAGATGGCAAAATTTCAAGAGCATCTGTGGCAGATGTCAAACATCCACAAGTCCCCTGATGGGTTGGGGAATGTTTAAGAACGCCTACACTAGGAGTTAAATGTTCAAAATCATCTTGTGCACATTGAAAATGTCCTTTAGTCCCTTTGGAAGATGATGGGTTTATCAGAACCACTTGAGCTGGTTCCAAGGGTTGTATGGTCCCTTTTTCCAATGTGGACAGTTCTGGAGCTCTTTGGGCAGACGGACAGCCTGCCTCCCCTTGAGCAGGTGGCAAATGTATGAGAATTCTTTGTGCAGGCAAGGAATTCCCAACAGGATCAAGGTCAGATATCATAGATCCTGAACCACTGATATATTTGTCAAATGTCCTGGAAATCTTAGGGTATGTGAATATGTCCCCACATCCATTTCCACAGATGTCAATGATCCTAGGGTCCCTTGGGAAGACAGGAAAGGTGCCATATCACATAGAGAAGACAGAGAATGTTCTGAAGTTCCTTGTGTGGACTTGGAAATTTCCATAGCCTCTTATGCAGATAGGGAATGTCCCACAGACCCTTGGGAAGAGAGCACAGGTGCTATACTCCCTTCTGAGGATGAGGAACTTCCCTGATGCCATTATGCACATGGTATCAAATTTAGCGCCCCTGCTCCATATTGAGATAATTCAAAAACTCCATGAGCATGTGGCAAATGTGAAGAAGTCTCCTGAGACAAAGATGAAAATCCCAGAGGCTCTGGAGCCACCAGTTAGGGTCCAAGAGCCACCAAGCGTGATGGAGAAATTTCCCGAGATGCTTAGGCAGATGGCAAATATCCTAGCAACTCTTGTGCAGAATGGAAAGTTCCTACTTTGCCTGGGAAAGATAGCAAAGGTCCTAGAGCCCCTTGGGTAGATGGT
Source organism: Peromyscus maniculatus bairdii (assembly GCF_049852395.1). Classification (NCBI taxonomy): domain Eukaryota; kingdom Metazoa; phylum Chordata; class Mammalia; order Rodentia; family Cricetidae; genus Peromyscus; species Peromyscus maniculatus. The sequence goes on from NC_134875.1 coordinate 104,599,040, forward strand.
GAAGTACCAGAAATCCCCTGAGTAGGTATGGAAAGATGCAGAGGCCTTTGCAAAGACACCAAAGGCCTTTGCAAATACACCCCATGTGAGCATGAAGAAGTTTCCAGGGTCCCCTGAGAAGAGGAGACATGTTGTAAAATTCCTTGTTCTAATGAGGAAAGTCCCAGATCTCCTGGAAGGTGGGGCAAATGTCCTGAACAATTTAGTGAAGATGAAAATTTTGCCTAAGTCCCTTGGGCAGATGACAAAAGTTCTGTTGTTCTCTGGGCAGACTGTAAACAACACAGAGCTCCTGGGGCATATGATGAAAGTACTAGAAACCCTTGGACAGGTGGTGACATTCCTTGGTACCCCTGCTTAGATGTTGATGGTATTGGAGACCCTGGGGGGTGGTGGTGGTAAGTGTTCTTTAGAAAGACGGCCAGAAGAAGAAGGATCTTTAGATGCTTTGGAAGACATGGGAGGTGTCCAATCCTCTTGCGCTAATGGTGCAAGTCCTAGAGTTCTTTGTACAGATGTGGACTTTGCCTCACACCCTTGGGCAGATAAGGAAGATTTCACAGTTTTTAGTTTAGATTTGGAAAGTGACAAAGCCCCTTGGGCATGAGGAGATTTTTCTGGAGCCCTTGACAGAGATAGAGAATGTCCCTGAAGCCCTGGGGCAGATGGTGATTGTCATAGACCCTTTGCAACAGACAGAGAAGGTCTGTGAGCCTCTTCAGAAGAGATGGAATGTCCAAGAGACCCTTGGATAGATTTGCAAGGTCCCATAGTCTTGTGGTCAGCTGTGAAACACTCCAGGGCCTTTTGGACAGATATAAAAGATGTGTGACTCACCTGTGAAATACATGTAGCTATTGATGTTTCCTTGGAATCAGGAGAAGATGCACATCCCCTTTTTACATTAGGGAGAAGATTGAAACAGTCTTCCTCAGACGAGGAAGTACTGAAGTCCCCTTGGTCAGCAAGATCAACTCTCAACCCCTTTTTTTGGTAGACATGGAATGCCCTAGGTCCATTTGGGTAGAGGGAAAATGTCTAATATTTTCCTCCTGAGATGGGATATGCATGAATCCCTCCTGTATGGATGAGGAGGATCATAAAGCACCTTGTTTGGATATGGTATATCCTAGAGTCTCTTGCTCATGTGGGAAAGCTGCTAATGTGTCTTATATACATGTGCATTTCTTGACTACAGCTTCAGAATGAGGGGGAGGTACTAGAATGTCCTGTGTAGGTGTGGTCTCTCCTGGAGCATCATGGGCATATGTGGGAGGTCTAAGAGCCTCATGGGCAGGAAAGGAATTTTCTAGAGCTCCTCGTGTATACATTGAAGTTCCAGGAACACTTTTCTTCAGGTGGAGGTGATAAAGACTTTTGTATAGAGATGTCAGGTTCCAGAGGCAGCAGGACAGACAAAACAGGTTCCAAGGCCTCTTGGGCAGATAATGTACAATTCAGACTTGCGGGTATTTGTTGGATGTTCTGGAAACACTTGTGGGCATGTGGAAAGACTAACAGTCATTTGTGCAGATGAGGAAGTGTCTATAGCCTCTTTTGTAGTTGTAGAAATTTTCTGATACTCTTGGGGGGATGGGAAAGTTCCCACAGCCTTCTGTGAAGTGTAGGGAGGTCCTATGGGTGCTTGTGTACAGGTGGAATCCAAGGACTCCCTTTCTCTAAATGTGAAAGTTGCTACAGACTCTTGTGTACCCATGTCATGTGCCATGGGCCCTTGATCACATAGGGTTGGATCCACAACTCTTTGTACAGATGGACTACATCCTGGAACATCTTTTCTAGATGTGTCATATCTGAGAGCCATTTCTAAAGATGGGGGTGTAGCTAGAGCTCCTTTTGTAGATGTATCCTGTCCCATGATAACTTAATCAGATAGGGTAGAACCCAGAGAGGGCTGGGAAGGTGGAGAATGTCCTGGTATCCCTGGTGTATTTGTAGAAATTCCAAGAGCCTCTCGGACAGATGTGGAAAGTCCTAGAGGGAGTAGGGAAGGTTGTGTTGTCTCAGCACCCTGGGCAGATGTGGAACTTGCATGCTGCACATGGAATGTCTTGGAATATGTTTGGTTATTTTGGTCCAGATGGTGAGACAGGAGGGCCTTTTGAAGATATTTTATATAGACCCTCTTGGTCTAATAGGGACACTGTGAAATCTCCATGTTCAGAGGGAGGTTCTCTCCATTTCCTTTTGCTTCAGTGGGAATGTCCAGGGTCCCTTTTCATAGCAGGAGAATGTTTGAATCTCCCTTTGTGAGAGAAAATATGTCTTTGACCCTCTGCTCTAGATGTGGACAATCCTGGTGTCCCATTGACAGACATGGAAGAACTCAGAACCCCTGGGGAAGATGGTGGAGGTGCCAAAGCCTTTTGTGTGTGTTGAGAAGGCCCAAGAGTCCCTTGGGAAGACTTGGGAGTTCCTACCACATTTTGTGTATATGTGGAACTCTCTAGGTCCCTTTCTGAAGATCAAAAGGTCCTTGAGCCCCTGGTATAGATTTAAATAGTTTTGTTTCTGCTTGGGCAGGTATGGGTGGTGTGAGGATCACTTGGGGCATAGTGGTTGGGCTTAGGCCCCTTTGGGCTGTAAGGGAAGATTTGAGCCCATTTTTTAATGGTGGAGGACATTTAACGCCCTCTTTGTTTAATGAGAAAGTTATGAAATTTCCTTTGTCAGAGGGGGCAGGACTCAAGCTCATTTCAGCAGAAGTGGATTGCTTAGGGTCCTTTTAAGGAGTGGGGGCACAACCTTGGCTGTCTTTATGAGAGGAAGTAGCTCTCCAGCCACCTTTGGCAGCTGTCAAAGGTGTTAAAGTACCCTGGGAAGAGGAGGTGGGACTCAATCCACTTTGGGAAAATGAAAAATCACAGAGCCCCTCTTTTGGAGAAGGCTTGGAACCCTCTTTGTCTGATGGGGCCTGTTCTAGATCCCCTTGATCAGAAGGGCCTTATCTTAAACTCTTTGGGGGAGAATTGGAATGATTGGTGACCCCTTGGGTAGAGGATGGACTTCTGAAACCCGTTCTGGAAGAGGAAACATGTCTGATTTTCCTTTCCTCACAAGTGGGAGGTCTCTGGGATGCCTGGGCAGATGTGGAATGGCCCATAGCCCATTGATCACATTGGCCTCCCAGAACCTCTTGGTTGGATAGGCATAGTTCTTGAGCATCTTGGGATGAAGGAGAAGATCTCAGGGCTCCATGAATAGGTGGGGAAGGTTGCAGAGACTCTTGAATATGTGGGGAAATTACCAGGCCACATTGGTCAGTGGAAGAGTCAGCAGAAGACAGCACAGGCTCTGTGTCATCTTCTTTAAACTTTTCACAAGCATCTCTAGCACAGTGTCCTGAAGATGTTGCAGTTACTCTGGTGCCCGACTTGTCAATGTCCATAGGTTCTTCAGATACAGTAGACATAGTCAGGCTTCTTTTCACCTTCGCAGGCCTGGGCCCAAAAGTTGAGACCGCTCTTTTTCTGGTGACAGATGATCTGGGTTCCCTGCTCAGTGGGCTACTCCTGTACTCAGGAACTTCTGACAAAAGTGAAACTTTTCTTCATTGTTCTCTTTCAGCGCCTTTATGGGGTCCAGGGTCTTCTTACTGGATGTATTCTTTATAAAAGCCCTAAGACTCCACAGGCTATATGCAGTTCACAAGTCGGGGACTTTGAATATTTTGTCCTCATAGCGCTTTTGGCACTTGAACTTGTGACAAGTCGAATCATTCCTGGAGGTGCAAAGTCCCTGGGGTCTTTGGTGCTGGTCAGGTGCTTCCTCCAGTGGGATGGGGTGTCATCATCCCTTTGAGGTACACTGAAGGAGGTCCCAGGCCAGGGAGGCTGGGGAAACTGCAGTCTATGGTCAGAGGGTAACAACCAGGCTGAGGCTCACTGGCCTCTCTCTACACATCCGGCCATTCAGCCAATAAGGTAATTGAGCAAGAAAAAGGGAAATGGGAAATTTCCCCTCTCAAGGCAGTGAATGTACTTGCCAGTGGTGACTCGCAGTAAGTGGCAGCTAAGCATTATCCTCTGAGAGAGGCTCTCCTTTCCCGAGAACTGCGGACATGTCTGGAAGGCAAAGTACACAGAACTCCAGTGACAGTTGGCCTCAGGAATCCAGCAAAGCTCAAAAGGGCCCTTGGAATGGCTGTCCTTGGGCCTGCACGGGCCAGTTCCTAGCTGCCTCACCTGGCCATTCTGCATGCAGTAGCAGGGCAAACAACCAAGCTTTCTGAAGGAGAAGGGATACTAAGGACCCTCTCCTCTTCCTTAGGATCAAGAGTGCTAGCTAGTCTGGTGCCCACTGTCAGCAGCAATGACAAGGACTGTTGAAGGAGCACCACGATTTTGAAAGGCAAGGGATACTTGGGCGACTGTGCTCTCGGGTCCTTCTTGCACTAGGACAGTACCACTGTCAGAAGGCCACCAGTGTTGCAGTGAGGTCTGCTCGGGCCTCACAACTGAATGAGAAAGGGTGATCTAGACCCTCGCTTCTCAGAGACTGTGAGGGACAGCCAATCACTGCTGATTGTGCTAAGGAAAGAACAAGTAATAGTGTTTGAATAGAGCAGAGGATGCCGGGAATTGACATTACAAATGGTATTCTGCATTTTAACGATGGCCTATCCTGGGAATTTTTTTAGCTAAATTTGTGACAGCTTCTGTGAACGTCTTCCTGTATGCTGAAATATATCTCTGGATTGCTTAATAATATTTACTGCAATGTTATTATTATGTCAATCATTATCTATATATAATATAGATATTGTTCAGAGAATAGAGACAAGAAAGATAAACCACCTTACAGTACAGATGCAAGTTGTTTTTCAAATACTATCTGCTTTTGCTTAAGTTCATAGATTCAGAACACAGACACAGTTGGACTCCTGAATGTAGCCCCTATGGCCTTAAACAATTGATTTGTCTGTCACGGTTTACATGTTAGGTCCTATAACATTTACATATTTAGATTGCTTTTGGAAGGTCATATAATTTCCCTGAAGGCACAATATGGCTAATGGTTCATATTAGTGGTTCTGCATGGGCCATTCACTTTCATTCCTATGATGCAGCTGTGGCAGAGTTGTGCAGAATGATTTTTGAAACCGTTATTCAAGTTGATTCTTTGAAAGGTCATGTTTATATAGCAGTTAATATACTGAGAAAGTGTAAATTTAAGGATATGGATGAAGATGTTATCCTATTGATAGAGAAGCATGGTTAGCTTGTTGCATATTTTACCAGTTTTCCTTTGAGCAGTTTTTGCTCTTGCTGGATGAAAGGCTTTTAATTATTTATTTCAGTGCTATGTTTGTTTTTGTGAAGGATTTCCATTTCCCTTTGGCTACACAGACAATCAGGCTTGCATCATTCAGAAGCATAGAGGCACTTTTCTATCATTTAATTATCTTCCTGTGCCATTGCCTTAGTAATTTGGCACATGCTTTCTCCTTGGAATTTTTGAAAACTTCATCACTCTCTTTCCTTTGTTTAGTCCCAATTTATCTCACTAATTTCATTTTTAAAGGTATCTATCTCCAGGAAACCCATTCTTTTCCTACAGGCTAGGATAAATTGACTTCTTGTCTAATTTTATAGCTCACTGTGTTTATCTCATACTAGCACATATCATAACTCTCATATACCTTTGACTCACTTATCTGAATTTCCTGTTGGTCTTTTGAGGTCCTTGAAAACATTGGATTTATATATCAGCATTAATGCTGCTAGGCATGAAGAACTTATAGGGTAAAATGAACAGGAAATATGAATATCAATTCAGATAATAGATACTTTTTGAGAACTAGCTTAGAAATTCTAATGTCAGCACAACATAGCTTTCTCAATTTAACTTACAGTGACTATGTTTAGTTCAGATAATCTATTAAAGATAGAGTAGTTTATACACACATGACTGTTATAAAAATAATATTTAAAAAAATTCAAGTTTTCACTTTGATAAAGTTGCTCAACTATAATAACTTCTATGCATAGTGAATTTAATGAAGAGAACAGCTGATTGAATAGTATTTTTGTAGCATTTAACTCATTGATTTTCTTTTCCAAATAGTTTATATTTTATTAATTTTGTCAGCATACAAAGAAATGAGTTTCACTACAGCACTTATATATATATATATATATATATATATATATATATATATATATGTTTTTATTGATTTATTTTGTGTGTATGTGTGTAAAGGGAATGACCATTGTTGTCTAGGTGACTGCCAAGTTCATTTTCTGGCATAAGCAAACAACTGGATGACCAGGAAAGACAGAAGGCCATGCCTCATTGAAAACAAAATCAATAACTTATACATTCAAGCTGGGAGAAGCTTGAAACAGGAAGTCAGTTAAACAGATGCTAACATGGATGTTTCCTAGGGCCCCTGGGTCCTTTCCTTTCCAGTATTGGCCCTGTCTATATACCCACCCAAGTGCCTTCCTGCTATTCTCCTGGCAGAGTCTTCTGTGAATAAGATGACACTGTCTCAGGGAGCCAACCTACCTCTTTGAGTACTGGAGATCTGAACTCTTGTCCTCTCACATGTGTGGCAAGTGTTTTATCCACTGAACTATCTCCCAAAGCACCTATTATTTTTTTTAATGCTATTAGGAATTGATTTTTATTTCCTTTATTTCTTTCTCATCATGTTCTTTCTTGGCATATAGAAAAGCTACTGATTTTTAAATGTTTACTTTATATCCTACTATTTTGCTGAAAGCATTTATATCTGTTTTGTTGAAGACTTTTAAGTACAGGATTACATTATCTGCAAATGGGGATAATTGGACTTCTTCCCTTCCTGTAACCCTGGTAGAATGTAAGCTGGTGCCACACTATGTAGGTTTTCAAAAAAATAGAATTATTATAACACCTATCTATAATACTCCTGGACAAATACTCAAAAGACCCTAAGTCTTACTACTGACATACTTTCACAACCATGTTTATTGCTGCAATATTCACAACAGCTAAGGAATAGAACCATTTCTTTCCATTATGAAATGAGTAGATAAAGTGTAGTATATATACACAATGGAATTTTATTCAACTGAAAAGATTGATGAAATCATGGCATTTGGAGGAAAATGGATAGACCTGGAGATTCTTATGATAGGTGAAGAGGCACAGATTTGGAACGAGAAAACTGCCGTAGGTTTTCTCTCATATGTGGATTTGAGATTTAATTTTTATATATTTGTATACACATGTTTGGTTATGCAGAGTAGGTCATAAAAACTAGAAAATAAAGTATGAGAGGAGAAAAGAGATCTCTGGGGAAAATTAAATAGTGTAATAGAATACACATAACATATAAACATAAAGAGATGTCTACTAGTTACTGTTTTATTGCTGTGATAAAACACCATTACCAAGGCAACTTGTGGAAGGAAGGAGTTATTTCCATTATGATTCTAAAGGGATATGAGTCCATCATGGTGGGAAAGCATGGCAGCAAGCAGTAGGCATGGTATCAGGAAGAGGAGCTAAGAGTTCGCATCACCAACCACAAGTAGGAAACTGAGAGAGTGAACTTGACGTGGTATGAGTCTTTCAGCTTTCAAAACATGCCCCTAATGACATACTTCCTTTAGAACGGCCATACCTCTTGCGACACCCCAAACAGCCACCAAATGGGAACCAAGTATTCAAATACCTGAGAATATGGAAGACATGTCACTCAAACCACCACAGGATGGCTATTGAAGGAAGCAATGAACCAGTAGGAGGAAGTCTTGGGATCTGGGATGTCAATACAGGAGGATCAACAATATGAAAAAGGGCTGGGGAGATGGCTTAACAGTTAATCGAGCTGGCTGCTCTTCCACAGGACCTGGGTTTTATTTCCAGATTCACACATTGCCTCATAACTATCTGTAACTCTACTCCTAGTGGGATATGACACCCTCTTCTGACCTCTGCAGGCACCAGGTATGTATGCAGTGCACAGACATATGTGCAGGTTAAATACCTATATACATAAAAATTAGTAGGGAAGGGGTGGATGAAAATACCATAACAAATCTCACTTTGCATGCTAACTTTTAAGACTGGTAAAAGTGTGTATATTGTTCAGCATCTGCATATTTGTATAGTTTCTGTTCTTTTCTTGTTATTGACTACTATTTTTATTCCCACTATATCTTATGAAATAAACTGCGTTTATTGTTTTGCATTCATTAAGACTTAACTTGCACAAAAAATACCCACATGTGGTATATTTTAGAGGAGATACCTATTTAACAAACTACTCTGTAGGGATCTGTTAAGTCCAATCTATGTACGGTCTAGTCTAGCTCTGATGTTTCTTTGTTAATGTTAGTTCATACCATGTGACACTTTATGTGGCTTGTCAACAGGATGTATAATGAAGAAAGGGAGCCTCTGAGTGATTATCTAGATAAGGTTAGTCTCTGGGTGTGTCTGTCAGGGATATTTTGATTGGCTTAGCTGAGTTAGGAAGACTCACCCTAAATGTGGGAGTCAGCATTTCACAGCCTGGGGTCCTGGACTGAATTAAAAAGAAAAAAAGAGACCTGAATAGCAACATTCGTCTTCTGTTCCTGATTGTAGATGCACAATTACTAGCTGTTTAAAGCCCCTGTGGTGTGGCCATGACTCCCTGCAGTGATAGATCCTGCAATGGTGAACCAATACAAACACCTCATTTCTTTTGATGCTTAGTCAGGGTATTTTATTACAAAAATCAGACAAGTAACCAGCACAGATAACCTATATAAAGATGAGAATGAGGAACTTAAATCAATAATTAGTGCTATAAGAGGACCTATAAGACTTTTTCTATTAGTGTTTATTATATTAAATTGAAAGCCCCAAGATTTGGTATCTTTGTTTTTCATAATAGTTACATATCCTTGGTAGAATAGTAAAAGTTCACTTTACTAAAATTAACTACTGTCTTATTCTCACTAATTTTGATTTGAAGTATACTCTATCATATTCCAAAATAGCTATATCTGCTTGCTTTCCATATCTACTCAGTTGGTAGCTAGTCTTCTATCCTTTTGCTCCTTATCTATAAGTGATTACACCAACGAGTTGTATTTCTTTTATTTATTTATTATTTTATTAAATTTTTTACATACCAACCCCAGTTCCCCCTCCCTCCTCTTCTCCTGCCCTCCCCACCTCCTCTCATCCCATCTACCATCTATTTCTTTGAGACAACAGGAAAGTTGATTCTAGTTTCAATTCTGTCAGCTAGTCCTCATCTCTTTATGATTTGAACTGATTTATATTTAAAGTTATTATTAAGAGATGTCTAAGAGTTCTTGTGATTTTGTTGATTTTTTGGATTTTTAGATTATTGTTTGCTATTTCTTTTTATCTCATCATTTGGGGTTTACTGCTTTACTGTGTTGTACTTGATGGGTTTCTTCATGGTTCTTCCTTGTTCTTGTACTCCTCCAATAAAATTATTCTTTCTTCATGATTAAAACTGTCACCATCCTTTATGTGTTTGTCTTGAATGTCCTTACTACTTTGTAAGTAAAAAAAAAAAAGATATCTCTTCTTGTTGGTAGTCACTCCCTTTAAGAACTTCAAAGATGATATTCTGTGCTTTTCTGGCTGTAGGGGGTTTCAGTGAGGGATTTGGTGTTACTGGGATGTTTCTGCCTTTGTATTTCATTGTTTTGTTCTGTTTTCTGCTCTATAGTTCTTACTATTCTCCTGGATTGTATTTTTGAAATCTTGAGCATACTATGCTATGGAGAGATTCTTCTCTTTTCATATCTATTTAGAATTCTAAATGTATCTTGCATTTTAATATTCATTTCTATAAACCTCAAGAAATATCTTTTTTAATTTCATTAACTACATTCTTAGTGCTTTTAGTTTTTAATCTTAGCTTCTTCTTTTAACACTTGGATACTTAAGGTTTTGTTTACCTTTAAAAAAATTATTTGTCTATTTTATATCCTGGCCGCAATTTCCCTTTCCTCCTCTCAGTTCTTCCTGCCCCCCTCTGTTCCCACTGATCACTTTACTCTTCCTCTGTTTCTATTCAGGAAAGGGCAGGTCTCCCATGAGTATCAACAAAACATGGCATAACAAGTTGCAATAAGACCAAGCACCTCCCATGTATTAAGGCTGAACATGGCAACCCAGTATGAGGAGTAAGGTCCCCAAGAGCCAGTAAAAGAGCTAGAGACAGCCCCTCTACCCACTGTTAGGAGTCCCACAAGAGGACCAAGCTACACAACTGTAACATATATGCAGAGTACCTAAGTCAGTCCCATGAAGGCTCCCTGGTTGTCAGTTCAGTCTCTGTGGGCACCTGAGCCCAGGTTAGTTGACTCTGAGTTTTCTTATTGTATTCTTGACCCCTCTGACCCCTACATTGCTTTCTTCCTCTCTTCTGAAGGATTCCCAAAGCTCTGCCTCATGTTTCACTGTGGGTCTCTGAATCTGTTTCTATCAGTTGCTGGATGAAGCCTCTCTGATAACAGTTGGGCTAGGTAGTAATCTGGTCACAGGAGATGACCAGTTCAGGCTATATATCTGCTATTGCTAGGAGTCTTACCTGGGGTCATTCTTGTAGATTCCTGGGAGATTTCCTTGTGCCAGGTTTTTCCCTGACACTGAAATACCTGCCTTTTCTAGTCATCTCTTTCAGTAGCCCCCCTCTCCGCCCTTTCTTGCCAGCTGCAACCAACCTGATTGCTCAGGTTCACATCCCCCACGTGCCCTCAGTCCACTCACAAAGTTTCTTCTATTTCTGCCTCCCAGAGAGATCTGAACACCCCTTCCCCCAACCACCCCATGAACCCTCCTTTATACTTAGTCTCTCTGGGTCTGTGGATTGTAGTATTGTTATATGTTGGGGAATATTACTTTAACTGGACAAAGATGTGTTTATGCTGTATTTATTTAATTATGCAAAGATGTATTGCTGTTTCACCTTGCCTGCCTAAAGTACCTGATTGATCTAATAAAAAGCTGAATGGCCAATAGCTAGGCAGGAGAGGGATAGGCAGGGCTGGCGGGCAGAGAGAATAAGTAGAAGAAAAAAATCTAGGCTCAAAAAGAATGAGAAGAAAAGAAAAAATAGGAGAAGGAGGAACATGTCTGGGGCCAGCATCCAAGAAGCCACCAGCCAGTCAGATACAGAGAAAACAGGACAATAAAATATACAGAAAGAAAGGTAAAAAGCCCTGAGGCAAAAGGTACATAAAGAGAAACAGATTAAAATAAGAGCTAAGATAAGGCTGAACATTCATCACCAGTAAGAAGTCTCTGTGTCATGGTTTTGGAGCTGGTCGGGGACCCAAAAGAAAAAGCCTGACATAGTTATCTTTTACTTTACATCTAGTATCACTTATGAGTGAGTACATACCATGTTTGTCTTTCTTGATCTGTATTACCTCACTCAGAATGTTTTTTCTAGTTCCTTCCATTTGCCTGGAAGTCAGTGTGGCAGTTTCTCAGAAAACTGGAAATCAATCTACCACAAGACCCAGCTATACTACTCTTGGATATCTACCCAAAGGATGCTCAGTCATACCACAAGGACATTTGCTCAACTATGTTCGTAGCAGCTTTATGTGTAATAACCAGAACCTGGAAAAAACCTAGATGCCTTCACCTGAGGAATGGATAAAGAAAATGTGGCACATTTGTACAGTAGAGTATTACTCAGCTGTCATGTTATCTTTTATTACATTTCATTTTTGAGTTCCTGAACAATATTTTCATGCTTGTTTTTTTTGTTTGTTTGTTTGTGGGGTTTTTTTGTTTCTCTTTTCATGTTTGAATGTAGTATTTCTCGAAACTTGTAATTCATCCTGGGATTCTTTCTTCTGCTTGTTTGAGTCACTTTGTGATTTTCACCATTTTTTATTTTGTTGTTGTTGTTTAAAGTCACAGTTTATTTGTTGCTTTCTCTTTCATGTTGCTAACGTTTTCATTGATATTATTGATCTCATCTATGCTGCTTAATTTTTGCTTACTGTGGCTGGCTTTCCTTGACAGTTCATGGATTTTCTTTCAGGCAATTTTTTATTTTTATTAGAAAACTTTTGAAAAGTACATCTGGAATTTCATCCACTTCAGTATGCTTGGGTTCAGTAGTTGAGGAGTTAATATTGCTTGAGAGAGTCATGTTAACTTGTATTTTTATGTTTCTTGTGTTTCCATGTTGTGATTTATTCATCTGTTGGCTTGTGTGTCTGTCATTATTTTGTGTTAATTTAGAGGGGAATATTTTTCTAGCACAGCCTATTCTTGAAGGTTAGCTATCCAGTGAGGAGAAAACAAACTGCTCTAATACGAATATTAAACCATATACAATATGGAAATACATTTAAAATTGATTAAAAACAGTTTTTCACTTGACAGAATCTAAAATCATCTGGGAGATGGGCCTCTGGGTATGCCTGTGTAAAAGGTGATTTTGAGTTCATTAATTGGAGTAGAGAGAGACATTTTTTTTTTAGTTCAAAGCAAATTTTATTATAGCTTAAAATAAAACAACTTTGGCTGCCAAGATTTGAATACCAACATCTGTCTAAAGGAAGATAATAGAGGTGGAGAAGAAAACAGCCATATTCTTTGATTTACTGGCAAGAAGGACCACCATGTGGCAGCAGCAGACGATGGTAGAGAGTTTACAGAGAAGCTTCAAAGAAAGATTATAGTCCCAACATATCAGAAAAAGCACACTTTGATTTTTGGCCAGCATTTGAAAAAAGAAAGAACAAAGGAAAAAGAAAAGTTGCAAAGTTAGGACTCAGAAAGTTGGGCAGACCCAGTGAAAGCATGGGGCTTCTAGGGTTATAGGATTTTTGGAAATTCTGGTTAGGAACAATTCAGTATTCTTTAAAAGAAGAGTTATTATTCTCCTATCTCTGTAGTGTTGCTCAATGAGAACCCACCTTCCATAGGGGTAGTCCCATAGCCAGGCCAATGACACTGTATTAGTTACTTTTGCTTTCTGTGATAAAATACCAAGACCAAAAATGACTTATAGAAGAAAGAGATTATTTTTGGCTTGCAGTTCTAGAGAAAGAGTCCATAGTAGCTGAGAAAGCATACTTGCAGATGGACAGATTAGGAAGCGAAGAGATCACATCATTGTCCACATGCAAAAACAGTGAGAACTGACTGGAAGTGGAGCAAGGCAATAAACTCTCAAAGCCTATGCTCAGTGTCCAGTGATGTATTTCTTCCGGCAAGGCTATTTGTTCTAAAAGTTCCATAACCTCTCCAAAGAGTATCACCAACTGTTGAAATACATGAGCCTGTAGGGGACGATGCTCATTTAAAAAACCACACTGTCCAACTGGAAGTTTAGATCTCCACCCAGGCCTGAGATTCTATTCTCTTTGCCAGAAGGACCCTTTATATCTACTCTAACATTTCCCATTCTGAAGAGGTAATCTTAAAATCATTTGGGAACCAGATCAGTGATCAGATCTCCTAAACACTTCTGGTATCTCTGACCTCCAAAAAGGAAAGGCTGCCAAAATGCCCAAGAAAATTTGTGATCTTTAGCCAAGAAAGAAACTGCTTAATTTCCTCTGGGGTCTTCTTACACTAAAGTGCTTAGCCAATTTCCACCCCTTGTTCACTGTTCTCTCCCTCAAAGAGGTAACTGTTATTACAGAATTGGGGAAATGACTAATCTGGCTTCTTAAGATGAAAGGGAGCATTAGGTATGGGAATTGTGGTACTCCTCTAGTGAGCTTATCTTAAAGATCCCAAAAGTACATGGGTAGATTTATTTGTATAGTAGCCAGGAGGAAGAAGTAAAGGAAGCCCTTGACTAATGCCTGGAAAGAGATGTGAAGAAGTCAAAGCAAGAGTTATTAGCATTACAGGCCCTCACAGAGAATCAGAACCCAGAACAAGGGATATTTTTAATGTCTGAATCAAAGTACACCAGGGTCTCTTGATAGGCTTACCAAGGCATCCCTCTATTTGGAACTTTTTTTCACTTCGTGTTTTGGCCTCCAAGAATGGATTTAAGAGTTATGATCCCAGGATCTGCTTTTAGAAAATTTGATAGTTGTTGGAGTGGTGAGTGTGAGGTCCTTCCAAATAGTTTCTGGGGTGGGAGGAAGAGAAGAAATTCAACCATCATTCAATTTTTAGGTTAAAACAATAATGGGACTGTGTCTTTTGGCTGCAGGTAGGTGCTGCAGTATTGAATTGAACCAAGATCCCAAGTCTTATATCTGAGCAGTGTTTTCCTTATCAAGGAAAAAGTCATTAGTGAGAACTATTTGTCTAAATAATTTATCATGTGGATTTGAGTCTAAAGTCTGGTGGCAGGGTAGGCCCCTGGACTGTTAAACCTATCAATCATTTTAATCTGTGGTTATACATTCCCAGTGAGTGCTTAAAATCATGCATATGATGAAATTAACCCTTCTTAATTTTCTTTCAAGGCTAGTTGGAATTTTGTCCTTAGGGTCACTTGGATTAGAAGGAAACTCTGGGTCCTCTACTCTCACTTTTTATCATTTGTCCCTTCTTCCAAAAATAAATAAAAAGCTTGACTGCAGCTTTGCCTGGAAGCATTGAATAAATGTTGTCCTCGGGGTTTATCCTCCCCTTTGTAGATATGACACCAGTTAGAATCACCAGATAGGCTCTCCATGATCACCTCAAGCAAGAGAAGAGGGGACTTGCCAAAGTTGCAGGACATTTTGAGTGATGTCCCACAGTTCCCTGGAAGCTAGTTGACTTTGGAGGACAGGGAGGAACATATTGCCCTTCTATTTCCTTTGATCACATTAGTATAGTCCTTCAGATATGATTGTTGAGCACCCAGAGGTCAGTTACTCAGGTCTGGTATTTTTTTTAACCATTGTGCAATATTCGTATAAAGCTTGGGCAAACTAAATACTTTTAAATGAACCTTAATTAGACATTATTTTTTACTCTTAGCCAGTCCTTATAACTATCACCAAGAGCACATAAATAACTCCACTGATAGAAGTAGTAGAGATTTGATGAAAATGTATTGACTTTGTCCTTAGAATTAGATTTAATATCATACATATATCATCTCTAAATCTCATATTTTATATATGTTATATAGCATATTCAGAGCTTTGTAACTTTCTTAAGTCCTTCATGCTGTTTTCACCATTTTGGAAGAAACATCCAGCTATCTTAATCTTTATACATAAATCCTTTTTTGCTCAAAATATTTTTATTCTTATATCCTTCTAACATTTATTTTTCCTACTTCCTGGTTACCTTTCATTTTATTTTTCATATCACGAGATACAGTAACAAAAATTTACCATCTGTTGTGAGAATTTTCTCCCTGACAGGACTAAGCAATAGAAGACTCATCTTAAGTAGAGGATGTGCCAGTTCCTGAAGAGAGCATCTCAGAATATATATAAGGTGGAGAATGTGAGCTGAGTACTAACTTGGATTTGTCTCATTTTGTTCCTGATTGTGGATGCAATGTGACCAGATGCTTTAAACTCCTGGTGTCTTTTCTTCCAATCTATGATGGACTGAATTCATGAAATGTGAGCTGAATAAGTTATTTCTCTCTTAAATGCTTTATCCATGTATTTTATCACAAGAGCAAAAGAAACTACGACAGAAATTCACTTAGACATCACCATTGTCTATAAGACAGAAAATGTCAAAATTAATGGAAAATGTGTTATTCAGTTAAATATGATTTAAGATAAGTATGGAAATAACTAATGAATGACATAAATGAAGGTGAAGGAGTCAGTGAAAGGGAAGAAATAGAAGCCTCCTTGCCCAACAACTCATAAAGCACCTCACACAGAGGACTGGGAATTTTGTTTGAGAAACAAACACTGCTAGATATAGCATCATCTGGCCATGAAGGATACCTCCCTTCTCACTATTTTTAACACACACACACACACACACACACACACACACACACACACACACACACACACAGAATATTTTATTTTTTAAGATTTATTTTATTCTTTAATTGTGTAATTGCATCTCCTTTGTCTCCCCTTACTTGCACCTTTCTACTCCCCATTTGTCCTCTCTACTCTCACAAACTTTTGCATCTTTGTGTTTGCATCTTTGGTTTGGGTATCAAGGTCACTGTAACCTCATAAAAAGAGTTTGGCAATGTTCCTTCTCTTTCTATTGTGTGGAATAATTTGAGGTATATTGGTATTAGCTCTTCTTTGACAGTCTGGTAGAATTCTGCGCTGAAACCATCTGGTCCTGGGCTTTTCGTGGTTGGGAAACTTTTAATGACTGCTTCTATTTCCTTAAGGGTTAAATTGTCTGATCTTGGTTTAATTTTGGTATATGGTATCTATCAAGAAATTAGCCCATTTCTTTTAGATTTTCAAATTTTGTGGTGTAGAGGTTTTTGAAGTATTTACCTAACAATTGTCTGTATTTTCTCAGTGTCTTTTGTTATTTTTGTCTTTTCCTTTCTGATTTTGTTAATTTGTATATTTTCCCTCTTCTTTTCAGTTAGTTTGAATAAGGGTTTGTCTATCTTGTTGATTTTCTCAAAGAATCAACACTTTGTTTCATTGATTCTTCTTAGGTTGTTCTGTTTCTATTTTATTGATTTTAGCCCTTTGATAATTTCCTACCATCTTGAGCATGTTTGCTTCTTTTTGTTTTAGAGCTTTCAGGTGTGCTGTTAAGTCTAGTAAGACTTCTCCAAATTCCTTCTGACAGTACTTAGTGCTATGAACTTTCCTCCCAGGAGTTGGGGTATGCTGTGCATTCGTTTTCATTGAACTCTAAGAAGTCATTAATTTCTTCCTTGACTCAGTGATGATTCAGTTAAGAGTTGCTCAGTTTCCTTGAGTTTGCAGGCTTTCTGTAGTTTGTGTTGCTGTTGAATCCCAACTTCAATTCATGGTGATCTGATCAAATACACAGGGTTATTATATTTTTTTTGTGTGTCTGTTAATACTTGTTTTGTGACTGAGTATGTGGTTAGTTTTGGAGAAGTTTCCATGAGGTGCTGAAAAGAAATATATTATTTGGTGTTTGGGTGAAATGTTCCATAAATATTGGTTAGGTTCATTTGAGTCATGACATCTGTTAGTTCCCTTATTTCTCTGTTTAGTTTCTGTCTGGATGACCTGTCCACTGGTGAGAGTGGAGTGTTGAAGTCTCCCATTATTAGTGTGTAGTGTTTAATATGTGATTTATGCTTTAGTAATGTTTCTTCTACAAATGTGGGTGGCCTTGTATTGGGGGCATACATGTTCAAAACTGAGACTTCCTCTTGACGCATTTTCCTGTGATGCATATGAAATGTTCTTCTCCATCTCTTTTGATTAATTTTTATTTGATGTCTATTTTGTTAGATATTAGGATATCTACACCAGATTGCATCTTAGGTCTGTTTGATTGGAAAATCTTTTTCCAACACTTTACTTTGAGGTAATGTTTGTCTTTGATGTTGAGGTGTGTTACTTGTGTGCTGCAGAAGGATGGATCCTGTTTTGGTATCTATTCTGTTAGCCTGTGGTTTTTTTTTTATTGGTGAACTGAGTTCATTGATGTTGAGAAATATTAATGAACAGTGATTATTAATTCTTGTTATTTGTTGTTGTGATTATTGGTGGTGGTGGTGGTGCTGGTGTGTGTGTGTGTGTGTGTGTGTGTGTGTGTGTGTGTGTGTGTGTGTGTGTTTCCCTTCTTGGGATTTTGCTGGTGTGAGATTATCTCTTGCCTATGTTCTCAGGGGTGTGGCTAAGTACCTTTGGGTGGAGTGTTCCTTCTGTTTAGATGGACTTGTGGAGAGATATTGATTAAATTTGACTTTGTCATGTAATATCTTCTTTTCTCCATCTATGGTAATTGACAGTTTTGCTGGATGTAGTGGTCTGGGTTGGCATCCATGGTCTCTTAGAATCTGCCAAATGTCTATCCAGGCTCTCTGGCTTTTAGAGTCTCCATTGAAAAGTTGGATATAATTCTGATAGGTCTGAATTTATATGTTACTTGGCCCTTTTCCTTTAAATCCTTTAATATTCTTTTTTTATTCTATATATTTAGTGGTTTGATTATTACAAAGCAAGGGGAAGGATTTTTGTTTTATTTGTTTGTTGTTTGTTTTTCTGATGTAGTCTATTTCGTGTTCTGTAAGCTTCTGGTACCTTTATAGGTATGTTTTTCTTTAGGGTGGGAAAATTTTCTTCTATGATTTTGTTAAATGTATTTTCTGGGCCTTTGAGCCGTGATTCTTCTCCTTCTTCTATTCTTATTATTCTTAGGTTTGGTATTTTCATAGTGACCCAGATTTCCTGGATGTTTTGTGTTAGGAATTTTTTTAGATTTAACATTTTCTTTGACTGATTAATCTATTTCCTCTATCATATCTTCAATGCCTGAAATTTTCTCTTCCATCTCTTATATTCTGTTGGTGATGCTTACATCTGTAGTTCCAGTTCCAGGTTTTCCATTTCCAGAATTCCCTGTTTTTCTCTTTATTGATTCTATTTACATTTTCAGGTCTTGAACAGTTTTATTTGTTTCTGTCAACTGTTTGTTTTTTCTTGGTTTTCTTGACATTCTTTAAGAGATTTTTATTTCCTCCGATTTTTTGGTTGTCTTTTCCTCAATTTCTTTAAGGGATCTTATTTCATTTCCTCTTTAAAGACCTCTATAACCCTCATAAAAGTATTTTTAAGGTCATTTTCTTGTGCTTCAGCTGTGTTGGAATGTTCAGGTCTTGCTGTTATAGGATAGCTGGGCTCTGTTGGTGACATATTGCCCTTTTTGTTATTGATGATATCCTTATACTGGTGTTTAGGCATCTGGATTTGGGATGATTATAGTTCTAGGTATTGATTCCTGTGTTTGTCTCTGTTGGATGGGTAATTTGTTCCTTGGTTCCTGTTTACACTCTGGTCTTTTGCCTAAGTGGCCAAGGGCTCTGGTGACTGGTGAGTCTTCAAGTCCAGTAGGGTGTCTCCACTGGGATTTGGAGGCCTTGGGTTATTAATCCAGTCTGGCCTCCTGTAAAGCCAAAATCTTCTTGGATCCCTAGATCCAGCCTTTTTCCAATAATGCCTGAGTCTTCTTCTGGTACCCTGGAACAATCACCCTGGCCTCTGGGAGAGGTGCTAGGGCTGTTCTTCTGACTAGTATGGTCTGTGTCTGGTCATATAAAATCTTCTGGAGTTCTAGGGAAGGGCCACTGGTGTGGTCTGCACCTCAGTGTAGGAAATCCAATTGGGGTTGAGGGTGGGGGCCCAGCAGCAGCTGGGTCAGGGATAAGCTGGGATGACATTGGCCTAGGGAAGGGTCTTAGGAAGCAGAATCCAGGGAAGGGTACAGTTATATTAGCAGGTGGGTCACTCATTAGTTCTGCCTTTTGTAACCTGGGAATGTGAGGAGGGCCCAGCAGCAGGGCTGGGGACTACCTGTGACTGTGTGGGTTTGGAGAAGGCCAAATTAGACTTTCAACTGTCAAATAAAAATAAATCTGAACTTAGATGGGAAGTTTTTTTCCTGAGGAATATGGAAACATGGAGAATTCTCTAACCTCATGATGCATATGCATCACTAAATCAGACTCAAAATTGTTTCTTTTCTAGAAAGAAGTAAGTAGACATAGCAAAAACAATTGAAAGGAAATTGAGCAAAATGAGTGGGAGTGAGCAGTTAGCATGACCAGGACTGTTTGTTTCTCACTGTGATGAGCCAGTCCTAGGGATGAGTTGCTGAAACAGATTGCTCTATATTTTAGCACTTGTTCAGACTTGGGGCCAGCCAAAGTTTAGGAGCCTGTGGAAAGTAGGTAAGTTTGACAAAAGGTTGGTCAAGCTAAGAACAATGTGAAGAACATAGCACTATCATTTCTATAATTCTTTGATGCCACACCTATCTCTTAAGAATGATAATGACACCGGGCAGTGGTGGCGCATGCCTTTAACCCCAGCACTCGAGAGGCAGAGCCAGGCGGATCTCTGTGAGTTCGAGGCCAGCCTGGTCTACAGAGCGAGTTCCAGGAAAGGCACAAAGCTACACAGAGAAACCCTGTCTCAAAAAAACAAAACAAAACAAAAACAAACAAAAAAAAAGAATGAAAATGACTTGTCTGTGGATATAAAAACAAGTATTTAGAATGCAGTTAGAAATTATACTGCTTCAGAAATGTGGCAGTGGTAGGTAATCTTATAGAGACCATCTAGGTGTACAGTAACAGACATGAACTACCTCCTATTAAGTAGGCCTTAAGTGCAATTAGGAGGGTGTCAGGTGCCCTTGAAATTTAAGTGTCACTATTGTATCCTTAGGTTTACCTTGCCATGCTTGTCATCATTGTGGTTCATAGGCTTTATAGCTAGGGAGGATGATAAATTGACTTTCTCCCCTGGCAGCTTTCATAGTACCTTCAGATGCTATGACAGTCAATTCTCAAAGAGGAGACAAGAACTATATCTGAAGTGTGTGTTGTCATCAACAATAGGGTCTTACCTTCAAGTTCTGAGGGGGAACCAAGAACAATACCAATAGCTTATATTGTTTTGGGAGTCTCTTGGATACCCCCGGTCAATAACTTCAAGTGTTATTTCCCTTGCCAGGCAACAGGGGTTTTGTTAAGTAGTCTATGGCTTTGGGAGGATCATTATCACCCCAAATGGCATAAATTCATTTAAAGTATTTATATATGTATATATACAATCTTATGTATATTTTATATATTTATATATTTTAAGAAAATAAAAAGTAACATTTCCTTATGGTTTTTTCAATCATCATTAGTGTTTTGTCCTCCTCCCACCCACTCCCTCATTAAGGCTCTCTTTTACCAGATAAAACCCTTCTGTCATTTTTCCCATACCCCTTTCATAGCACTTGTGTCTTACTAACCCTCTTTCTAGAGCACTTTTTCTCTCTACCTCCTATATGATTCTTTTTTCTCTTCCCTGGTTTCCAGTGGTAGTCCAGGTTATATACTCACATCTGAATATTTGAAGCTGGGATCTACAAATAATGGAGAACATCTGGCATTTGTCTTTCTGGGTCTGGTTTACAGCACTTAGTATAATGTGTTCTAGTCAATCTGTTTAACAGTAAATTTTTTTATTTCATTTTTCTATTAAATTTTATTTGTGTGTGTGTGCATGAGCAATTGTGCACATTGTTTGCTTACATGCATATGTGCTATATGTCCCTATGGTGCCCACAGAGATCAGGAGAGTGTATTATATCCCCTGGAACTGGTGTTACAAGTTATAAGCTCCTATGAAGTTGTTGGGAAATGAATCTAGGTCCTCCAAAGAGGAAGTCAGTGTTCTTAACTGTAGAGCCAGCTCTTGAGCCCCAACTTTATTTTCTTTAGAGTTTAATGGAATTCCATTGTGTATATATACCACATTTTTATTATTCATTCATTAGTTGAAGGATATTTAGTTTGTTTTCATTTCCTAGCTGTTGTAAATAGAGTAGCAATGAATATGACTGACCAAGTATCTGTGCAGTAGGATGTTGAATCATTTGGACATCCTCCAAGAAAAGGTAGAACTGGGTCAAATGGTAGATCTACTTTCAGCCTATTGAGAATTATCCACACCAATTTCCCTTGTGGCTGTACCAGTTTGCAATCCAACCAAGAGGGAATGAAATTTTTCACATCTTCAACCAGCATTTGTTGTCAGTTGTTTTCTTGGTCTTAGCCATTCTGATTGTGACAAAACAGTAGTTTTAATTTTGTTTCCCTAACTGATGATGTTGAACACTTTTAAAGTTATTTATTAGCCATTTTTGCTACCTCTTTAATCAAAGAAGCCTTTTTATTGTAGCAGACAGAGACCATCACAGAAATCTATAATTGTTCAAAATGTGGATAACAACTGAACCCACAGCACAGCTTCTACACCAAAAGCTCAGGAAACATCACAGAAGAGGAAGTTGAAAGATTACAGGAGACAGAGGACTGGTTACTTGCTACAAGATAGCATCTTCAATATGTGTCAGGGAGTTCCACTCATCAAATATTAGCAAACCAAGACCTGTACAATGACCAAATGTGGATGGAGAAAATCACACAAGGTCCTACTCCCTAGAAGAATAGCTATACACAATTAATGACTGCTAAGATAAAGAATCAGTCTTCTTTGTGAAAGAGTCCCTTGATAGGTTATTCAGTCTAAAATGTCATCTCTAAACACACACATATGAGCAAAAGTAAAAGGACTCAGCAGGATGTTTATATAAATACATGTGTATTCGTATGTGTGTGTGGAAAAGAAGTTGAGGAGGTGGGGACATAGGAAAAATAGTAATGTGAAGACTATGGGGGTGGCAATGATGTAAATAACTTACTTATTCATGTATGAAGTTACCAAAGTATAACAATAAAGTGAATATTCAAAAAAGACTAAGAATGACAGTAAGGATACAATGAGGACAATTTGAAACCACATATATCAGGACTATTTTAACCCTTTGCTTGAATTTGAGAAGTTCATTTAAATGGAGAGAATTTATTCTTCTAAATAAATGAACTTCTCAAATTTTTATATGCAGACAAATTATATGGGATCATGTGTGTCAAAAGGGTCTAATTTAGGGTCAATACTTATGAAAACAAAGGCTAAGGAATTCAGTTTCAGGATATAGTATAGAAGCTTGAAACATGAGGCTTATCCAGGGTTATCAACAAGTACGAAGAGAACAAATATCAAATCCATCCAGTTTCCATGCAGAGACTGTAGCTAATCTGAAGTGTCACCAACTATTAAAAACAATAGTAATATACTTGAATACTTTTGAGATTATCATATCTAGTCTGGAGCAGTCAATATATATTTACATAAAAGTGAATGAACACTCCACTTAGCAGTCCACCATCATCCCCTGGAGACTCTGTCTCTTCATGTCGACCAAGGAGACTTTCCCCTACTTCTTTCCTGCTGCCCCTTTCAGCCTTTTATTCTTGGCCATCCCCATTCTTTTTTGACATCCTCCAGCTCATAGAAACAGACTTTTCCAGGCACCCCACAGCCACCACATTTGTCTAGGATCCAGAGTAGGCAACAGCAACCAAAGAACAGAATACCCACCCAACAAAGACAAGACCAGATAGATATCTATGCCAAGAAATAGTCAAACTCCAAAACTACAGAAGACTAGATCCCAAGGTGGGGGGAATGAATATGAACATCCAGGCAAATATATCTTCACCAGAAGTCAGCAAACATGGAATAATAATAATAATAATAATATCTAACACCTTTAAAGTGACTAAACTAAAGCACAAACCAGGGACTTCACTTAAAGGAATTAAAAATGTTATGAATAAGTGCCTTAATAAAGATTGTGAATATATAAGCAAATATTTGAATGAAATAATGAAAATTAAAGACATGAAAATAGAATTAACAACAGAGTCATTAAGAGAAAATCCAAATTGAAATATAATTGGAAATGAAAATCTTAGATGTTAAACAGAAATTGTAGAAGTAAGCCTTAGGAACAAATTTAAAAAAACATGGAACACAGAATTTCTTGTCTTGAAAACAGGGTAGAGGGAATATACTCTTCACAGAAATTGAAAAACCAATCTTCAACTTCATATAATAACACAAAAATCTTAAAATAGTTAAAACAATCCTGAATAATAAAATAATTGCTGGAAATATTGCCACCCTGTTTATATTGGGGAATTTTTTCTATGATATGATTGAAAATAGTATCTGTGTTCAAGACTACTTCCTATTTTCTCTTCTGTCAAGTACAGTGTAACTGGATTTATGTTGAGGTCTTTGATCCACCTGGACTTGAGTTTTGTGCATGGCGACAGATATGGATCTATCTCCAGCCTTCTACATGTTGACATCCAGTTATGCCAGCACCATTTTTTGAAGATGCTTTCTTTTTTCCATTGTACACTTTTGGCTTCTTTGTCGAAAATTATATGTTCATAGGTATGCGGTTTAATGTCAGGGACTTCAGTTAAATTCCATTGGTCCACATGTCAGTTTTTATGCCAGTATCAAGCTGTTTTTATTACTGTAGCTCTATAATGGAGCTTGAGGTCAGGGATCATGATGATTCCAGATGTTGTTTTATTGTACAGGATTCTTTTAGCTATCCTGGGGTTTTTTGTTTTTCCATATGAAGGTGAGTATTGTTCTTTCCAGATCTGTGAAGAACTGTTTTGGGATTTTGATGGGGATTACATTGAATCTATATATTGCTTTTGGTAAGATTGCCATTTTTACTATGTTAATCCTACCTATCCATGAGCATGGGAGATCCTTCCATTTTCTGATATCTTCTTCAATTTCTTTCTTCAGAGACTTAAAGTTCTTGTCACACAGGTCCTTCACTTGTTTAGTTAGAGTTACACCCAGGTATTTTATATAATTTGTGGCTATTGTAAAGGGTGATGTTTCTCTGATTTCTTTCTCAGCCAGTTTGTTATTTATATATAGGAGGGCTACTGATTTTTTTGAGTTAATCATGTATCCAGCCACATTACTGAAGATGTTTATCAGCTGTAGGAGTTCCTTGGTCAAATTTTTGGAGTCTGCATGCATGTATGCCTGCATGCCAGAAAAGGATACCAGATCCCATTGTAGATGGTTGTGAACCATCATTTGGTTGCTTGGAATTAAACTCGGGACCTCTGGAAGAGCAGTCAGTGCTCTTAACCTCTGAGCCATCTCAAAACGACTCTGAGATACCACCTTACACCTGTCAGAATGGCTAAGATCAAAAACACTGAAGACAACTTATGCTGGAGGGGATGTGAAGCTAAGGGAACTCTCCTCCACTGCTGGTAGGAATGCAAGCTTGTACAACCACTTTGGAAATAAATATGGTGCTTTCTTAGAAAATTGAGAATCAGTCTCCCCCAAGATCCAGCTATACCACACTTGGGCATATACCCAAGAAATGCTCAATCATACCACAAGGGCATTAGCTCAGCTATGTTCACATCAGCATTGTTTGTAATAGCCAAAACCTGGAAACAACCTAGATGCCCTTCAACTGAAGAATGGATAAATAAAATGTGGTACATATACACAATGGAATACTACTCAGCAGAGAAAAACAATGACATAATGAGGTTTGCAGGCAAATGAATGGATGTAGAAAAAAATCATCCTGAGTGAGGTAACCCAGACTCTGAAACACAAACATGGTATGTACTCACTCATAGGAGGATACTAGAAGTAAAACAAAGATGACTAGACTGCTACTCACAACCTCAGGGAGGCTACCTAGAAAACAGAACCCCAAGAAAGACACAGGGATCACCCAATGACAGAGAAATGGATGAGATCTACATGAACAATCTGGATGTGAGTGGGGGGTAATGAAGGGCAAAGGTCAAGGGAAAGAGCTTAGGGGAGCAGGAGATCCCAGTTGGATCAAGAACAGAGAGGGAAAACAAGGAATAAAAGACCATGATAAATGAAGACACATGACAATAGGAAGAAGCAAAGTGCTAGAGAGGCCCACAGAAATCCACAAAGGTACCCCCACAATAGACTACTGACAATGGTCGAGAGAAAGCCCGAACTGACCTACTCAGATGATAGGATGGCCAAACACACTAATTGTTGTGCTAGAAACCCTATCCAATGACTGAGGGAACCAGATGCAGAGATCCACGGCCAGGCCCCAGGTGGAACTCCAGGAGTCCAATTGGCGAGAAAGAGGGGGGGTTGTATGAGCGAGAATTGTTGAGACCGAGGTTGGATAAAGCACAGGGACAAATAGGCAAATGAATGGAAATGCATGAACTATGAACCAATAGCTGAGGAGCCCCCAACTGGATCAGGCCCTCTGGATAAGTGAGACAGTTGATTAGCTTGATCTGTTTGGGAGATATCCAGGCAGTGGGACTGGGTCCTGAACCTAGTGCGTGAGTTGTCTGTTTGAAACCTGGGGCTTATATAGGGACACTTGGCTCAGCCTGGGAGGAGGGGACTGGACCTTTCTGGACTGAATCTACCAAGTTGAACTCAGTCCTCAGGGGAGTCATTGCCCTGGAGGAGATGGGAATATGGGGTTGGCTGGGGGGAAGGCGGGTGGGGTGGGGGCAGGGGGGTGGAGAACAAGGGAATCTGTGGCTGATATGTAAAATTAAATTAAATTATAAAATAAAATAAATAAATAAAAAATTTGGGGGGTCACTTAGGTATACTATCATATCATCTGCAAATAGTGAAAGTCTGACATCTTCCTTTCTAATTTGTAGTCTTGAATGCATTGGCACTGGAGATCACTTCCTAAATATTACACCAGTAGCACAGACACTGAGAGAAACAATTAATAAATGGGACCTCTTGAAACTGAGAAGCTTTTGTAGAACAAAGGACACAGTCAATAAGAAAAAATAATAGCCTACAGAATGGGAAAAGATCTTCACCAACCCCACATCTGACAGAGGGCTGATCTTCAGAATATATAAAGAACTCAAGAAACTAGACATCAAAATACCTATCAGTCCAATTAAAAAATGAGCTACAGAGCTAAACAGAGAATTCTCAACAAAAGAATCTCAAATGGCTGAAAGACATTTAAGAAATTGTTCAACACCCTTAGTCATCAGGAAAATGCAAATCAAAATGACTCTGAGATACCACTTTACACCTGTCAGAATGGCTAAGTTCAAAAACACTGAAGACAGCTTATGCTGGAGAGGATGTAGAACAAGGGGAACACTCCTCCACTGTTGATGGGAATGCAAACTTGTACAGCCACTTTGGAAATCAGTATGGTGGTTTCTCAGAAAATTGAGAATCAATCTCCCTTAAGACCCAGCTATACCACTCTTGGGCATATATCCAAGGAATGCTCAATCATACCACAAGGACACATGCTCAACTATGTTCATAGCAGCATTATTTATAATAGCCAGAACCTGGAAACAACCTAGATACACCTCAACTGAAGAATGGATAAAGAAAATGTGGCACATATACACTGCTGTGGGATGTTCTGTATGTTAAATGTGTTGCTCTGAGTTGTTAATAAATAAAACACTGATTGGCCAGTAGCCAGGCAGGAAGTATAGGTGGGACAAGGAGAGATGAGAATTCTGGGAAGTGGAAGGCTGAGGCAGAGAGACGCTGACAGCCGCCATGATGAGAAGCAGATGTTAAGATCCCAGTAAGCCATGAGCCATGTGGCAAATTATAGATTAATAGAAATGGGTTAATTTAAGATATAAGAACAAAATAGCAAGAAGCCTGCCGCAGCCATACAGTTTATAAGTAATATAAGTCCCTGAGTGTTTACTTGGTTGGGTTTGAGTGGCTGTGTGACTGGCGGGTGAGAGAGATTTGTCCTGACCATGGGCCAGGCAGGACCAGGAAAACTCTAGCTACAATACACAATGAAGTACTACTCAGCAGAGAAAAACAATGACATCATGAGGTTTGCAGGCAAATGGATGGAACTAGAAAATACCATCCTGAGTGAGGTAACACAGACTCAGAAAGACAAACATGGTATGCACTCACTCATAAGTGGATACTAGATGTAAAGCAAAGGATAACCAGACTTCAACCCACAGCTCCATGGAGGTGAGCTAGCAAGGAGGACCATAGGGAAGATCACCCAGCAGTGGAGAAATGAGTGAGATCTACAGGAGCAAACTGGAGGTGAGGGGGATAATGGAGGGAAAGGGTCGAGGAAAGAGAACTTAGAGGAGAGAGGAGTTCAAGCTGGATCAGGAACAGAGTGGGAAAACAAGGAAAGAGATACCATGATAAATGAAGACCCCATGGGAATAGGGAGAAGCAGAGTGCTAGAGAGATCCCCAGGAATCCACAAAGATGACTCTACCATTGACTACTGGCAGTCGTCGAGAGGGTGCCTTAGCTGACCTACTCTGTACATCTGATTGGATGGCTGAATATCCTAACTGTCATGATAGAACCTTCATCCAGTGACTGATGGAAGCAGATGCAGAGATCCACAGCCGGGTCCTGGGCAGAGACCCAGGAGTCCAATCGATGAGAGAGAGGAGGGATTCTATGAGCAAGAGATATTGAGACCATGATTGGAAAAAGTAGAGACAACTAGCCAAAGATCCCCAGCACTAGTGGAAACACATGAACTGTGGGCCAATAGCTGAGGAGCCCCCATGGTACTGGACTAGGCCCTTTGGATAAGTAAGATAGTTGTTTAGCTTGAACTGTTTAGGGGGCCCCCAGGAAGTGGGGACCAAGACCTGTCCTTGGTGCATGAGCCAGCTTTTTGGAGCCTAGTTCCTATGGTGAGACACTTTGTACAGTCTTGGTGCAGGGATGAGGGGCATGGACCTGCCTCAACTGAATTTACCAAACTTTGCTAACTCCCCATGGGAGACCTTGCCTTGGAGGAGGTGGGAATGGGGGTTGGATTGGGGGGGAAGACTGGGGGGATGGGAGGAGGGAGGACAGGAGAATCTGAGGTTGATATGTAAAATGAATAGGAAATCTCTTAATAAAATAAAATTTAAAAAAAGAAAACAGTTTCTGTGGATTTCTGGTTTTTTTTCTCCTCCATGTATACATATTATTTATAGGTTTGGTCTTTTTATAGTACCCCAGATTTCCTTGATATTTTGTGCTTGACTTATTTAGATTTATCATTTCCTTTGATTGATTGCTGAAGATTTAATTCCACATACTCCTGGAAATAAATAGTATGTTATATAGAATTTTCATTTAGTATTTGTTTTTAAACTGCTACAAACTCTGCCAAAAATTCTGAAACAGGCAATATTACTATTTTTAGTTTACTACAAATATATCAAGTTAGTAATGATGAATATTCTCAATGATAATTAGATAGCAAATACACAGCACAACTATACGGAGACTGGACTAAAAGTGACACTATTTAAAATTTACATTTTATTGCATATTTTCCATAGATATATTATTTCTCAAAAATATGTACAACATTAATTTTCAGTATGCATTCATAGTTGATATTTTATAAATTATTCTTAGTTTATGTAAAGAATGTCAGGAGAGATGTGTCTTTTCTTGAAATAAAATGAGAACAACTGCAAATGAAAATTCAATGATGCACACACCAACTCACAGAGACTTTGGCAGCATGCACAGGGCCTACATAGGTACTAGCCAGATGGAGTCCAAGCTCCCATCCCTAACAAAGACATTGACCCAGTTGATACCTGCTTGCAAAGAAAAAAATATTTTTCTTCAAAGGAGTATCATTGGGTATACTAAGAACAGTTAATAGTAGGCTCCATGTAAATCAGCAGATGGCCACCATAAAGTGAATTCAATGTTATTTTTGTAGACTTATTTCATATTGCCTTTTTTAAGCCTTTTTTTGTCTTACTGGTCTTTTGCTTGTATATTATGGTTTCTGATTGTGTGTTTTTATGGATTTTGTTATGGTGTGTGTTTGTGTCTTTGTGTGTGTTTCTAGTGCTTTTTTAAAATTATGGTTTGTTTTGTTTTCCTGTTGTTTTTGTAAAAAGAGAGAAAGAAGGGGAAAGGAGTTGGGTGGGTGGGGAAGTGGGAAAAATCTGGGAGGAATTGTGAAGGAAGAGTGATCAGAATATATTATGTGAAAAAACTTTTCAATAAAATACAGACAATTCAATGAATCAGTTCTATAAAGAGTAAAGCTATTTATGTTATAAATTTATAAGTTGTGGCTAAAAAATATTTAGTGAAATTCATTGCAAAGTTTTCTAGCAGTCAACTCAGCAGTTCATTTCTTCTACTAATTTACTATTTTCTAGAGACAATGCTTAACTTTAATTATGTAGAAATTCTAAAAAACCCTCATAGAATATCTTGTTTCTTTGGGTATAGTTGAATGTAATTCAGAATTATGCATGTGCATTCCACGAAGATCTGTTGGTAATGTCCTAGAAAGGACAAAAACAAAAAATACATTGGTAAGAAAAAATACTCAAATGCATCAATCATTAAGGTACTGGATAACTTTGAACAAATCAGGATGCTTACTGATGTATTTCCAATGAGAAAATGGGGCATTTACTTATAAAGATAATTTTTGTAATCTCTTCTCTATAACAAATTTCACTTTTTCTCTTATATAGAGCATAAATCTTTGAAAATCTTGTACCTTACTAGCTTGAGTTGGTTAATCAATATTCTTTGATTTCTCTGGCTATACAGGTACATTTGGGCTAAGTTGAAATTACAAAATATTAAATATCATTGACTAGAGAGATCATTAATCATTACAATCATTATGTAACACTGTCATAATTATATGTGACCCTGACCAGTTAAAAATAATTACAGTACTTTTAAAAATGCTGTTTTGCATAGATTAATTTATAATAATTAAGCCAGAGAGATGAGCTAATCAGAAGACTCATAAAAGAATATGCATGCTTCCTATGAAAAGTTAAGTCATTTTTAACAGAATGTTAATACAATCTCAAATATGTTTCTGAGAGATTATGTTATATAATTTGAGAACAATAGATACCAGAATGTTGTAGAAAATAAATAAATTGCTGAATAAACACTTACAGAACGCTGCATGGCATTCTCTTGTCTTTCTGTTACTGGCGTGTTTCATTTAGTATAATGTCCCTGGGCTTATTCATGTTGACCATATGAACAGGTTTTCATACTTTTCTTGGAATACATATGATTAATATTAGGTACAGTAAAATCAGAATTACTATCAGCTCAGATACTAAAAAGCATTTCAGATAATATATAATAAGTATTGCTAAAATGGTGGCACACATAAAAACAAATGGATCTTTCGAGATGAATTATAGTGCCTTGATAAAGAACAAAGATAAGATCTCCAAAGATAAGCTACCAGGAGGCAAAAAAAAAAAAAAAAGCTACCAGGAGGCTATAAAATTCTCATTCATATAAAAATTTCTCCTCGAAATGGGTGAGATCTACATGAACAGCCTGGACATGAGTGGGAGCAATGAACTGCGAGGGTCGAGGGAAGAGAGCGGGAGATCCCACTTGGATCAAGAACAGAGAGGGAGAACAAGGAATAGGATACCATGGTAAATGAAGACTACATGAGAAAAGGAAGAAACAAAGTGCTAAAGAGGCCCACAGAAATCCACAAAGATACCCCCACAAAAGACTGCTGGCAATGGCCGAGAGACAGCCGGGACTGACCTACTCTGGTGATGGGATGGCCAAACACTCTAATAGTTGTGCCAGAAACCCCATCCAAGTACTGAGGAATCTGGATGCAGACATCTACAGCTAGGCCCCGGGTTGAGCGCTGGGAGTCTAATTAGCGAGAAAGAGGAGGGTTTATATGAGCGAGAATTGTTGAAACCAAGGTTGGATAAAGCACAGGGACAAATAACCAAACAAATGGAAACACATGAACTATGAACCAAAGGCTGAGGGGCCCCCAACTGGATCAGGCCCTCTGAATAGGTGAGACAGTTGATTGGCTTGATCTGCTTGGGAGGCATCTAGGCAGTGGTACCAGGTCCTGGGCTCACTGCATGAGATAGCTGTTTGAAACCTGGGACTTATACAGGGACGCTTGGCTCAATCTGGGAGGAGGGGACTGGACCTGCCTGGACTGAGTCTATCAGGTTGATCTCAGTCCTCGGGGGTGGCCTTGATCTGGAGGAGGTGGAAATGGGTGGGTTGGGGGGAAGGGGAGGCGGGCAGGAAGGGGGAGAACAAGGGAATCTGTGGTTGTTATGTAGAACTGAATAGTATTGTAAAATAAAATAAATAAAAGAAAAAAATTTCTCCTCATATAATTTCTTTGAAAAGCTGCCTGGCATATTATAAGAAAGTAGATTTAGTAGTGCAGAGAATGACTGAAATTGGAGGTTTTGCAGTATGTAGGGAGTTGAAAATATTGTAGTCTTCTCAACATTTACCATATTATTTGAAACAACAGGTTTCATGTAACCTATCTATTTTACCAGTGAACATCATGAGGTTAATACAAGTTTCTAAATAGTGATCTTTCATTTTCTGTTTGTAACACATGATACTAACATGTGTTTCCTTACAAAATGAAGAAGTGTTTCCTTACAAAAATGAAGAAGCCATAATAACAAATTCAATTGAAATCCAAGGGCAGATGAAGTGAAGTTATCATTACAAATGAAAGCTTCACCCTCAGTAAGAGTTAGTCCTTTTATGTAAATAAAATTGTTGAGCTAAAAGTAAAATTACTGGGTGTGAAATTGGTTAGTTTTTCTTTTTACAAATTTGTGTTGCAAAGACCACAATAGAAAGAATTAATGAATTTAGGAGCTGGTTCTTTTTTATTGTTTTTATTTTTATTTTCTTTTATTTTTTATGTGCATTGGTGTTTTCTATAGTACTGGAGTTACAGACATTTATGAGTTGTCACATGGGTACTGAGAATTGAACCCAGGTCCTCTGGAAGAGCATTCAGTGCTCTTAACTGCTGAGCCATCTCTCCAGCCCCAAGCTTGTTCTTTAAGAAGACAAAATGGACAGACATTTAGATCCATTGTAGTGATGTGCCAGCAATATCTGTTAATTTCCCAATTTTTTTTTTATTAAGATGTAGGCAGGAAGGTTCACAAGTTGGGCACCACAGTGAGCACATGCCTGTGGGTGGTATCAACCTTTATGTATATACTCTGTAGTATTCATATGGGATTCTTTTAACATCTCTTCCCAGAAATGATATTTCCTCAAGAATTCAGCCACAATTATATTCAAAGTTCACCCAGATTGGATAGGCTCAACTTGCCACCATCTAAATGACAGTAGACATTTCTTTGGATTTCTGGCATTTGATTCAGTGTATCTGAAAGGCTTTTGTAGATCCTTCCCTCACCTTAGCATTTCTGTGACTATTGCTGGGAATTTCTCAGAACTGCTCTTACAAAAAGCTTTTACATAAATCACTGTCTTTTTACTTGAATGTTTAAATGGAAGAACTAAAGTGAAGCAAATCATCTATTTTGATAGCAGTAATAGAAATGTTTCCAATTTATATAAGGGAAGCTGTCAAATCAATGTTTAATTGTAGTTTTTAGCTGGTAATTTTAACAGGAAGTATGTATACATGTTTAAGAAGAAAAGATGTCAAATAGGTCAACTTGGACATTAACTGTAATTATATAACTGGTTTTGAATATAATTAAAATAATAACTTAATTATAATACTTTGCCACATAAAGTATTGTTACACATAATAATCAATTAGTTTGAATAGATTATTTTCACTTTGATTTTTTAGACAAGGTTTCTCTGATGTAGTTCTGTCTGTCTTGGAACTCACTCTGTAGACCAAGCTGGCCTTGAACTCAAGAGATTCATCTGCATTTGCCTACTGAGTGCTAGGATTAAAGGCATGCACACTATGCTTAGCTATTTTTCACTTCTCAGCACAATCATTTCAGTTTAACTTTTGTGTGGTATTCACCTTATAGGTACAATATGTATTTAATCAAAGTAATATTTAAACAAAATTTTTATGCTATGTGGTATACTTTAATTGATACATAATTATGGAGTCTGAGTAATAACATTCTCACCAATCATAGACTATGTCGATTCTAAGTTCTCCATATGTTTACAAAAATTCCTGTGACTTAGTAATATTTTAGCAATCCTAACATGGTACTACAATATATTACTTGTGGCAATTCTGTAGGTAATCTTGCTACACTGTCAGTCAGAAGAAAGAATAGAACATAGAATTATGTACTATAATTACTTACTTATGACAGATGATATTCTTGGTATATGTGTTTAGTATAGCATTCTTTTTATTACTGTTTTATATGATGTAATTCTTATGCTTATATAAAAAGAAAATGAACTATCAAAAAACTCTGAAAGTTACTTTACAAAGTATTCCAGAACAAGCAGCACTGTTATCATAGATGTCACCTCTGAGTTGAAGTGCCATTGAAGACCTTCCAGCAAGATAAGATATGTCAACAGCAGTAATGCTGATCCCAACCCCAATATTTAACTTATAAATTTATCATAGCCTATATGCAGTATTTATAAACCCATTGCACAGTTATGTTCTAGTCCTTCACAGTCACTCACCACTCACTGACTCATACAGAAGAACTTCCCTTTCTGTGGTTTCTATTTGGTGTTTGAAATAGTGATGACAATATAGTCTTTACACCTTAATTTTGCTCTAACTTGTCTATGTTTGGATAGGTTTAGATGCAAAATAGTAGTCAATATATAACACTTTCCTTCACTATACATTGTTAAACACAATGTTTTATAGGTTTGCACTCTAGGAGTAATGAGTCATACCACGAAGCCTAAATGTGTAGCATATTATACCATCTAAGTTTCTGTAAGTACATCCTATGAGGTTCACACCAGACACTGTCTAATGACACAGTTCTCAGAATGTATTAGTGTTGTTAAGCAACATGTGACATATTAATATCTTGAATAATTTCATGCTTCTGGATTGCTGCCCTATCTTCTAATTTAGCTGGGATGTCACTAGACCTGTGGTTTATGTTACTATCATACAATTCAGTTATTCATTTATCTCTTTATTTACTGAAATTTGAGAAAGAAATGTGTGAACCATTAAATTCCTCATATTCACCATACTTGAATCATAGCCTATATCATAGACCTTTATTGAAATGACTAAATAAAATCAAATTTGTACTTTATCCTCTTAACTATAGAACAAGTAAACTGTGTTTGAAATGTTAGAGCACTTTATCATTATAAGTTGTTACTTGTAAAACTTACACTCTGTCCTGGTACACACACACACACACACACACACACACACACACACACACACACTGACTTACTTAATTGCTTACTGACTGCCAGTATCTTATTTGTGTGTATGTAAACATATGTGGGTTCATGGGCACATGTGTGTGGTGGCTAGAGGATGCTCGGTTGCAGTCTTCAGGAATTCTGTCTACCTTCCCTGAGACTGTCACTTATTGGCCCGGACCTGAACATTTAGGCTAGATTGAGGAGTCAGCAAGACCCAGGGGCCCTTCTGTCTCTGCTTTCACAAAGTGGTATTACAAGATAGTGCTACCACAGGTAACATTTTTACAGAACTTCTGGAAATTGAACTCAGGTCCTTATGCTTGCAAGGTGAATATTTTATTGGTTGAGCTATATTTCAGCTCCAAGAGAATCATAATTGAAACTTATTTATTAAAAGTCATCCTTATGAATGGCCTTAAGCTAGGAGAACATAGTCCCCATACTATACTATAGTATTCTCCAAAAGATTACACTCTACAAAAATGTACTTTTATTTCAACATTCAAATTAACACTAATTTGACATTCTATTTGTTTCTACTGAAAAATCAAATCAATCAATTAATAAACTAATTAGTTAATGGGGCCTTAAATTCTCCACTTTTTCTAATATATCAAGCTTGGCAGTAGGCCAGGATTGTGTTTAAAGTGAGCTATGTTTCTCATGTTCATCTTTTAGAAAGATTACTTACATTTTAAAGCAAGGTTGAATTTATCACAATCTGCTGTGGGATAATGCTGTTATACACTGGTTTAATAAAACACTGATTGGCCAGTAGCCAGGCAGGAAGTATAGGCTGGGAAAGCAGACTAAAGGAATGCTGGGAAAAGGAAGAACAGAGTCGGGAGTCGCCAGCCAGACACAGAGGAAGCAGTATGTGAAGGCAGAACTGAGAAAAGGTACCAAGCCACATGGCTAAATATAGGTAAGAAGTATAGGTTAATTTAAGTATAAGAGCTAGTCAGTAATAAGCCTGAGCAAATGGCCAAGCAGTTATAATTAATATGAAGCCTCTGTGTTATTATTTTATAAAAGGCTGCAGGATCTGTGGGTGAGAGATTTATCCCCACCATGGGTCATGTGGGACACAGAAAAACTTCCGACTACAACAACCCTTTTTTTCTGGATGTAACAAATTTTGAATATGTACTGTTGAGATTACCTCTATGTATAGACCTCATTATTTTACTTTGTTATGTTTTTAAAAAAATAAAACCTGAAGGATTCCTCATGTTTTCTTTTACCATGTAAGTACTTTAGAATCAAAAGCAAACTGGTATTTTTTTCTTTTTTTTAACTTTTGTTTAATAAATGGATATTGAGAAATGGATTGCTGTTGTTTGCTCTACCAATTCTGTTTTAGTTACTGTTCAGTTGTGATAAAACACCATGACAAAACATGATTTTCGAAAAAAAAAATTTCATTTTGGTTTGTAGTTCTAATGGCATAAGTTAGCATCATGGCAGGAAGGCATGACCACAAGGGGCAGGCACAGGAGGAAGATGAAGAAGATGGGAAGATAAGAGAACACACCTTCAACCATAAACGTGGGGAGACAGAGAGAGAGAGAGAGAGAGAGAGAGAGAGAGAGAGAGAGAGAGAGAGAGAGAGAGAGAACAAGAGAGAACTGGAAGTAGGGAAGGTCTATAAAATTTCTAAATTCACCTATAATGATGTATTTCCTCCAGAAAGATGCATCTCTCCATAATCTTTCCAAACAGCACCACCAACAGGGCACCAAATTTTCAAATACATGAACACAAATATAATTACATTTTAACCATTTCCCTTTCCTCGCTTCAGTCTCCCATATACCTCTTCTTGCTCTTTCACATTAATGGACTCTTTTTTTTCATTCATTGTTCTACACACACACACACACACACACACACACACACACACACACACACACAGGATAAATCTCATAAAGATTATACAGATCAACAGAATGTCCATCTTCTTTTTATTATTTATCTTTTTTATTCTTTATTTACTTCCATTTCCCATTATTTATATGCCTTTTAAATCTTTCTCTACAAATTCACTGGAAAAAGAACACAGCAAGGAATGTAAATATTACATTTCTTCCCCTATACTGTCTATTTTTATTAAAAATTAAAACTAGCTGATAAAAGAATAAACAGCAATAATATCATACATATATTTACTCCATGATATAATTTTAAATAGCTATTCCATTAAGGAATTATATACACTTCCACTACAACAAAAGTATAAATATATATTTTCTCAAAACAAAGTCAATGTATATGTCTCAGTTAGTTTTTTGTTGCTGTGAAGAGACAACATGAACATGACCAAAGCAATTTATTGAAGTAAGAGTTTATTGAGGACTTTCCTTTAGTTTCAGGGAGCTATTCCAGGATTATCATGATGGGATCATGGCAGCACACAGGCAGACATGGTGTTGGAATAGTACCTGAAATTTTATGTCCTGATATACAGGCAGGAGGGAGACAGAGTGAGACTGGGCCCATGGGCTTTTGAACATCAAAGCCCATCCCCAGTGACACACATCCTCCGATAGGCCACACCTTCTAATTATTCCCAAATAGTTCCACCAACTGGGGACCAAACATTTAAATATTTGAGCCAATTGAGGTCATTCTCATTCAAACCACAGTGTAGATTTGTATAATAGATAACTCTTGCCATGATGGTCTAGACACGAGGAAAACATGACACATTTTTCTAACAAACTACTTTTTTGACATTCAATCACAATGTGCATAATCCCATTATAACATTTAATTTAACTAAACAGTGAAAGTGGTGTAAACATGCATACTCTCTGTTGTGTTGGATCCTCTGCAAATGTGTCAGTAAGTCCCAAGAGGTCATAACTACAGATAAATTGATTTCATATTTGATGAAATTATTGTTTGCTTATTAAGAGTATATACTCTGTATTAGTCAGGGTTCTCTAGAGCAACAGAATTTATAGAATGAATAACTCTATATATACACAGAAACGGAATTTATTAGAATGACTTACAGGCTGCAGTCCAGCTAATTCAACAACAGCTGCTGTGAATGGAAGTCCAAGAACCTAGTAGTTGTTCAGTCCACAAAGCTGGATGTCTCAGCTGTTTTTCAGTATACACAAGGAATGGACTTGCTAGCAAAGCAAGGGCAAGCAGGCAAAGAGCAAAACTTTCTTCCATGTCTTTATAAAGGCTTCCAGGAGAAGGTGTGGCCCAGATTAAAGGTGTGTCTTCCCCCATCAAAATCTGGCTTAAAGACACGTGTAGATCTATCCACTTCAAATTAAGCAAAAATCCCTCACAGGTATGTCCTCCAATTTTGGATTTTAGGTAATTCCAGATGTAGATGACATTCAAGAAGAGTCATTGCAATGTGCATTAGGGTGGGGTAGAGCTAGACAAGCCCTTTGGAACGCAGATAAC
Organism: Peromyscus maniculatus bairdii; assembly: GCF_049852395.1. NCBI lineage: Eukaryota > Metazoa > Chordata > Mammalia > Rodentia > Cricetidae > Peromyscus > Peromyscus maniculatus. Next base: position 104,637,193 of record NC_134875.1, read on the forward strand.
TCTATCACAAGACAGCTGGGCAACATGAAACTGCGTGATTTAATATTTCTTTTACTGTTTTGTTGTTGTCTTGTTTCAGTGTCATATTTCCTGGCTACATTCCCAGTTCTGCCACTCTAGGATGCAAAAGTATGCTTTGTGTCACTGTATGATGAAAGAATGTAATTTGGTATGATTAAAGCAGAAATATACCCATTTGGACACTTGGTTCTCAGTTACTTTCATTGTCTTCAGAGGTTATTGTATCTTTAAGAAGTAGATCCTTGCCGATGTGTGTTACTAAGGGGGTGGGAGCTTTTGGAGTTTATAGACTCCCTATACTTCCTGAATTTGGATAAAGTTATGATCAACCAGCTTTCTACTCCAGCCATCTGCTGTTATTTCCTGCCCCGCCCCCACCACCATTATGAACTTTCCCTCTAGACCTGTAAGCCAACAAAAAGAAACTCTTTTTTTTGATAAGTCACATTTGGTTATGATATGTTGCCACAGCAACAAATGTAACTAATACAGTTGTTGTTACTAGGAGATGTGAGGTTGTTGCCCTGAAGAACCTAACAAAGTTTTGTTTGGAGGAATGTGGAAGACATCAGACTAGAAAGCAGGTGAATGCTTTAAGGGATCTTAATGGGTCTTTCTAGTAAGAAATCTGAAGGATATCAGTACTAAGTATAGTGTGGATATGGTGGTTTGAAAGAGCATGCCCCATTAGGCTCATATATTTTAAGGTTTGGTTCCCAGGTTCTCAGTTGGTGTAACTGTTTGGGAAGGATTAGGAGGTGTGGCCTTGTTGGAGGAGCTGTGTTACTAGGACTGGGCTTCAAACTTTCAAAAGCCTATGCTATTCTCAGTTAGCTCTCTCTGCTTATGCATCTGATGTTAGCTTTCTCAGCCACTTCTTCAGTATCATGCCTACTTACCTGCTGCCATGCACCCCACCATGGTGTTAATAGACTCTGCTACCCTGTGGAACCCTGAGCCACAATTACAGTCTTTCCTTTATAAATTTCATTGGTCATGATGTTTGTCAAGGCAATACAGAAGTAACAAACACAATTGACTATCAAGGTTTATCTCATGAGTTTTCAGAAGGGAAAATCTGTGTTAGAAACTAAGCTAGAGCCCAGTCATGTAGCATTTCATGACAGAATCAGTCTGTTTTCTGTTCATGTCCTCATGAGTTATATGAGTATGAAACAAAATGTTTTGATTTTTATTGGGAGAAATTTCAAGACAGCATAATGTGGAGTCTGTGAATGATTACTACTGACTAAACTTGTACAGGTCTACATTGAAAAAGAGTAAGTAATGCAGAAAGAAATACAAAAGATACACTCCAGAGAGACCTAAAGCACACAGAAGTGTAATGGTACATAAAACAGATGTGCTAAAAAGGAGAAAGTAATTGTCACAGAGATTAGTGACTTTAAAGTCAGGCTTCTCCTCTGTTGGGATAGGAAGGGTACCCTCAGAGCATGACCAGATACAGCAAAGTTTCCATCTAAAGAAAGAGAGCCTAAGGAGTTTGCTGATCCTAGAAAGCAACCATATATACATGCTGCTGCTAATGTAGATTTAACAGGGCCAAGGTTCCTCCAATGTTGGAATCTGAGCTTCTAAAGTATCATCCATCTGGTCCTTGCTTTGGAGACATGACAAATGAAAGCGTGAAGGGATTATGGATTCTTCTTGAGAGAGCTATGGGGATCGGACAAAGGGTGGCAGAAGAGTCTCTGCAAAGAGGTGAAGAAAGACCATCACATGAAGCTATGAAAGAGAAATCTGGATTGTGCTGGAGACCCTAAGATATTGGAGATGCCTAGGCTCTGAGACATCTAACAAAGAGAGTAGGGAATAGAAACAGCCCAAGAGAGATGTTGTAGGCAACAAAGCTGGAAGGATGGGGACATCTAAAACCTTTGACACAGGACATTGAGGCACAGGATTTGGTATCCAGGCTACAAGGTTTTAGTCTTGCTTTGGTCTAGTGTTTTCCTACTATGTCCCCATTTATTCCTCCATTTTAGAATGATAATTTTTCTGTGCCATTGCATGTTAAAAGTATGTGATTTGCTCTTACTTTTTTTTCTTTTTTTTCCGGGGGGTGACAATTAAGAGACTGTCTGGAGCCTCAAAAAACATCCTTGCATATTCTCTCTCCGAAGCGGAAACCTATGCCGCCTGGAAGGGATTATAAAGGCTCTGCCTGGCGCCTTTCAGGTCTCCTAGTGATCGTGAGTGTGTGGTGCTGCTCCCTGGTCCAGGTTCCACTGGATCTGGAGGCGGCCACCACTTCGTCCACGAAAACGGCAGGGTTCAGGTGTCCACTTTTCTCAAATAAGATGGTTTAACTTTAAAAAAAATCCTTGGACTTTGAACTTTTGAATAGTGTTGAGACTGTGAAAGACTATAGGGATATTTGAAGTAATATTAAATATACTTGGCATTGTTGTGTAGCAGTTTCCTCTGATATTTAAACATTTCCTCCTGAAAGAAAGGGCTTTACTGCAGAAGGTAAACAACTCTAAATAGCTTCAGGAAGCCAACTGACCAGAGATTCACTAGGCCCCTCCCCCCAGGAGTAAACAACAAAAGCTGCTGAGAGTCATTCTCAGACAAGACAAGCTGGGAAGGAAACTCTGGGATCAGATCAGCTGCCTGAAGAAGCAAAAACTAGCCAAGCTGTCTGGTGGAGGTTTAGACCAACTGAGTCACATGGAAAAGACACACTCTAAACTGTTGAGCTGCCTGCAGGCTGTTTAGTGTGCTCCAGGTTTCCAGCTTTTGTGAGCTGTCACTCATCCTGGTGTGGGCTTTGGTAATGCAAGCTGCCTTTAAGTCATAATGAAGGGCGAGGGTCGAGGGAAAGAGAGCCTGTGGGAGCGGGAGATCCCAGCTGGATCAAGAACAGAGAGGGAGAACAAGGAATAGGAGACCATGGTAAATGAAAACCACATGAGAAAAGGAAGGAACAAAGTGCTAAAGAGGCCCACAGAAACCCACAAAATTCCTCCACAAAAGACTGCTGGCAGTGGTCGAGAGACAGCCGGGACTGACCTACTCTGGTGATGGGATGGCCAAACACCCTAATAGTCCTGCCAGAAACCCCATCCAAGGACTGAGGAATCTGGATGCAGAGATCCACGGCTAGGCCTCGGGTAGAGCCCCGGGAGTCTAATTAGCAAGAAAGAGGAGGGTTTATATGAGCGAGAATTGTTGAAACCAAGGTTGGATAAAGCACAGGGACAAATAGCCAAACGAATGGAAACACATGAACTATGAACCAAAGGCTAAGGGGCCCCCAACTGGATCAGGCCTTCTGAATGGGTGAGACAGTTGATTGGCTTGATCTGTTTGGGAGGCATCCAGGCAGTGGGACCGCGTCATGTGCTCATTGCATGAGTTGGCTGTTTGAAACCTGGGGCTTATGCAGGGAAGCTTGGCTCAATCTGGGAAGAGGGGACTGGACCTGCCTGGACTGAGTCTACCAGGTTGATCTCAGTCCTCGGGGGAGGCTTTGCCCTGGAGGAGGTGGGAATGGGGGGTGGGCTGGGAGGAAGGGGAGGGGGGCAGAAGGGGGAAGAACAAGGGAATCTGTGGCTGATATGTAGAACTGAATGGTATTGTAAAATAAAATAAAAGAAAAAAAAGAATACTTCACCCACACTCCTATAAGTAACCCAATAAAACTCATTGGTACACCAAGTTGGGTTTTGGTGCTGTTGTATAAATGGGTCTGTCATAGGTTCCCTCTCTGGGGTGAGTAGAAATGTGTGTTTAATCTCCTCAGGAAAAGTTTTGTCATACAACTGGCACCTAAACAGGGACACAAAAGAGTCAAAGATAAGTTTGGGAGGCATTGGTATGTGGTCCTAGCTACGGGTAATAAGGCATGAAACTAAGCCTGAACAGCCTGAACAGCCTGAGGCAGGAACATCTGTAGAGGAAATTCTGATACCGTTTTGCTTACTTATATGGTGTGAGTTGGTGTGTCTTTGTGCTATGACAGTGGTTATATGGTTCTTTATATGAATAGGAAGACATCAGGATTAAGAGTGTCTGTGGGAGGAATCCCAAGATGGCAGTCTTCATCTGTGTGGTATGGGATGGTTGGAATGCCTGCTTGGTGAGTAAGGTCTACCACATGAAGGCAGAGATACCCTGAAAACAATTAAAAGTTTAGAGAAAATTTTGTAGTATTTAGTACACAAAAGTTAAGATTGCCCACAGTGAGATAAGTTGACTACTGGTCTGTCGTGTGTTTTTATAAATGCATCTGAGGCTATGACAGTGGCCAGGAAGGAACTTCTTTGTGTAAAGGAGCAATTGCAAGAAGAAAGGGAGATGAGGTTAGAAACCTCCATGTTAGCCTCTGATTTTGCAAGTAAATTAGATAAACAAGAGGATGAGAGAGAGGTGGTAAAAACAATAGAAGATACCCCTCAAGTCCATCCTTTAATAGACGAGTGAAAACCTGTAATCAAACCTACAGATGGGGCCATAAAACATGACCAGGAAAATCCCTGAGACCCCACAAACCACAAAGGCTACTGCTACTGCTGTTGGTTACATGTTAGAACTATACTATTAAGACCATGTTGCTGAAGACCATGCTTTAGCTGTAGGACATGGAGAAATTAAGGTGGGACAGAACTCAAAAGCTCCACTCTGCTGGCTGGCTTCCATAGTGCTATGCAGGTTTCTGGTGGAGAACTGTCACAAACATTCCTGTTCAATTATGGACCCTGCATGATAAAATACTGACATGCCAGGTAGGGTGTGTTTGCCTGGGTAAGACTAACAGCATCTGATTGGATTTAATGTTTGCTCCACAAGAGGGAGTTCAGATTGACATAGGAGGGCACAGTCCATTATGTGTTGGACAGTCCCTGGGTTGGTGGTCCTGGGTTATATTAGAAATCCAACTGAGAGAAAAACAAACAAAAAAGCTGGGCAGTTTAATTCCAGCACTTGGGAGGCAGGCAGAGGCAGGCAGATCTGTGTGAGTTCCAGGACAACATGGTCTACAGAACAAGTTCCAGGCCAGGCTCCAAAGCTACACAGAGAAACCCTGTCTCAATCCCCCCACCCACCAAAAGAAAAAAAAAAGAAAATCAGCTAAGCAAGACATAGAGAGCAAGCCAGTAAGCTACACCACTCTGTCTCCTCTACATTTTAATTTCTGGCTCCAGGTTCCTTCCCTGTTTGAGTTTCTGCCCTGATTTCCTTTAAGGATGCACTATAATGTGTAAGACTATACTAAATAAACGCTTTCCTCACCGATTTGCTTTTTGTCTTAATGTTTCATCATAGAAATATAAGCCTAAAACAGCAAGTGACTGTTGCTGTGGCCTAATTCTTAGCCATAGGTGAACATCTATAACCAGCCTTCCAAGGCGCAGATATCATTGTAGAAGAGGGGGAAGAAAAAAATGTAAGAGCCAGAAGAAGGGGTGGAATTTTCTGTAGCAGTTTCCTCTGAAATTGAAGCATTCCCTCCTGCAGAAAAGGGCTTTAGGACAGAAGGGAAACAACTCTAAACAGCTTCAAGAAGTCCTTGAAACTGATCAGATTCACTAAGCCTCTCCTTCCCAAGATTAAAAAATAAAAGGCTGCTAAGAGTCACTCTTAGACAAGACAAATAGCAAAGAAGACTCTGACCCCACCAACAGGGTCAGCCCTACTGTGCTCCCCAGGAGAGATACAGGGCCTGTTCCCCCCAGTGCTGCAGCCAGTAAGCAGCAGGACCAGTTCTCCCTAGTGTTGCAGCCAGTGACAGGCAGGGCTACCTTTGTGCAGCTCTATCCTCTTGGCCTTCAGTGGTATCAGGAGCCATGGACATCAAAACAGACCACAACCAGGAAGGCCATAGACCAAGGCATGGGCCTGACTGCCCGTATTTTCTCCTCAGCACCCAGAGCAGGCTGTCCTGGGTCTCCTCCTGCCTGCTCAGTCTTAATGGAGCTGGGCAAGCTTGTGTTTTCTCCTCAGTATCCAAACATGCCTGTGTATTAAACTGAATACATTTTGCAATATGAAATGGCCATGAGCCTTTTGTGATGAGATGTGGAAGGTTAAGACTTAAAAGTTATATGCTTGAGTGTTAGGTAGGCAAGGGGTCAATTAGTGATAGATAATAACACAATCTATACTTAGGAGACAAAGTTGTTGGTATATTTATGAGGCAGTTTAAAGACTGGAATAATTGAGTATGAAAGATACACCTTGGATGTGTGTGACACTGTGCCATAGGCTGATGTCCTACACTAAGTAAAAAGAGAAATTGAGGTAAACATCAGAATTTATCTAGTTGCTTGTTGATTGTGGGAGCAATGTGACATGCTGCTTTAGATTCCTCTCACCAGTCAACAGTCTACTCCTATACGTTTCCCAATAGGATAGAATGTATTCCCTCACACTATGAGACAAAATTAACATTTCCTCTGTTATGCTGTTTTTGTTTGTTACTTTGTTTCAGCAACCAGAAAGAAATGTGTGCATACTAATATGTACCTCCTACTCTGGGGAAACAGACAAAACTTCATTAATGAGTAAGGAAATAATGTTAACAATTTGGATAATTGGTGCATTCTGATTTATTACATGGAGGACCTAAAGAATGTACACTAGGAATAGTTATGTATTGCTACTGATACTTGATATTTCTCATCCAAAAAGTACATTAACAACAGCTCATTTAGGATCCAGCTTAACATTTTATTCATGAACAATTGCACTTAATTGTGCTAAATGTTATTTCCCTCTTATTATTCATAATGCTGATGTTCTGATAAATCCTCACAGAAATGTTGAAAAGTCTGACTTTATTTTTACTTTAATATTGACTTTTTCTTCTATACATACAAAAAGTTCTTTCAAACCACTTTAATTTATGGAAAAAATGTCATTGCTAGACCTTTTTTGAAAGTAGGCTTTGCAATAAAACTTTTGCAGTTGTTTGTAATATAAAGACCTGAGTGAAAATTGTATTACTTTATCAAACTGGCTCCTCCTCCAAAACCATGCTGCCAAAATAAGATGTTCTTGATAAGAAATTGTCACTCGGGCTGGTTATTTTATACTATGCATTTCTACTATGGAGGATTTCCTTTATATAAAATTGAGGCCTTTATTCATCATATTTTCTACTTATTCTGCCATATCTAAATGTACATAAGAGAAAGGTTTTTTAATTACATTTTACAGCTTGTGATATTTATAGAATTTTATTTGAGTCAAAAGTTGAGGGCATCATCAGATTTTTATGAACCAGGATTAGGTCATTTTTTTTGGAAGGTGCATCTTCTTCCTCTTCATCATCATCGTCATCATCATCATCATCATCATCATCTGGGTAGTCCACTAAAGGAACCATGCTACTGCAGTGTGGCCTACTCATTCTACTAGCAGAAGCATCAGAATGAGATGAAGAACAGTCACATGCTTCAGATGAGTTTCTTTCTGGCTGTTCTACTTTGTTTTCACTTGTCTCATTAATTTTCATAAACACATCATAATGATTCAGAAAGTCCCTTACCATTGGTAGAATTACTTTGGTATTTTGTCTGGAATGCATTTGTTCCTTGACTTTTACCTCCACAGCTTTCATATGTCTGAAGTATATTTTCTGGTATATTATATTATGTGAATTCCTTCTTACTTTACTTTCTCTTTCCTTCTCTTCTTCAAATTTAATCTTCAACCCTTTAAATGTCTGGACATACTCAATTGATTCAAAAAGGCACAAAAAAATTTCCACAATATGTGCAATGAGAGACTTGATGTTATCTGCTCTTATAAATTCAAATAGCTCAATAATAGCTAAGATTAAGATATTATACAATTTTCCATTATGCAGAAAAGCATTTATAGCAGGTTCAAAAAGATTTTTCCTAATTATGTAAAGATAATAAATTTCATCGTTAAGACCAGTCATCTGTCTTATAAACCTGAGAGCACATAAAACCATAAAAGTGTGCTTTGAACTCATCAGCACCAGGACTCTGCCAAGCAAGTTGTTGCTCAAAATATAATTTTTAATATGTTAAGTGGTGATTACACAAAAGCTGAGCAATTCTAAAACTACTCCAAGCAATTGTGCACTTTGGTAATTATCAGGACAGATTTTGGCCCTGTTATCACTATCATTTTGTCCTGTGATAGACAAAATTGTTGCTGCCAAGTTATTAATGCAGTAGTATAGAAGAAATTCATAAAGTCTGTTTTTTCACATCCATTAACTGTTATACACATGTTTTCTGGTCAAGAAGAGTGTGGAGAACTGCTGTCAAACTTAAAACATGTGAAGATTCAGAATCAGGATCAGAAATTATTTGTTTGATCATTATATTGATGATAAAGTCATCATCATTATTTTCGCTGTTTTGAGCTTCTTCCATTTCACACACTCAAACTATTCACGGATTATATTCTACTAGATAAGTAAATATTTCTAGAGCAGTTTCTTCTATTTGGTAGTCTTGCATAGGTACTGAAGCTTTCAAAACACTTATGATTCCAAGCTTTATCATTATTTTTCAATAAGGCATCTTTCTTTGGGGAATTTAATATCTTAGCAAATTCACAGAATCCCTTGAAGAAAAGTAGCAGTTCACACTTTCATCACCTACAGTGTTATCTTTTAACTGAGTGAAAACTTCGAGCAAAAACATTTCATCTTCCTGCAACAGGGCAACTATTTCAATATTTTTGGAAAAAATTGAAGTCTTGCCTTGGAGAAGGTGGGAATGGGGGGTGGATTGGGGAGTGAGCAGGGGGGTGGGTAGGAGGAGGGAGGACAGGGGAATCCATGGCTGATATATAAAATTAAATTAATTATAAAATTAAAAAATGAAGCTGTAAGATCAGAAAGACAATTCTCTTGAAATTTGAATGGTATAGGTAATAGGATGTCACAAATACATTGCATTCTGTAGGTCTGATATATTATTGGCATAACTCCTTGAATTTTGCATTTTCAGTCAAGAATTTCCTGTGCTGACATGGTTAATTCAAAACAGGGTCATACTCAAGGCATCCTACCATAGCCATGACACATTTATCAGAAAACATGATATTAAACAAATGTACATTGTTGAGAAATAAGATTCCTGTAATAATAACATGTAAAACATGTAAGCCTTACATGTTCAGCTGGTATTCACAAGTGTGGAAGAGCTGTAGCAATTTTTTTTATTATGTACTCTTGACTTTCTAAGAGCAGAGCCAGCTCTTCCTTGCAGATCGGCGATTTTTCCACAGCATTAAATAAATATGCAAGGTTTTCAATTGTATGGAGTTCGTAGGTTGGTTCCTCCAACAGATTCCAGATCTGGGGCAGAACTTGAAAACTGTAAAAATAATCTGTAAATTCTTGTGTGATTTATACACTTGGATCTTTACCTTGAACTTGGCAGATATCTTCCCAGATATCTTGACAACCCTCTGGGTCTCAGAAATATATTGCCATAGTATGGTTATTAGGGTTCAGTCCGAATAATTAAATCCCTTCATGGTTTCTTATAGGGTACATCAAGACGTATTGTCCCCTCTACTAGCAGTGAGCCATGTGATTTTGAGTGAAAAAGCAGGCACATATCCTGGAATCATTCGATGTATTTGGTTGAAATTTGTCCTGAGCCTATATGTTTCCGTGGCTCATCTTTCTTCATGACATAGACTTTTACACTCTGAAGTCCATCATCCTTGTGGATTTGTGACCTTGTCTTGCTAGGCTACATCGTTGGGCAGACCTCGGCTTTGAGTACTCTGGCCAAGGTGGCCAGGAATATCTCAGAGGTTGTAATTCTGAAAAATCATAAGGGAGTAGATTAGTGGGGATTAAAAGGATGACAGAGGCTAAGAGAAGGCCCAAGGTCATTAGAATTACGGTGGGGAAAGGCCCTGAAACCTCTCAGTCCTCCACTACTGAACTATCCCCAACAAATCTCTCTCCTTTGTGCTTGAGTCTCTGAGCCTGCCTTAGTTCTGGCAAGAAGCTCGTGATTCACCCAAGATTCTTCCTAAAAAGAATGTGCCTGTGTAGTAGATACTGTTAAAGGGACCTGCTTCCCCTCTCTTAAAAATGGAAGTCTAGAAGATACTCTTTTAGATTTTGCTTCTCAGAAGTATTTTCACTCATCAGAAATGTGGGGCTTGGGCACTTAAGCAAAAGTAAATTTTATTAGCAATGTTTTGGCCAATTCTACACTTCATACTATATTTCAATGAAAGGCTGAGGCTAATAAGAAGCAAGAATACATCATCTACAGACAAAATGCCCTCACAAGATTCATAAAAATGATTGAGTTTCTCTACAAGATGTGCTCTAAATCTATCACATTTCTATGTATTAAAGGAAGATCTTGTTCTAAAAAGGAATACATCAGCTGTATAGCTCTATTCTATCGGCCTGAAGTTTCACCTTTAAGTACAGTGGATGAAATATTTCCTCAAACGTTTTCCTTTACCTAATTATGCATATTGTTATTGGGAAGAACTGAGTCAAAAGGGAAGTGAGTGAAATTTTGCCAAGATTGAGAATTGACACCTGTAAATTATTTAATTTTCTTTTTTTTTAAATTTTGTGGATTTATTGGGCCTTGAACATGCTATGGCCATTTCTGAAGATCTTGGACATGCTAAGAAATGACTCTAAAACTAAACTATATCACTAGCCTGTATTTAGTCATGATGATGAAGATAAGAAGAATAACCTCACAGCAGCCAAAATGTCAGTGAGTACTTGTTATGAAGAAAGGTATTAATGTGATAGATCAAGTATCATACTTGAATGTTTACTACATTTAAAACAGGAATTTACATTTTTGCCTAATTTTCATAATAGTCTAGCAATACAGGTATATTAATATAAGAATCCCTTTATGGTCAGGAAATTGACAAAAAAGTCAAATAAATTGTCAGAGTTCACATATTTAATAAATTGAGGAGTTCTAATTTGTACATATCTTTCTAATTTCAAAATTGGTTAAGTGTGGAATTGAACTGCTATTGCCTTTTCCTGGCTTTCATTACACTTATAGGAGGCCAGCTCCCACCTTTTAAAGGGTTCCTATGGGAAGGGGAGAAGAATAACAAACGATTTAAATAGAAAGACTGCATAGAAGAGAAAGACAGAAACACAGGATAGCTTCGGGAGGATCTGGTCAAAATCCATCAGTCCCCTTTGGCTCTTGAAAAGGGCTTTTTTATAACAATGCCAAGGGGCGGGGCAAAAGACCTCCCCCTTGCTAGATCAAAGTATACTGCACAGCCAAGTGTAAACCCTTCCAAACACCTGGTAACCACACCCGTGGTCCAATCATTTGCCTATGCAGCCCTGCTGGGAAGTTCAGATTCTCGAACTCTGAGTAAGTTCTCACTAGGAAACCTCTGTGCATCTCTACAACACTCTACTTCACATTCATCCCATCTATATAATTTGTAATCAACGTAAAATAAGCAAGACAAGATGAAAGTCACACATTTCCTCCTTTAGATCCACATCTGAGTATAGACATTGGAAAAATAGAAGGAAATAGAAGGTTGGATATGGCAACTCTGTTACATATATTTTAATAGTGTCTAACCCTGTTATTTCAAGAGAAAAACTGACAATTGACCACATTAAGCCTATTTGAACTTGAAACATCTTATTTGTAGTAATCAATTTTCCATGGCACTGTCAATGTATGCTTCTCTAGAAACATGACATTCAGTAGACTATACTCTAGAATGTTAATAAGAAAAGTACAGCTTGAGTACTATGGACATTGAGTGTAAATAATAATTATTTATGAAAAAATTCAATTGGTTGTAGAATATATAAGTTTAGAAACAAAAATTATGAATTGTGTAAATATAACAAGAAATGACTATTTTAAGAACCGCTACATGTATAGTTAAAATACTTCATTTTAATAGGAAGTAATTAGAAATATAAAAAAATAACATTTATGTTATTCATCAAATTTTGTCCCTGCTGTGTTTATATTAAGTCTCATTCACAATAATTATAATACCATCAATTCTCTGAATATGTTCTCACAAACCATTCTATGAAATGCAACCAGCATAAATCCATGTATTCTCAGTTTTATCCCTTGGAATTTCTTTTAGGCCAATAAAGGTTCCTTGATTTTAATTAAGATAACAAGAGTTGCTTTACAATGTAAAAAGGCCTCTAGGCCACAGTTGTTATTGCTGTTGCTGCAGCAGTTTCCTTTAGTTTCTTTCTTGTTTAAGGAAATAATATTCCTCTTTGCTTTATTAATTATACCTACCCAAGACTATTATGCTGCTGTTTTGGTCCCTGTTATTTTCCAGGGTATAAAAACATATATGTAAGCAACAGCCATGTTCTAGAGAATCTAATAAATTTATATTATTTTATTTTTAAAATTAATCATCATATAGTCATGGCCAGGAGAGAATATTACTGCTACGGTAGAGGGAAAAAAAACCTTCCAAATACAAAATTTCATCAAGCATTTGGTGCAAATTCTACAAAAAGTGATGGTATCAAGGCTTGAAGAAGCCAAGCCTTCAATTTTCCTCTTTTGTCTTCCCAATATGAAACACTACTTCACACGCAAAATTAATGTTTTTAGACATCACTAATAATAAAAACGATAGTTCGAATTAGGATCTTTACAGTCTAATCATTTCTTTTCCCCCTTAACCGACCTACATTCTTAAGATAATAGTGTCTCTCTTATTTATCCTGCTGCATTCTCAGGAGCTGCTATCTGTGTCTAAATTATGTCAGATAACTCGCACCTCAGGGCCTTTGTATCTGTTTGGACACCTGTTGTCCCTTTGTACCTGTTTTAACCAGGAATCTACTATTTCTCAGTAAGGACTTATCTCAAGCACTCATTTTCTTCAAAAATATATTCAAATTTTCCTTTTGTTTTCAGAGGCTCACTCTATCCACCTCTTCGAAAATATAAGGACTACCATGTTTTCCTTAATGTGTCTTTTCTCCATAGCAGTGAGCATTTTCTGACCATTCACATTCCATTAATTATGTCTTTGGAAACAAGTATATCAGTTGACTAGTATTGATCTAAATGCATCGCTTCCTTCGGCTCATTCCTAATGATGTGCATGTGTGTTTGCATGTGTGTGTTTAACAATGCTAACTAGTATGATCTGTATCATCATATTTTTAAAGCAGGTTATGACATGTCAGTAAGGAATGCATTTAAAAGTTTTCAGTACATTTTTATTTATTTTCTGTGTGTGTGATAGGTGGAAGAAATACGTGTGCCATGGTATATATGTGAAGGTCATTTGTGATAGTTGGCCCTTCCCTTCTACCATGTGGATTCCAGGAATGAAACTCAGGGCATCTAGCTTGGTAGAAAGTGCCTCCACCAGCTAAGTCAACATACCAGTCCCAAAATTTAATTTTGATTTCTACAATAAAAATAATTAAAAGTAATACCCCACTTTACATAGTTACCTCCAAATGTTAAAATCCCTTAAGACTATCATGTTAAACAGAGAGAAAGTATCTCATTGCTTCTTAAGTGTAATGAATGTTTAGTTTATATATACCTTAGGCACCTCATAGATGTTATATTTAGAGATCCCATAAAGTAAATTTTAATAAATATCATTCTTTTTTTTTCCTGGAACTGGAGTTACAGACAGTTGTGAGCTGCCATGTGGGTGTTGGGAATTGAACCCAGGTCCTTTGGAAGAGAAGTCAGTGTTCTTAACCAGTGAGCCATCTCTCCAGCCCCCTAAATATCATTCTTATAAAACACCTGCAAGCACAAGCTTTGTTGGATAGATTAGTTGGTTGGATAATTACGGAGTACACTAAAATACTGTAGATACATTTAATGACTAGGTAACTAGTAAAGCCTCATTCCCCTGTTGTAAAAACCAATACTGCCAAATATCCACAGGCCGATGTGCAAAGGTGCTTCATGTTGAGAATGACTATGTGCAATCAAGAGGAATTAAAAATCAAGAGAAATTCTGTGCTTCTTTTTTCATGTCTAATACTGTAAATGAAAATATTTGAAATTCTTCCACCCCAAATTTCATTTAAATAGAATTTCCACACATTCATTTAAAACAGCAAGTGGCATTCATTACCAGACCTTTCTCCTGGAAAATAGGAAAATTTGCTACTTCAGCTACCCCCTTTTAGTTCTCCTGTAGCACTTTGACTGCAGCACCCAGAACTGTTTATAATACCTTATTCATTTTTATCTCGCCAGGTTTCACCTCTTTATGATCATCTCCAACTATCCTCTGTTCATGTTGCTCCAGCTCACTGGCCTTGTTGCATTATAGTGGTCCATCTAACCTGTTCTGCTGTGTACCTGCACCAGAACTCCCTGACATTATGTATTTCAAATAATATGGTATTTTACATTTTGCCTGAAATGTCAGTCCTTCAAAAATACTTCTCATACAATGTGAGACAGCATCTTATTCTTCTAACATCATCCTACTTTCCTTTGTCTATAGAGAATTTTTCATTTGTAATTTTTCCAGCAACTAAACACACACAGAGATATATATGGATATGTTATATATATATATATATGAAATATTTTATATATAATTTATATATCACATATGCTATATTTATTATTCATGTATAAATAAATACAGCCTTCTGAGTCCATATAGTGTTGTTTGCATGTATATATACTTAGGACTGACTACTTGGAATTGGAAAGGGGGCTTTCCTAGAAGACTAATTATTCTTCTCTCAGCAATCATTAAATGAGTGCAGCTCTTCAAGAAGGGGTAGAGCCTTATGAAATTTTCTTCACCTACATTGACATGTCAGCTTGTGATCTCATTGTTCAGGTCTTGTGTAAAAAAAAAACATATTTTTTTACACTTCATGGATACAGCTTCCCTGTTATAAACAGAAACTACTATCTCACAGCATATAATCTGGTCCTATGGATTTTACACTCATTCTGACTGCTCTTCTGAAATATCCTCTGGGCTTTAGGTGTAGGGCTGTATTGAAAATGTATCATTTGGGCTGAGCATTCCATGGTCAGTGGTTCTATACATTTTGACTAGTTGGTTTTCAGGATCCTGTGACCTCACCAGCTATGGGTGCAGCACCAGGCATGAATTCTCTCTTATTAAGTGAGCCTTAAATTCAATTAGACTGCTTATGTTTATCCCCAACATATAAGTGCTACTACTGCACTCTTGAATATAGCTTGCCATCTGGTCTCTGTTACTATATATAGGATTCACAGTGAAGTAGAACTACTGATTACTTGTGTCCCTTTTGTTCTGTACTTCTGCCCCTGCTGCCTGCTCAATGCCCTCAAAGGTAAAAAAGGATCCTGCCTAGCATTATTCTCCTCTATATGTATTTACTCAACATCAACAAACATTCATAAGATAGCATGAATGTGTATGAATTATTCTACAAAGTAACTCTATTATTTGGAAATATTACAGTATAAAAAGAATTAAAATTCCCTTCATTTCATTAAAACATGTTAAGGTAGTATCTGGTTTTACTAACCAGTCCTGTTTTCCCAAATTTTTCAAGTCTATTATATGATTTCCACGTTGTTAGTTCATTGATTTGTACATGGTACTGTTCTCTTTATCTTCACTTGATATGGGTCCTGAAGCCAGCTTAGATATGTACATTATATGTCTCCACATACCTTTTTGTATTCCTCATCCCCATCTTTCTCTCCCTAATGAAATCAGGGGATAATTAGATAGCAAATGAGTCTAGTTGTTCAGTTCTCTGGCAAAAATAAATTAATCCTCCAAATAGAAACAGTCTTAGAAACGTTATTATTATTTTTCTCCAAATACAAGTAATCTAATTTGGAACTTATTTCTTCTTTGTTCATGATACTGGTTGAAATAAAGTTCAGCAGAAACATTAGTTTTACAGGATTATAATCAGTGAAATTACAACAGCAGTATTTTGTTTCTTTTACTCTTTTAGTGTTTTCTTTCTACATGTGCTTTCCTTTCTCTATTTTCTACTTTGACAATGGACCTGGTGAAATAATTTAAACATATTGGTTTGTTTTAAAAATCTTTCATCTTAAACATAATTAATTCCCTTCAAAGGGGAACAAATAAGATCAAGAAAATTAAATATATTTGTCTTTATTTCCCTAAGTATCTAGATGTTATTTGCATACTGATTGAAGCTTTATGTGCCTCTGAATAGTTTAGAAACCCAGGGGAGCTAGACAAGAAGCATAAAGTTCCCCCCTCCTTAAGACCCTGGACCGAGCACTGGATGATGTGAAGGCAGCAAAAGAGAATCACAAAGAATGGACTCTTGTAACTGGCTCATGCCTGAGATGCAAAAGGAGCTTGTCTCAGGTGACTATTGGAGTAAGATTCTGAGTGCCCTGTAATGTATAATAGGCCTTCTCTTCAATAGCTTTTGGTGCTCTAGATAATCTTGGCATTTTTCACTACCCTTGAATATAATTATTTCTGTGTGAAATGGGTCAAGTTGTTTGATTTCTCTTACAGGCCGGCCCCAAAGAAGAGTTAATCTGTGTAGATACAGCCATTTCATGTGTTTCAACCTGAGTGAATGATTAAGTGGCTAAGGATCATGACACATCAGTTAGGGGTTAAATACTCAACACTGAGTTGGGGAGTTTCATATACTGATGCTTTGATCTTTAATGTGAAGTTTTCCAAATTAGGTATAATTTCTTATTTATTGGCTCATTTTTCAATTAAAAAAAAAATACTGGTGGATTCAGGAGATGCTCAGAAGTTCCCATTCTTAGCTGAAGATCCGTTGACAGTTGATGATCTCAGGGTAGAGTCACTTTTCTTTAAGAGTATGGTCCCTGGTAAATTGACAATGTTCTAGTGGATGGCCCCACACCTGATCTGGGGTGAAGTTATGAAAAAAGATGATTGTAAGTTTGAGGGTGGGATGATAGATCTGGGAGGACTCAGAGGATGGATTAGGGTGTGGATATAATGAAAATGCATTGTATGCATGTATGAGACTCTCAAGGAATTAAAAATATTGTATTATAAAAATAAACAAAATAATAAATAAAAGACAAAAAGTGGTACAATTTCAGTCTACAGAAATTTATTAGTGAAGATATGTACATGTTTGACATAAAAATAATATTTATTAAAAATATCTCAATTTAGTGGAATATAATGTCTCTTGAAAGCTACTGGACTTGGAAGCTGAGCATTCATCTGAAACTCAAAGCAATGTGAGGTTTTATATTGGATTTTAGATTTTCAGTATGTCACTTGTCAGACCACCTGAAGGGCCTACACTTTACTCACCTTCAGCTTCAGTTCCCATTGTGGTGTGATGAAATAATAGCTATTATTTTAATAAGCAATTAAGCAAATATTAATTGATGCCTTGTTCTCCATTTGCTATTTAACCAAAAAAATAAGCTAAAAATATTTTTCACCTATTTTTCTATTTAAATTCCAAAAATATGAGAACATGGATTACATGCTGATCTAACAACATAAATCATCCTTAGTATCTAAATAAATATCACCATATTGCTGAAAATTCAATATTTAAAGCTGGAATTGATATTTATGAAAGTTAATAAAGGTTATTTCAAGTATCAAGTGAGCATTTTCTAAGTGCCTACTGTGAACTAGGAAATTTGTTGGAGACACAGAAGTGAATGCTGAAATAAATATTTCCTTTATTCCCTCTTGAAAATTCTGTGTTGAACAGGAAAGACTTGAGTGCATATAATGTAAGCACCTCACAAGACAACCTAAGTATATCAAAGAAGTTTTTCCAGGGATAATATGATTGTGCTGTACACTGAAATAGAGTTAGGATTACAGATGTGTGTGGGAGACAGGGTAGCAAGGGGACAAGAGGAGAAAGAAATAGATCTAGAAAGAAAAGGGGGGAAAGTACTAGATTATTAAATTCATGTAACTAAGTAAACTTGAAAGGATGAGTGTTTCAGCTTCCTCCTTGTTTCAGAACTGTGTGGAGAATGTGAACAAGCCTAGGTTTTAATAAAGAATTATGCAAATATCTTAGCAAGGCATGGCTGTGATCTGAACTGCAATGTCAGCAGTGGGGATGAGAAGATAAATTCAAGAGATATTTAAGGATTTTAATTAACATAGCTTCCTGATTGATTAGAATAATGGTGAGCTGAGGCACAATAAAAATAATTACCAACTTGGTAGATGCTGATGTCTTTCAAATTGAGGTTGTGGCACTTAGAATACAGTTAGAACATCACAACAAACGTGGTTATGGTATGATACAATGACTATTTAATCTTTTGATTCTGTTTATATGGGTATAACACAATGATGCTCTTCAGAAAAAAGGAAGGGGCTTTAGCAATGATGAACTGAATGTTTCCATGTCATAGTGTTGTTCTTGCAGAAAAATGCAAAGTAACGCTCAATACTGAAGAGAAATTTCAATGCATGTTAATGAAGAAGAACAACTAAAATGTTGAGCCTAATTCTACCATTTGTGTCATTCTAGTTTTATTGCATTATTGTTTGTTATCCAATTTCAGGCTTGTCTTTATGTAATGACTGACAAAGCACCAGTATATAAACAAATAAAATTGTTTTATAGACTATGATTGACAAATATGAAAATTGTCACCCTTCTTTTTTCCTTCTACTACCCACAGAGTTATGGCTTGGAACAAGTTGGAAATATCTCTCATGAAATCTATGTTCTTTCCTCATCATTTAAAAGTTAAATTTCTGTCAATAATAGTAAGCAAAAGACAGGTCGAAAAGAGTAGAGATAATTGTGATTTCAATTCTATCTGTCTGTCTGTCTGTACTTCCACCTGTCCATCCATCTGTCTATCTATCTCTATCTATTATCTATCTATCTATCTATCTATCTATCTATCTATCTATCTATCTATCTATCTATCTATCTACTTACCTACCTATAATATATCTAGCTGTCTGTCTATGGACAATGTTTTTTAATCACCTGTAGAATAGAGTAGGGTTTTTCTCATGTGATATGACATGGTGAAATAAAAGATCTCATTGTCAGCACTCAGAAACAAAGTTATGAAATTTACTTCTAGACTAATGGCAGACTTCAAACAAGTGTTATTAAAATCATTTATTATCTATAAACTCTACAGGAGAAAAGGCATATTTCATTCATATTTCAAGATGTGTTGGTCAAATAAATGCACATAGTTTTACCAAACATAATGAATGTCAGAAAAATATAATCCTAATAGGTAATTCCAAGTATTAATATATCTAGCAGAATGCATTAATGACATTCACACAGCCTGTACTAACACTTCTCAGTAATTAAATTCATTTTGATTATAAAGATATTTGATTTATATAAAATATATTTTGCATATGGATATTAAAGAATACAGTCTTTCTCTTTTTTGAAAGAATAGCTTCAGAATTTGAAAATATCTGGGCAGGACTTGGCTTTGCTATGACTTCAAACCATTTAGACTAGGGTGTGCCAGAATGTGACTGAAAAAGAAAAGGAGTCTAGTTCCAGCAGAAGCAAAAATGAGCAGGGAAATCTAGATTCAGAGGTAGCCATTGCAACAGAAGGGTGCCTTTGTGCCTCTCGACTGGAATATCTTTGTGCTGCCCTTTATCAACTTGAGCTACTAGAGAAATCAAACTGAAGCTAAATTGATAAAGAAACCATCTTTTCCAGCATCTTCATTCTATTCATCTGACGTGTACTTCCTAGAATATACTATTTAACATTTGGGTATTGAATGCTACATGCATTGGGTTCATATATTTTCACTGTATCTCCTGCCAGCAGTGAAGTAACAGAGACATGGTTACACAATGTCAACCTCAGCAGCCCAAGAAGTTCTCTCAAACTTTTGGAGCACTTAAAACAAGGAAAACAGGGATTCATGACTTCGACAAAGAGAAGAACTTCAGACTTTTTGAGTTTGAGGCAGAGTTGGAAATTTCATTTAAGATAGTTTAATGTAGTCTTTGAACACTGAGCCTCGGGGGAAGAGGGGAATTAAGAAGATAAGACATACTCAGATTTGACAAAGGAAGTTGCAGAAAGTAAGAAATATGTATCTGCAGATGTATGCTCCTCAAGTCATAGTCACAACTAATTGCCTTAGAATTAGATATGTATATAACTTTGGCAGTTTTCAAGTTACATTTCAAAGTATAAGTAAGGAGCTGGAGAGATGGCTCAGTAGTTAAGAGCAGTTGCTGCCCTGGCAGAGAACCTGGATTTAGTTTCCAGTACCCACATTTGGCAGCTCACAGTTGTTTGTAACTTCAGTTCCAGGGGAATCTTATGTCCTCTTCTGGCCTCTATGAACACCTGTGTGCACATGGTGCACATACAGGCAAGAAGGTGCACACACATATGCCTACAATAAAAATAAGTAAATCTTTGCATCTGGACAGATGGCTCAGAGGTTAATATCACTTGCTGCTCTTACAGAAGATTTGGGTTCAGCTTCCAGCATCCATACAGTAGCTCACCACAATCTGTAACTCCAGTTCTAGAGATTCTGACTCCTTCTCCCTTCCATGGGCACTGAATGTATGTGGTACACATACATACATGTAGGCATAACAGATATGCATAAAATAAATTAAATCCTAGATATAAACAACAACAAAGATGTTGTGAAGACATTATATTTTTCTATCTCTTTTGATAAATTAGATAAGTAAGGTGGATCCAGGGATGCCATGAATACAATTATAATATGGTATATATAATATAATATATAATATAATATAAACAGGGTGGCATTGTGAACCATTTGTATTGTGCAAAGAGTTTAGTGCATGTTTTCTCCTTATAAATGGGGTTTCTGGTCAGATTCTTAGATCATCTTAAATTTATTCCTAGGAAGGGAGAAAGGTCTTAAGCCATTGTTAATTATGTTGTAATTCTATCTTAGCTATTGGAGAGTGGTTTCAGCTAGATTCCTAGGGCTCCTTCCCTATCTCATGTCCCTATAATTTCCATGTCTCTCTATGCTGGCTCAGTTAAATCATTAAATGTTTTCCAAGGAGAATACATATTGTGTCCATGCAGCAGTCTGTGGGGTTGTGCATAACCACACAGCTTGTGAAGTCAGTCATAGCAAAGTGAAGAGAATTATATAACACATAGCTAGTGTAAAGTAAAAACAGATTTTTTTCCTTCTTTTTTAATTTATTTATTAAATTTAATTTTACATATCAGCGATGGATTCTCTTGTTCTCCCCCCCTCCCGCTTCCCCCCCAGCACACCCCCCATTCCCATCTTCTCCAGGGCAAAGACTCCCGTGAGGATTGAGTTCAACGTGGTAGATTCAGTCCAGGCAGGTCCAGTCCCCTCTTCCCAGGCTGAGCAAAGTATCTCTGCATAAGCCCCAGGTTCCAAACAGCCAGTTCATGCCCTGAGGACAGGACCCGGTCCCACTGACTGAATGCTTCCCAAGCAAATCAAGCTAATCAACTGTCTTATTTATCCAGAGGGCCTGATCCAGTTGGGGGCTCCCCAGCTATTGGTTCATAGTTCATGTGTTTCCTTTCGTTTGGATATTTGTCCCTGTGCTTCTTCCAACCTTGGTCTCAACAGTTCTCACTCATACAAACCCTCCTCTTTCTCAGCAATAGGACTCCTGGAGATCCACCTGGGGCCTGGCCATGGATCTCTGCATCTAGATCCCTCAGTCATTGGATGGGGTTTCCAGGACGACAATTATGATGTTTGGCCATCCTATCATCTGAGTAGGTCAGTTCGGGCTGTCTCTCGACCATTGCCAGCAGTCTATTGTGGGGGCACCTTTGTGGATTACTGTGGACCTCTCTAATACTTTGCTTCTTCCTATTCTTATGTGGTCTTCATTTATCATGGTCTTTTATTCCTTGTTCTCCCTCTCTGTTCTTGATCCAGCTGGGATCACCCGCTCCCCTAAGCTCTTTATCCCTACTCTTTCTTACTCCCACTCACATCCATTTTGTTCATGTAGATCTCATCCATTTCTCTGTCATTGGACGATCCCTGTGTCTTTCTTGGGGTTCTGTTTTCTAGGGAGCTTCCCTGGAGTTGTGAGTAGCAGTCTAGTCGTCCTTGTTCCACATCTAGTATCCTCCTATGGGTGAGTACATACCATGTTTCTCTTTCAGAGTCTGGGTTACCTCACTCAGGATGATTTTTTTCTACATCCATCCATTTGCCTGCAAACCTCATGATAACATTGTTTTTCTCTGCTGAGTAGTATTCCATTGTGTATATGTACCACATTGTATTTATCCATTCTTCAGCTGAAGGGCATCTAGGTTGTTTCCAGGTTCTGATTATTACAAACAATGCTGATATGAACATAGCTGAGCAAGTGCCCTTGTGGTATGATTGAGCATTCCTTGGGTATATGCCCAAGAGTGGTATAGCTGGATCTTGGGGGAGATTGATTCCCAATTTTCTAAGAAATCGCCATATTGATTCCCAAAGTGGTTGTACAAACTTGTATTCCCATCAGCAATAGAGGAGAGTTCCCCTAGTTCCACATCCTCTCCAGCACAAGGTCTCTTCAATGTTTTTGATCTTAGCCATTTTAACAGCTCTAAGGTGGTGTCTCAGAGTTGTTTTTATTTGTATTTCCCTGATGATTAGGGATGTTGAGCAATTCCATAAATGTCTTTCAGGCATTTGAGTTTCCTCTGTTGAGAATTCTCTGTTTAGTTCTATAGCCCAT
This sequence comes from Peromyscus maniculatus bairdii, assembly GCF_049852395.1. NCBI lineage: Eukaryota > Metazoa > Chordata > Mammalia > Rodentia > Cricetidae > Peromyscus > Peromyscus maniculatus. The sequence continues at coordinate 104,659,894 of NC_134875.1, forward strand.
TTCTTAATTGGACTGTTGGTCATTTTGATGTCTAATTTCTTGAGTTCCTTATATATTCTGGATATCAGTCCTCTGTCAGATGTGGGGTTGGTGAAGAACTTTTTCCATTTTGTAGGCTGTCGCTTTGCCTTGTTGACCGTATCCTTTGCTCTACAAAAGCTTTTCAGTTTCAAGCAGTCCCATTGATTGATTGTTTCTCTCAGTGTCTGAGCTACTGGAATAATATTTAGGAAGTGATCTCCTATGCCAATGCATTCAAGACTACTTCCTACTTTCTCTTCTAGCAGGTTCAGAGTAGCTGGATTTATGTTGAGGTCCTTGATCCACTTGGACTTGAGTTTTGTGCACAGTGACAGATATGGGTCTATTTGCAGCCTTCTATATATTGATATCCAGTTATGCCAGCACCATTTGTTGAAGATGCTTTCGTTTTTCCATTGTACAGTTTTGGCTTCTTTGTCAAAAATTATATGCTCATAGGTGTGTGGTTTAATATCAGGATCTTCAATTTGATTCCATTGGTCCACTGGTTTTTATGCCAGTACCAAGCTGTTTTTATTACTGTAGCGCTATAGTATAGCTTGGATCAGGCATTTTGATGCCTCATGAGGTGGTTTTATTGTACAGGATTCTTTTGGCTATCCTGGGTTTTTTTTTTTTTTTCATATGAAGTTGAGTATTATTCTTTCCAGGTCTGTGAAGAATTGTGTTGGTATTTTGATGGGGATTGCACTGAATCTGTAGATTGCTTTTGGTAAAATTGCCATTTTTACTATGTTGGTCCTGCCTATCCATGAGCATGGGAGATCTTTCCATTTTCTGACATCTTCTTCAATTTCTTTTTTCAGGGACTTAAAGTTCTTGTCATATAGGTCCTTCTCTTGCTTGGTTAGTGTTACCCCAAGGTATTTTATGTCATTTGTAGCTATTGTAAAGGGTGATGTATCTCTGATTTCCTTCTCAGCTTCTTTGTCCATTGTATATATGAGGGCTACTGATTTTTTGAGTTGATCTTGTATCCTATGTTGCTAAAAGTGTTTATAAGCTGTATCAGTTCCTTGGTGGAACCTTTGGGGTCACTCAAGTATTCTGTCATGTCATCTGCAAATAGGGAAAGCTTGACTTCTTCCTTTCCACTTCATATCCCCTTAATCTCCTTATGTGGTCTTAATGCTCTGGCTAGAACTTCAAGTACTATATTGAATAAGTATGGGGAGAGTGGACAGCCTTGCCTCATTCCTGATTTTAGTGGAATTGCTTTGAGTTTCTCTCCATTTAATTTGATGTTGGCTGTTGGCTTGTTGTAAATTGCCTTTATTATGTTTAGGTATGTTCCCTGTATTCCTGATCGCTCCAAGACCTTTATCATGAAGGGGTGTTGGATTTTGTCAAATGCCTTTTCTGCATCTAGTGAGATGATCATGTGTTTTTTTTTTTGAGTTTGTTTATATGGTGTATTACATTGACAGACTTTTGTATGTTGTACCACCCTTGCATCCCTGGGATGAAGCCTACTTGATCATGGTGGATAATTGTTTTGATATGTTCTTGGAGTCTTTTTGCCGGTATTTTATTGAGTATTTTTGCATCAATGTTCATGAGGGAGATCTCTCTGTAGTTCTTTTTCTTTGTTGTATCCTTGTTTGGTTTAGGAATCAGGGTAATTGTAGCCTTGTATAAGGAGTTTGGTAATGTTCCTTCTGTTTCTATTGTGTGGAACAATTTGAAGAGTATTGGTATTAACTCTTTTTTGAAGATCTGGTAGAATTCTGCGCTGAAACCATCTGATGCTTTTTTTTTTTTTTTGGTTGGGAGAATTTAATGACTGTTTCTATTTCCTTAGAGGTTATTGGACTATTTAAATAGTTTATCTTGATTTAAGTTAGGTATGTGGTACCTATGCATAAAATTATTCATTTCTTTTAGATTTTCCACTTTTGTGGAGTAGAGGTTTTTGAAGTATGACTTGATGATTCTCTGGATTTCCTCAAGGTCTGTTGCTATGTTCCCCTTTTCATTTCTGATTTTGTTAATTTGAATGATCTGTCTCTCTCTCTCTCGGTTAGTTTTGATAAGGGATTGTCTATCTTGTTGATACTCTCAAAGAACCAACTCTTTGTTTCATTAATTTTTTTGTATTGTTCTCTTTGTTTCTATTTTTTTTATTTCAGCTCTTACTTTGATAATTTTCTGGCGTCTATTCTTCTTGGGAGACTTTGCTTCTTCTTGTTCTAGAGCTTTCAGATGTGCTGTTAAATCACTAGTGTGAGATTTCTCCAACTTCTTTATGTGGGCATTTAATGCTATGAATTTCCCTCTTTAGCACTGCTTTCATAGTGTCCCATAAGTTAGGGTATGTGGTGTCTTCATTTTTATTGATCTCTAGGAAGTCTTTAATTTCTTTATTTCTTCCTTAACCCATTGATGATTCAGTTGAGCATTATTCAGTTTCCATGAGATTGTAGGTTTTCTGTAGTTTTGGTTGTTGTTGAAATCTAACTTTAAACCATGGTGATCTGATAGAATGCAGGAGGTTATTCCAATTGTTTTGTATCTTTTGAGATTTGCTTTGTGGCCAAGTATGTGGTCGATTTTAGAGAAGGTTCCATGGGGTTCTGAGAAGATGGTATATTCTTTTTTGTTAGGATGGAATGTTCTGTAGATATCGATTAAGTCCATTTGAGTCATAACATCAGTTAAGTCCTTTATTTCTCTGTTAAGTTTCCATTTGGGAGATCTGTCCAGTGGTGAAAGTGGGGTGTTGAAGTCTCCCACTATTAATATGTGGGGTTTTATATGGGGTTTGAGTTTAGTAATGTTTCTTTTACATATGTGGGTGCCCTTGTGTTTGGGGCATAAATGTTCAGAATTAAAACTTCATCTTGGTGGATTTTTCCTGTGATGAGTATGGAATGCCCTTCTTGATCTCTTTTGATTGATTTTAGTTTGAAGTTTGTTTTGCTGGATGGCTACACCTGCTAGTTTCTTAAGACCATTTGATTGGAAAGTCTTTTCCAAGCCATTTATTCTTAGGTAGTGTCTATCTTGGAATTTGAGGTGTGTTTCTTGTATGCAGCAGAAAGATGGGTCCAGCTTTCATATCCATTCTGTAACCCTGTGTCTTTTTATAGGTGAATTAAGTCCATTGATATTAAGGGATATTAACGACCAGTGATTGTTCATCCCTGTTTAGTCCATTGATAATAAGGGATATTAATGACCAGTGATTGTTCATCCCTGTTATTTTTTTCATGGTAGTATGTGTGTACTTCTCTTCTTTGGGGTTTACTGCTGTGGCATTATTTATTGCCTGTGTTTTTCAGGGTATATCTGACTTCCTTAGGTTGAAATTTTCCTTCTAGTGCTTTCTGTAGTGCTGTGTTTGTGGATAAGTATTGTTTAAATGTGGTTTTGTCTTGGAATGTCTTGTTCACTCCATCTATGATGATTTAAAGTTTTGCTGGGTATATTAGTCTAGGCTGGCATCCATGGTCTCTTAGTGTCTGTATTACATCTGTCCAGGTCCTTCTGGCTTTCAAAGTCTCCATTGAAAATTTGGGTGTTATTCTGATGGGTTTGCGTTTATAAGTCATTTGGCCTTTTTCCTTTGCTGTTCTTAATATTCTTTCTTTATTCTGTACATTTAGTTGTTTAATTATTATGTGTCAAAGGGACTTTTTTGGGGGGTCTAGTCTGTTTGGTGTTCTATAGGCTTCTTGTATCTTCATAGGCATTTCCTTCTTTAAGTTGGGAAAGTTTTCTTCTATGATCTTGTTGAATATATTTTCTTTGCCTTTGAGTTGGTATTCTTCTCCTTCTATCCCTATTATTCATAGGTTTGGTCTTTTCATGGTATCCCAAATTCTTGAACATTTTGGGTATGAGTTTGTTGGCTTTAGTGTTTTCTTTGACTGATGAATCTATTTCCTCTACCATATTTTCAATGCCAGAGATCCTCTCTTCCATCTCTTGCATTCTGTTGCTTATACTTGCATCTGCAGTTCCCCTTTATTTATTCAGATTTTCTATTTCCAGCATTCCCTCTGTTTGTGTCTTCTTCATTTTTTCTATTTCTGTTTTCAGATCTTTGACTGTTTCCTTCATCTGTTTCATTGCTTTTTCATGATTTTGTTTCAGGGTGTTATTGTTTTCTTCTGCTTTATTTGTCATTTCCTCTAGATTTTTATAACGTTCTTCCCATTTTTTGTTTGCCTTTTCCTCAATTTCATTTGTGATTCCTTCTATATAAGCCCTTACTCTCTTCATGATGTTATTCATAAGGCTTGTTTCTTCTGCTTCTTCCATTTTTTGATGTTCAGGTCTAGCTGTTGGAGGAGGGCTAGGTTCTGGTGATGGTGTATTGCTCTTCATCTTGTTGTATGTACTTCTGCCTTGCTGTCTGCCCATCTCCTTGTGGATTCTTTCTGGGTCTGATCAGTGCACTTGGTCCAGATAGAGCTGACAGATTCAGGAAGCCTCTCTCTCTTGTCCAGATAGGAGCTCCAGGGTAGGATGGGTGCTCTTGTCTAGATTGGAGGTCCAGGGCAGGATGGGAGCTGGGGGATGTTCTCTAAGTCTCAGGAAGTCTTTATTTTCCTTCTTAACAATTGTGGATGTTGCCTTGCCAAGAGACCCATGAGAGACTTTAACTAAACTGGTCTCTATCCTCCCTTGAAGCCTGTATGTGTCAGCTGTCATAATTTCTGTGTTCTACATTTTATCATGCTGTGCAGGTTGCTTTAGGCTTTCAGAAAAGTTCATTGTGGTAAGTTATCAGGGCCCCTCTGCTTACAGTTGCATTCATTTCATTCATTAAAGTCTCTCTTCTTGGATACAGTATTAATCAACTGTAGTACTAGGTCAATCAGTGTGACTATTTCTTTTCCCATTTGCTGTTTCACTCATCTGGAGATGCTGGAAATGTCAGTGACACTAACTACACACTCTCCTCTATTCTAATTCCCAGTTGTGCCTGCCTTTTTCCTGATGACATCTTTTCTACTTCAGGTCTCGTTTACTCTGGGTTGAAAAGTGTGTTATTTTCAAAAATACATTTTCTATGATTTATAAATAATTACCAATTTAACAAACATTTACTCAATACCAATTTTATCACATACAATGCAATTTCTGTGGATTAAAAAATGGATTGTATGTGGTCCCTATCTAATGCTTCCATTATATCTTTGGAGTTCCAATTCAGAGAATCTAAAGAAGCCATGTAACTATCCCGACAGGCATAAAAATAATCTATAGGAATATTCATGTCTCTTCCTTTGATTATCAGACAACTGAAACAAGGCACCCCAGTGAATTGGAATTTTTTTCCAGGAATCTCATAATGGCAAAAGGAAAAGACTGAAATGTGATGGCAGTCAAAGGATTGTTTGTTACCTGGAAAGAGATTTCACACAGTTCTGACAACTTGTCAAACCACCTTGCAGGATAGATTGGATCCTAAATAATGGTGGATTAGACCATTTCTTGACTGGTATTGCTAAGTTATGAATATCTATGGCTCTCTACTTAAACCTAAACCTCATATCAGGATCTTGAAAGATGAACCAGAGGATGGGCTGTTAGCCACTAGACTTAGCTAACTCTCTTTCGAATGTAGAAACATTGAATAAATCTATTTTCTGCTTTCTAGTATTACTTGTTTCTTTAATTGGTTTATTAGGGTTGGATATACAAATATGCCTACTAGCCTATCAAGGCCAAGGTTTTTGCCTTACTAAGTCTACCTAATAGCCATGTGTATCTCCTAAACCTATACCCCACTAAAATGTACTAAAACCAGGGTGCTGCTCTCTGACATGTTGAATGCTATGAATAACTGTAACATAAAAGTAGTTCATCCTGTCATAAATCCATTTTTTTTCATTGTGGCAACTATTTCAAAGATTCAGGTGTAAATTATTTCAGTACTTAATTATATTGAATTGGAAGGCAGCTATAATCACTACTGTGTCACCAACAATAATTGTATTGAATTAGAAATGCTTGGTTTTCAAGCAAAAGTTTAAAAAACTTCAATAAAACTTTGAGGTAAAGAAGAAGAGGAGAGTGAGGAAGAGATGATAATGATACAAGTACCTAGAGAATATCTGGGACTATGAGGAACAAAGCTACACTTACTTATTGTTTCCATGACAATAAACACACAGCAATCTTCCAGTGTGTGCAAAAGTTAAAATCTTGCATTATAAACTGTTAAATGCTGTGAACTATGCCCCATAGAAGAGTATCTCAAGCTGAGTACACAGACATTAGATGAATAACTTTAACTCGGTATATATATAAGCTTGATTTTATTTATTTATTTTGGGTTTTCAGACAGGGTTTCTCTGTCTGTCCTAGAACTCCCTCTGTGGACCACACTGTCCTTGAACTCAGAGATCCACTTGTTTCTGCCTCTCAGGTGCTGGGATTAAAGGTATATGCCACCATTTCTGATGATAAGCTTGGTTTTAAAGACTTATTTCTTTAATTTTATTTGTACTTTATGTTCTCAAGTATATGTATCTGTAGCATGTGCATGTGGTTGTCTAAAGAGGTAGGAAAAGAATATCAGATAAGACTGACCTGTCACTCAGCCCACCATGGGTGGCACCATTCCCCGCACAGTTTTTTTTTTTTTTGGGGGGGGGGGGTAGGATATGACAGTTAGTTAAGCATGAGCCTGCAAGCAAGCCAGCAAGCAGCATTCTCTTGTGACTTCTTCACAATCCTACTTGAACTCTTGCCTTAACTTCTCTGAATGATGGAATGTAACCTAAAGCTGAAACAAATGCTTTCTTCCCCTAAGTTGATTTTAGTCAGAAGGTTTTATCACAGCATCAGGAATTAAACTTATCAACCCAGTAATTATTTATGACCATTTCCCATTTTCAATTTCATTTTTTCTCTTGGTCCCAGTACTTCCTACAAAACTAAAATATTTAAAGTCTGCCTAGTCATGCTCACATGTTTTTGTGGATCAGCTGATACAGATAGATGATATAGATATAGATATGATACAGATTAGATACAGATATAGATGTGTTTAGATACCTTGTAAGGTGCAACATTCAATAAGAACATAAGTTCTTTCGGTTTTATATTAGTAATATCAAAGGGTGGACTTGCAAAGCTAATATATCATTATTGATGAAAAAGTCTATGATGATAAAGATATAGGTGTCTGAATTCAAATTGTGATACATTGTTTATTTCCAAATTACCATGGTCATTCATGCAAAAAAAAAAAAAAAAGCCAAGAATGCCAGACTGTGTGATATGGGAAAACTTCCCTTCCTTGCCATAAACTTTTACTTAGAGGAGGAATTCTGATTGAAGTGCCATAGGATCTGGATAAGGAACAGAAAGAAGACTAGAAGTGCACCCAAGTAAATTTGTAGAGCTTAAACATCCCAGGGAGTTGATGTTTATCACACATTTGGATGCTAATGTAGCCAGGAAGATCACATCAGCGTCAGAAGCAGCTGTTAGGGGCATGCTATGGAATACATCATCTATGCTTTTCATCTGACAAATGCATTCTTTAAAGAAAGTGTGTGGCAAATGATGAGATAAGATTAGGGAGAGAATAAACACTCATTAACTTCACCTTACCTCCAAAAATACTTACTCACACTCCAATTATACATAAATATACAAATGCTGTTATTTTTTTCCTTGGTTAATATCTTTAAAATATTTCTAAGTCTCAAAATCAGCAGTATAGAAAAATACAAAAATAGGTTCAATAATCTGTAAGTGTTCCTGAGGTATTCAAATAATTTGAAAATAAATGGTGTCAAAAATTAAAAAAAAGACGAGATCGGGCATGTTCATGGTGGTATGGGCTGTTAGCCACTGGACTTAGCTAACTCTCTTTCCAATGTAGAAACATTGAATAAATCTATTTAATGCTTTCTAGTATTACTTGTTTCTTTAATTGGCTTATTAGGGTTGGGTATACAAATATGCCTAAGAGCCTATCAAGGTCAAGGTTTTTGCCTTAAAGTCTAGTAATAGCCATGTGTATCTCCTCTCTGATGTTCAGGATGATTTTTCTCTATATCTCTGTTCACTTGTTTTCTTGAAGTTACCTGATTGTTATTTTTAATTAAAAATACTTAATGTATACTACTAAAATTTGCTGTTGAATAAAAAAAAAACTCTGTGTAAGTGAATTTTGTCTTAATAAATACATGTTTATTGGTATTAACTCTTCTTTGAAGATCTGGTAGAATTCTGCGCTGAAACCATCTGGTCCTGGGCTTTTTTTGGTTGGGAGACTTTTTTTTTCTTATTAAAGATTTATTTATTTATTATGTATACAGCATGTCTGTCTGCAGGCCAGAAGAGGGCACCAGATCTCATTACAGATGGTTGTGAGCCACCATGTGGTTGCTGGGAATTGAACTCAGGACCTCTGAAAGAACAGTCAGTGCTCTTAACCTCTGAGCCATCTCTCCAGCTCCTGGTTGGGAGACTTTTAATGACTGTTTCTATTTCCTTAGTGGTTATTGGACTATTTAAATAGTTTATCTGGTCTTGATTTAACTTAGGTATGTGGTACCTATCCAGAAAAAATGTCCATTTCTTTTAGGTTTCCCAGTTTTGTGGAGTAGAGGTTTTTGAAATATGACCTTATAATTCTCTGGATTTCCTCAATGTCTGTTGTTATGTCCCCCTTTTCATTCCTGATTTTGCTGATTTGGATTCTCTCTCTCTGTCTTTTGGTTAGTTTGGATAAGGGCTTGTCTATCTTGTTGATTTTCTCAAAGAACCAACTCTTTGTTTCATTAATTTTTTTGTATTATTCTCTTAGTTTCTAATTTATTAATTTCACCTCTCACTTTGATAATTTCCCGGCATCTATTCTTCCTGGGAGACTTTGCTTCTTCTTGTTCTAGAGCATTCAGGTGTGCTGTTAAGTCACTAGTGTGGGATTTCTCCAACTGCTTTATGTGGGCATTTAGTACTATGAATTTCCCTCTTAGCACTGCTTTCATAGTGTCCCATAGTTTGGGTATGTGGTGTCTTCATTTTCGTTGATCTCTAGGAAGTCTTTAATTTCTTTCTTTATTTCTTTCTTAACCCATTGGTGATTCAGTTGAGCATTATTCAGTTTCCATGAGATTGTAGGTTTTCTGTAGTTTTTGTTGTTGTTGAAATCTAAATTTAAACCATGGTGGTCTGATAGAACACAGGAGGTTATTGCAATTGTTTTGTATCTGTTGAGATTTGCTTTGTGGCCAAATATGTGTTTGATTTTAGAGAAAGTTCCTTGGGGTGTTGAGAAGAAGGTATATTCTTTCTTGTTAGGATGGAATGTTCTGTAGATATCTATTAGGTCCAATTGGGTCATGACATCAGTTAAGTCCTTTATTTCTCTGTTAAGTTTATATTTGGGAGATCTGTCCAGTGGTGAAAGTGGGGTGTTGAGATCTCCCACTATTAATGTGTGGGGTTTTATATGTGGTTTAAGCTTTAGTAATGTTTCTTTTACATATGTGGGTGCCCTTGTGTTTGGGGCATAAATGTTCAGAATTGAAATTTCATCTTGGTGGATCATTCCTGTGATGAGGATGTAATGCCCTTCTTGATCTCTTTTGATTGATTTTAGTTTGAAGTCTATTTTGCTGGATGGCTACACCTGCTAGTTTCTTAAGACCATTTGATTGGAAAGTCTTTTCCCAGCCTTTTATTCTTAGGTAGTGTCTGTCTTTGAATTTGAGATGTGTTTCTTGTATGCAGCAGAAAGATGGGTCCAGCTTTCGTATCCATTCTGCAAGCCTATGTCTTTTTATAGGTGAATGAAGTCCATTGATATTAAGGGATATTAACGACCAGTGATTGTTCATCCCTGTTATTTTTGGTGGTAGTGTGTGTGTGTGTACTCCTCTTCTTTGGGGATTACTGATGTGGCTTTATCTATTTCCTGTATTTTCGAGTGTGTATCTGACTTCCTTCGGTTGGAATTTTCCTTCTAGTGCTTTCTGTAGGGCTGTGTTTGTGGATAGGTATTGCTTAAATCTGGCTTTGTCTTCGAATGTCTTGTTCCTTCCGTCTATGATGATTGAAAGTTTTGCTGGGTATATTAGTGTGGGCTGACATCCATGGTCTATTAGTGTCTGCATTACATCTGTCCAGGTCCTTCTGGCTTTCAAAGTCTCCATTGAGAAATCGGGTGTTATTCTGATGGGTTTACCTTTATAGGTCACTTGGCCTTTTTCCTTTGCTGCTCTTAATATTCTTTCTTTATTCTGTACATTTAGTTGTTTAATTATTATGTGTCGAGGGGACTTTTTTTGGGGGTCTAGTCTGTTTGGTGTTCTATAGGCTTCTTGTATCTTCATAGGCATTTCCTTCTTTAAGTTGGGAAGGTTTTCTTCTATAATTTTGTTGAATATATTTTCGGTGCCATTGAGTTGGTATTCTTCACCTTCCTCTATCCCTATAATTCGTAGGTTTGGTCTTTTCATGGTGTCCCAAATTTCTTGGACATTTTGGTTCATGACGTTGTTGGCTTTAGTGTTTTCTTTGACTTATGAATATATTTCTTCTACTGTATCCTCAATGCCAGAGATCCTCTCTTCCATCTCTTGTATTCTGTTGGTTATACTTGCATCTGAAGTTCCCGATCTTTTACTCAGATTTTCTATTTCCAGCATTCCCTCTGTTTGTGTCTTCTTTATTTTTTCAATTTCCCTTTTCAGGTCTTGGACTGTTTCCTTTCCTTGTTTCATTGCTTTTTCATGATTTTCTTTCAATACTTTATTGTTTTCTTGCAGGACTTTATTGTTTTCTTCTAATTTGTTTGCCCTTTCCTCTAGTTTTTTACAGTGTTCTTCCAATTTTCTTGTCTTTTCCTCTACACAAGCCTCTACCTTCTTCATGATGTTACTCATAAGGCTACTTTCTTCTGCTTCTTCCAATTTTTGATGTTCAGGTCTAGATGTTAGAGGCGGGCTAGGTTCTGGTGATGCTGTATTGCTCTTCATTTTGTTGTATGTACTTCTGCCTTGACATCTGCCCATCTCCTTGTGGTTCCTTCTTGGTCTTATCAGTGTACTTGGTTCAGAAAGAGCTGACAGATTCAGGAATTCTCTCTCTCTTGTCCAGATGGGAGTTCTCTTGTCCAAATGGGAACTCGGGGCAGGATGGAAGCTCTTATCTGGACCGGAAGTCTCTGGTCCAGAAGGGAAGTCGGGAGCAGGATGGGAACTAGGGGCCGGTCTCTAAGTCTCAGGAGGTGGCTGGGGTCTTGGGCTGATGGGCGTGGGGGCAGGGCGCAAAGATTGCAGGGGCTGCCGGGGGGCTTGGAAAAGGGGATCCCTCCCGGTGGGGCTAGAATGGGACCTGCCTGGTGGCCAGAACCTGGGGCCAAGTTGGGCAGGTCTTCCCGGAGTGGCTGGTGCCCAGGGATGGGGTCCAGGTTGGACCCGGATACTCACCTCTGGTCCAGAAGGGAAGTCGGGGGCAGGATGGGAGCTGGGAGCCGGTCTCTAAGTCTCAGGAAGTGGCTGGGGTCTTTGGCTCTGGTCCAGAAGGGAAGTCGGGGGCAGGATGGGAACTGGGGGCCCATCTCTAAGTCTTAGAAAGTGGCTGGGGTCTCAGGCAGATGGGGATGGGGCAGGGCGTCGAGATTGCAGGGGCTGCGGTGGGAGGGAGTGGGGGCTTGGGAAAGGGGATCCCTCCCAGTGGGGCTAGAAGGGGACCTGCCCAGTGGCCAGAACCTGGGGCCAAGTTGGGCAGGTCTTCCCAGAGTGGCTGGTGCCCAGGGATGTTTAATTAAAAATAACGAAAAGACATTCAAAACTCAAATGTTAATCTTTCTAGTCCAAAGCATCTATTAACTTGAATGCTCAAAATATTAGATATTTTTGTCATGTTATATTGTTTTCAGGAGCTGAACAAATAACCTTCAATGAAGCACTTTCCAGCATCAAAGAAAATAAAATATGAAAATTGAAATGTTTAGTTCTCTAATATTTTAGTTATTAAAAATTCTTTCCAAAGGTTGAGTTATACTAAACATGGTATTTTAATAGTCTAGAATAATATCAAACCAAATGAAAAGAATATAATGTAAGCATTGCTACTATATGTCTGTATTAGAGAAAAATACTATTCAATTTATTGTTCCGGGTTGTATCCTCTGAAGGCAATTTCTGTTAGAGTTTCAGAAGCAAGTGTTTATAGGGCAGAGAGATAACAAATTGTGATTTAGGCTTTCCTAGTGTCTCACAAAGGGCTGTAAGGGCTCTGCTTTTGTACTCCTGTTTTGCTCAGTGAGGCTTACTGGACTTCCTCAGAAGAATGTGTCCTCTGATGAGACGGTCTTATGCAGAGTTGAACAATATGTCCTTCCTTGAAAGTAGATGTAGATGTCACATCTTAGTCTCTATCAGAATCATGTCTTATGTCACATAGACCTGTTTTCTCATTTGGGGAAAGATCTAGAAAATTCCAATGACTACCTGTTGCTTCAGGGAAACTTAGAAGAAGATCAATAAGGCAAACAATAGTTCCACTGCCTACACTTAGATACTTGATCACAGTTGCTAGCCAGTTCCCGCTTCTAATTTCACTTTAAATAACCCTACCATTTGAAGACACATAAACTTGAGTTTTTACCCCTTAGTGTCTCACTGAGTGTCTGACCACTCTTTCCTCCTCAAAACAGGGTGGCCATACTTGTCTCTTTACAGTTACATTTGAGAAAGAGGCTAAGATGACGCACTCATGTGCAGCACCTGGATTTCACACATTCCTGCATGGGCCTGTTGTTTAAGCAGCATTGCTTCTTATGAGGGCAAAGATTGCTTCTCTTGTCAAAAGTGACTGTTTTTGCTTGTGTGATATTGTACTTTATAGTTTGATGGGAATCCTATTGTGTTAGTGGAGAACTTGTGTCCTTTTCTAACAAAAGGATTCCTAACCATGCAGAGTTCAGAGGTGCAGAATTAGAGAAAACACAAGCTCACAGTGGGTCAGTAAGGATAATGACAAGTGAACAGAAACTGCTGATTTAATCTCTTGGTTTCCAAGTTGTCTGCATATGAGCAAGAAAACTACATAAAAATTGTTAATTTGGATCATATACAACATCCAGAAGCGTATGGGCTTATACTTCAACTGCATTCAGCAAGCTGTTCCAATACTATATGGGAATAAAGGATTCCTGGTTATAAAATATATAATATGACTGATGTACTATAATAAGATGACTATGATCAGTTGTCCAATCTCATGCCACTTTACTGTAAATAAATGCCTCTTGTCTGCAACTCTATTATGTATAATCACTATTTTCAGCAATATAAACCCTTGGACAGTGGTGCTGGCTGAAGCCTTGTATGCAATAAAGACAAAGTAGTACCCTAAGTATCTGTTATGGAAATGAAGTACTTGCCAGAATAGAAGGAGCCTAGTGTGGTCCACTTGCCACCAAGTGATAAGTTATAGTTCTTAAGGGACAAGAACCTATTAAGGCTAATAACAGGTTTGGCAATCATTGGCTCCAGTAACAAGGGCAATCTTGGTCAATGGGAGTCCACATTTTTACCTAGAAGCAGAATAGCCTCTTCTAACACTGTGGCTATGTTGTTCATGTAGCTAGTCTTCCAGCCCTGGGCCATTGATAACAGGGACATATGAATCTAAAGTGGAAAAGTGCTTTTCTGCTTAGTGTTATGTCCATGAAGGGTGATATTTGTTATGTGTTAACACAAGATTCAATAACTCATACTTTATAAAACCCTTTTGTGTCCATTTACTTGTCTATATGTCAAAATAAACTTTTTCCTAACCCTTTTATCTTTCTCCCTCTAGGCAACTGACAATTCACCAAACTTCAACTCTCTATAATATCTTTCTCAGAAAAAGACATAGTTTCACCATAGATACAGCAAAAATTGCTTTACACTATAATGTTCCACAAGGAAAAACCACTTTATCGATAGAAGAAATGAACTCTGATCAAGTGGAAAAAGAGTGCCAATATCTATGTCTATCATTTAAACATGGGGTGCTTTTTTGTTCCCTATGAAATTACAGGTGGACCTCCCTTAAGCTCTATCTATTAAGAGTAATCTTTATAATTATCCATGGAAATGTAGGAGACTATAATTCACCAACCATCCACTTTTACTTGTATCCAATACTAAGGCAATCTATGTGTAAATGAATCTTGGGTTGCCTTCTTTTCTTAAGCTAGTAATATAGAATTCCCCCATGTATTCAAAAGTGAGCTGAAAAGGGTGACCTTCATGGAATAGTGGTAGTGTGCAAGGCAGTCTGAAGAACCTGCCATGCATCTTACTTGTACCCACTACTACCTGAGATCAATGTGACACATCAGTGCAATCTTACATTGGAATTTTGTTGGATGAACCAAGCCTTAATATTTTCACATATCCTACCTCATGATGAATTGGCCTGACTACATGGTCAGTTAGCATCCTATGAAAAATCAATACATTTGAACAAGAATCCAGTAGAACACTAGAAGCTATTTTCCAGAGGACTGTATTTGTGGATGATGTAACCTTCTTTCTAAACCCAGAGAAATCATATGGTGATGCTCTTACTAGAGTACTGTTCAATTCTCAATGCTTCCATTGTGATAATTAATACCTTGTAAATTTCATTGACTAACTAGGAAGGTTGTAACCACAGAGGCCGGGAAATTATTGCATAGCCTCTTCAATGTATGGGTACTCTTTAAAGAACTTATTATTTCATGCCATAAACTATCTGAGTGAGAAAATTAGCCAGAAAGAGTTGAATATGTGGATTTTGGAACCTGAAGAAATAAACTTATGTTTTGAATTATACAAGATGTCCAAGAATGGTAATAAAGGACATGATTGGCCCTGAAACTTTGTAGAGTTTACTTCTATTTCTAGAGTTTGTACTCTCCCAAGGAGTCTGCATATTAACATTTGCACACATTACCAAATAGGTCAGCTATCTTTCACAACTTCATATTCAGTTATCTGTCATTATTCTTTATCTTCTTGATCTTAAGTAGAGCCTCAATTTTATTTAGCTAGAATAATCCAATTTCATTATTTTTTTTTTAAATGAGAAACTTTGATGCTGTTCTCAAGACATGGTGAGTTTGTAAACTTTGTACAGCTTTATCTAGATGTTGGTCACAAACCATATAAAATACCAATTTAAAAATCTTCATTCAATAAAATTTCACTACATTCAGTATTGTACAGTTCTCATTATCATCTAAATTTATAATACTTTTGATTTCCTTGAAAAATTGAACACCTTATTAGTGGCATCTTTATTCTTTTGCTAACAAAATGTTAACATTGTAGCTGTGAATTTGCTCATTGTACGTGTTATCAATTGAATAATCAAATCATTTTGTAACTTTTTTACTTATTATATTTTTCAAATTTAACCAATGTTCCAATACTTCATATATTTCAATCTGTAGCCACTTTCAGTTCTAGTAACATAGGATATTTTATTTTCTTATTCTTGGATTTATGGGCAATTTTCAATAGACAATTATTTTGATGCCACTTTAAAATATTATGAACAATGCTTTCCTATTTCATTTCTCAAGTAATGTTTTCTATATAAGTTTTATCTAGAAATATTTTAATTTGCTAGATTTATTAATCCATAAACGGAATTAATGACAATATAGAACTGTATTGATAATTTTTCCTGAAAATATTGCTTGACACACAAAAGACTGATCATTGGTTGGACATTGCAATCAAGTTCATAATATGTGATCATTTCAGATTATGAACATGAACACAAAAGAATATACCTTCTCCTCAGAACCCCATAGAACCTTTTCTAAAATTGATCACATAGTCACAAGGCAAATCTCAACAGATACAAAAAAAGTGGAATAACCTCCTGTACTTTATCAGACCATCATGGCTTAAAGTTAGAATTCAACAACAACACAAATTACAGAAAGCTTAAAAACTCATGGGAAATGAATAATGCTCAACTGAATCACCAATGGGTTAAGGAAGAAATTAAAGACTTCCTGGAATTCAATGAAAATGAATGAACAATATACTCAAACTTATGGGACACTATGAAAGCAGTGCTAAGAGGAAAATTTATAACACTAAATGCCCACATAAAGAAGTTGGAGAAATATACTAGCAACTTAACAGCACACCTGAAAGCTCTAGAACAAAAAGAAAGAAACTCACCTGGGAGGAATAGATACCAGGAAATAATCAAATTGAGGGCAGAAATCAATAAAATAGAAACAAAGAAAACAGTACAAAGAATCAATGAAACAAAGAGTTGGTTCTTTGAGAAAACCAACACGACAAACAAACGCTTATCAAAACTAACGAAAGGCAGAGAGAGAATATCAAAGAAACAAAATCAGAAACAAAGAGGGAGACATAACAACAGACAACCATCAGGCCATACTTCAAAAACCTGTACTTCACAAGATTGGAAAATCTAAAAGAAATGGACAATTTTCTGGATAGGTACAACATACTCAAATTAAGTCAAGACCAGATAAACAATTTAAATAAACCTATAAACCCTATAGAAATAGAAGCAGTCATTAAAAGTCTCCCAACCAAATAAAGTTCAGGGCCAGAAGGTTTCAGCACAGAATTCTACCAGAATTTTAAAAAAGAGCTAATACCAATAATTTTCAAATTGTTCTATACCATAGAAACAGAAGGAACATTGCCAAACTCTTTCTCTGAGGCTACAGTTACCCTGATACCCAAACCACACAAGGATGCCACAATGAAAGAGAATTACAGACCAATCTCCATCACAAACATTGATGCTAAAATACTGACAAACTGAATCAAAGAACACTTCAAAAAAATCGTCCACCATGATCAAGTAGGATTAATCCCAGAGATGCAGGAATGATTCAACATATGAAAATCTGTCAATGTAATCCATCATATAAAAAATTTGAAAAAAAAACCCACATGATCATCTCATTAGATGCTGAAAAGGCCTTTGACAAAATCCAACACCCCTTCACAATAAAGGTCTTGGAGAGATCAGGAATATAACTTGAACATACTTGAAAATAATAAATGCAGTTTACAGCAAGCCAACAGCCAACATCAAATTAAGTTGAAAGAAACTCAAAACAACTCCACTAAAATCAGGACCAAGGCAAAGATTTCCACTCTCCCCATATCTAGTCAATATAGTACATGAAGTTCTAGCTAGAGCAATAAGACATCAAAAGGAGATCATGGGGATTCAAATTGAAAAGGAAGAAGTCAAACTTTCGCTATTTGCAGATGATACAATAGTACACATAAACTACCAAAAAAATTCTACCCTGGAACTCCTACCACTGATGAATACCTTTAGTAATGTGATGGGATACAAAGGTAAACCCAAAAAAATCAGTAGCCTTCCTATATACAAATGATGAATGTGCTGAGAAAGAAATCAGAGAAACATCACCCTTTACAATAGCCACAAATAATATAAAATATCTTGGGGGTAACTCTAACCAAGCAAGTGAAAGACCTATATGATAGGAACTTTAAGTCCTTGAAGAAAGAAATTGAAAAAGATATCAGAAAATGGAAAGATCTCCTATTGTCATGGTTAGGTAATATTAACATAGTAAAAATGGCAATCTTACCAAAAACAATCTAAAGATTCAATACAATCACCACCAAAATCCCAACACAGTTCTTCCAGATCTTGAAAGAAAAATACTCAACTTCATATGGAAAAACAAAAAGCCTAGGAAAGATAAACAATCATTTACAATAAAACAACTTCTGGAGGCATCACCATTACTGACTTCAAGCTCTACAATAGAGCTATAGTAATAAAAACAGCTTGGTGTTTGCATAAAAACTAATATGTGGACCAGTAGAATCGAATTGAAGACCTGGAAATTAACCCACACACCTATGAACACCTGATTTTTGACGAAGAAGCCAAAACCGTACAATGAAAAAAACAAAGCATCTCAACAAATGGTGCTGCCATAACTGGGCATCAACATGTAGAAGATCGCAAATATATCCATATTCATTGTCCTGCAAAAAATTTAAGTCCAAGTGGATCAAAGACATCAACATAAATCCAGTTACACTGAACCTGATAGAAGAGAAAGTAGGAAATAGTCTTGAACACATTGGTACAGGAGACCACTTCCTAAGTATAATACCAGGAACACAGACCCTGAGAGCAACAATTAGTAAATGGGACCTCCTGAAACTAAGAAGCTTCTGTAAGGAAAAGGACACAGTAAATAAGAAAATGACAGCCTATAGAATGGGAAAAGATCTTCATCAATCTCACATCTGACAGATGGCTGATCTCCAAAATATATAAAGAACTCAAGAAACCAGACGTCAAAATACCAAACAATATAACTGAAAATTGGACTACAGAGCTAAACAGAGAATTCTCAACAGAAGAATCTCAAGTGGCCAAAAAACATTTAAGGAATTGCTCAACATCCTTAGTCATCAGGGAAATGCAAATCAAAATGACTCTGAGATACCATCTTACACCTGTCAGAATGGCTAAGATCAAAACACTGAAGACAGCTTAGGTTGGAGAGGATGTGGAGCAAGGGGAACACTCCTCCACTGTTGGTGGGGATGCAAACTTAAACAGCCACTTTGGAAATCAATATGGCAGTTACTTAAAAAATTGGAAATCAATCTAACTCAAGACCTAATAATATCACTCTTGGGCATATAACAAAGGGATGCTAAATCATACCACAAGAGCATTTGCTCAGCTATATTCATGACAGCATTATGTGTAATAGCCAGAATCTGGAAACAATCTAGATGTCCCTCGGCCAAAGAATGGATAAAGAAAATGTGGTACATATACACAATGGAGTATTACTCAGCTGTAAAAAAAAATAAGGACCTCATTGAATTTGAAGGCAAATAGATGGAACTAGAAAATATCATCCTGAGTGAGGTAACCCAGACTCAGAAAGACAAACATGGGATGTACTCACTCATAAGTGGATAGTAGATATAAAGCAAAGGATAATCAGACTACAACTCACCGCTCCAACTACTTATATACTTACTATATAAGTAACATGGAAGACCCTAAGAGGGACACATGAATCATCTTGGGAAGGGGAAACATATGCAATCTCCATGAGTAAACTGGGGATTAGGGGGCAATAGAGGGGATGGAGGATGAGAACATGAAGGAACAAGATGGTTGAGCTGGGGGAGGAATGGAGTGGCAGAGCAATAAAAGAAATATCTTGATAAAGGGAGCCATTAGGGGATTATGGAGAAACCTGGTGCTAAGGAAATTCTCAGGAATCCACAAAGACAACCCCAGGTTAGACTACTAGCAATAGTGCAGAGGGTGCCTGAACTGGCCTACCCCATTAATCAGATTGGTGAATACCCTAACTGTCATCATAGAGCCCTCATCCAGTAACTGATGGAAGCAGATCCAGAGATCCCCAGCCAAGCACCAGGCTGAGCTCCAGGAGTCCAGTTGAAGAGAGGGAAGAGGGATTATATGAGCAAAGGGGTCAAGATCATTGTGGGGAAATCTACTACAGACAATTGAACCAAACTGGTAGGAACTCATGAACTTTAGACCGACAGCTGTGTAACCTGCATGGGACCAGACTAGGCCCTCTGCATATGCGAGACAATTGTGTAGCTTGGTCTGTTTGAGGGGCCCCTGTCAGTGAGATCAGGATCTATCCCTGGGGCATGAGCTGGCTTTCTGGAGCCCATTACCTATGGTGGGACACCTTACTCAGCCTTGATGCAGGGATAAGGGGCTTGGTCCTACCTCAACTGAATGTACCAGGCTTTGCTGACTCCTCCTGGGAGGCCCTAAAACTTTGGAGGAGGAGATGGGGGATAGGTTGGGGGGAATGCTGGGAGAGGGAGCTGGAGGAGGGATGAGAGGCAAATCTGTATTTGGTATGTAAAATGAATAAATAAAAAAGACTATACACTTAAATGGGCTGAGTACACAGTAGGATAGCAAGTTTAGTTAACTTGTCTTTAAGAGAACAATGTAACAAATCTTATGATTGCTTGTTTTTCCTCTGCAGTTTTCTTTTACAAACTAAGCCAAATACATAGATTTAATCTTAAATTACATAGTTCTTGATGTCCCTGACCCAGAATAATCTATTTGTATGTAGTGGTGGTCATTTGCTGAGAACAGCAAATGGATTGAAAGCAATCTTAAACAACAAATACACACCAAATATTGCAAACAACATGAGCTATAACTTGATAACATCTATTTGCAGTGATGTTTGCTTTATCAGGTTCAGTAAAGTAACTTCTTCCCTTGTGAAATTTTGTTAAAGATTTCTGTAAATAATTTTTTCATTCCTTTCCCATGTTGTCCTGGGTAATTTTATGTCAACTCGACACAAGCTAGATTCATCTGAGAGGAGGGGACTTCAACTGAGAAAATGCCTATATAAGATGAGGCTCTAGGGCATTTTCTTAAATAGTGATTAATATGGATGGGCCACTACTATGCTGGTGATGCTAGGTAATGTAACAAAGCAGATTGATGGATCATGAGAAGCAAGCCAGTAAGCAGCATTCCTCTATGGCCTCTGCATCAGTTCCTTCCTCCAAGGTCCTGCCTTGAACTCCTGTTTCATCGAATGGTGGACTGTTACCTGGAAGCATAAGATGAAATAAACCCTTTCTTCCCCAAGTTGCTAATGGTCATGGTGTTTTATCACAGCTAGAGAAACCCTAAGACATCTATCATGTTTTCTATGTTGTTCAGTAACTACAAAGTAAAACTCTTTGTTAATGGCAGACACACACACACACACACACACACACACACACACACACACAGGAATAGACATAGGCATGACTAATAGGCATTACTCATAGACACAATGGACAAATTACAGATAGGCCAGTAACCACAAACTACAGACAGAAGGGAGGCACCTGGAGAGAAGTGGGGAATTCAAATTTGGTCTCACTCTTGGTTTAAGTAATTCAAGAGGAAGTTGCTTTGTTTTTATTCTTTAATGCAACACTCATGTAGTTTAGTGCCCTCTGAGATTATCTTTAATTCATTAACTGATGCATAGTAGCATCATGGCAAGAATTTTAAAGAGTTGTTTTCTTACATGATTGTACCATTTTACATTTTTCTCAACAGAGTGGGTGGAAAACAAGATCTTTCAAATGCCCTTAAACATTTGTTATTGTCTATCTTTTTAAATTAGTACCATGCTAGTGACTTCAAAATTTCATTTTATTGTGGTTTTTATTTGCATTACCTGATGATTTACAATGTTATATTTTCATGTAACCAATTATACATTTTTGATATTTTCTTGATGAGTATTACAAATAAAGTGTACTGTGTTTGCTAAGGCCTTCTTCTGGTACACCTTTTTAATCATTATAAGCAGATTTTGAGCAATTTAGTAGTCACCTTGTGTCTGGAGTTCCCCAACTTCTCTTCCCTACATGACTGCTGTAAAACACTATTGTATTGCCTTCCTTTTCAGATCATTCCAGATTCCAAATGTTCCTGATTAGATTTTTCTGAAGTAGATGTGAGACAGATTTGATGTATAAGGAATTTATCAAGATTAGTATGTAGTATCAGAAAGGCAGGATGAAGTCAAGCTGAAAAACAAGTCTAGCAATCTTGTCAAAATTTGTGGAGTACTCTAGAGCAACAACAGGTCACCACTTCATCTGGATTTAGGCAGAAACTAGCATGTGTTTATACCTTTCCCCAGGGTAGACAGCAGAGTTGGGTTGGCCTCAGAAGAAGATGACTTTAATTTAAAGCTATACTATGCAGCTTAGATAAAACTAGAAAGAACTTAACCCAAAGTAAGATATTGGGACTTTACTTCTACGTAAGCAAAGGGTCACACCACTGGACTTGGGACATATGCTATACTTCAGCACAATGTGGAGATCTTTCCAATAATTTCAATTTATTACAGTTTATGATCCTGATATGTAATCTCCAAATATTCACTAATTAAAACAATAAATTAACAATGATTATAAAGTGTTGTTAAATAATATATGTAGTTAATTTCTATTCAGTTATTTACTTATATCCATGTATATTTTCTGCCTATTTATCATTTTGCAGAAATAACAACACAACAGAGTTTCTCATAATGAAACATAACATCTCACAGTCTGAGAGGTTTACCCAGACTTGAATTTAAAAAAGAAAAAGAAAACTTTTGGCTATACTTGTTTGTTTAAATTCTTGACTCGTGGTAAAAGTAGACATTGCTTAAAATGATTTTCTCTCATTTGAAAACACTTGTCCCTGGAAGTCATTTAATTTTAAACTAAACAAAAGGTAAATTTTCTTGCAGAGTTCACTAGCCTTGAGGGGAAAGCATAGATACATTGCTTACATTTTTGTACCATTTTTGTAATTTGACCTTTATATATTTGGCTAT
Source organism: Peromyscus maniculatus bairdii (assembly GCF_049852395.1). Taxonomy (NCBI): domain Eukaryota; kingdom Metazoa; phylum Chordata; class Mammalia; order Rodentia; family Cricetidae; genus Peromyscus; species Peromyscus maniculatus. Next base: position 104,682,323 of record NC_134875.1, read on the forward strand.
GACCCTTCAAATAATCTCTATATTGCAAAAGCACTGATATTTCTAGTCTTGGATATTTTCTCTTTGATGTGGAGTTATCTAAAATAAAATGTATTACAACATACACTTTTAAGAATCACAATCAATATGGGCAATTTTGCTACAGGGAAAGAAATGTACTAAAAAGGGAAATCATGCTGGAATTCTTACATTAAGTGGCAGCGACACTATCCATTTTTCATTACTATAAAGTAGTTGTCAAATACGTTTATAGAGACAAATATCAAGAACGACTTTTTTGATACACATTAATATGTTTTTATTCGGCAGTGACTTTCTCATACAATGTGTATTTGATTTTCTTCCCAAGGAGGAGATTCACTTTAATGACTTCAGTATTTAATAGCTTATAATTTTTCTGAAGATGGTCCAGTGACTGTCTCTTATGCTAAGTAATTTATACTGTCCTGTACTTTCTACTTTTTGACTGCAACGATTGTCCGTATATATTGTTTAAAGTAAATGTATCACCATGAATTGAAATGAAAGGTAAATGAGTAAACTTTTAGCACCAAAAATGAGAGGGAGAGCACTTTTATACCCCATCAGGACATCTGAGAGTCTTTTTGAATTTCAAATAAAATCCATAGCATTTCTCAGACTGAATATGAAAGATTATGGAAATGGAGCACATGTATTTAAGTTAATACTTTTATTTCCATGGGATAAATATCTATAACTTAATTTTCTGTGTTTAATTATTTGAGAAATCTGGGTATTTTGCTGTTTCAAAATTTTGATTTATTCCTTTGCTGTACTTGAGCCCTTTAGCTTGATGCTATCTCAATCAGCACTTTTGCTGTTGTTAACCATTTTAGGGGCTGTGTCCTCAATTCCATTTTGTGTTGATTTTTTTGCACAGTGTAACATAAGGGTCCGATTTTATATATTTGTATGACAATGAGTTCCAACATCATGTGTTGCCGGCATTATCTTCTTTCCTTTGTGTGTGCTTGACACTCTTGTGAAGACCAGATGAACACAGTGATGTGCATTTATTTCCAGATTCTCTATTCTGCTCCACTTGTCTATGTTTAAGCCAGTTACTTTTAAGCAGTGTCATACTATCACTTTTGGACACAGAATCTCAGTATGTATTTGAGACTGGCTTAGAACTCAGTATATAACCAAGACTGGCCTTGAAAATCCTGCCTCAGCCTCTAGAGTGCTGGAATTAAAAGTCAACAAATCCAGCTACTTTTATACTAGTACAGTACTGTTTCAATTACTTTCTTTACTTTTGTAATATAGTTTGAAATCAAGAATCTAGAGGCTAGGATGACTGTGACTTATAATAAGTTTTGGTTTTACTCAATTACTGGACAAGCCTCAATGAAACATTTCACTATTAGGATAAGAATTTGTACTGTATCAAGCTGATAATGGTGAAAAATAAATAGATAGATAGATAGATAGATAGATAGATAGATAGATAGATAGATAGATAGATAGACAGATAGAATATAGGAGCTGCAGAGATAGCTCAGCAGTTAAGAGCACTTGATGCTCTTACAGAGGATGGATTTGGTTTCCAGCACTTACATGGTGGCTCATAACCATCAATAACACTAACTCCAGTGGATCTGGTTTTCTGGCCTCTGCTGGCACTGCATGCACACACACCTACATTCACACAATTAAAATATTAATAATGAAATGTTAAAAGTAAATTTTAGGATAGTTTCCTCTATGTGAGGGATTAGATGGGATTTTGAGTGAGATTGCACTGAGTATGCAAGTAGCTTTTGATAAAAATGGTCATTGTCAAAATGAGTTATCCAACACCAAATGGTCAGCAATGAAAATATACATGTAGCATGGATTGTTAGAAGGTCTTATTAATAAGAACAAACCTGAATCCAAGTTTTGGGGTGAATGCTGGAAAATCAGAGAAGCAGAACAAGCCACAGCTACCTCACCTCGCCAATTCCTCAGCTGAACCTGTTTCCTCAGATTGGATGCCTTTGTGTCCTCACCCGAATGGATCTCAGCTGAACTGTTTCTCAAAAGCCTAAAAGCTTAAACAGGCTTTAGTTCCTGGTCCTCATGCCTTATATACCTTTCTGCTTCCTGCCATCACTTCCTGGGATTAAAGGTGTGTGTCACCATACCTGGCTGTTTCCAGTGTGGCCTTGAATTCACAGAGGTTCAGATAGATCTCTGCCTCCAGAATACTAGGATTAAAGGCGTATGCTACCACTGCCTAACTTCTATGTTTAATATAGTGGCTGTTCTCTGAACCCAGATCTCTGCCTTCGGAATGCTAGGATTAAAGGTGTGTGTGCCACCATTTTCTGGCCTCTATGTCTGTCTAGTGGCTATTCTGTCTTCTGACCCCAGATAAGTTTATTAGGATGCACAATATATTGGGGACACAATATTATCACACATATACAGAAGTAACATTATACAAACTGAGCAGTTTTACTCATATATTTAGGAATATATATAAATATGTATATATATATATATATACATATACATTTAAGCATCTAGCAACAGTTAATGAAAATAAAAGGCTATGAATTTAAAAGAGAACAAGGAAGGTTAAATGATAGGGTTTAGAGAGAGATGAGAGAAGGGGGAAATGATGTAATTATATTATAATCTCAAAAATAAAACAAATTATTAAAAAAATAAAATAAAACATAAAAAAGAACCACAATATTATCCAGACATACTACTTTTGAGTATCTTTCTACTCAACAGAATAGTAGTTAGCATATCACACAGATAAAGACATATCCATGTTTATTGCAATCCTCTTCATAGTAGCAAAGTTATGGTATCAACTGATATGTCCACCAATACATAAATAGATAAAGAATATGTGGTATGGAAATATCATGGAGTTATAAGGCTACAAAGAAACAGGATATTACATTATTTTCAGAGAAGTAGATAAAACTGAGATCAGTATGCCAAGCAAAAATAAGAGACTAAGAAAACCAAGTGTAGCATGATTTCTGTCATGTGTGATATCTATATTTCTAAAAAGACATAATAGAAGAGGCAAGAGGAAGCAGCACAGAAGAATGGGATGGGGAACTTTTGAGTGACAGGGGAATGTGGATATGATCAAAATACGGTATATATGTATGTTTTAATGAAACATGTTATTTTGTGAATATGTTGCAATTGTATGTCCTACAACTTTTATTTGGGGGGGGGGGGTTGAGACAGAGTTTCTCTGTGTAGCAGTCCTGGCTGTCCGGGAACTCGCTTTGTAGACCAGGCTGGCCTCAAACTCACTGAGATCCGCCTGCCTCAGCCTCCCAAGTGCTGGGATTAAAGGCTGTACCACCACTGCCCAGTGTCCTACAACTTTTTAAATTCATTTAAGAGTTTACTAAAAAAGATGTTTTTCCATAATACTGCTATTTGATAATGAGTATAGTTTTACATTGCTTTCTGATTTATGTTTTTTATTTCATTTAATAATTTAATTGCTCTGAATATGACTTCAAATACAAATTAAAAATGAAACAGAAAGAATGGGCATTGTTGATTGCCTTACCCTAGGTCTTAGAAGAAAATCTTGAGTTAATTCCCATTACTTGTATATGACCTTTATTATTCTGAGATAATTTCCCTCTGTATTGTGATAGGAATTTGTGTTTGTTTGTTCTTAGTATTTACTCAAATATTTTTGTGTAATATTTTATAAAGTCTAAGCAGTATGCATAACACACATGAATAAAAAACATTTAATAGCTAAAATAATTTTTAGGTAATTTAGTAACTAGAGTATTATATTTTCCTATGTATTCTTTCCTGTACTTTCATATTTCCTCCAGTTTATATATAATCTTGACTTAATTTTTTGAGAACTTCACACATGAGTACTATATTTACATTATTTCCCCCTTCAACTCTTCCCATGTACCACTGTTGTCTCTCAAATTAATAGTGCCTTATTCTTTAATAATTGTCACATATATATGTATGTAAACTTATAAATACAACCTACTGAAGTCACTTTAATATTGTTCACATCATATGCATGTGTTTTTAAGACCAGCTACTTGAGACTGGATAACCAATTAAGGGCCTCATTTCTGGAGAAGAATGATTCTTCCTCTCTGAAGAGCTATTAATTGCCTATAGCTCCTCTTAATGTGAAGTCTTGTGAGATTTCCTCCACCTACACAGACATGCCAATTGGAGTCCCTTTTCAAACCTTATTTAGGAACAAAAACACTATTGAGATTTCCTGGGTGTAGATTGTCTGCCATTTCTAGAATATGCTCTCAAAGGAGATGTTCTGGTCCTCTTGCTCTAAGCATTCTTCTGTCCACGCTTCAGTGATGGTCCCTGAGCCTCATGTGCAGAGGTTCTGCTGTGGGAGTTTTAAACAGGAATGGGTGGTAAAGTTTGATAAATGTGCTAAATGTTTCTTCTGCATTTATTTGGATGACCATATTTTGGTTTTTATCTTTGTTTTGTTAGTATGCTCTATCACATTGATTAATTGGTATCTGTCAAAACATTCTCATATCCAGGGGGAAATTCTATTTGGATCTGGTGTATGTATGAATTTTTTAATATGCTGTTGAAATCAATTTGCTGGTATTTTATTAAGGATTTTTACATTCATGATTATCATGGATATGGATCTGTAGTTTTATTTTCTTTTTCAGTAATTCCCTGTCTTTAGTATCTGGTGATACTAACCTGATGGAACAGGTTTTGAAATGAGGCCTTATATTTTATTCTATTGGGAGGTCCATCATTTAAAATAAATTAGCTAATTATTAGTGAATTATTTTGAAACTTTTGTTATAAAATCATCTTGCTTTGTATCTTTCTCTGTTTGTGGTATTTTATTAGTTATCAAATCTCCTAATTAGTTTTTTATTACTTCTTTATTCAAGCTTAGTAGGTTGAATGTTTTCAGAATTTAAAACAAATGTACAAGCTATCAAGTTACTGATATATATATATATATATATATATATACATTTTTATAGTATCTCATTACTCTTTTCACTAGTATTTTGCTACTACTTTTTATATGTTTGTGGATTTATTTATTAATGACTATGTATATGTGTGTTTGTATTTTCCATGTGTGTGGTAGAGCTTGCTTCATGATGTGATGATATTTCAGAAGACATCTTGTGGAATCGATTCTCTTTTTCTATCATGTGGACTCCAGGATTTAATTCAGGTATGAGGTATGGCACTCAAGTGTCTACCTAGTGAGCCACATGTCTGGCCTACCCTTTCCATTTTTGAAGCATACATTAAAATTTCTCCTATTTTATTTCTCATTTTATTTGATTCTTCTCTGTTTTGTCCTGAAGTAGTCACAGGAACCATCATCACATTGCAGTTGCTAGTTTTCTTTAGAGTTTTAAGAAACAAACTTTTAGTTTTATTGACCTTTTTCTAATATCTTTGTGTATTTTATTTAATTATTTTATTCCTTCTCTAAATACTGCACTTAGTATGATTTTAATAGTATTTTTTTTTTTGAGATGTAAAGTCTGGTTATTTATCTTTTCCTTTTTTTCTATTTTTTCTTTTTTATTTTCTTCTTTTTTATCTATTTTTCCTGAAAAATAGATTTTTCCCCTCCTTCCACTCCTCCAAGCTGATCCCCACTATCCTTCTCCCCCAGATCCACTTTCCCTCTGTTTCTTTTCAGAAAAGAGCAGGCCTCCAACAGACAACAACCAAACACAGCAAAACAAGATACAATAAGACAAGACAAAAGCCCTTATATCAAGGCTGGACAGGGAACCCAATAGGAGGAAAAAAGTCCCAAGAGCATGCATATACACAAGCTAATAGCCAAAACATATACACAGAGGACCTCAGGCAGGCCCACGCAGGGTCCGTGATTACAGCTTCAGTCTCTGTGAGCCCATGTGAGCCTTACTTATTTGATTCTGTGGTTCGTGTTCTTCTGAAGACACAAACAGAGGGAATGCTGGAAATAGAAAGTCTGAATAAATGAACGGGAACTGCAGATGCAAGTATAACCAACAAAATTCGAGAGATGGAAGAGAGGATCTCTAGTGTTGAAGATATGGTACAGGAAATAGATTCATCAGTCAGAGAAAACACTAAAAAATGTCCCCTAACAACATAATAATTAAACAACTAAATGTACAGAATAAAGAAAGAACATTAAGAGCAGCAAAGGAAAAAGACCAAGTGACTTATAAAGGCAAACTCATCAGAATAACACCCGATATCTCAATGGAGACTTTGAAAGCCAGAAGGACCTGGACAAACGTAATGCAGACACTAAGAAACCATGGATGTCAGCCCAGACTAATATATCCAGCAAAATTTTCAATCATCATAGACAGAGTGAACAAGACATTCCAAGACAAAGCCAGATTTAAACAATACTTATCGACAAAACCAGCCCTACAGTAAGCAGTAGAAGGAAAATTTCAACCTAAGCAAGTCAGATACACCCTTAAAAACACAGGCAATGGATAATGCCACAGCAGTAAACCCCAAAGAAGAGAAGTACACACACACACACTACCACCAAAAAATAACAGGGATGAACAATCACTGGTCATTAATATCCCTTAATATCAATGGACTTAATTCATCTATAAAAGAGACACAGGCTTACAAAATGGATATGAAAGAAGGACCCATCTTTCTGCTGCATACAAGAAACGCACCTCAAATTCAAAGATAGACACTAAGAATAAAAGGCTGGGAAAAGACATTCTAATCAAATGGTCTTAAGAAACTAGCGGGTGTAGCCATCCTGATATCCAGCAAACTTCAAACTAAAATCAATCAAAAGGAATCATGAAGGACATTCCATACTCATCACAGGAAAGATCCACCAAGATGAAGTTTCAATTCTGAACATTTATGCCCCAAACACAAGGGCACCCACATATGTAAAAGATACATTACTAAACTCAAACCCCATACAAAACCCCACACATAAATAGTGGGAGACTTCAACACCCCACATTCACCACTGGACAGAGCTCCCAAATCAAAACTTAACAGAGAAATAAAGGACTTAACTGATGTCATGACCCAAATGGGCCTAATTGATATCTACAGAACATTCCATCCTAACAAAAAAGAATATACCTTCTTCTCAGCACCCCATGGAACCTTCTCTAAAACCACATACTTGGTCACAAAGCAAATCTCAACAGATACAAAACAATTGGAATAACCTCCTGCGTTCTATCAGATGACCATGGTTTAAAGTTAGATTTCAACAACAAACCCTACAGAAAACCTACAATCTCATGGAAACTGAATAATGCTCAACTGAATCACCAATGTGTTAAGGAAGAAATAAAGAAAGAAATTAAAGACTTCCTAGAGATCAATGAAAATGAAGACACCACATACCCAAACTTATAAGAAACTATGAAAGCAGTGCAAAGAGGGAAATTCATAGCACTAAATGCCCACATAAAGAAGTTGGAGAAATCTCACACCAGTGAATTAACTGCACACCTGAATGCTCAAGAACAAGAAGAAGCAAAGTCTCCCAGGAAGAGTAGACGCCAGGAAATTATCAAAGTGAGAGGTGAAATCAATAAAATAGAAACAAAGAGAACAATACAAAAAAAATTAATGAAACAAAGAGTTGGTTCTTTGAGAAAATCAGCAAGATAGACAAGCCCTTATCCAAACTAAACAACACAGAGAGAGCGCATCCAAATTAACAAAATCAGAAATGAAAAAGGGGGACATAACAACAGACATTGAGGAAATCCAGAGAATCAAGGTCATACTTCGAAAACCTCTACTCCATAAAACTGGAAAAATCTAAAAGAAATTGATAATTTTCTGGATAGGTACCACATACCTAAGTTAAATCAAGACCAGATAAACTATTTAAATAGTCTAATAACCTCTAAGGAAATAGAAATAGCCATTAAAAGTCTCCCAACCAGAGACCGGCCCCCAGCTCCCAGCCTGCCCCCGACTTCCCTTCTGGACCAGAGGTGAGTACCCGGGTCCAGCCCGGACCCCATCCCTGGGCACCAGCCACTCCGGGGAGGCCTGCACAGCTTGGCGCCGGGTTCTGGCCACCGGGCAGCTCCCCTTCTAGCCCCACCGGAAGGGATCCCCTTTTCCAAGCCCCCTGACAGCCCCTGCAGTCTCCGCGCCCTGCCCCCACGCCCATCTGCCCGAGACCCCAGCCACTTCCTGAGACTTAGAGACCGGCCCCCTGCTCCCAGCCTGCCCCCGACTTCCCTTCTGGACCAGAGGTGAGTGCCTGGGTCCAGCCCGGACCCCATCCCTGGGCACCAGCCACTCCGGGAGGACCTGCCCAACTTGGCACCAGGTTCTGGCCACCGGACAGCTCCCCTTCTAGCCAGACCGGGAGGGATCCCCTTTTCCAGCCCCCCCAGAAGCCCCTGCAATCTCCGTGCCCTGCTCCCACGCCCATCTGCCCAAGACCCCAGCCACTTCCTGAGACTTAGAGACCGGCCCCCAGCTCCCAGCCTGTCCCCGACTGCCATTCTGGACCAGAGCTTGCCCCTGACTTCCCTTCTGAACCAAAGAGTTGGACAAGAGAACTCCCTTTTGGACAAGAGAGAGAGTCTTCCTGAGTCTGTCAGCTCTTTGTGAAACAAGTACACTGATAAGACCAAGAAGGAACCACGAGGAGATGGGCAGACGTCAAGGCAGAAGTACATACAGCAAAATGAAGAGCAATACAGCATCACCAGAACCTAGCTTGCCTCCAACATCTAGACCTGAACACCAAAAATTGGAAGAAGCAGAAGAAAGTAGCCTTATGAGTAACTTCATGAAGAAGGTAGAGGCTTGTGTAGAGGAAAAGACAAGAAAATTGGAAGAACGCTGTAAACAACTAGAGGAAAGGGAAAACAAATTAGAAGAAAACAATAAAGCCCTCCAAGAAAACAATAAAGTCCTGGAAGAAAACATTAAAGTCCTGGAAGAAAACAATAAAACACTGAAAGAAAATCATGAAAAAGCAATGAAACAAACAAAGGAAACAGTCCAAGAACTGAAAGGGGAAATTGAAAAAATAAAAAAGACACAAACAGAGGGAATGCTGGAAATAGAAAACCTGAGTAAAAGATCAGGAACTTCGGATGCAAGTATAACCAACAGAATGCAAGAGATGGAAGAGAGGATTTCTGGCATTGAAGATACAGTAGAAGAAATAGTTCCATCAGTCGAAGGAAACACTAAAGCCAACAAAGACATGAACCAAAATGTCCAAGAAATCTGGGACACCATAAAAAGACCAAACCTACGAATTATAGGGATAGAAGAAGGTGAAGAATACCAACTCAAAGGCACAGAAAATATATTCAACAAAATTATAGAAGAAAACTTTCCCACCTTAAAGAAGGAAATGCCTATGAAGATACAAGAAGCCTATAGAACACCAAACAGACTAGACCCCCCAAAAAAGTCCCCTCGACACATAATAATTAAACAACTAAATGTACAGAATAAAGAAAGAATATTAAGAGCAGCCAAGGAAAAAGGCCAAGTGACCTATAAAGGTAAACCCATCAGAATAACACCCAATTTCTCAATGGAGACTTTGAAAGCCAGAAGGACCTGGACAGATGTAATGCAGACACTAAGAGACCATGGATGTCAGCCCAGACTAATATACCCAGCAAAACTTTCAATCATCATAGACGGAAGGAACAAGACATTCAAAGACAAAGCCAGATTTAAACAATCCCTATCCACAAACCCAGCCCTACAGAAAGCACTAGAAGGAAAATTCCAACCGAGGGAAGTCAGATACACACTTGAAAACACAGGCAATAGATAAAGCCACAACAGTAAACCCCAAAGAAGAGAAGTACACACACACTACCACCAAAAATAACAGGGATGAAGAATCACTGGTCATTAATATCCCTTAATATCAACGGACTTAATTCACCTATAAAAAGACATAGACTTACAGAATGCATACGAAAGCAGGACCCATCTTTCTGCTGCATACAAGAAACACATCTCAAATTCAAAGATAGACACTACCTAAGAATAAAAGGCTGGGAAAAGACTTTTCAATCAAATGGTCTTAAGAAACAAGCAGGGGTAGCCATCCTGATATCCAACAAAATAGACTTCAAACTAAAATCAATCAAAAGAGATCAAGAAGGACATTACATCCTCGTCACAGGAAAGATCGACCAAGATGAAGTTTCAATTCTGAACATATATGACCCAAACACAAGGGCAACCACATATGTAAAAGAAACATTACTAAAGCTTAAACCACATATAAAACCCCACACATTAATAGTGGGAGATCTCAACACCCCACTTTCACCACTGGACAGATCTCCCAAATCGAAACTTAACAGAGAAATAAAGGACTTAACTGATGTCATGACCCAATTGGACCTAATAGATATCTACAGAACATTCCATCCTAACAAGAAAGAATATACTTTCTTCTCAGCACCCCATGGAACTTTCTCTAAAATCGACCACATACTTGGCCACAAAGCAAATCTCAACAGATACAAAACAATCAGAATAACCTCCTGTGTTCTATCAGATCACCATGGTTTAAAGCTAGATTTCAACAACAACAAAAACTACAGAAAACCTACAACCTCATGGAAACTGAATTATGCTCAACTGAATCACCAATGGGTTAAGGAAGAAATAAAGAAAGAAATTAAAGACTTCCTAGAGATCAATGAAAATGAAGACACCACATACCCAAACTTATGGGACACTATGAAAGCAGTGTTAAGAGGGAAATTCATAGCACTAAATGCCCACATAAAGAAGTTGGAGAAATCGCACACTAGTGAATTAACAGCACATCTGAAAGCTCTAGAACAAGAAGAAGCAAAGTCTCCCAGGAAGAATAGACGGCAGGAAATTATCAAAGTGAGAGGTGAAATTAATAAATTAGAAACTAAGAGAATAATACAAAAAATTAATGAAACAAAGAGTTGGTTCTTTGAGAAAATCAACAAGATAGACAAGCCCTTATCCAAACTAACCAAAAGACAGAGAGAGAGAATCCAAATCAACAAAATCAGAAATGAAAAGGGGGACATAACAACAGACATTGAGGAAATCCAGAGAATTATAAGGTCATATTTCAAAAACCTCTACTCCACAAAACTGGAAAACCTAAAAGAAATGGACATTTTTCTGGATAGATACCACATACCTAAGTTTAATCAAGACCAGATAAACTATTTAAATAGTCCAATAACCCCTAAGGAAATAGAAACAGTCATTAAAGGTCTCCCAACCAAAAAAAGCCCAGGACCAGATGGTTTCAGCGCAGAATTCTACCAGATCTTCAAAGAAGAGTTAATACCAATACTCTCTAAATTGTTCCACATAATAGAAACAGAAGGAACATTACCAAACTCCTTCTATGAGGCTACAATTACCCTGATTCCTAAACCAAACAAGGATGCAACAAAGAAAGAGAACTACAGACCGATCTCCCTCATGAACATTGATGCAAAAATACTCAATAAAATACTGGCAAACAGACTCCAAGAACACATCAGAACAATTATCCACCATGATCAAGTAGGCTTCATCCCAGGGATGCAAGGGTGGTTCAACATACGAAAGTCCATCAATGTAATACACCATATAAACAAACTCAAAGAAAAAAAACCACATGATCATCTCACTAGATGCAGAAAAGGCATTTGACAAAATCCAACACCCCTTCATGATAAAAGTCTTGGAGCGATCAGGAATACAGGGAACATACCTAAACATAATAAAGGCAATATATAGCAAACCAACAGCCAACATCAAATTAAATGGAGAGAAACTCAAAGCAATTCCACTAAAATCAGGAACGAGACAAGGCTGTCCACTCTCCCCATACTTATTCAATATAGTACTTGAAGTTCTAGCCGGAGCAATAAGACAACATAAGGAGATTAAGGGGATTCAAATTGGAAAGGAAGAAGTCAAGCTTTCCCTATTTGCAGACGACATGATAGTATACTTGAGTGACCCCAAAGATTCCACCCAGGAATTGATAAAGCTTATAAACACCTTCAGCAACATAGCAGGATACAAGATCAACTCAAAAAAATCAGTAGCCCTCCTATATACAATGGACAAATAAGCTGAGAAGGCAATTATAGATACATCACCCTTTACAATAGCCAAAAATGACATAAAATCCCTTGGGGTAACACTAACCAAGCAAGTGAAGGACCTATATGACAAGAACTTTAAGTCCCTGAAAAAAGAAATTGAAGAAGATCTCAGAAAATGGAAAGATCTCCCATGCTCATGGATAGGCAGGGTTAACATAGTAAAAATGGCAATCTTACCAAAAGCAATTTACAGATTTAATGCAATCCCCATCAAAATACCAACACAATTCTTCACAGATCTGGAAAGAACAATACTCAACTTCATATGGAAAAACAAAAAACCCAGGATAGCTAAAAGAAACCTGTACAATAAAACAACTTCTGGAGGCATCACAATCCCCGACTTCAAGCTCTACTATAGAGCTACAGTAATAAAAACAGCCTGGTATTGGCATAAAAACCGACATGTGGACCAATGGAATCGAATTGAAGACCCTGACATTAACCCACACACCTATGGACATATAATTTTTGACAAAGAAGCCAAAAGTGTACAATGGAAAAAAGAAAGCATCTTCAACAAATGGTGCTGGCATAACTGGATATCAGCGTGTAGAAGGCTGCAAATAGATCCATATCTGTCACCGTGCACAAAACTTAAGTCCAAGTGGATCAAAGACCTCAACATAAATCCAGCTACTCTGAACCTGCTAGAAGAGAAAGTAGGAAATAGTCTTGAACGCATTGGCATAGGAGATCACTTCCTAAATATAAAACCAGTAGCGCAGACACTGAGACAAACAATCAATCAATGGGACCTCTTGAAACTGAGAAGCTTTTGTAGAGCAAAGGATATGGTCAACAAGGCAAAGCGACAGCCTACAGAATGGGAAAAGATCTTCACCAACCCCACATCTGACAGAGGACTGATATCCAGAATATATAAGGAACTCAAGAAATTAGACATTAAAAGGACCAACAGTCCAATTGAGAAATGGGCTTTAGAACTAAACAGAGAATTCTCAACAGAGGAATCCCAAATGGCTGAAAGACATTTAAGGATTTGCTCAACTTCCCTAATCATCAGGGAAATGCAAATCAAGACAACTCTGAGATACCACCTTACGCCTGTCAGAGTGGCTAAGATCAAAAAAACTGAAGACACTTTATGCTGGAGAGGATGTGGAACTAGGGGAAGTCTCCTCCACTGCTGGTGGGAATGCAAGCTTGTACAACCACTTTGGAAATCAATATGGCGCTTTCTTAGAAAACTGGGAATCCATCTCCCCCAAGATCCAGCTATACCACTCCTGGGCATATACCCAAGAAATGCTCAATCATACCACAAGAGCACTTGCTCAGCTATGTTCATATCAGCATTGTTTGTAATAGCCAAAACCTGGAAACAACCTAGATGCCCTTCAACTGAAGAATGGATAAATAAATTGTGGCACATATACACAATGGAATACTACTCAGCAGAGAAAAACAATGACATCACACGGTTTGCAGGCAAATAGATGGATCTAGAAAAAATCATCCTGAGTGAGGTAACCCAGACTCAGAAAGACAAATATGGTATGTACTCACTCATAGGAAGATGCTAGATGTGGAACAAGGATGACTAGACTGCTACTCACATCACCAGTGAGGCTACCTGGAAAACGGGACCCCAAAAAAGACACGGAGAAATGGACAAGATCTACATGAATAGCCTGGTCATGAGTGGGAACAATGAAGGGCGACAGTCGAGCGAAAGAGTGGGAGATCCTAGCTGGATCAAGAAAAGAGAGGGAGAACAAGGAATAGGAGACCATGGTAAATGAAGACCACATGAGAAGGTGAGAAGGGGAGGAAGCAGAGAGCTAGGGAGGCCCACGGAGATCCACAAAGATACCCCCTCAAAAGACTGCTGGCAATGGTCGCGAGACGGCAGGAACTGACCTACTCTGGTGATGGGATGGCCAGACACCCAGATAGTGGTGCCATAAACCCCATCCAAGGACTGAGGAATCTGAAGGCAGACATCCACGGCTGGGCCCTTGGTGGAGCACTGGGAGTCTAATTAGTGAGTAAGAAGAGGGTTTATATGAGCGAGAATTGTTGAAGCCAAGGTTGGATAAAGCACCGGGACAAATAACCAAATGAATGGAAGCACAGGATCTATGAACCAAAGGCTGAGGGGCCCCCAACTGGATCAGGCCCCCTGAACGGGTGAGACAGTCATTTGGCTTGATCTGTTTGGGAGGCAGCTGTGCATTGGTGCCAGGTCCTGGGCTCGTTGCATGAGTTGGCTGTTTGAATCCTGGGACTTATGCAGGGACACTTGGCTCGGTCTGGGAGGGGGGAATGGACCTGCCTGGACTGAGTCTACCAGGTCAACCCCGGTCCTCGGGAGAGACCTTGATCTGGAGGAGGTGGGAATGGGGGGTGGGCTGGGGGGAGGGGTGGGCGAGAGGGGGAGAACAGGGGATTCTGTGGCTATTATGTTGAACTGAATGGTGTTGTAAAATAATAATAATAAAAAAAAATCTGAAACTTGAAAACAAAACAAAACAAAACAAAAAAAAGTCTCCCAACCAAAAAAAAAGCCCAGCACCAGATGGTTTCAGCACAAAATTCTACCAGATCTTCAAAAAAGAATTAATACCAATACTCTTCAAATTGTTTCACAATAGAAACAGAAGGAACATTACCAAACTCCTTATATGAGGCTATAATTACCCTGATTCCTAAACTAAACAAGGATACAACAAAGAAAGAGAACGGTGAGTGCTCTCTGTGATAAACAACTCCTTAATTGGCTAAGGCTGAGGATTTGGCTTGCTTCCGTGCACCTGGACCTATCTGCAGTACCCACGTGGCATATTGGGTTTGGCTGCCCAGAAGCTATTTAGGTTGTGGGTTGGCTTTCCCTGGGGTCGGAAGTCAGAAGATTGTTCAAGGTTCCTGAATAAACTGTTGAAAGAAGAGCTCAGTGTTGTGTCTTCCTTGCTGGACGAGGTGGTCGCGACAATGGGCTATAAAACTAAACAGAGAATTCTCAACAGAGGAAACTCAAATGGCTGAAAGACATTTAAAGAATTGTTCAACATCAGGGAAATGCAAATCAAAACGACTCTGAGATATCACCTTACACCTGTCAGAATGGCTAAGATCAAAAACACTGAAGACACTTTATGCTGGAGAGGATGTGGAACTAGGGGAAGTCTCCTCCACTGCTGGTGGGAATGCAAGCTTGTACAACCACTTTGGAAATCAATATGGCGCTTTCTTAGAAAATTGGGAATCAATCTCCCCCAAGATCCAGCTATACCACTCTTGGGCATATACCCAAGGAATGCTCAATCATACCACTAGGGCACTTGCTCAGCTATGTTCATATCAGCATTGTTTGTAATAGGCAGAACCTGGAAACAACCTAGATGCCCATAAACTGAAAAATGGATAAATAAAATGTGTTACATATACCCAATGGAATACTACTCAGCAGAGAAAAACAATATCATGAGGTTTGCAGGCAAATGGATGGATCTAGAAAGAATCATTCTGAGTGAAGTAACCCAGACTCAGAAAGACAAACATGATATGTACTCACTCATAGGAGGATACTTATTTAAAACAAAGCATGACTAGACTGCTACTCACATCACCAGGGAGGCTACCTGGAAAACAGGACCCCAAGAGAGACACGGGGATAGCCCAAATGACAGAGAAATGAATGAGATCTACATGAACAGCCTGGATGTGAGTGGGTTTAATGAAGGGTTAGGGTCGAAGGAAAGAGAATTGGGGGAGCAGGAGATCCCAGCTGGATCAAGAACAGAGAGGGAGAACAAGGAATAGGAGACCATGGTAAATGAAGACCACATGAGAATAGGAAGAAGCAAAGTGCTAGAGAGAGGCCCACAGAAATCCATAAAGGTGCCCCACAATAGACTGCTGGCAATGGTCGAGGGACAGCCTGAACTGACCTACTCTGGTGATAGGATGGCCAAACACCCTAATTGTCATGCTAGAAACCCCATTCAATGACTGAGGGAACTGGATCCAGAGATCAATGGCCAGGCCCCGAGTGGAGCTCCAGGAGTCCAATTGGCAAGAAAGAGGAGGGTTTATATGAGCAAGAATTGTTGAGACCAAGGTTGGATAAAGCACAGGGACAAATAGCCAAAGGAATGGAAACACATGAACTATGAACCAATAGCTGAGAGGCCCCCAACTGGATCAGGCCCTCTGAATAGGTGAGACAGTTGATTGGCTAGATCTGTTTGGGAGGCATCTAGGCTGTGGGACCAGGTCCTGTGCTTAGTGCATAAGTTGGCTGTTTGAAACCTGGGGCTTATGAAGGGATGCTTGGCTTAACCTGGGAGGAGGGGACTGGACCTACCTGGACTGAGTCTACCAGGTTGATCTCAATTCTCGGGGGAGTCTTTGCCCTGAAGGAGATGGGAATGGGGGATGGACTCGGGGGGAGGTTGGGGGGAGGCGGGAGGATGGACAACAAGGGAATCTGTGGCTGATATGTAGAATTAAATTATATTATAAAATAAAATAAAATAAAAACCCAGAAATAACATTCAAACTAGACGAATACCAAACAAAAAGTTGTGAGGTAGCAACTAATTCAACAGGTTGGAAGGGACAGTGTCTACTGGATATTTGTGACCATATTTATTTAAGTTACTTACATATATGTTATTGTGACTGAAAGCACTTTTACTGTACTTAAAAGCTATCATACATATGTTTGTGTTAACTTTAAAACTGAAGAGAATCCTCTGAATCTATCAAAAGAAGACAAAATGAATATTCCAAATAGAAACAATAAGTATGTGCCTGCAATGGTCCATTTGTGCAGTTCTCCCCAGGTAGAAGTCCATAGATATTTATATATTCTCTCTGTTCCCTGTAAAAATTACTTATTGCATGTCTACTGTCTTCCCAAATAGACTGTAAACAATCTCAAGAGTCACATGGTATAAAAGCACAGTATTCTTCCTCTTCCTTTATTCTGCTATTCATTTTATTTTCCCCTTAACTTTACAGTTAGACAGTAAATTGTATTACACTAATTCTACATTGCTAACAGCCAATGAAAAAATATTTTTAAAATAGCTTGTTTCAAATGCTTTAATTCTCTAATAGACAGAAAGATCACATCTCTATCTGATCTGGTTTGATGTAAGTCATTTTTTTCTAACTAGAGTTTTAAATGCATCAACTGCCTAATTTCCTTCTGATGCTAGCCTCTCATATATTTGAAGATGTCTATTAAGCTTCGATGGATTCATTTATTGTGGCTCAACAGCCTGGATTTTTTATTTTCCTTCAAGGGAAGTAATTTGGTATCTTTCAATCTTTCCAGATGATCATCTCTAGGTCCTTCCTAGCTTATTCAGTACATTTTTACAAATGTAAGAATTTAAACATTTTATCTTGAAAGGTTCTGAAGAATAAAAGCAGATAATCTACCATGCCTTCCATCTAAGGCCATCTACCTTCAAAACAACTATAATAATAACTTTTCTTTTGAGATATAGTGGTTAGTTCCAAACTCATGCTCCCACAAATGTCCCTAGTTAAATCAAGCAAGCTACAAAACAAAGACACAAACAGGGGGAAAGACTTAGAGGTTAAAAAGGAGTAGGAGTGAACTATGTACATCTAGGAATTGTCCAAGAATACATTTAATAAACTTAAAAAAAGAAACCCTTCTACCTATTAGGAAAACATGTGCAAAGATCTTAATGGTAAAGAGAGTGACCCTGCAGAACCCAGCCCTCCAATGAGTCTGGAAAATACAATAAATATCTGAGTACAGGCATCTTGGATCCACTAGACCAGCCCACCCACCAGGTAAGTGCCATAGATGATGATGCCCTGTAGAGAAGTTTGGTTTTTAGTGCAAAGGGTACACAGTTGGGAAGACTGTTGATTCCTTTTTCTCCCCTGGAAGCCTTCAAAACACATTTTAGTAGTGTAAGAGATAGCCAACATACTGGAAGCTTCCAGCTTATTTTCTGCTTGATTTCTCTATGTCCTGCAAGTACAGCATGAGCTGTCATCAACAATAGGGACTCATCATTCAGTTTAGGTGGGCAACCAGAAGCAGTGACAATAGACTATATAGTTTGAGGAGACCCCAAGAGCCTCAAGTAACAGCTTTGTATTACTTTTCTATTGTTGTGATAAAATACCATGATTAAGGCAACTTACAGAAGGAAAAGCCATTATGGTTCCAGAGGAATAAGTACGCATCATGGTGGGGAGACATGGCATCAAACATGGTGGCTAGAGAAGAATGTTCAGAATTCATATCCTTTACCATAACCTCAAAACAAAGAGCATGAACTAGGAATAACGAAAGTCTTTAAAGTTTCAAAGTGTGCCTTCAATGACATACATCAAGGCCACATTACCTAACATACCCAGATAATACAAACTGGAAAACAAGTATTCAAAAGTATGGACCTATGGGGGACATTAGCATCCAAAGTATGAAAAACTTCTAATATCTCACCAGTAGACGTTTCATTTAATAACCTATAAGGTTGCTAATTTTTAACTAGCTGTGAAACATAACTATCCTTGAGTACTGAAATAATTGTGGCTGTAACTACTAGGGATAGTAGAGGATTTAAATACTATATTGGGAAGAAATTCTAAGTATTTCTATACAGACATAGACTTCTAGAATTTGGAGATGTCACAGTTAGGTCATTTGGGCACATTAAGAAATGCCAACATGCTCAATAAGCAATTTCTCCTTTCATGGCAGTTAATGCAGTTTTCTTCCTGGAGTGCTAGCTTCCATGTGAGAAATAATGCCACAACAAACTTCACTGTATATGTTGAGCTAAAAATATTTTCTTACCATAATATAAATAAGATCACTCTTTTATCCTGTTATTAACAAAAAAGTTAAGTATATTGTCCTATATCTTTCCATATAATTTTTTCCTTTAAAAATAAGGCTGTTGGAGCTGAAGAAATGGCTCAGTGGTTAGGAGCACTTGTTGCTCTTACAGAGATCCCCAGTTCAATTCCTAGGACTCATCTCAGGCAGTTCACCTGCTGGGAATCCAACACCTTCTTCTGGACTCTGTGAGCACCTGTTCAGAAATTCCTTTACTCACATGTGAACACACATGGATAAATTATAGTTTTTTAATTAATTAATTAAAAACAAAGCTGTAGTATTATGATACAGTTCATTAAATGCATGTTAGAAAGAAAATGTCAATATATTATATTCTTTATGTAACTTTATAAAATACCAGGATCCTTAGCCCATCTACATGGGCCTTTTTGTAATTAAGAAATTTTTTATTCATTTTACATAGCAGTATTATTTGTAATAGCCAGAACCTGGAAACAATCTAGACGCTCCTCACCCAAAGAATGGATAAAGAAAATGTGGTACATATACACAACGAGTACTACTCAGCAGTAAAAAAAATAAATAAATAATAAATAAATAAATAAATAAATAAATAAATAAATAAATAAATACATGGGCCTTTATGTATTGAAACTCATTTGATGCTTTCTTAGAGTTCTTATATTGACTGTATTTTATTAAAATATTTGAACGTCCTAAAACATAAACTAAATAAGGAGAACTTAGTCACTGCAGTTATTTTTCTAATTAAGGAATAGGAGTCAGTTCTCCTAGAATGATCTTCTATTGGAATTAATCTTCCACGTTGTTAATACATTAGAATTAGGGATTATTTCCTATATTCCACTTATCTACAGTCAAGAAATAAAAAGTTTTGGTTCTTATGGTTTCAACTATTTGGAAAAATACCATAAGTTACATCAGTATAACCACAAACACATACACACTATCAGACAATACTAATATAAGACTATTTTAACTTTTTTTAGAAAGCTGACATTGACATTTATACTGATTTCCCTTCTTTTAAAAGATATGAAAAATAAGAGAACAGATTTATAAGTACACATACACATACACAGGGCAAGGACTATTTGTTGTGAATTTCTCAGTGTTTCAGTCAACTTTATTATGGTGGTCTCTGGCTACACAGGAACATTTTGAGGAGAATAGGAGTGTCCTGACTAACACATATAAAGCCATTTTTTTCAAAGTCAGGGCCAGCAGATTAAGCCAACACAGAACAGCAAGACACAGATACAGAGAAATTTTCAATTTACTTGATTGTGAAAAAAAAAAGTGTCTTTTATGTGTGGGAAATTATATGCAGGGCCCAGGGATTTGTCACCCAGAAACATTCAGTCAAAGCAGTTAAATTGAATCATTGATGCCAGAAGGCAGAACATGGATGAAAATCAATCTTGGACTTCAGTGAAACAGCATATTTATATTTGCAATAACTCTTGAACTTCGAAACCGTATTAGCAAATAGGTACATTGATCTAAGGAATACACATTGGAACAGATGCTGTGTTTCAGGAATCAGCAATGGCTGAAGTATTCCTTGCCAGTGAGAGCTCTTTGATCCTTGTGACAGTAGAGATAATATGCTAAAAACTGTGCTTACTTGATTTTGTGTGTGTCTTGAAAGGCAAATAAGTTGGTATGAAGAAATACGTAGGTTAAAGAAAAATATATGATAACCTACAAATTATATCATATTAAATATCAACAATAAAAAACAGATATGGCCAGCCTACCTCTAAGGTTCTTTATTTGCCTAGTTTTTTTCATGGCATAAAACTTGTAACTTAAGACTAATTTTTTGTTAGCTGCTTCTTTCCACTGTAATATGTGCTTTTTGATTGTTGGTTTTTTCACATTTTTCTTCTGTCAGGTAACAGTGGTATGGTAGACATGAAGGTGATTAGGACAACATGTGACATGGATTCACTGGATGATATTTCTGTGGTTTTTTTACTCACCTCCAAGTAAAGTCATATCTAGCCATCCTACTTAGGAATGACTTCCAGAAAAAATGAAAAAAAATCTGTAGTTGTGTTCAGACTGACAAAGTGCTGAAAAAAGAACATGTAAGATGGAAGTCTTCCTGTGAT
Source organism: Peromyscus maniculatus bairdii (assembly GCF_049852395.1). Lineage (NCBI taxonomy): Eukaryota > Metazoa > Chordata > Mammalia > Rodentia > Cricetidae > Peromyscus > Peromyscus maniculatus. Next base: position 104,703,430 of record NC_134875.1, read on the forward strand.
CTAAAATGTTCTAAGGAGTTTAGCTTTGAAGGACTGTAAATAGATACAGAGGAAAACACTTCTAAATGTATGAATTAGGGAGGTAGACTTTGGGATATTTTTCTATTGATCAGCTTCTTAAGATTATAATAGAAAGATGAAAATTTGCAGAAGCTGAAATCCATTCCATTCAGGAATGATCTTGGTAAAGTAAATAAGTATTTCTAGATGTACCATGATATTTTCCTGCTTAGGCAAAGGTATGAATACATGAATAAAAGTCTTTATCTAAATTCCTGTTCATGGATACAGGGGGACAAAGCCTGTACCACAACTACAAGAGTTAATGTTTGAAAATTTGCATACATTATACATCAACCTACTGTATTGTACCTCAGTGTATACATTCTGCTGAAACAATAAAGTACCATCACTTTTATGAAACACATTCTTAGAGATCTTACTGAAAATATATACTGAATTTCATGAATTCCTGTGAGACAGCAAGAAAAATATCAAGTATTAATCACATGTGCTGACTTCTCAAAATAGATGACCACAAGAGGAGTGATGATACTCAAAATTTTTTCATTAATACATTGAAGTATAGGTTGTAAGAATATTTTGATTACAGATTAATTCAATATAATGTAGCAATAACTTAAAATGCAATTAAATTGCTCATCTGTGGCTTGTTCCTTCACATCTATGGAACACATTTAACCAAGTTCTTCTATTTCCATTTCAGAGTCCAGGTATTAAATACTATGAGGCATAGAAAAATTGGAAATGGAAGGTCATAGAGTCAACTCAATGTAGGTAATATTAACTTCCTGAACTTAAAAAAAAAAAAAAATGAGCCGGGCAGTGGTGGCACACGCCTTTAATCCCAGCACTCAGGAGGCAGAGGCAGGCAGATCTCTATGAGTTCGAGGCCAGCCTGGTCTCCATAGCGAGTTCAAGGAAAGGCGCAAAGCTACACAGAGAAACCCTGTCTCGAAAAAACCAAAAAAAAAAAAAAAAAAGAGAAGAAGAAGAAGAAGAAGAAGAAGAAGAAGAAGAAGAAGAAGAAGAAGAAGAAGAAGAAGAAGAAGAAGAAGAAATATGGAACTGCTTCAGACCCATAATCCTTTGCCTATAGAGTGGAAACATTTTTTTCTATTCATCTGTCTGTATTGAGCATGTCGCTCAATATTCATGACAAGTACCTTTACTTCCTGAATTATTTTTCAAAATTGTAACCTGGATTTATTTTTCCACAGAATTTTTAATTATCCCTGGTTTATTTCTAAATATAAAAAAACTAAGAGGATGGAGATATGGCTCAGTGGTTAAAGGCACTTGTTGCTCTTGAAAGCACCTAGGATCAGTTTCCAGCACCCACATGGTGGTTCACAACCATCTGTAATTCCAGTTCCAATAGGATTGGATTCCTATTGGATAACTCCAATTCCAATTGCATTCCAAAATGGAATACAATATCTTTTTCTGAGTGCCTCAGGTACCAAGCATGCATGTGGTAAACATGCATACATGCAGGCAAAACACTCATATACATAAAATAAAATAAATAAATCTAATCCAATAAAATTTACCTCAACCACCCAGTGAAAAAATGTCAGAGAGAAAAAAACGCCTTTACAAATAATAAAGAATTGATAATGATTTTTTTTGTGAAATTATTCCGAAGATTTCCTAATAACAATTGTGTTTGATTTTTGGTTATACTGAAGATAATATAAGCTTATTCAAAGTGATAGTATATGAAGAAAAACATAATTTGTTATAAGAATATAGTGATCATTTTACATAAGACTGAAGTCAAGCCATCTGTTATTTCTTAACTATGAATTTTATACAGAAAGCTGTAAAAATGATAAATAACAGTCTGATATATGTATATATTACTAGAAGTAATGGCCTGCAAAGGGCTCTCACCCAGTGGAATTTCTTTAAGGTATTTATCATGATCCAGGCCTAGAAATTCAATATTTTCCCCGTTTCTTTGCCATTAGATTTAGAGATGTTAGTCCATATAATGAATTTCCAAGGATGTTTCAGAATAAACTTAACACTAACCTGTTAATTTACCATGAGAAAACAACTGCCAACCTGACTACACAGTCAGTTCTACAAGACCAGCACATTCTTTCCCTGTGGAAAATATCAAATAGCAGTCAACTATAATTAGAAAAGCCTAGTGAGCACGTCAGTTGAATGACTCAAGTATAATAATCCCAAGCATATATTCCTCTTGCTATGGCAACTCCTATTAGAATCTGTGAATCTCCAATGATCATTGTTAAATCAAAGAAAAATTCATTAAGTTTTGTTACTGACAGAAAGACTAGATGTTAAGAATCTGTTGGGTTTATACTCTTTAAGCCAGAAGATGTGGAGACAGAATTCTGACTTACAAATGTTAGTACCACTGTAGTAGGAAAGGCCCATAGTGTTAAAGAAATTTGCTTGAACCAGTTGCCAAGGCATGCACATAACGCACTTGCTTATGAGCCAACCTGGAGTCTGCCTGAGGGCCTAGCAACAGATGCTGTCAGAGTTCCTGGTCACTGTCAGAGTTCCTGATCATGCCCAGTCAATGAGGGGCAACCACACAATACCATCAGATTGGGACACAGTTTGGGTGCTGGGAAGAGGATATATAAGGCCTTCCCCGTTATTGAATAAACAAGTTTGCTGTTTGCTGTCAATTGAGTCCAGGTGTCTGTGTTGTTGACACCACATCTTCTAACCCCTCCCCTGAGGGAGCCATTAGGATCCAACAACAGTACCACTGTATAATAAAAAAAGTACCAAAAGATTAATAAAGGAAGATTCATATATCAATACTAAAGATAAACCTTGGAATTTGAGAAATGATAATTAGTAATATCATAAATGGGTGATTCATGATTTGATTCAAATAGTTGGTAGGAAAGAATTTACTTAGAAGATTAAATACAAATCAAATTTCTATGTGTAAATGAACTTAGATAAAGAAGGTAGAGCAATTTTTAGTTTATTAAAATCCACCAGTAAACAAAACTCTCCTATACTTCGATTTATCATGTGCAAATGATTTTGAGATGTGTTTACATAGTAGGAAAACTAAATGTATCAGTATTTCCACCTATTTAACATTTATTATGAAGGGACAACAAAGTATTTAGTGAAGCCAGAAAATATATTAAGTCAAATTTATATATGAATCTAATATTGTTGGACCACTGTGATGGTTAATTTTAGGTGTCCATTTGACTAGTATAGTAAATTTTCTGAGTGTTTCTGTGAAAATGGTTCCAGAGAAGATTAGCATTTGAATTAGTTGACTGAATGAAAAAATGATGCCTCAATGTGAACAACATTCAACTGGTTAAAGAGGCCAGATAAAACAAGAATAGGAAAATTATCTCCTCCCCTCACCCTCAACACCTGCCACAGAGCTTGGATAGCCTTCTCCTGTCAGAAATCTAGATTCTCTGGCCTTTGTTCGCAAGTACCTCCCTACCAGGTTCTCAGGCTTACAGCTTGGGACTGAGTGTTACATTATTGATTTTACTGGTTTTAAGCTATCAGTAATCAAAGCTCCCCAGCTTTCATATGCCCAATTGTGGAATTTATTAGGCTTTCTGATACCTATCTATCCATCTATCATCTGTATAGATTTTGTTGTTATTCCTGAAGCAGTATTCTTATGAGAAAGTTTATTTTACTCACAGTACTAGAAGTTCACATGGTACCAACATATGCTCGGTTCTGACAAGAACCCTCAAAGCATTGTTGCATCATTTTCTGTTGTCATGGTGGTAAACTGCTTGGAATCAAAGGATAAAAATCTCAAACAGTAAGCTGAATAATGAGAGAGTAAAAGCAAGGGAACATTGACAAGGGAAAAAATAACATATTTGAGTTGGACTCAGGCTTTCATAGTAGTTTGCTCCCTTAAGAATTCATACTAGGAGGCCAGTGTACTCTTCTGAGAGCAGTACCTATAATTCTCTAAGAACTTTTCATAAGGTCTCTTTCTTTTCTAATGATCTAATTTTAATTTTAATTATATGTATATCTGTGGGGGGATATGCACAAATAAGTGCAATGTCCACAGATACTAGAAAAGCTGGAGTTACAGGAAGTTGTTTCCAGCCCCCAACTAGGTCCATTTCTTAAAAGGTCCTATGATATCAACATTGTGGTGCTGATGAAGAAGTTTCCAGAAGAAAGTACTGTGAGTAACAAAGCACATACATATTATAGCACTACCCATCGATATGTCATTAGTCCTGTCTCTCTGTTAATCCCCGATATGAACACTTATATTACGATCATTAATTGTGTATACCAAGGAAATACATATATTTTAACATATCAGTAAGTCATCTACTCTTCTGGGAACAGGGGCTTTTATGGGAGTTATAAAGCCACTGTATCTGTTTAGAAAGCTGAACTTCAAACTCAAAGGGATAAAGCTGCATTTTACTTTGTGTATTTATTTTGTGTACTTTGTCTCTTGATTCCTCAGAAATTATGTCAATCTAGCAAAATGACAGAATATTTTAATCAATATTTCATTGGTTCCTTCAGCCTTTCCTTTTCTGGTGTGTGTGTATGTGTTGCTAGGCAAAGAACTCAGGACCTCACATGTGAGTTTGATCATTTTGGTTGATATAGTTTTTTTTTTAGGTTCTGAATTACAATTTCTGTTTATAGTTTGTAACTATTTTTAAGGAGACACTGAATTCTAATTTTCATCAAATGTTTACCAATGTTAGTATTCATCATTTCATCTTATCTGTGACAATCATCATGATGTGTGTTTAATAAGCAATTTTTCCATTTCATTTTTTGAGTATATATTATTTGGAATTCTACTAAAAGAACGAGCTCTTTCTTCTTCCTTTATTGTTTATTTGGAGAATTATTTGTATTCACATGTGCTTGTGGATTTGCATGCCATTTTATATGATAAATCTGTTGTTCATTTTTTGTTTGTTTTTCAAGAAAGGGTTTCTCTGTGAAGCCCTGGCTGTCCTGGAACTCACTCTGTAGACCAGGCTGTCTATCTCCAGAATACTGGGATTAAAGGAAAGCACCACCACTTCCTGGCCCATTGTTACGTTCCTTCTGACCAAGTTTCATTATCTTTGCCAGTTAAGAGATCCTTAAAATTAGCTATGGTATTTCCCTGGGGACTCCACCTCTAGGTGTAGACGCAGCTTAACTCATTCCTTAGAATGCTTTCATCAGCCTTCTCTTCTTGTCCATCTCTACTCCTTTACATCCACCTCTAAAACCTAGAAACACTTTCTATCAGGGACCGCAGTGGACAAACAGGGCTGGGACTCAAGTAGTGATTTTCATTATCCTTCCTGTCCTCCATTACCATCTCTCCAGTCTCATCCCAAACCCTGTAGCAAACCTGATAGTAGGTGCCCCTCCTCCCATGTTAACTCAATTAACTGGAGACTCCACCTCTTGTTACAGATCCGGGGTCCTTTCATCCCTTTCAAGATATATTCTGTGTCCTACTGCTGCCTACTTGCAGTAGCCGTTCCTCAGGCACCTCCAATGTGGACTAGATACCTCTAGCTTTTTCCCTCAGCCTCTCTGAGCTCTCTTTTTCCTATGCCATCTCTATTCCTCTTTGGCACCCACTGGCATGCAGAAGCACTCTCTACAAGCGAACCAACAGCCACTACACTTTGCTAATATACTTAGAGAGCAACAGAAATCAAAGAATGGAACACACATGCAATGAAGAAAATAACAGATATCAATATCTAGCATCACCTCAACCATCACAACTCCAATGCCTAAACACCTGCCCAGAAAGACAAACATAAACAACTAAGACAATATGAATGGACAAGAATCCAGTAAACTTACTACAGTGGACCCTGAGTAAGGCAATATAGCTGAAGAATGAGACTAACACTTCAAACTAGTAATTATAAATATGTTCAAGGAACTTAAAGAGGATATGAGTAAATCACTTAATGAAATCCATGAAACACAAAGAAATCCATGAAAACACAAAGAAACACTTGAATGTAATAATGAAAATAATTCATGACATTAAAGTACAAATAGAATCACTAAAGAAAACCCAAACTGAGAAAAAACTGGAAATGAAAAATTTAGGAGGTTAAACAAAATCCTCAGAGGCAAGCCTCAAAAACAGAATATAAGAGAAGAGAGAGTCTGAAGCACTGTTGGCAAGATGGAAGAAATGGATACCTCAGTCTAAGAAAATGTTAAATATATATATATATCAAGGCACAAAACTTCCAGGAAATCTCGGACACTGTGAAAAGACCATATCTACAAGGAATCAAGGAAGGAGAAGAAACTCAAGTGAATGGCACAGAAAATGCTGTTTTTAACAAAGTCACACAAAATTTTCCTAACCTAAAGAAAGATTTGCCTATCAATGTACAAGAAGCATACAGAACACAAAATAGACTAGACCAGAAAATAAAGTCACCTTGACACATAAAAATCAAAATGCACAGAACAAGGAAAGGATAATTAAAAGATGTAAGAGAAAAAGACCAGGTAGCCTATAAAGGCAGATATATTAGACTAATAAACTTGACTTCTCAATGAATACTATAAAAGCAAGAAGGATCTGGACAGACACGCTACAAACTCTGAGAGTCCAAAGATGCCAGCTTAGACTTCTATACCCAGATAAACTATTAATCACAATCAAAGGAGAAAGAAAAACATCCCAAGATAGAACCAAATTTATGCAATACCTACAGTAATTAAGTTCAAAGAACAAAACCATCAACCTCAATATGGTTATTGACATTAATTGTAGGATTTTAAAAATTATATTAGAAATATAATACAAAGGGATGTACATTTTGGCTAAATTACCAAAAATACTGTTGTTTCTATTTATTATAAATCAAATATTTATTTAACAGAGAGCAAATAATAATTATTCCAAATAATATTTTTAAAGAAGTAATTTAATTAAAAATTAATCTCATTTTATATATTATGTACATATTTTTCATATATGAGTAATCCTATAGACTGTAGATAATTTCAAATTACCATTATTTCATTGCATATACATTTGAGATAGTATAAAGATATTTTATGCATCTAAGGCACCCTATGAACCAGATATTCCTTTCACAGGTCCACACACCATAGTGGCATTTTGCAAAGAAGTAATGGTCAAAGGCCTTTGCTCTGGAGTTGTTCTGGAGTTACTCTGTTCTCTTTTACTGACATAGAAAAAAAAAGCAAGGGGCCTTGAATGTTGTATGAATTCAAAACAGCCTTATAATAAAAAACCTGGAGCCTCCCCGAAGACTTCCCTTCTGGACCAGAGGTGAGTGCCTGGGTCCAACCCGGACCGCATCCCTGGCCACCAACCACTCCTGAGAGGCCTGCCCAACTTGGCACCAGGTTCTGGCCACCGGGCAGCTCCCCTTCTAGCCCCACCGGGAGGGATCCCCATTTCCAAGCCCCCGGCAGCCCCTGCAGTCTCTGCGCCCTGCCCCCACGCCCATCTGCCCAAGACCCCACCCACTTCCTGAGACTTAGAGACCGACCCCCAGCTCCCAGCCTGCCCCCGAAGACTTCCCTTCTGGACCAGAGGTGAGTACCCGGGTCCAACCCGGACCGCATCCCTGGCCACCAGCCACCCCGGGAGGACCTCCCCAGCTTGGCACCGGGTCCTGGCCACCGGGCAGCTCCCCTTCTAGCCCCACTGGGAGGGATCCCCATTTCCAAGCCCCCGGCAGCCCCTGCAGTCTCCGTGCCCTGCCCCCACGCCCATCTGCCCAAGACCCCACCCACTTCCTGAGACTTAGAGACCGGCCCCCAGCTCCCACCCTGTCCCCGACTGCCATTCTGGACCAGAGCTTGCCCCTGACTTCCCTTCTGGACCAAAGAGTTGGACAAGAGAACTCCCTTTTGGACAAGAGAGAGAGTCTTCCTGAGTCTGTCAGATCTTTGTGAAACAAGTCCACTGATAAGACCAAGAAGGAATCACAAGGAGATGGGCAGACGTCAAAGCAGAAGTACATACAGCAAAATGAAGAGCAATACAGCATCACCAGAACCTAGCTCGCCTCCAACATCTAGACCTGAACACCAAAAATTGGAAGAAGCAGAAGAAAGTAGCCTTATGAGTAACTTCATGAAGAAGGTAGAGGCGTGTGTAGAGGAAAAGACAAGAAAATTGGAAGAACGCTGTAAACAACTAGAGGAAAGGGCAAACAAATTAGAAGAAAACAATAAAGCCCTCCAAGAAAACATTAAAATCCTAGAAGAAAACAATAAAGCACTGAAAGAAAATCATGAAATAGCAATGAAACAAACAAAGGAAACAGTCCAAGATCTGAAAAGGGAAATTGAAAAAATGAAAAAGACACAAACAGAGGGAATGCTGGAAATAGAAAACCTGAGTAAAAGATCAGGAACTTCGGATGCAAGTATAACCAACAGAATGCAAGAGATGGAAGAGAGGATTTCTGGCATTGAAGATACAGTAGAAGAAATAGTTCCATCAGTCGAAGGAAACACTAAAGCCAACAAAGTCATGAACCAAAATGTCCAAGAAATCTGGGACACCATAAAAAGACCAAACTTACGAATTATAGGGATAGAAGAAGGTGAAGAATACCAACTCAAAGGCACAGAAAATATATTCAACAAAATTATAGAAGAAAACTTTCCCAACTTAAAGAAGGAAATGCCAATGAAGATACAAGAAGCCTATAGAACACCAAACAGACTAGACCCCCAAAAAAAGTCCCCTCGACACATAATAATTAAACAACTAAATGTACAGAATAAAGAAAGAATATTAAGAGCAGCCAAGGAAAAAGGCCAAGTGACCTATAAAGGTAAACCCATCAGAATAACACCCGATTTCTCAATGGAGACTTTGAAAGCCAGAAGGACCTGGTCAGATGTAATCCAGACACTAAGAGACCATGGATGTCAGCCCAGACTAATATACCCAGCAAAACTTTCAATCATCATAGACGGAAGGAACAAGACATTCGAAGACAAAACCAGATTTAAACAATACCTATCCACAAACCCAGCCCTACAGAAAGCACTAGAAGGAAAATTCCAACCGAGGGAAGTCAGATACACACTTGAAAACACAGGCAATAGATAAAGCCACAACAGTAAACCCCAAAGAAGAGAAGTACACACACACTACCACCAAAAATAACAGAGATGAAGAATCACTGGTCATCAATATCCCTTAATATCAACGGACTTAATTCACCTATAAAAAGACATAGACTTACAGAATGGATACGAAAGCAGGACCCATCCTTCTGCTGCATACAAGAAACACATCTCCAATTCAAAGATAGACACTACCTAAGAATAAAAGGCTGGGAAAAGACTTTTCAATCAAATGGTCTTAAGAAACAAGCAGGGGTAGCCATCCTGATATCCAACAAAATAGACTTCAAACTAAAATCAATCAAAAGAGATCAAGAAGGACATTACATCCTCGTCACAGGAAAGATCGACCAAGATGAAGTTTCAATTCTGAACATATATGCCCCAAACATAAGAGCACCCACATATGTAAAAGAAACATTACTAAAGCTTAAACCACATATAAAACCCCACACATTAATAGTGGGAGATCTCAACACCCCACTTTCACCACTGGACAGATCTCCCAAATCGAAACTTAACAGAGAAATAAAGGACTTAACCGATGTCATGACCCAATTGGACCTAATAGATATCTACAGAACATTCCATCCTAACAAGAAAGAATATACTTTCTTCTCAGCACCCCATGGAACTTTCTCTAAAATCGACCACATACTTGGCCACAAAGCAAATCTCAACAGATACAAAACAATCAGAATAACCTCCTGTGTTCTATCAGATCACCATGGTTTAAAGCTAGATTTCAACAACAACAAAAACTACAGAAAACCTACAACCTCATGGAAACTGAATAATGCTCAACTGAATCACCAATGGGTTAAGGAAGAAATAAAGAAAGAAATTAAAGACTTCCTAGAGATCAATGAAAATGAAGACACCACATACCCAAACTTATGGGACACTATGAAAGCAGTGCTAAGAGGGAAATTCATAGCACTAAATGCCCACATAAAGAAGTTGGAGAAATCGCACACTAGTGAATTAACAGCACATCTGAAAGCTCTAGAACAAGAAGAAGCAAAGTCTCCCAGGAAGAATAGACGCCAGGAAATTATCAAAGTGAGAGGTGAAATTAATAAATTAGAAACTAAGAGAATAATACAAAAAATTAATGAAACAAAGAGTTGGTTCTTTGAGAAAATCAACAAGATAGACAAGCCCTTATCCAAACTAACCAAAAGACAGAGAGAGAGAATCCAAATCAACAAAATCAGAAATGAAAAGGGGGACATAACAACAGACATTGAGGAAATCCAGAGAATTATAAGGTCATATTTCAAAAACCTCTACTCCACAAAACTGGAAAACCTAAAAGAAATGGACATTTTTCTGGATAGATACCACATACCTAAGTTTAATCAAGACCAGATAAACTATTTAAATAGTCCAATAACCCCTAAGGAAATAGAAACAGTCATTAAAGGTCTCCCAACCAAAAAAAGCCCAGGACCAGATGGTTTCAGCGCAGAATTCTACCAGATCTTCAAAGAAGAGTTAATACCAATACTCTCTAAATTGTTCCACATAATAGAAACAGAAGGAACATTACCAAACTCCTTCTATGAGGCTACAATTACCCTGATTCCTAAACCAAACAAGGATGCAACAAAGAAAGAGAACTACAGACCGATCTCCCTCATGAACATTGATGCAAAAATACTCAATAAAATACTGGCAAACAGACTCCAAGAACACATCAGAACAATTATCCACCATGATCAAGTAGGCTTCATCCCAGGGATGCAAGGGTGGTTCAACATACGAAAGTCCATTAATGTAATACACCATATAAACAAACTCAAAGAAAAAAACCACATGATCATCTCACTAGATGCAGAAAAGGCATTTGACAAAATCCAACACCCCTTCATGATAAAAGTCTTGGAGCGATCAGGAATACAGGGAACATACCTAAACATAATAAAGGCAATATATAGCAAACCAACAGCCAACATCAAATTAAATGGAGATAAACTCAAAGCAATTCCACTAAAATCAGGAACGAGACAAGGCTGTCCACTCTCCCCATACTTATTCAATATAGTACTTGAAGTTCTAGCCAGAGCAATAAGACAACATAAGGAGATTAAGGGGATTCAAATTGGAAAGGAAGAAGTCAAGCTTTCCCTATTTGCAGACGACATGATAGTATACTTGAGTGACCCCAAAGATTCCACCCAGGAATTGATAAAGCTTATAAACACCTTCAGCAACATAGCAGGATACAAAATCAACTCAAAAAAATCAGTAGCCCTCTTATATACAATGGACAAAGAAGCTGAGAAGGCAATTAGAGATACATCACCCTTCACAATAGCCAAAAATGACATAAAATACCTTGGGGTAACACTAACCAAGCAAGTGAAGGACCTATACGACAAGAACTTTAAGTCCCTGAAAAAAGAAATTGAAGAAGATCTCAGAAAATGGAAAGATCTTCCATGCTCATGGATAGGCAGGGTTAACATAGTAAAAATGGCAATCTTACCAAAAGCAATTTACAGATTCAATGCAATCCCCATCAAAATACCAACACAATTCTTCACAGATCTGGAAAGAACAATACTCAACTTCATATGGAAAAACAAAAAACCCAGGATAGCTAAAAGAAACCTGTACAATAAAACAACTTCTGGAGGCATCACAATCCCCGACTTCAAGCTCTACTATAGAGCTACAGTAATAAAAACAGCCTGGTATTGGCATAAAAACCGACATTTGGACCAATGGAATCGAATTGAAGACCCTGACATTAACCCACACACCTATGGACATATAATTTTTGACAAAGAAGCCAAAAGTGTACAATGGAAAAAAGAAAGCATCTTCAACAAATGGTGCTGGCATAACTGGATATCAGCGTGTAGAAGGCTGCAAATAGATCCATATCTGTCACCGTGCACAAAACTTAAGTCCAAGTGGATCAAAGACCTCAACATAAATCCAGCTACTCTGAACCTGCTAGAAGAAAAAGTAGGAAATAGTCTTGAACGCCTTGGCATAGGAGATCACTTCCTAAATATAACACCAGTAGCGCAGACACTGAGACAAACAATCAATCAATGGGACCTCTTGAAACTGAGAAGCTTTTGTAGAGCAAAGGATACGGTCAACAAGGCAAAGCGACAGCCTACAGAATGGGAAAAGATCTTCACCAACCCCACATCTGACAGAGGACTGATATCCAGAATATATAAGGAACTCAAGAAATTAGACATCAAAAGGACCAACAGTCCAATTGAGAAATGGGCTTTAGAACTAAACAGAGAATTCTCAACAGAGGAATTCCAAATGGCTGAAAGACATTTAAGGAATTGCTCAACTTCCCTAATCATCAGGGAAATGCAAATCAAGACAACTCTGAGATACCACCTTACGCCTGTCAGAGTGGCTAAGATGAAAAACACTGAAGACACTTTATGCTGGAGAGGATGTGGAACTAGGGGAACTCTCCTCCACTGCTGGTGGGAATGCAAGCTTGTACAACCACTTTGGAAATCAATATGGCGCTTTCTTAGAAAATTGGGAATCAATCTCCCCCAAGATCCAGCTATACCACTCCTGGGCATATACCCAAGAAATGCTCAATCATACCACAAGAGCACTTGCTCAGCTATGTTCATATCAGCATTGTTTGTAATAGCCAAAACCTGGAAACAACCTAGATGCCCTTCAACTGAAGAATGGATAAATAAATTGTGGCACATATACACAATGGAATACTACTCAGCAGAGAAAAACAACGACATCACACGGTTTGCAGGCAAATGGATGGATCTAGAAAAAATCATCCTGAGTGAGGTAACCCAGACTCAGAAAGACAAATATGGTATGTACTCACTCATAGGAAGATACTAGATGTGGAACAAGGATGACTAGACTGCTACTCACATCACCAGTGAGGCTACCTGGAAAACGGGACCCCAAAAAAGACACGGAGAAATGGACAAGATCTACATGAATAGCCTGGTCATGAGTGGGAACAATGAAGGGCGACAGTCGAGGGAAAGAGTGGGAGATCCTAGCTGGATCAAGAAAAGAGAGGGAGAACAAGGAATAGGAGACCATGGTAAATGAAGACCACATGAGAAGGTGAGAAGGGGAGGAAGCAGAGAGCTAGGGAGGCCCACGGAGATCCACAAAGATACCCCCTCAAAAGACTGCTGGCAATGGTCGCGAGACGGCAGGAACTGACCTACTCTGGTGATGGAATGGCCAGACACCCAAATAGTGATGCCATAAACCCCATCCAAGGACTGAGGAATCTGAAGGCAGACATCCACGGCTGGGCCCCTGGTGGAACACTGGGAGTCTAATTAGTGAGTATGAAGAGGATTTATATGAGCGAGAATTGTTGAAGCCAAGGTTGGATAAAGCACCGGGATAAATAACCAAATGAATGGAAGCACAGGATCTATGAACCAAAGGCTGAGGGGCCCCCAACTGGATCAGGCCACCTGAACGGGTGAGACAGTCAGTTGGCTTGATCTGTTTGGGAGGCAGCTGTGCATTGGTGCCAGGTCCTGGGCTCGTTGCATGAGTTGGCTGTTTGAATCCTGGGACTTATGCAGGGACACTTGGCTCGGTCTGGGAGGGGGGAATGGACCTGCCTGGACTGAGTCTACCAGGTCAACCCCGGTCCTCGGGGGAGACCTTGATCTGGAGGAGGTGGGAATGGGGGGTGGGCTGGGGGGAGGGGTGGGCGAGAGGGGGAGAACAGGGGATTCTGTGGCTATTATGTTGAACTGAATGGTGTTGTAAAATAATAATAATAATAATAATAATAAAAAAAAAAAAAAAAAAAAAAAAAAAAAAAAAAAAAAAAAAAAAAAAACCTGGAGCCTTATATTGGAGTCAAAGCTGAAAGATCAAAGAAGCAGAGCAAGCCACAGCCACCACCTCTTCCTTCACCAACTCCTCAACCTGAAAGCTCCAGCCCAAACAGCCTCTAGCTCAAACGGATGCTTCTGCCAAAAACCCTTTAGTTCCTGTCTCTTCACACCTCATATATGTTTCTCCGCCCAGCCATCACTTCCTGGGATTAAAGGGATGTGTGCCTCCCAGTACTGGAACTAAAAGTGTGTGCCACCACTGCCTGGCCTCTATAATCTAGTGGCTTGTTCTGTCCTATGATCTTCAGGTAAATTTTATTAGAGTACACAAATATATCACCATATTAATTCCATAAAAAAACATTACGTCAATAATAACAGTTTAAAAAAGGATTTTTTTTGCATAACTTGGCAACAAGTCAAGGAAATGTCCTTTGAAGGCTCTGCTTTTGTCTGCTTCATGACTGTGATTGCCCCTCTCCCTTCATATTAATGTTATGTGAGCATTCTAAGGCTACCTGCTCCATCACCACAGATAGAATGGACCTACCACATCTTCCAGCTTAAAGAACTAAAATCTTTCTAAAATTGTGAGCCACAATACTTTTCTTTCATAAACAATTTCTGTTGGCTATTTTGTCATAGGAATGAGAAAGTTGTGTAATATAAGACTTATTTATATATCTCTCCATTGAGTCTTTTGATGACACTCTCCAGTTGCATCCTTGCCTAATTAAAACCAGCAATTGGACTGTCAAAATGGTTTAGTAGATAAGGTTACTTGCTATTAAGTCTCATAGATTGAGTTAGATACATGATACATGAGAGAACAGACTACTGACAATTTTCTTCTGACTTCCACACTCACATGCATGCATAATCACCCAATAAATGAATAATACTTCATTTTTCTTGATGCCTATGAATTCTTTACTATCTAATGGAAAAGAAGGCCATGTAGCCTACAAGAACTTTTATTTTTAAGGATTTCATAATCTATACAATGAAATACAATATCTACCTCCAACTTCCCCATTCTAATCTCTCCCATGTGTCCCTGTCATGCCATTCTCAATTTCATTTCTATTTTTTAACTACTCAGTAAGTTAGTTAGTACTGCCCATATGTGCATGGATGTGGGACCATCCACTGTAGCTTGGAAAAATCTATCAGTTGGCACACTCTCAATATTTTTTTTCTCCCCTAACAACTATACACTGCCAAATGCTCATCAGTAAGGGCCATGGCCTGGAGAGAATCTACTCCACCAATGATGTGGGTGGCCTGATTTTGTGTAGGGTCTTGTGCAGGTAACCATAACTGCTGCTGTGAGAGCATGATGGTGATATCCAGAAGATAGCATTTCATAGCATTTCTACACATCCTTTGGCCCATTTATTTTTCCATGTGCTCTTCCCTAATGTTCCCTAAGCTTTGATGAAGGAGAAATTAATATAGATGTCTGTCTAGGTCTGGAAACCACGTCTCTTATTTTGATAACCTTGATCGCCAGATATTTTACCAGTGACTACTGTCTACTGTAAAAAGAAGCTTCTCTGTCCAAGGTTGAGAGAAGACCAGGTATATGAATACAAACATAAAGATTAAGTATTTAGAAGGCCATTTGACATCATGATCATTAAGCAAAAAACAAATGTTCTACCATAGGTCCTATAATGTTCCCAGCCATGGACTTTTGACCAGGGTTACTGTACCTGACATAAAATTGCCTCTGGTGGAGTAGGTATCAAATCCAATAAGTTGTTAGATAGTCTATACTACTGTCACACCAGTAGAAATATCTTGCCTTACAGGTTAGTGTTGCAACATCCAGGGTCCAATTCTGGGTAAGACCAATGATGCCTTTTCTTTCCCAGTAGCTTGTACCATGAAAGGTAACCAGCAATAGGGAACTGTCTCAGTCAACTTGATATTCATGTGGCTAAAATGTGTAGTGTCTTCTTACCATATAGTTATGGTTGCTAACCAAAGGCTATCAAATCAAAGAAAGACATACATACAAGAATCTTAAATGCACAGAACTAGTTGAAAGAAATCAAAGTGAAAACACTACCCAGTGCATGACTCCAGTTCTGTGACATTTTGGAAGTGCAAAGCTACAGAGAGAGTGAAAAGAGCAGGGTCATGACAACAGCTGAAACCTATCGTTACCCATTTATCGAAACCCAGATGGAATGACTTTGCAATAACAAGAGCAATTCTTGAAGCAGACTATTGTCTTCATATGATAAAGATGTGTCGCTGTAGTCTCACCAGTTCTGATAAATGTATCACTGTGGTGCTGGATGTTGATGCTAGTACAGGCTGTACTTTTGTGAGCACAAAGAATCCACGGGAATTCTGTACCTCTGTTTGTTTTTCTCCTGTGAACCTAAAAATTCTATTGAAAAGAACCTGCCTCCCCTCTTGCCTCTACCACCTGCGGTGGGCCAGTGAGCTGATCCTCCCCCTTACCAGCTGCAGCACTCAGGAAAGTGGTCCCTGCACCTCCCTGGGCAGCACAGTGGAGATGACCCTACTGATAGGGGTGCAGGGAAGCCCCATCCCTCACCTGCCTTAGGGTGGTGTGGGCAGGGGAGAGTTGCCCTCTTCCCCATGCCCCTCACCACATGTGGCAGGTGGGAGAGCTGGCCCTGAGGTCATAAGGATGGGAGAGCTATTTCTGCACCCCAGCAGCTGCAGCCCTTGGGAGAGTGGCCCCTGTGCCTTGCCTAGGCAGAACAGTAGCTGGCCCTGATTGTATAGGTGTGGAAGAGGCAACCCTGCGGGCAGGAAAGTAGGAGAATTGGCCCCACCACTTGCTCACCGCTGAAAGGGGTGAACTAGCCAGGGCAAATGCTAGAGAATTCACCCTGGTGGTGAGCACCAGGGAAAGCTGGCAGGCTGACCAATCCTGCAACTACTCAGGCCCAGAACCAGGGTAATGAGTTGGCCCACCTCAACATCCACCCCATCTATGATTTGCTGGACCACGTAAAGGGGCTGGTCCAGAAGACCCAAAGCTGCAAGATCTCCATGACACGGGGCAACAACAGCATATCCAAGAGCAGCCCCAGTGAGGGCCAACCATAGTGCAGCAGAAACCAGAGGCCTCAAATTAGACCAATGACTCTTTGCAATGAACACTTGCAAGAAAAGATATATGGATAAAGGGTTTAATGCGTGACTCGCTGAGTCACACTACAGCTTCCAGGACGAGATTGATTTTTCCTTTTTTCTCTTAAATTTTATTTTGTAGGGGGTTTCAAGGACAGAAGGCAAATATGAAGGGACAGAGAAATGAATGAAATCAAGTAGCATGATGTAAAAGACACAAAGAATAAAAAGAAACTTAAAAAAATAAACCCTGCTATCCCCACCTCAGATGACTCTAGAAACCATGAAACTGAATGAATAGTGACTGCTGTTCCTTAAAAACAAAGAAAGGAAAAGCTTGAGAACTTAGGGTGTTGTATTGAAGTGTTTATAAAGTCTATCATTACTATAAGAATTATTTCAAAGTCATAAAATTATTTGGAAAATAATTTGTCTTCAAAGAAATGTTACTTTTTCCTGATTGGTATTCAGAAGTCTGCAAAATAAGCAATGAACTCATCTTGTTTATAAAAAGCACTATCGCAGATGTTTTCTTGATATAAAACAATAACAATTACAAATTTCATGTGAAGCAGTATGAGAAAATAAAAATTTTAAATCTTACTATTTTCTAGAAATCCAGAAATTCATAGACTATGACCACAGGGAAGGCAATATCAACAATACTTGTGCTGAATTTCACACTATGATTCCTCTGAAAAGTTGGAGAGTATTTCACACTATGTTTCCTCTGAAAAACTGAGGAATAATACAAGAGCTTTTCCTTTAACCCAGAGCCTAATAACAGAACTGTTGAGTTTGAATAGGGAAGATGGCCATCTTTATTTTCACTGATCTTTAATGTCAATACAGTATTTCTTAATCAGTATGGTTAACTTTGTCACCAAAGGACATTTATATTAAATTTTATATTTATATAAATTTTTATATCAAAACGTATTTGTTGAAGATACCTTGCAACAATATTTAGAGTCATCATCAGTGTCAAACTTTATTAATTTGTGGGCCTCAAATTTGATCACCTTATCAATTTTGCTAATGAGGTACATATTTTAATTAGTTCCTCTATATTCCGTACATATTATGTTATGTATTTAGAAGTCACAGATTTTCTGAAACTGCAAATAAAGTTGATGATACTTTCAAAATGTTAAGAATCACTAATATATAACAAGAAGGTCAAGCATACAAGTAGCATACAAACCTGGCTTGTGATTTCCTGCAGTTCACTTAGTTGCAACAGACATGAATTATTCTGTATAGTTGAATGAAGGTTTTGCTAGAATCCCACTTTTTGCAGGTATGCAATTCTGCTTTCAGTTTTCTAAAAATAATTGAGGCTAGGAAATAAATCAATTGAAAGAAACTATTTGCTTCACTTACAGTGAGCTTGAAAATTTGAGACCATGTAGTCCCATTTGCTTAGTCTCTAGGGAAGATCTTGTGACTATTACAAGCAGAGAGATAGGTGACTACTAGTAGGGATACTTGTAATGGAGACAATTAAGTAGGGAGATAGGTGCCAAAAAACTTAAGGGATCAGTCTTACTTTTTTATTAGCAACCCAATCTCAAAAGAAAAATTAACAAAAGCAGTCTATATCAAATCTGAGGGCAATTATACCAAAGGCTGCATTCCTCAACACCAAATCTCCTAAGTGATCTACTATCCCCCAGCATTGCTAGTGTAAGGTCCAATATGCCAGTATATGAATTATGGAGAGGACACATTCAAACAGTAATCAAATCATATCCATGATAATTTAGGAGTGATTAGCATTCTTCTGTTGGGCTCTTTGTCAAGCCACTCAGAGATAATAATGAACAATGAAGCCACCCAATATCCTTTATGGTGTAAAATGTAGCTCTATAAGAAATAATTAAAAACCACAATGAAAAACACCTCAACTGTGTTTCAGCCTTCATTTGCACTCTTTTGTTGTCCTCCTCATCTATAGTCTGCATGTGCTTTGGTTAGTTTTTATTGCCCAAAGTCACGTAGGAGAGGGTACCTCAACTAAAGAAGGTCCTAGATCAGAGTGGCCTGTGACTTTGTCTCTGATGAATTGTTGTGATTAATGATTGATATGTGAGTTCTCAGAACACTGTGTGTCACCAGCCGTACATACATGGGCCTAGGCATGTAAGAAAGCAAAGAGAAAACCAGAGAGAAAGAGAACTATCAAGCAAGCAGTGCTCCTCTCTGGTTTCAGCTTTACTTCCTGCTTGAGTTTTCACTCTGAAGAACACTTTTCTGAAGTTTAAATGAACCCTTTTCTTCCCAAGTTGCTTTTGGTTAGAGTGTTTGATATATCACAGCAAGAGAAAACCAAACCAGGACAGCATGCAAGTTTCATGCTTCCTATATCTTATTATCACTATTGTTCCTGCTACTGCCCCTTTCCATGTTGTTTCCTGTCTTAGTGGGAAACTTTCTTCCTCTCCCTTAACATTCTGATAACCAAGTTCTCATACATTTTCAAATCCAAATGTTCATGTAATAAGAAAAATCAACAGAGTATAATGTGGGCAAAAAGAGCACAGTACATGATAATCTTACTTACCAACTGCCTCCTTTATATTAAATTTGGTTTACTAAATAGCTGTTCTCCTAAACTCACCAAACACTTTCCCATATAGGGTCTAATGTCCAATCCATGCTGGTTTGTACAATGGCAGACACTGCACAGCTGAGTAGTTTTTCCTTCTACTTTGTGATGGGGTATGCAAGGCCAGGTCTGTAACTAGACATATTCATGGTTATGCTATGATTTTCCTGTAATGAAGGGTGGTTGAGATGGCACCACATGTGTACTCGTTGAATGAACACATAACTAAATACTACTGATAAAAACAACAAATTGTACTTTAAAAAATTATTTTCAGAGAGCTCCTTTCTCAATGTAATTGATCTGTTGATTAATCTTTAATTTTGGCTAAAACCTGGCTTTATGCTGATCTCTGCCATCTAATTCCTATGGGACTGACTAGAATAAAAACTTGTTTATTGTAAAAACATTGATGCAAAAATATTCAATAAAATACTGGCAAACACACTCCAAGAACACATCAAAACAATTATCTACCATGATCAAGTAAGCTTCATCCCAGGGATGCAAAGGTGGTTCAACATAGGAAAGTCCGTCAATGTAATACACCATATAAACAAACTAAAAAAAAACCCACATGATCATCTCACTAGATGCAGAAAAGGCATTTGACAAAATCCAACACCCCTTCATGATAAAGGTCTTGGAGCGATCAGGAATACAGGGAACATACCTAAACATAATAAAGGCAATTTACAACAAGCCAACAGCCAACATCAAATTAAATGGAGAGAAACTCAAAGCAATTCCACTAAAATCAGGAATGAGGCAAGGCTGTCCGCTCTCCCCATACTTATTCAATATAGTACTTGAAGTTCTAGCCAGAGCAATAAGACCACATAAGGAGATTAAGGGGATTCAAATTGGAAAGGAAGAAGTCAAGCTTTCCCTATTTGCAGACGACATGATAGCATACTTGAGTGACCCCAAAGATTCCACCCAGGAATTGATAAAGCTTATAAACACTTTTAGCAACATAGCAGGATACAAGATCAACTCAAAAAATCAGTAGCCCTCATATATACAATGGACAAAGAAGCTGAGAAGGAAATCAGAGATACAGCACCCTTTACAATAGCCACAAATGACATAAAATACCTTGGGGTAACACTAACCAAGCAAGAGAAGGACCTATATGACAAGAACTTTAAGTCCCTGAAAAAAGAAATTGAAGAAGATGTCAGAAAATGGAAAGATCTCCCATGCTCATGGATAGGCAGGACCAACATAGTAAAAATGGCAATTTTACCAAAAGCAATCTACAGATTCAGTGCAATCCCCATCAAAATACCAACACAATTCTTCACAGACCTGGAAAGAATAATACTCAACTTCATATGGGAAAACAAAAAACCCAGGATAGCCAAAAGAATCCTGTACAATAAAACAACCTCTGGAGGCATCACAATCCCTGACTTCAAGCTCTGCTATAGAGCTACAGTAATAAAAACAGCTTGGTATTGGCATAAAAACTGACATGTGGACCAAAGGAATCAAATTGAAGACCCTGACATTAACCCGCACACCTATGAACATATAATTTTTGACAAAGAAGCCAAAAGTGTACAATGGAAAAAAGAAAGCATCTTCAACGAATGGTGCTGGCATAACTGGATATCAACATGTAGAAGGCTGCAAATAGACCCATATCTGTCACCGTGCACAAAACTTAAGTCCAAGTGGATCAAGGACCTCAACATAAATCCAGCTACTCTGAACCTGCTAGAAGAGAAAGTACAAAGTCGTATTGAACGCATTGGCATGGGAGATCACTTCCTAAACATAACACCAGTAGCACAGACACTGAGAGAAACAATCAATGGGACCTCCTGAAACCGAGAAGCTTTTGTAGAGCAAAGGATACAGTCAACAAGGCAAAGCGACAGCCTGCAAAATGGGAGAAGGTCTTCACCAACCTCACATCTGACAGAGGACTGATATCCAGAATATATAAGGAACTCAAGAAATTAAACATCAAAATGTCCAACAGTCCAATTAAGAAATGGGCTATAGAACTAAACAGAGAATTCTCAACAGAGGAAACTCAAATGGCTGAAAGACATTTAAGGAATTGCTCAACATCCCTAATCATCAGGGAAATGCAAATCAAAACAACTCTGAGATACCACCTTACTTATGCCTGTCAGAATGGCTTAGATCAAAAACACTGAAGACACTTTATGCTGGAGAGGATGTGGAACTAGGGGAAGTCTCCTCCACTGCTGGTGGGAATGCAAGCTTGTACAACCACTTTGGAAATCAATATGGCGCTTTCTTAGAATACTGGGAATCAATCTCCCCCAAGATCCAACTATACCACTCTTGGGCATATACCCAAGAAATGCTCAATCATACCACAAGGGCACTTGCTCAGCTATGTTCATATCAGCATTGTTTGTAATAGCCAGAACCTGGAAACAACCTAATGCCCTTCAACTGAAGAATGGATAAATAAACTGTGGCACATATACACAATGGAATACTACTCAGCATAGAAAAACAATGACATCATGAGGTTTGCAGGCAAATGGATGGATCTAGAAAAAAATCATCCTGAGTGAGGTAACCCACACTCAGAAAGACAAATATGATATGTACTCACTCATCAGAGGATACTAGATGTGGAACAAGAATGACTGGACTGCTACTCACATCACCAGGGAGGCTACCTGGAACAGAACCCCAAGAAAGACACGGGGATCGCCCAATGACAGTGAAATGGCTGAGATCTACATGAACTACCTGGACATGAGTGGGAACAATGAAGGGAGAGGGTCGAGGGAAGAGAGCAGGAGATCCCAGCTGGATCAAGAACAGAGAGGGAGAACAAGGAAAAGGAGACCATGGTAAATGAAGACTATATGAGAAAAGGAAGAAACAAAGTGTTAGAGAGGCCCACAGAAATCCACAAAGATACCCCCACAATGGACTGCTGGCAATGGTCGAGACACAGCTGGAACTGACCTACTCTGGTGATGGGATGGTCAAACACCCTAATAGTCCTGCCAGAAACCCCATCCAAGGACTGAGGAATCTGGATTCAGAGATCCACAGCTAGGCCCTGGGTAGAGCGCCGGGAGTCTAATTATCGAGAAAGAGGAGGGTTTATATGAGTGAGAATTGTTGAAACCAAGGTTGGATAAAGCACAGGGACAAATAGCCAAAGGAATGGAAACACATGAACTATGAACCAAAGGCTGAGGGGCCCCCAACTGGATCAGGCCCTCTGAATAGTTGAGACAGCTGATTGGCTTGATCTGTTTGGGAGGCATCTAGGCAGTGGTACCAGGTCCTGTGCTCATTGCATGAGTTGGCTGTTTAAAACCTGGGGCTTATGCAGGTACGCTTGGCTCAGTTTGGGAAGAGGGGACTGGACCTGCCTGGACTGAGTCTACCAGGTTGATCTCAGTCCTCCGGCGAGGCTTTGCCCTGGAGGAGGTGGAAATGGGGAGTGGGCTGGGGGGAAGTGGAGGGGGGGGAAGGAGGGGAGAGAACAAGGGAATCCGTGGCTGATATGTAGAACTGAATGGTATTGTAAAATAAAAGAAAAAAAAACTTGTTTATTGTTCTTGCTTATGCAACTGCTTTATATTTTCATACAGTAAAATTTTCAATGACTGCAAATTGAGAGATAGGATCATTTATAGTGTTAATAATTCCTATCATATTTTAATAATACATCTAAGCTAATTTATGTATTGTAAGACTCATTCGTTCAGAGAAAATAGAACAGTTTGGGATACATTAACCCAATTTATTTTGAGAAGGAAAATCAAATGCTAAAGGCTTGGTAATGTTGTAATCACAACCAACATCCAAAGTTAGCTACACAGTATCATAGTATTATTTACTTATTTTCACATTGTATGGTCACGGTAGAGACTATGAGCTCAAAGATTCATGCTGAAGTAGACTTACTTTCTCATGTGTGTTGCCATAGGAACTGTAAGAGACAGAAACCTGATAATATTGCTCAGCAACACTGCCTCTCTTTTGATTTTTTTGCCAAATAAGTTGTGTATTTACACAAAGCTGCTGCATCACCATGGGCCTGAAAATAAAGTAACATGGATATTTGTAAAACTTAACAAAATAATGCAATCAAATATAGATTTTCATTTGTACTTTTTCTGGTTCTGTTTTATTTTGTTCTGTTTTATTCATTTTGCTTTGCTTTGTTGAGTGAGGGCTTTTCCAATATCCTAGGCTAGCTTGGAACTCCTATAGCTCAGACTGGCCTTCAACTAACGAACAGCAATCTTCCTGCTTTAGCCTCCCAAGTGCCAAGACCATAGGCAGAAGCCACACATCTGAATTCAGGTACAGATTTTAAACATTTCTTTTCTTAGTAGTAGTATTTGGCTGATAGAAAACCAGGTTTTCCATTGGTATAATGCAGTATTTCCATTCTGGCCATGATTTAAAATTTGCCTTCCTTTATTTTGTATGATTCTGGAATGCTCTTCAAAAATAAATATTAAACATTTTTATGTTAAATCTGATTATGTAGCATTAACAAATATTATCTTATTGAGACGCACTTAAAGATCAAAAACCGTCATTATGTCTACAGTGCCACATCCATGAAATATTAAATTAACCTTGATTGATTGGTGATAAAATTGTTTATATAGGAACTCGCGAAAGTGACTGAATTTTCATATCCCCTGAAGATTTAACCCTTCTTCTTCACTCATAAAACCTTGATTTAAATTATTCATTTTAAAATGGTGAAGCAATATCTCAGTTTAATTTCCAGCCAGGGTTGTGGATTTACTTACAAAGTGCAAATTGGGATATATGGAGAAGGGTTATTGGTATTTCTGGGAAGATTTTTTTAAAAGAAAAAGATAGTCTTAGACTTGCTCTTTTCTCTGAAAGGTGGCAATATGGACTGACTTCTGGAAATTTGCAGTCTTGAACAGAGACATATGTATTTTTCTACTACATGCCCCAAATTCAAGAAGTTTCATAAAGCAAATATTTAAGACCTTAGGAGAAAGGGGAACTATTCTTAAAAGCGAAGCATTTTCTGTGAGCTGGTGACTATCTTATCTCCATTCAACGCATAGATTTGGTACTTAACAGTAGGGTTTGATATATGATTTATATAAATTACCAGACTTTTTCCTTGAGAACCTTTTTGCCTTTTAATGTATCATTCGTGCCTTTGATCTGGAAGTGAGCCTTCACAGAAGTACATAACAGTGAATCCTCAATTCTTTAAATGAATGGCTCTGGGTTATTCTTTGATAGTTTATCTGCAGGAGCTTGATTGCCTTACATTTGAACATGTTCTACTTTTTTCTGTATTCAGTGTCTCTGCATCTTTATGTTGCTTTTATCCAAGGAAAGCAGGAGAGAATGGAGAAATCTTAGTATTATATGTGCGAGTAGAAGAGACTTTATGCAAAAGAATAATAAATAATACTTAACAATATACATGGTAGACATACTTCTTAAGCTGTATATTATGCTGAGTTTATAATTATTTTAGATGAGTACTTTAGTATTTTTCTTTTCCTACCAAAAATTAAATTATCAATGCTTTTATACTACTGTATTTCATTTTTTTATATACAGACTCTATGACTTTAATAATTTTTTAACATTGGATATAGTGAAGCACTTTCTGGAAAATTGGCCAGGAACCTATGAAAAATTTGTAAGACATCATTTCTGAATTGTATTTCAAATCATGAAAATATATTTAGTTCTGATGTTTAATAAAATGAATCAAAATTTTCATTAATAATGCTCACAAATATTTTTGTCATTGCTTTTAAGTTTAACTTGCTTAGTATCTAGTGCTGTAAATTATTAAAAACAAGATAAATGTAAACTGTTTCAAGACAAAAGTTAATCAAGAAAAAGTAAAGAATTGAAGAGTTAGCTTTCTAGGTCTCTTTACCAAAGAGTCTGTTGATGGCCATACCATCTCATATCTTTAAATTAGTTAATATAGATATCAATAATCTCCTATATTTCTAGTGAATATAATGCCCCCTTTGTCAATGCATAAATTAAGATCATTATTAAAGTCAATTGCGAAAACAAGTCTTTAAATTCTCTAATCCTGCATAATATGAGCATTTAAGAAGACAAATTATGATAAAAATAAAAACTGAATCTGTTTTCATACCTTCTTCCACAACCACCAAAGACATCAAACATCGCATAACATATATAGTATATGAGTTCCTAAAATACTGGATTGAATACAGTTTTTTCTGGAAATTAAAATATGCTTGCTTTAATGTCACAGTTTTCTACATTTAAAGGCATTAGAATTATAAAGTAATTTAGGCATTAAAATCTCTGCTTTTTTATTGAAAATTTACATACTTCTTATAAGCCATAATATTGACTTTAGAAATTAGAGAAATACACTTAAATACCATCAGGTGCATACTTATTTAATTTCTATGTACATAAACCTAGGAACATGTAATCAATGGATTTTAATAAAAACATGAATAATATAAATTAATCAGTTAAACTAAAATCAGTATGTAAATTTAAAGTAAATTTATTCAGTATAGATAATATCTAATTAAGAGTATATAAATTACAAACTCATCAACAGTGTATTTAATAATTGTCAATTTTCATTAAGTTTATGGTGAAGTTATAAATGTTCAGGATTCCACAAAAATACACTGAAATAAACAATTATTTATAATTATATTACATCAAAGAGCATATGACCACAAAAGGTGCCTTTTGTCATCATTCACAAAAGCTATTATACTCAATCAATTGCAATTTAAAATAAATCTCATTCTGAACCTCAAAAGATACTTGTGTTAGATGAAGCAGCACAGATTGCCAAGCTCATCTGGGAAGTCTGATTCAGTGTGTGTGGAATGGGCTCCAGAATTTTTTTTGTAAACAAATATCCCAACATAGTCTCATGAGAAAATTTTAAGGAAAATGAGAACTTCAACAGGTATATATGGAAAAGCTCTTAATCTAGGTGACACACAGTTTCAAAGAATAGAATGGCATTATTCATTAGACTCCAAAGGCAAGTTTTGCATCTGTGACAATAACTCTTTGCCTGACTTGGTCAGTCTGCCAAAGGGGGATATCTCACAGTAAGATGAAAAGACATCTTTATTCAACCAACATTTTCATATTCAGTTTAGGGGCCCTCAGTCTATTGTGTGAAAAAAAAGGGGAAAATCCAAAAGTAATGGGAAGAATAACATATATATGATACAAGCTACCAATCTTCTATCTTATCACTTTTATATATTTACATATTTTTGCATACCTCATATATATTAGGCAAAAACTTTATTAGCTATACTGGCAAACATATATAAGTATGTAGTAAGATATTTACATATTAAAAAATCAATCATTCAAAACAAGCTAATTCATTTGGTTACGTCTTTAATGTGAAATTTAAAATAAATGTTTCGAAAAACAAAAAACAAAAAAAATAAAAATAAAATAAATGTTTCAGTGGTTCAATATTGTTCTTGGTCTAATAAAAAAATTCAAGTAGACATTACACCCAGGCATCACACATGTTAAACATTCACTTTACTAATAAGGCTATATCTTTAGCCTTAGTATCATTATTTTCTATATAGATATTCAATTTCTCCACAACTGTGTTGCTTTAATGATTTTAACTTTAAATATGTCTGTGCATACATGTCTATGTGGGGTATGTGCACATGAGTATATTTGCCTATGGATGCCAAAAGAGGGCAACTGACACCCTGCAACAGATGTCTGTGAGCTGGCCAACTTGCATGCTGAGAACTTAATCCTGGTCTTCTGTAAGAGCAGTACTCATTCTTAGGCTCACCATTAATATTTAAAAGACTAATCTGCATTTTGCATTATACTCACTATTTTGGGCTTCATTCTGTCCTATTTGATAGTCCTATGATGGTGATTAGAATACCATAGTGTCTTTTCAAGTCAGAGAACATACATACTATCTCTATAGCTTTCTTGTTCTATAGCTCTCTTTAGATACTGTGGGTGTTTGTTGGTTCCACATGCATTTGAGGAATGGCTTTCCTACTGCTGTATAAAGTGCCATATGGATTTCAATTGAGACATTTGGATATTTTTCAGTCTGGACATTTCTGAGACACAATACATTTTTATATTTAAGATATTTGGAAGAAAACACTGGTGACATTCTTCGGAATATGGGTTTTGTGTTTATTTGAATATGGCATATAAGGGCAACAAAAGGAGAAATAGGCAAGTGAGACTACGGGAAGCTGAAAAGTTTATGAACAGCAAAATAGGCAATGAATAGAGTTCAAAGGTAAACAGTGGACTGGTAGAAAATATTTGTTAATCGTGTGTCTGATAAGGTCTCTATTTCCAAACTACATAAGGAAAACCTCCAACTCACTCCAAGTCCCATACTCCAGGAATATATAGTTAATTTATTTGCTGGTAACCATTGCCCCGTGATTTAACTGTTATAATGACTTTTATATCACTTATTTTACTTTAGCTTTGAGGCTGTTTTATCTTTGATAAATGTTTAGAATTGAGAATTTTACTTGAAAAGTATGATCTCAGGACGGAAGTATTGGCTTCACCTAGAAACAGTCTTCAGACTCCTCTCAAAAGAAGTACATTTAAATAACATCCTGAATATTAACAATAGTGATATAGGCATATCTAGAAAATTCTATATGTTTTGCATAATTCATAGAATACATTTTATTATGGTTAATTTTGTACAGAGAAACCGTTAGTGTTTATTAAAGTGCTAGAAGGTAGTTACTTTTTGAATATGTGTCCTAGTCTGCTTTAAGTTGCTGTGATAAACACCATGACCAAAGCAACTTGTGGGAAGAAGCTGTATTTCAAGCTCAGAGTCTATCACTGAGGAAAGTTAGGGCAGGAACTCAAAGCAAGAAACTAGATCACAAACTATGGAGAGCAGTTACTGCTTTCTCACTCTCTAGCTCATGCTCAGCGAATTTTCTTATATAGTTCAGACCCACCTGCCTAGGGACAGTATCACAATGGGTTGTGCCTTCCTACATTAATCATTAATCAAGATGTTTTCTCACAGACATGAGTACAGTTCAATACGATCTGTGCAATTAGTCTATGGAGAGACTCTCTTCCCAGATGTCTCTAGTTTGTGTTAAGTTGACAATAAAAAACTAGTCAGTACACTATACCACTGAATGATTTAAAACTTTCATTCTACAATAAGCAAGAAAAGTTCATAGTCTGAATATATTGAACGAAAAAGGCCCCATCAGCCAGGCAGTGGTGGCACACAAATTTAATCCCAGCACTCAGGAGGCAGAGGCGGGTGGATCTCTGTGAGTTTGATGCCAGCCTGGTCTACAAAGTGAGTTCTGGTGCAGCCAGGGTTGTTACACAGAGAAACCCTGTCTCAAAAAAAAATAGGACCCACTGTTCATTAGACAGAAAAAAAGCAACATTCAAGTATGTTCAATGAATGTAACTTTTGGCTTTAACTGATTGGAAAGATAGAATATATAGAATGCTTTGTCCTCTGTTAGCAACAAAGCAAGCAAAAGAATAATCTGAAGACCACTGACTTAAACAATTCAGGCCAGAGACTGGGAAGTCAAAAAGATAATAGGATAATATGCTAAATCTAGATTCTTATTCTGTGGTATTTGTTATAAGTAATGTTTAAAATAAAGCCAGCACTTTATGTAGTTACTATGCTTTCTCTAACTATAGAGAATATGTGTG
This sequence comes from Peromyscus maniculatus bairdii, assembly GCF_049852395.1. NCBI lineage: Eukaryota > Metazoa > Chordata > Mammalia > Rodentia > Cricetidae > Peromyscus > Peromyscus maniculatus. The sequence goes on from NC_134875.1 coordinate 104,732,857, forward strand.
GGCATTTTAAAAACATGTACATTTAAAATGAGATTATTACTAATCACATAATGCACATCATTTTGAAAAATAATATGTAGAAACTACGTCATTCACCGTAGGATAATAATCTCTATATTTATTTATTGGCATTAAATGCCTCTCATTTAATATCTTCTTTTTAAATTACAAAAGAAATATGAGGATAATATAAAATATTGATGTTACACTTTTTCTATTATTTTAATGCAGGCTTTGAATTTATATTCCTATTTCTTAAAGGACCAAATTATACAATGAAGACAAAGTAACAATGTTGCTGTTTACTGCAAAATGTAACTCACAAAGATGTAATCATTATAACTCTGAAATGTGCCGTAAAAAATAAAACAAAACAAAAACACACAAACAAGAAACAGAAGAAAAGAAGATGGAGCTTAGGAGATGGCTTAGAAGTTAAGAGCACTTCTTACTCTTATAGAGAACCCAAGATTGGTACCCCGTACCTATATGAGGGCTCATTGTCTATTACTCCTTTTCCAGGGGCTGCCACATCCTTTTCTGTCTTTCATGGGCACCATACACACACATGGAACACATGCATACATGCAGGCAAACACACACATGTAAAATAATAAAAATAGATATTTAAAAACCAACAAAATTACTCTAATATACTAACTTCTGGAATCTGGAGAGTTACTTCAGTTTCAATTCTAAAGTCAAATGCTAAGCAAATTCATTCCACTCTTCCCTAAAAATTTACGATCACATACTTGGTTGATTCAAAGATAGATTTCAGTATTGGATTAATGTCACATATTTGGACATTTTCTTGGTCCTTATACTATAATCTGTCTTTGTAAAAAATTGCATTAATTTGTGTGGAATAGCATACTAATACTTTTAAATTAGTTTTGCCTTTCTATTGTGTCTTAAAGAATATTTAAGCATTTAATTGTCTTTCTATCAGACAAGCAAATACACATTGCATGTACAGCCTTAGCTGATCTCGAGGCTGTAAGGAGAAGCTTATTTGCAGGTTGAATTATTATTTTCATTCTTCATTTAACAACCAATGAAATTAGAAATAAATATGTCAATTATTCATACTGTTTTAAGATTGGGAGTATAGTGATTATTAATAAATAGATAATATTTATAAATTTTATTGTCTTTAATATTTCATACATGAGTACTCTATTTACATCATTTTCACTCCACACTCTCCTCCAACTCCTCCCTTTTCCCTACTACCTTTCAACTGCATAACATCGTCTTAAATTATTATTCTTACACACACATGTATACATATATACATACAACTTGCTGAATCCATTTTAGTGTTGATCATATGAATACATGTTTTGGGATGACCAATTGGAATATAAGCCAAAGAACGCTAAGGATGTTTGAAAAAGCCATAAATTAGCACATAATTTTACTGTACTTAAAATACATATATAATATATAACTACATGTGTATACATCTTTGAATGAAGTTATTCGACTTGTGGTGATAATGCTGCCTTTCAGAATCAAGCATGGGAAAACTCTCTTCTACTTATTGATCAGAAGAGTCCAGGAGACTCCAAAAACTATATAGCGTATTGCCATTGCCCTTGGTTGCCTTCCAGAAATAGAAAGTTAAAACCTTACTGCTGAAAAAAATCACACACCTTGGACAGACAACTTGGAGAAATTAAGATTTAAAATTTCATTGCAATAAGTTTTAGCTTTATAGTAATTAAATAATATTCCAGGAAAAGAGTTTATCATTTGTTCATTTTTATCTAATGATGCCATATATCCTAAATTCTAGATACCCTCAAAGTCACCATAAGATTAGAAATATTCTCTATTCAGTCAATATTTATATATAATTTGAAATATTCTAGATGTTGTATGTTTATTAGTTGTAATAATCAAAAGTCAGTATTTATTTCTAATCTAGCATCACAATTAATAGGATATGGCAGATCTTAATTATACCATCACAAAATAAATATGAAAATTACAAACTATGTATGTGCTATAAAGGTGTACAATAAGAAGTATTATACATTCTGAAGAGTTGAATGAAGTGATATGATGAGATAAGAAGGAGTTGGCTAGAATAAGCAAGAAAGACAGAATCCAAGGCATCCAGTGTAATTTATTATAAAAACTAGTAAAAAGATGGTACCACGGAAGCCTAGAGAGCAGTGGAGTAAATGATGCATATATAGGCAAGATGAAACTGTGAAAGGTCACATGAAACAGGTAAGATATGTAGTCTATATTCTATAATAATTTTCATGGAAAACTATTAGGATGTTTTAAGAAGACAATATTATCAAATTTGCATTTTAAAACTGCTGTTTCTAATACAGAAGATATACGGCAGAGAAGACTTATTTAAATTCATTGTTGATCATACATTAATCAGACTGAAAGAAGTGAGAAGGGGGCAAATAGGACACATTGAAGATATTTTTAGTAAAATTAATACAATATAGTAATACATCAAATCAGAGTATCAGTAGTTAAAAAAAGAATGTTAAAGAATGGTCAAACTGAAATAACATAGATTTCCATGCCTTTATGTACTACATCGAAGTCCTACAAAACACATTTTGTACCACATTATCTTTTTTATAAGACCAATAAATGGCAAACTTTAATATCAAGATTATCTGTCCTTAAGTATAACAGTATTTTTTAATGATAAAGCTTTTTTAATTATTTTTTCTTTTTTTAGGATTATGATGTAATTACATAATTTCCCCCATTCCTACTTCTCCCATAAAACTTCCCTTCTTGTTCTCTTTCAAATTCATGGCCTCTTGTTTCATTGTAACAGAAAACCACAATGAATGCACTACAAAACAACTCCCACAACTAAAGCTCAGGAGTCACAGAGGAAAAGAGAGTGGAAACATTATAAGAGCCAGAGGATAGGTGGTTGACTGTGAGACTGTGTCTCCTAGTTTTTAAGCTACACCCATAAAGTCTAACTAACATGTCTTTCTAACCACAAGCTAAACAAGGACAATAATATACATGCTAATTCCAATATGGAAAAGCCCAGGAGACCTCCACCCTACACAAAGAACTACAGACAAACTATGGACTGGTGAGAGAAAAGCTTTTGAAAAACACTGGTAGTTACAGTGGATCACCAAATGACTAGTATTTCTTCCTAGAAGGGTAGGGAAATCACACTGATCATGTAGTCCACTTAGTTAAGTTTCCCAAGCTTCTATGAATCTTGGTTTTAGGCTTCAGCTCCTTCCTTTCTATTTTACTTTCACTTCAACTACAGGTTTTTTAAAACTGAGATTACCTTCTAGTGCATGTATGATTTATAATGTATTCCAATAGCTTCACAAAAGACTGAGAATAATGCATATAGCATATCAAAGGCAAGGGCTACATAGCTAAGTATGATTAATAAAGGAAAAAGAGACAGGATCATTTACTAAAACTGAACTTACTTTCATGACAGTAACTGGATGACTACAAAATTTAGACATTTACTCAGGACATTAATTTTTCCCAATTTGGGGGTAGCTATTTAATTATTTCTGTATAAATACTGTATCATAGGATGTAAATTCACAGCTGACAAAATGAACTATTACAAATTATGCATTGGACAGAATTTAAGGCAGGCACTGGTGTAAATTGATGGAGAAATATATAACATTTGACTAAGATGTAGTTCAGAGTTGCTTTGGTCTTTTAATTAATTAATAATTAATCAATTAATTTTATAACCTGGATGCATTTTCCCCTCACTCCTCTCATCTCAGTGCCTCCTCCCCCACCCCCTTCCGTTCCCATCCCCCAATCCACTCCTCCTCCCTTTCTGTTCAGGAAAGAGCAGGTCTCCCATGAATATCAACATAACATGACATATCAAGGTGCAGTAAGACTAAGCACCTTCATATGTATTAAGGCTGGGCAAGGTGACCCAGTATGAGGAGTAGGGTCCCAAGTAAAAGAGTACAAGACAGCCCTTGTTCCCACTGTTAGGAATCCCATAAGCAACTCTAACATATATGCATAGTGCCTAGGTCAGTCTCTGTGAACCCCTATGTGCTGTGGGATGTTCTGTATGTCCTGTGGGAGCCCTTCTTGGGTTCTTTGTGGCGTTACCCAGCAGGTCCGCATAGAGGATGATTAGGACCATGGGCCTGAGTGCAGGTGTCTGAGATGGTCTGCACTTGGCTGTGCTGGGGGATGGTCTGTATGTCAAGTTGTTCTGATTGATCAATAAATAAAACCTGATCGGCTGTGGCTAGGGAGGAAGGATAGGCGGGACTAACAGAGAGGAGAAATAAAAGGACAGGAAGGCAGAAGGACTGACTGCCAGATGCCGCCATGACCAGCAGCATGTGAAGATGCCGGTAAGCCACCAGCCACATGGCAAGGTATAGATTTATGGAAATGGACTAATTTAAGCTATAAGCACAGTTAGCAAGAAGCCTGCCACGGCCATACAGTTTGTAAGCAATATAAGTCTCTGTGTTTACTTGGTTGGGTCTGAGCGGCTGTGGGACTGGCGGGTGACAAAGATTTGTCCTGACTGTGGGCAAGGCGGAAAACTCTAGCAACACCTATGAGCCCAGGTTAGTTGATTCTGTGAGTTTTCTTGTGGGATCCTTGAGCCATGTGGCTCTTAAAATCTTATCTCCTCTTCTTTGGTGGGATTTCCTGAACTCCTGATGTTCGGCTGTTGGTCTACATCTGTTTCCATCAGTTGCTGGATGAAGTTTCTCTGATGACAATTTGGCTAGGCACTAATCTATGAGTACAGCAGAATATCATTAGGCATAATTATATTGGCATTCTTTCCTCTAGTAGTGTTTGGTTCTATCCTAGGTCTCTGGGTCACCCAGCCTGTAGATCCTGGTGCTCCAGGCAGTGTCATGGATGGTCTTATTCTCCTGACATGGGTTTTAGGCTAGACCAGTCATTGGTTAGCCACTCCTTCAATCTCTAGGCCACCTTACCCTAGTGCATCCCATAGGCAGGATGACTGTAGGTTGAAGATTATGTAGCTGGGTTGGTGTTCCACTCCCTCCACTGCAAATCTTGCCCGGCCACAGAAGATGGCCAGTTCAGGCTACCTATCCACTATTGCTAGGAATGTTAGCTGGGGTCATCCTTGTAGATTCCTGGGAGCTTCCTTTGTGCCAGGTTTTTACCTGACCCTGAAATTCCCCCTTGCCCCTGCTTCTAGTAGTCTCTTTCAGTACACTCCCCCTCTACTCCTCCAACCTGATCTCTCATGTTCCCATCCTTTTCCAGGTCTATTTTGTAAAAACGAAAAGATATGAAAATATTTACTCATTTGAGAAAAATAGTTATTTATAGAATTACTTTCTAACACTATCCACATCTATGCAGCAGAATTTAGTTAGATGTAAATCTCTTTTTTTCTGTAAGCATATTGTTAACCACTGTCACTGTCTATGAACCTTTCCTTCATTTCTCTAAAAGCAATCAAAGATTTCTTTTTCATTTTTCTCTAGTTCTCTAACTATCACAAATACAATTATCATGTTATTTTCTCATTTATGTGTCTGGCATTCTGGTAGGGTAAAAGCCTTGAATATAAGCATCAAACGATATGAAAGAAAGGCTTCTAAATTACAATAATATCTGAAATTTCAACTTACTTCCTAACATCCCAAAAGGAATCTTGTTAAAATTATGATATATCCTATTATAAAGCTATTTTCTCATCCATGGTCATTGCTGCTCTATTCACAACAGTCAGGAAGTAGAAGTAACCTAGATGTCCATCAACTGATAAATGGATAGTGAAATGTGGTACATTAACAAAACAGAATATTTTTCAGCTGTTAAGAAAATAAAATGATTAAATTTACAGGTAAATGGATGTAAACATGGAAATAATCATTCTAAGTAAGGTAACTCAGACCCAGAAAGAGAAGAAACATCACAAGTTTTCTAGCATTTATGGATGCTAACTTTGGATCTTTACATATGCATCTTTCATTTGGAATACCTATATAAGTCAGGAAACTAGTGAGGGGACATGAGGAGGAGCTTTCAAGGAAGTGTGGATAGCGAATAGTGGTATGAATGGAGAAAGGATACTAATGGAACAGGAAGAGTTAAATGGAGTGGGAGTGGGAGAACAGATAGAGGAGATAGTATGAGAAGAAAAACTAACACTGAATACTTATAGAAAAAGTCATATGGAAACTTACTACTCTAGAAGATTCCTAAGCTATATAGCTATACATATGTATAAAGAACTTAAATGGAGTTACCTTATAACATGGTGAAAATGGCCCTAGTTAAGATACCACAAACAAAAATCCCAGTGCAAAAAATGGGTTACCATTATTTGTCAGCAGGGTACCATAGACCTCCAAACATTACAGACTGCTGCCTTTGTTCTTGGTTACCCTTGAGAACTTGACAGTAAGACTCTATTGCTGAAGACACCACATACTTTAGTCATAGAACATGGAGAAGTCAAGCTGGCACTCTCCTGGAAGCTTCATCCCTACTGGCTACCTTTCATGGTTCTGCAAGATGTTACTCAAACTGTTGGAGGATGCAGATCTTGTGAGCTGCAATAATGACAGTCATGGCAAGATACGTCCACTGGTGCAATCATGGCACTAATGCCTGGAGAATAACTAGCTACTTTCTGATAGGATGTAAGATCTACTTCACAAGGTAAGAACCCACACATGGCACCATTTTTATGGCCAAGAACATGTGGATAGATTGGTCATAGGCACTAGGAAAAACCTACCACTATTATTATGCTAGACAGCCATAGCACTAAACTGGCTTCTAGGGACTTATCACTATATTAATAGATTAGCACAATTCTAACCATCATCAGAGAAGCCTTTTCTTTTTTTGCAGTACATGACAGTTAACAGAGACTCATTAGTCATCAAGGTGCAGGGGAAAAGACTACAGAGTGCTTAATCCTAAAAGGACATCTATATCATACTCCCATGAGGCTTAATGATCACAGTGAAAGAGGAGGTAAAAAGACTGTAAAAGCCAGCAGAGGTAGATGACTAAAAGGAAACAATGTTTTCTGGATACAACATGGCAGTTGGACATCTGAATTCACAGTGGTTGTGACAGGATGAATAAGTCCTATGCAAGCTCAAGTCAGAGAAAATCCATGCATGGATATAGGCACAATGTCTTACTCATAGCTGAGGAGACACTGTCAGTTGATAGTTGCTAGGAGAGGGAGAATCCATTTATATAAGGATGTGGACCCTGGTAAGTGGACCATGCTCCAGTGGATAGCTCTTTACCTAGGAGTCCATGATTGGAGTCCACAAATTGGACTCAAAAGTTTCAAAAATATAAAGATAGAAAGTTGGGTAAGTGTTGGGAAGTGGTGGCACATACCTTTAATCCCAGCACTCAGAAGGCAGAGGCAGGTGGATCTCTGAGTTCAGGGCCAGCCTGGTCAGTTCCAGAACAGTAAGGACTAAACAGAGAAACCCAGCTTTTAAAACAAAAGAAAAAGAAGAGAAAATTGGGTTGGTAAAGAGATATGTCTAGGAGGAGTTAGAAGAGGGTTGGTGAATATATGATAAAATTGTACTATGTGAAATTTTCAAAAAATAAAATACATTTAAAATAATTTTGAAAGTTCTAATTTAGAGATTTTTAAAAGAAAAAAAAATAAGTTATTGGACTAAACCATCACTGAAGATCTACACAAAGGAGAGAGAAAACCTATGCATATCCTGGAACACAAATGCCTAACAAAGCCCACAGACTTTGAGGTTGGATATAGCTTGAACATCTTTCTCATCAAATCCCAGGAGTAGATACTCTGAACACCCTGGAGAATACTAGACTTCCAAGGAATTGGATATTCTTCTGTGCTTTAAGAGGATACATTAAAAAAAAAGCCTCAGCTACAGTTTCTGGAAGTTGTGCACCTCTGTGACTTGCATCTCCTTGGGTCTCAGTGCATTGTCTATGATTCTCATCTACTACCAATAGAACTATGACCTTGAACAAAATAAGATGATGTCTCAAGAAGCCAGGAAGATGCCAAAACATCTAAGCATTTTGCATTCTCTACCAGATACTGAGAATCTGCCCAGAGATCCTTTGGATTATCTGAAAGTTTAGACTTTTAATTTGCTCTGTTCATGTTTCATATGATATTTCATATTGAAAAAACAGATGATTGAAAAGTCATCCAAGTCATCAAAAGAGGACATCTCTGATCTCCTGATCTCCTCAAGACAGCCTATGAGCACAAAGAACTGGATTTAACTTTGAAGTAAAGAAAATATAATCTGCCAACCACTTCTATGCTTCAGTCAATAATCTCAGCCCCACCTATGATAAGGAAATGGTGAAGGGGAAAGAATGCAGATCCAAGACAAGACTTCTGATTTTTAATTTGTATGTGATCTTCATGAAGGTCCACTGCATTGCTGAGAAGGATGCTTTGGATGTCCTGAATACTATAGACATATATTTTAGATAAATCTGGGTAAATGATCTTGGTATGTGATCAAAGTTCAAGAAGTTCATCACCAAACATTTGGTGAAGTTAAAGGACCTGAACAACTTGGACTCCTTTGGCATTCAAGAACATAGGATGAACCAGAAAAATGAAACCAGAATTTCCATTCTAGAGCTTTGAGTAAGACTAATAAGTATATTCCCATATATACTTTGTTATTTCCCATCTCACTTTAAGACCACTTTCAATGAAGAGCAGTAAAAAAAAAAAAAAAAAAAAAAAAAAGCCTGAACCAGTATTGCAGGTAGGCCAGCTATATTGCCATAGACAATGTAAGAGTCAATGCCACATCCTAGAGGTACTCCCATCCTTACTGAATACTTAAATAGTCTTCTTTCTCTTTCTGAATGAGATAGTACAAATTTTAGAATGAAGGACTTGGTAGAGATTTAGGGAATTAAACAGTATATAGCTCATCTTGTTCATGCATGCCTTTAATCCCAGAATTTGGGAAGGATGGGCAATGGAACACTGAAATCCAGACCAGCATGAAATACATTAGAGAGTTTCAGGCCAAAAAAACTATATACCAAGCCCTTGTCTCAAAACAAAGCACTGTATAATCTCTTTGTTTTCCTGTCCTACAAGAGTGACTTGAAAATTTATCATTTGAAGGGATTATTCAAGTGATGCTAATTTTAATAAGACAATCTCAGTATCTAAATTTATGAGCAGTATTGGTTATATAGTTACTGTATTTGCCAAAATTAATTTAACCATTATCCTACTAATTGACAACTAAATTGCTTTCTATTTATTAAGATGATTTATGAAACTGAAGTCAACACTTTAGAAATTAATCATAGGGTGCATTTGTATTATTTATGAAAGAAAATTTTCAATAGGTTTGAAATTGAGTTAAAGCAAATAGGAAAATTTTATATTTTTACTAATATTTTCAACATTTATTTTCATAAATGTTTATGCTACTCCCACAAAGTAATATGTGCTAATAACCTGCATAATTATTGCGATTTTATTAATTTTTAAGATAATGCTTCAATAAAGGATGAGAACATGTTTCTATAACAATTAATTTGTACTTCCCTGCTATACATTTAGTGTGAACAGCATCTCATATTACAAGCTTACTTGAATAAAGCTACAGTGATGTCCAGAATAATAGAGCATTTCTGGGCAGGCTTTAATGATCTGAGGTCAGCACATTTCTTCATTTGAGAAGCACAGTTTTTGGAATAAAGCCAAAGAAGATAACTTCAGCTATTGGAAACAGCTTTGGCTAGAGCCTTTGAAAGTAATTGTGTGAAAACTCAAATCCAAAGATACAAGTGAAGGATTCTGTATTCAGAATTCAGTGTTGTGTGAAAAATGTCCCAGGAAGGGAAAAATAAGAATCCAGTGGGTGGTTCTAGATAAATTGCATGAATAGATTTCATAAATAGCCATTAATGGTCAAGTAGATGGACTATCTCAAGAGGCAAGTTTATTGGATGAAAAAACAAAGATACAAGATATCCAGTCTTCATTAGAACCCTCATACATACTCTCAGACAGTATACAAGCACCTGTCTTATGTTATCCAGTAACATTAAAGAGAATACTCTAGAAAACCACTGTACCATTCCAAATGTTCTAAAGTTTGCAGCTAGCTCAGTGTCATGGAAGGTCTGTATTTCTTTGCTTTGCAAAATGCAGCCCATCTCCAGGAGGTTGGGATAGTGCTAATATAACACATTAGTAAGGAATCAGACAGTTCAGACAAGCCAGGAGTCTTGTGAGTGTTGTAAGTCAATGTTAAAACTGTAAGTATGGGTTTTTTCCACCTTGGCATTTAGAAAGACCATATGCTAGAAATAATTATCTCAGTAACTCCACAGATAAAAGGAGGAGTGTAGGCATATGTTATAAATAAATCTAAATTTATAAAATAGAGCTTATGTTCTGCTTATAATGCCTCCCCCCATGATTCTTAGTTATTTTTTTTCAAACTGTAAACTTATTTTTTTTGTTTTTGGTAAACCTTATCATTTAACTATATATGTAGTTAATTTATCTATAAATGGTAGCCACACTGTTCATATTTTATCTTCAGCATACTTCAGTCTGTATTATTTTAGATGAAAGAAAAAATAAGTCTTTACAGTACACATCCCTTCTTTCAAAATGTCTAGCCTTAACTCTAGTCAGATTTTCAATCTTCAATGAAGCATGTCAACATGCTACTCATATAATTTGTGATACTTCCCATCTCAAACTATCACTGAGTATCATAATGAACTTATGCTCACCAGGTGCCTAACATCTTTTCCTTAGAGGTAGCTATCTGCACAACTTGATTATATAAGGTGCTTCCTGGGTTGGATTTTACATATCCCTACTATGCCAGTAAGTTTAGTAAGAAGTTAAACTGTGTGCCATTTCCATTGACCTTATGTCCAACTTACAAATGGCTATACCAAGGGCCAAACATCTGTTTCAGGCAGAAACTAGTAAGAGTGTTCTTTTTATTCTTTTAGAATAAAAAAAATCCATCTAGCTGTGGTGAATATCAGAAAAATGAACACATTTCTACCACTAAATTCCCTTTAAAGTATTAATTCTCTCATGTCATGTATGAAATTACTTAGCTTAGAAAGATGGAATCTCTCATTTTATATATCCCCAAACCACAATAATTTTATGAATGAGACAGAATTATAACACAAGTCAAACAACTATTAAGTGTAAAACATTTCTTTTAATTATATTGTAGACCTAAAGGAGTACTGTCACTACATTTTAACTGGATTATAAAGATAATTGATTGCTGTTTGGGTTTATGGAAAAAATATCAAACACCTAATCTCACTGCCTAGGTCACATATATTTGAGTGTATGAGAGAGAAAGAGAGACTAAATATTATTTCTGTACTTAAAACTTCAGAAGCTTAATACCATGCAGATATATAAGTCTGAACACACTTATTTTAACAGCTCTGAACTAGGACCATGTGACAATGAAAAGGAAATTGAGCGTTTCAAAACTATTTATTCTGCTGAGTACTACAGAGTACAGATCTTTCAGAAATAGGTATCAAAATGAGAATTAAATTTTGAACAGCACAGACTTACTTATAATTCTAAAGCTTTGATGCTTATTTCCATTTTTATTAAACAAAGACCTCACATGTAGAACTAGTAAATGGAAGAAATTGGCTTGGATTCATTAAAAGAAATTTGTATGAGTCACAGAAGACAAATTCTGTAGTTTATAAAAGCCATAGTAGAAGTCACAAACCTAATTCTTAATTATGAAAATATTTCTATGTAGATTATAACATACATTGAAATGCTCTGGGTATTAAATATCAGTCTGATTTATTTAGGTGATCATAGAAATAATTTTAAGTAGATACAGCTTGACAATTGTGGTTCCTTCTTGTTCTTGCAGAGTACCAGAGTTTAGTTCCCAGCAGTCACATCTGTATACTCACAACTGCTTGTAACTTAAACTCCAACAGATTCCAACACCCCCTTCAGGTTTCTTTAGGCATCTTCATGAAGAAGTATATGCATATACACATAAACACACATGATTTTTAAGTCTTAAAACATACTGCAAATTAAGCCACTCACAAGTTATCACCATGGTTTGTCGATTAATATTTAAAACAATACCACTTTTTCTACACATTCCATATATTTTCCTTTCAGAAAACTACTAGCATGTTTATGTCTAACAGGCAGTTCAATGAAGATGTTCTTGAACATGTCTAAGATTTGAGGTAATTGTGCTTTATGATGTGCAGTCAACATTCCTAGGTTTGTTTGTTTTTTTGTTTGTTTGTTTGTTTTTTGAAACAAGGTCTCTCTGTGTAGTCCTGGCATATCTTGGAACTCAGCTGGCCATATAGACCAGGCTGACCTTGATCTCATAGAGATCCTCCTGCCCATGGCTCCCAAATGCTGCCTAAATGGTGGCATTAAAAGTATGTGTCATCACATCTAGCAACATTCATAACTTCTAGTAAGAAGTAATAATGTATACCCCAAATGACCTGCAAAGTAATTACAGTTTGGGAAGTTTTATGAATGTTTAACAGAAATATTTCTACTACTATTGCTATCAGGAAATGCCATTTGTTTTGTTTAGCTGTTCCATTTAAACTTTCAAATAAAAGCTTAAAGATTCATCACAAGAAGAATAAATATAAGAAATTCTCAGAAAGATTTTTAGAAATTCTAAGGTTAGAAAAGAAAGAAAGCCTGAAAAATAAATATCATCAAATGTCAGCAATCAACATAAAAATAATTTTCTTACATACTGTGGCTGCCATTTTACTCTCTCTTAATACTGTATATAAGTGTTTTTCATAGAAGGATGCTATATATGCACATCGAAATATGTGTTTTATTTTGAGAATCAACTCATGTTCTTATGGAAGTGAGGTGCCTTACTCTATGCCATCCTCAAGTTGGAGAATCAGGAAAGCTAATACTATAATTCAGCATGGTTCTATAGACCGACAAGCCCCAAGAACCTATGGTGTTATGTTCTGCCTGAGAATGGAAGCCTAAGAAGGGGGCGTGATAGTGTAAGTCATGCAATCTAAGATTCAGGACCTCTTATATTTCATATGGGTGATGAATGTCTCATATTAAAAAGGCAGCAAATATCCACTTTCTCAACTTTCTTGTTCTATCAAGTGTCTCAACAGATTGGGTTCTATCAGCCCACATTGGTGAGGGTCAAACTTTACTTCACTTTGAATCCATGATTCTATTGCCTTAGTTCCCTCAATTTAGGAAATGTAGATATGTGCCACAAAATTTAATTCAAATAATAGACAGAATGATTTATTTTCTACAGTGCATGTGTTTTGCAATTTGGGCAAATAAAATATTATTCATTTCCATGAAGTTAATACTTCGTTGCTGGTTATTTATTGTTCTGACAAGTCCTTTAAATGGGAGTACTCAAAAAAAAACCATTTTCTTCCAGTCTTTGCATATTGTATTTGTGTCAGTACACAATTTAGCTGGGTTATTTACAACTCTATTTTAGCCCTTGCACAGTCTCTAAGTATCATCTAGTAGAGGAAGATTGTGGTGTTCACAGGTATTTCCAACGCATGCATTTAGCTTTTTACATGTATGTGGCCTTACTGATTATCATATCTGAAGACTTTTCAAAGTCCTTAATTGTTCTATCTTTGTACCATGTCCTTCATTATATGATCTGCAGTAATATTTGCTCTTTATCTCAGGTGGCTATCACAAATATATTTGCATTTAACATTTGTTTTCAACATAATGTATTCAGAAAATTATGTCAGCATTGGCAATGGCTCACACAAGATAAATAAATCTAAGCTTTTGAGTTGATCCTTTCTGGATCTATCAAACACATAAAAACATAAAATTAGTTTTGGCTGAGAATAAGATTTATATTGCTGGGTGGTGGTGGCACACGCCTTTAATCCCAGCACTTGGGAGGCCGAGCCAGGCGTATCTCTGTGAGTTTGAGGCCAGCCTGGGCTACCAAGTGAGTTCCAGGAAAGGCACAAAGCTACACAGAAAAACTCTGTCTCAAAAAACCAATTAATAAATAAATAAATAGATAGATAGATAGATAGATAGATAGATAGATAGATAGATAGATATAAAAATAATTTTAAAAAGATTTATATTGCTTTATCTACAACCAGAAACTTTTAACAGGAATACATACTTTTACATTCATGGCTGCTGTCAAGAATGGCAGTAGATTAAATGCCACAGCACTCTCTTACCATTATTCAGTAGCTTCTTTGACAGAATTTCTCTCATTTCTGTGTTTCAATAGATTCTAGCATCACAAATAAACTAATTTTGCTTTTGTTTTGTTTCATCTGTTACCCTTGTTGAGTGATATAAAGTTTCCTGCTTCACCATTACAATTTTTTCATTGTAATTATAGAAAAAATAATTGGCAAAGATATTGTAACAAAAGAACTACGTGGGCCAGTGAGATGGCACATTGGGTGCATTTGCCATCAAGTCTTATGACCTAAGGTCAATCCACAGGACCCACATGGTAGAAGATGAGAGCTCATTCTCACAAATTGTCCTCTGATTTCAATGTTTATTCATACACATACAATGCATTTAAATATTTTAAAAGAGATATTTGCTAATACTTGGTTACTTATTATTAGGGCTCTCTGAATTCTTTATCAATGACATTATTATTTGGCATACAAAATCCCACCTAAAATTTTGGTAATATTATCTTACTAAGGAGCAACATCTCAAATGTCATATACCAGATTAAAACAGTATTTAAAATTTTTCTCTATCTATGATAATTTCATATATGCACACTACTAAAGGAAATCAGATAACAGAATATATTATAGAATATAGAGGTTACAGAAAATATTAAAGTTTGCCATTTTGTAGTTTTGATTCTCTACAAGTTAAATTTACTATTTCATTCACTCTTTCCAGGGTCATAATTTATCAATAGTGCAAAGTATAGGTCTGTAGACACATAGAAGATAAAGCACAGTGCCTGCATTCAAAATAGACACATTCATAGTAAGCATGAAACTACATAGGACTCTTCTAGCTCATAATGAAACTGTTAATGTGTGATATATATATTTCTTCCATATGGATGAGAAAATCTCATTGAAAAAATATACCCTCTATATATTCTATATAAAATATATATATTATATATATGTATAATTTAGACAAATAAGAAAAACACATCTCTTGCTCCTTTAGGAGAACCTATTACTGGTATAATCTTACCCTCAACAGTATGTTACTTAAAAGAGTAAGCTTTGCTAAGGCCCACAGTGTCCTAGAACATATGATCTTATTAATTTATTTTATTTCTGAAGCATAGAAAGGCCATGGCTTTTTCTAGAAGATGAAGAATGCATCTGTATGATTGCACACAGGATAGCTGATACACAAAACTGTTTGATCAAGAATAATGAATAGAAATTTGCCAGTAAAATGAAATGTACATGAAAAAAATGTCTCCTTGAATATGAAACAAATGGCAGGAGGGACCTTGTTCACAAAATTGTAAGGATGGCTCACAATGATACTATAAGTCAGAGAATTTCACTGCTTTCAAGGATAGACATGGAGTTTAAAGGTCTTCTCTACTTTCTAACATAATTTCATTGTATTTCAATTCTTTTCCTGGTATGATTTCATCTCAAGAAGAAATCAGGGTAGTAGAATAATTAAATCATATCCAAATAATTTATTTGATCTTATTAAAATAAAATTCATTTCTATTTATGTTGTATTGTTACTATGGAGAAGTAGTAAGTGTTTTCTTTCCTGTCCATCCAAATGCATCAAAAACTACAATACTTAGTAAACAAAAATAGCACTAGATAAATGTTGTGGGATGTTCTGTATGCTGTGAATATGTTGCTCTGATTGGTTGATAAAATGCTGATTGGCCAGTAGCCAGGCAGGAAGTATAGGAGGGATAAACAGACAAGGAGAATTCTGGGAAGTAGAAGGCTGAGTCAGGAGATGCCAGCCTGCCGTCCAGGGTGCAGCATGTAACAGGCACACAGGTAAAGCCACAGAACACGTGGCAACATATAGATTAACAGAAATGGGCTGAGTTTAAGTATAAGAGCTCGTGAGTGATAGGCCTGAGCTAATGGCTGAGCAGTTTTAATTAATATAAGCTTCTGAGTGATTATTTTGTAAGCGGCTGTGGGGTCCGTTGGATTGGGTATGACTAGAGAAAACTTCAGCTACAGATAAATACTGATGAAATGGCTCAGTGAGCAAAGATGCTTTCTATCAAGGCTAACTACCTGAGTTCAACCTCTGGATCCCACACATGGTAGAAGCAGGGCACCTACTCCAGCAAGTTTTCCATTCAAGCATTATGACATGTACACACATAAACATAGATACACACAAAAACATATTGAAAAGAGACAAATTAACAAGGAAAAAGGCAATTTTAATTGGTGTTGTGGTTTGAAAGAAAATGGCCCCCAAGGGAATGGCACTATTAGGAGATGTGGTCTTGTTGGTGTAGGTGTGATCTTGTGGGAGGCAGTGTGATACTATGGAGGTGGGCTTTGAGGTCTCAAGCTATGCCATGTAATCTAGACCACTTCCTGTTGCCTGCAAATCAAGATGTAGAACTGTTAGTTACTTCGCCAGCATCTTGTCTGCCTGCATGCCACATGTCAGACCAAGATAATAATGAAATAAACCTCTAAAAATGAAAGCCACCCAATTAAATGGTTTTTCTTTTATAAGAGTTGCCATAGCCATGTTGTCTTTTCACAGCAATAGAAATCCTAACTAACACATTTGGACATAATTATCATGGTACTATAGCCTTCAGAATGAAGGCCCAGTATTTAGTTAGGTTTCTCAGTTATTGGTCATCATGTTTAAAAAAAAAACATTGGACAAAAGTACTTTAATAAGAGCAAACTGAGGTCTAGATTCATCAAGGCCCATGAGCTCAGACTTTTCTTGTCCTTTCTATATCTTATTCTTACTTTCCAATACAAGGTTAAATTTTCTTTAGAAGAGGTCTTACAGTACACACTGGGAGTTTTGATTCTGCAATCATGGAGCCTAATTGCTCATGAACATTATACCTAAGAGAATAAAAACACCTATTAAATGAAAATAAGGATGTCAAGAAAAATTTTAATAACACCTACGAAAATATTTTCTAGCCTACGCTTTGATGAATTGATGCTTTTGCCCTTTTCTCTAATTACTACTTAGCAGATTCTGCCATGAGCATTGATTACCATGCTACATTTATAGCAAAAAGTGCTCTCTATTCCTTGCAAATACATAGTCACATAGAATTATTCTATAAGCTAACTTTATTAAAAGATTATTTAATTCCAGAGGCAACTGAAATGAATACAGTTGTGAATCTGAATTAATGAAACTCTAGGAAGCCTCATTCTGTACAATTGACTACCTGTGAACTGTATTATAAACAAATATGAGAGGACGATAATGAAGCTAGAAATGCAAATGTAGATTATTTAATCTTAGTCTTTTTTCTTTTTAAGTTTCTATCATTTCACTTTTTATCTAGAATAAGTAAACTATTTTCACCATTTTCTTTTAAAAATAGACTGCTTGCTTAAATATATCTCCACAATCATCTCTAGAGCATGGTGTTTGAAAATTGTGGAGCATTTCAAGTAAATTTTGACTCCTTTTAAAATGTTGATTTGATATTCGTTGTTTGATGGTAGCTATTTACATGCCTACCACAAGAGCGTTCACATACATGATTTTCCACAGTAGATATGATGGAAAGTTCCCAGTTTTTACATCATTGGTCTTCACAGGTATTATCCTGACCATTTTGTGTGAGAATCTACCTTTTTACAAGAAAAGTGGGTATCTGAAATACAGGTAAAAATGTGGGAATGTCTTCTCTAAAAGTATGGATGTGTACTATTTAAATGGATTTTTTAAGTGTTTGGTAAGTGGTAAAGGGCTCGGTGCCCAATTTACATTATCTCATAACATTCTCACCATCACTTCAATTCTTTACATATAGGTACATTTATTATGTTTTATGAGAGAAGTATAAAAATATATAATTATAGAGCCAAAACTACGATAAACCTACCCCTTAGCTTTTATCCGGTTTCACTGGTATATAACCAAACAGTTTTTCATGATAATTTCTAGATAAATTACAGTTAGCATGATTTTACTCTGAAATATTTAAGGATTCTAAAATATTTAAGACTTTTAAATCTATTCAAGTATCTAAAATAGACTTTTTTTGGCAAGATTGTTCCTTCATAACGTCTAAATGTGTTCATGTTTCTTTGATTTTATATGGTTTCCCAGCTTTTTACTTTTTAACTTGTTCTTCTTCCTCTTCTTCCTTCTCTTCTTCCTCTTCCCTCCCTCCTTCTCCTTTAAAATTCATTTTCATTCATTAAATTCTGTTTTCTAAGACATTATTAAAATCTAAAAATGACTGAAGAAACTATACTTTATAAAATATCTATTTTCTATGATGAATGCACTTAAGCAGTATGAATTTCTTTCCCTTTCATATCAATATCTGTATTCCAAGAAAACTAGTGTTTTAATTATTGAGTTCGTTGCATTTGGTAAACTATGTTGCATATTAGATGTTTGTTTATTGTTATCTCCCATCACAGTATGAATTTCCAGAAAGCTAAAGAAACTTTAGTGTATCTTTTTATCCATTGGTGTTTTATGAATAATATTTATTCTGTCATCATTTCATTGGAGTTAACACATATATGAACAAAACTTGCTACTTTCACATGCTTGGCTCAGTTATCTACAGTGTATAACTTTAGAAGATGATTATTAAAAGAAGAAGGTTCATTCTACATAGGTAATTCTCATTATTTCACACTCACTCCCTCTTTTGTTCTCTCCACACACGCATTTACACGCACAAAATACACACACACACACACACACACATACACACATGCACACATACACATTCTCATGGTATATAATAGATGTGAAGGAGCACAGGGGAAAGTATTTCAATATTGGTCATCAATGAAATATTTCCCTCAAGTTAATTACTTTCTCAACAATAAAGCAATGGATGATGAGACCTTGTTCCTCCCTCAATAAATGACTTCATTGGTGCTATGAAACATCTAAGTGTTCACTTCCACTAATTAAATAAAAGATCTTGCTGACAAAACAAACAAATTCAATCTTTCATTGAATTTCTCCCCTAAATATGAAGACTTAATAAACACTGTTGTGTTCTGACATTACTCTGGCTACTAAAACTCATTAAGATGCTATCAGAGTGTAGTGTGGCTTTTGAGAAGTTCATCTTTGAACTTGACTAGGAACTTTATTAGTGCAGTACTTATTCTAGATCCCTTAGTGTTTTATCACTAACATTATCAATATCAATACCAACAAGAAGTTGTCAGCCAGAATTAATATGTATATTGATGCACTGACATTATTAAATAAAAGTTGTACGATTTAAACAATGTGAAGAAAATAATAATTTATTCAAAATTAGCATACTCTTTCTATTTTATTTTCTTTAAATAATCCTGGGAAGTAAAAGGAGTACCATTCTTTGACTATCTATTTTATTGATATGTTCATATATGCATATCTTCTCGGTTATTTTAAACCCACTGAGCCCACTTAATGCTGCTATATGTGTATGAGTATAGGACCATCCACTGGAGCATGGGCATACTCAGGTAGGAACATTCTTCAAGAAAACTGACTCTCCCTCCCTCAGCAGCCATCGATTGCCAATTCCTCCTTAACTAAGAAATATGGTGAAAACATCTAATTATTACATGTATAAGGCTTCAAGTTATAACATCAATAGATATGTAAAATGTCACCACTGCCTGAGGGCAGTTGGGAAATAGGAAGGACTCTGGACTATGATTCTACATAGTCAGTACTGGCATCCTGGTGTATGGGCATGGATCAGGGTTGTTGTGGTGGTCAATAAAATGTCACAGAGTCTTTTTCATTGCGTTCTTAATATCTGTCCACTTTACAAACTGAATCTTCTAGCATCTCTAAGATACTCACTGGGTCTGAAAAGGAATTTTCCTTAGATAAAGTAGATTAAGTGGGCTGGAAACAAAGAAGAAAGGGTTCACAATAAAACACTATGGTCCAACTTCTCCACTGTGACACAGCATAGAATAACACATATAAGAAAACTGTATTATGTGTAAGGAGGTTCTTCTGAGTGTGAGGCCCACTGATGTCAGAGATGAGAAGTTGGTACAAAGATTTGTGCATCTGTGTATGTATTTGACAAATGAATATAGAAGCACTAAAATGAATCTTCACAGTGCTGTCTTCAATATTCTGCTACTTTTGAGAATAATGAACACCTTCCTATTGTTCATCTACGACTTTAAGTAATCATTTCAGTAAAAAAGCACATGTATATTTGTAAAAGGTTTTTCTGCAAATGAGGGATGGGATCATTCATAGGAACAACAGAGCCTTATTCAGCACTTGTTTGTTCTGAGTAGAAGTGGAATTTTAAAAATTAATTCTTGAGATTATAATATAGTTACATCACTTCCTCGTTCCTTTTCCTCCATCCATCTAAACCTTCCCATATAACCCTCCTTGTTCTTTTTCTCATGGCCTCTTTTTCATTAATTATTATTCCATACATATTTGTATATGTTCTATATATAATGTATATTGTTTTCCTAAATATATAACTATAACCTGCTCAGTCTGTATGATGTTACTGTATTATGTTTTCATGGCTCACCATTTGTATCAGACAATCATTTGGTGTGCTCTTCCCTGGATAAGACTACTTTTCTTGCTCTCAACACTATTTAGCTGCCTGTAGTTATTTGGATATGATTGGGGCCTCATGGGCATTTCCCCATCCACTTTGGTATGCCTATTGTTGTCCTTATTCAGCTCCTGTGAGACTTTATGGGTGAAACTTCTGACACTAATGGGAAATACAATCTCATTGCAAATTCCTTGTTCTTTGGCTCTCACAATCTTTCCACTCCCTCTTCTGCAGTGATCCCAGAGCATTATGAGTGAGATTTGTTTGTAGATGTATACTCTGGGACTGGGCCCCACATCTATGCATTTTGGTTGGCTGTGGTTTTCAGTAATGGTCTCTGTATATTGCAAAGAGAAGTTCCCTTGATGAGGGATAAAAACTGTATTTATCTGTGGCTATAAAAGCAAATATTTAGGATATAATTATAGATTATGCTTGCTTAGTAAAATGATGGTTGCAGGTTCTCCAAGGTCCATGACTAACACTGGGTAGTTGTCCAGTTTTTTAGTACTAGAAATGTATTCCATCTTGTTTAGTGGTTATTTAGTCCAGTTAGAGAGCTGTTGGCTACTGCCATGATACGTATGCCACTAATATACACTTAAGATTGCCACAGCATGAAGCCATTTTTGTGATTTATAGGTATCATAGCTGGGCAGAATGTTTGTTACTTCTCTTCTTTGGAAGCATGCATAGTACCTTTTGATACCGTGAAAGCTGGTCCTCACCTCATGGGCCTAGGAGGCCTTTGTCTGAAGTACAAGATGTCCTCAGAAATAGGGTTTAGGTCAAAGTCTGCCTGACCCTTACATCTACACACCCTCCCCAACTGGCCAGAACTTATGTGGGTCCCATATGCAGTGCTCTGGCTTAATCTGGCCAACCCTGCCTACACTGCAACCAACCTATGGGCTTTTCTGCCAGGACCCACACTCTCTGCCCCTTAACACATAGAATACCCCCAAGATATATAACCAACCTCTCAACCCAAGGAGATCTACCCCTATACTCTAGGCTTGGACCAGGATGAACATCCTGCATACCATCCAAATACCCTCTTTCCACCTGACTTCATTCTTCCTAAGCCATTTCAAATCCCTAGGTCCAATCCACCTGCACAACTTACTATGACCATATCAGACATAAATAACAAAATAAGTCCACATGTCCAGGCAGATTGCAAAAATAGAAACAACATAAAAGATCAAGCCAGTAGGCTCCTTCTAAAACTTACCACTCCTATAGAAATGTTTCCCAATAAGAATTAACTCAATGAACCCCAGGACACAGAATTTAAAAGAATAATCATAAACTTCTTCACAGAATTCATTGAGCTTAAAGAAGATACAAAATAACATCTCAATTAAGTTAAAAAAAAATGAACTAAAGGAAAATAAATGCCTGAGTGATGTCCAAGAAACACAAACATAAGGCTGATAGAAATGATAAAGATAATCTAGGACTTGTAAATGGAGTCCAATAAAGATAAACATTGAGGAGAACTCAAGCTGAAATGAAGATGTAACTGAAAAAGCCAATAATACAACTAGAAAAGTAAAATAAAAGCCTTACAAGTAGAATGAATAAGGCAGAAGAGAGACTATTAAGACTCAACCAGAAAGTAGATGGCCTAAACTAAATAAGCAAACAATATGAGAACATTTAAAGAAGTACACAAGAAAGGAATATATTCAGGAAATGTGAAACACCATGAACAGATGAAATCTTTGAATTGTAGACATAGGTAAGGGACAGGAACCCAAGTTAAGCCTGGGCGTCAAGGATATCACAAGAAAACCCACAGAAACAACTAACCTAGGCTTAAAGCAGCTCACAGAACCTGAACCAACAACTAGGGAGCTTGTATGGGACAGACCTAGGCCCTCTACACATATATATGACAGCTGTGTCCACTTGTGGGACTCCTGACAATGGGAGCAGGGGCTGTCCCTAACACTCTGGCTGGCTTTCGGGAACCTATTCCTCATGCTGGGTTGCCTTGCCCAGCCTTATTACAGGAGACATACTTAGTCCTACTGCAACTTGATATACCATGTTTTATTGATATCCTTGGGAGGCCTGCTCCTTTATTAACAGAAACAGGAGTGGACTGAGGGAGGGGAAAGTAAGGAGGTGCAGGAGGGGATGGGAGAAGAGGAGGGCAGGGAAACAGCAGTTGGGATGCAAAATAAATTTAATTAAAAAAAAAAAGAATCCCAAGTTAAAAATGGCATAGACGAGGTTCTTCAAAAAGATCATAAAAGAAAATTTCCCCAAAATAAGGATACAAAAGCACCCAGAACACCAAAAAGGCCAGACCAGAAAAATTCATCTCCATGGCATAATTAAAATATAAAGTATACAGAACAAAGAAAGTACAAGAAAGCTTCAAGAGAAAAAAAACACAAGTCAAGCCGGACGGTGGTGGTGCATGCCTTTAATCCCAACACGCAGGAGGCAGAAGCAGGCAAATATCTGTGAGTTCCAGGCCAGTCTGGGCTATAGAGTGAGTATCAGGAAAGGTGCCAAAGCTACAAAGAGAAACCTTGTCTCAACCCCCCCCCCCAAAAAAAAAAACACAAGTCATATATAAAGGAAAACCCATAAGAATAACAGCTATTTCTCAGAGGAAACCTTGAAAGGAAGAAGAGCCTGGAGCAATGCATTCCAAGTCCTAAAGGATTATGACAGCCAGACTAGACTAATATAATACTCAAAACTATCTGCCACAGTTGAAGGAGAAAGAAAAGCTCTCCATAATATAAATATCCTTAAAAATTATATCCAACAAATCAAACCTTAAGAAAATACAGGGAGCAATATTTCAGGCTAAAGGGAGAAATAAGCACAGACTGGAAAGAAATATGAAGTCATGATCACTACAACACAAAAGCATCACTGAGAATACAAACAACACCAAAAATTAACAACATGTTGTCTGCAATTAACACATACATCAAGAATAATTTTAAAAATTAATGACCTCAATTTCAAAAGACAAGCTGACTGAATGGATGAAAAACTAAAATCCACCCATCTGTCGTCTACAAGAAACACACCTTAGCTTTAAAGATATGTCATGCATTTTTAAGAAAACACATTAAAGCATTGCCTCACAGAAATACAGAATACACCTCTCCCATCTCTATGTAACAAAAAGTCCTGAAAACTGATTGTTAAAAGAACATTTTCTCATTTTTCATATCTGAAAATTGATTCAACTTATCCTTGAACAACAATAGTGATTCAGCACCAACCTTGAAACTAAGGGAGGAAACACAGGAGAACAAGGAGCTCACAGCAACTATTCCAAACTAGCTAGTGGGAGATGGCTCTTGAATACACAAGAGATAAGTTGGAGAAGAAAGTGCTTGGGAATTGTTGAAGTTGGACTTTTTCTTTGAATATGAAAGGGGGACTTTGAAATTCCAGTCATTATGAGACCAATCTGAGAGTCATTTCTGTCTCTGAGTCATGTGATACATTGTAAGCCCCATAAAAATTTGCATCCATAACCTCTGATATAGTAACTCTGTGTGAAATGACATATGTATGGAACAAAACAATCATATGAATTATTATTTGAATTATTAATCTCCACATGGGGATAAAGATGTCAAATAACTACCACATAAGAAAGATTGTTCATTTTTTCAGTATTAGAAACTGCCTCTCCATGCACACTCAACAGAAAGAATACAAAACAGCAGCTAGCATGGGAGTCCATGTACAGTTATTCATCTGTAGTTTCACTGAATTTTCTATCAAAACGCTTACTTATACAGATATTCTAACAAATGATATTCTACTTTTACTGTTATTTTTAACATTCTGATTGAAGAATTCCTAATTGCTGAAGATACTATGAGTATGAAAGTATTGTGAGACTTTTGGTACTGGGAACTTGATGTGAAAGTTCCCTTTCACTCTGTTAAAAGAAATCATAGACATAAAAGAACACACACCCATCAACACATGATTCAGAAGAATTATAATTTTTTTTTCCTTGGAAGCAAGTTCAATATGGTAAGGTGTCTTAAAAACAATAGATTGAATTATCACATCATATTGAATGTATTTATCATTGAGCCTTTCTTTTAGACCAATTGGATTCTTACATGATTTTTTTACAAAGGCTGTCAGAACTACTTTAATAAAAGGTAATAGCCTCTCATGGGCTTCTGGTGAATATGCACAGAATGATTTTCTTATCTATAGTTTTGTAGGGTAGATTTACATCTTTCTATAATCTTAAACTGATTTACATTTTTCATTGTCATTTGTTAGAACAAGTTGTTTCTAAGGCACATATGACAGAAAGTCACCCTGAACACATAGAACATACAGCAGTCTATAGAATGTATGCCATATGTTGTGAGGCTAGATCATCTCAAAATGTTTTCATAATATACAAGTTTGGCCCATAACACAACTATCTAGGTGGATTTTTCTGAGGCTAATCAAACAAAAAGAATATACAGTTATGCAACAATACACAACCTCTTTTGTAACTTACTTTTATGTAAATTATGTAGAGTATTTTCATGTCTCTTCACATGTCCACTGTAAGAGGCGTTTGGAACTGTGCAGTATTGGACAGAATCTGAAAGCACTATTTTTAAGGCTATATGGAATGTTGATGGGCACATCACAAAGTCATATCCTTGTTGAAATAATCCAACTTGAAATGAGGTGCCATGGGTACAATACATAGAACAGTGACTTGACTTCAAACCAGGAACCTTTGGGCTGTTGGTCGAGCCAGCAAGAGAGTTTGTGTTAAGGCAACCACACAAAAGCCCAATGTTGCTGAAGCAAAGATAGGTTTTTCTTTTGTTACTGTCTTAAATACATATAAATCAATGGAGGCACCTCATGTATTATTTTGTGTTTCATCCTCACTAGTTGAACTAGTTTTAAGTTCTAGGTCTTGTGCATTTGGAGAATGTTAAAATACATATAAATCTTCATAGCAACTGTATTAATGTAACCGCTTATGCATAGAATATATTTTTTTTTAAATCTGAGCTTGTCTGAAAAGCAAGATTTGAGTTTTATATACATTGAACACCATGATTAATCCATGAAAATTTGTGATGTGTAGATGCATTATTAAATAATATCAAAAATCTAGACAGCATTTGATACATATGCAAAGAATGTATGGGTTATCCTGAAATATAGTATCATTTTATATGAGGACCTTGAGCCTTTGATGATTTTGGTATCTGTAAGGATTCCTGAAATGAGTTCTCAGAAACTGAGGGATAACTGCAGTGATTTCTGGAGTTCTTTCAAGAATGTTATACTGTGTTTTTACTATTATCTTCCTCAGTTGAAGATATTCTATTGGCTTCCACTTGGTCTTCCTCAATAGAAATAACTTTATAGGTCATGGAAACAATATGTGGATTCTGCCACATGTACCTAAATCAATTGTGTATTCTTAAACTAGAGAAAAAGCTATAAGACTTACTTAAGAACATATCACACATATTGTGAGATAGAACTGTACCAAACTTCCACTGATCTCATGACCATTTTAAGTCGACTCTAACAAGTGCATCATAGTAATGTTTTGAAATTAGCTAAGTCAACACCCAGTAATCTCTGAAAGATATGACTATTTTATTTCCTTTAATGTAATTACATTGGTAAAGGGGTTTATTTCTATTTGGGAAATGCTAGAAAACTAATTACTTGTGAATTTTAGCATCATATCTAGGTTCTTCCATAAAGGCCTTGTCTCTCCATTCAAGGTACTCTGGATCTAAAATAGGACTCATGTTTGATAATTGAGTGGCCATAATTTTCATGCAGAAAGGTCTAAACTAAGAAAAAATAGCTTAATTCAGTGGCTTTTAACTTGTGGATTGTGATCCCTTTGGGGGTAAAATGACCCTTTCATAGGGGTTGCTTAAGACCATCGGGGAAAAATGGATATTTATATAATGATTCAAAACATTAGCAAAATTAGAATTGTAAAGTAGCAATGAAAATAATTTGATGGTTTGGGGTCACCACAACAGAGCTGTATTAAATGGTTGAAGCATTAGGAAGGTTAAGAACCACTGGTCTAAATTTCATGAGTGCCCACTAGAGCTTGGTTTGTCTGTCTCTGTAGGTTTCCTCACCTAATCTTGATGCCCCTTGCTCATAGAATCCCTCTTCCCTCTCTTCTACTGGACTCCTGGAGCTCGGCCTGGTGCTTGGCTGTGGATCTCTGCATCTACTTCCATCAGTTACTAGATGAAGGCTCCATGATGACAGTTAGGGTATTCACCAATCTGATTACCCGGGTAGGCTAGCTCAGACACCCTCTCCACTATTACTAGCAGTCTAAGCTGGGGTCATCCTTGTGAATTCCTTGGAACTTCCCTAGGACCAGGTTTCTCCCTATCCCCATGATGAAACTTTAAACCAATAGCTGTGGAGCCTCCATGGGACTGGACTAGGCCCTCTGCATAAGCAAGACAGTTGTGTAGCTTGATCTGCTTAAGGGGCCCCCGGCAGTAGGATTAGGATCCATCCCTGGTGCATGAGATGGCTTTTTGGAGCCCACTACCTATGATGGGATACCTTACACAGTCCTTATGTGGGAGCGGGGCTTGGACCTACCTCAGCTGAATGTACCAGGCTCTGCTGACTCCCCATGGGAGGCCTTATCTTTTTGGAGGAGGGAATGGCGGGGTGGGTTAAAAGTGGGAGGCCTGGGAGGTGGGAGGAGGGAAGAGAGAGGGATCTGTGATTGGTATATAAAATGAATAAAAAATATCTTAATTAAAAGAAAAAACCACTGGTCTAACTGAAACCAGTGAAGCTATCATAGACTTTTCAATGCCATGGGTCCATTTGAGTTAAGAGTATTCTGACTGCTTCACTGACAATGAAGGTAACAAAACTGGCCTTACCCATTTTACTTGGTCCCTACCTCCCTGATATCTAATTAATCCAGTTCAATGACAACAACCTATATGTGATTTCTGGCCTGTACACAAGAGCCATCACAGAGCTAGTCAACAATTCCAATATATTACCACAAATCTACTCTCAATAATTTCAGTGAATGTTCTATCTTATATATCTTATTGGTGAGGGTACTATGCTACAATATTCCATCCTTTCTGAGCTTTTGACTTCCTTCTACATAAAGCCAATGCCCAGATGGTATTTCTAACAGTCTTGATATAAGCTATCTTTTGATATTTTTCAGTCAGAAAATCAAATGAACTGCTAAACCTTCTCTATCATTAGGAGTTGCAACACTAAATGTGGAATTTGTGCATTGTGTGTCTATAAAAATGCATTTGACTTGATCCACTTTATGCTTTTATTCAATTTTAACCTAATCTATTAACATCTAGTCTCAAAAAAATGTTCCCAAAATTTCTCTCTGTATGCATGTGAATACCCAAATGTAGTGGTATTTAATTTGTGCTCTAACAAATAAAATTTATCTAGGGATCAGAGGACAGAGCCAGCCACTAGATTAGACATAGAAGACAGACAGTGGTGGCACACACACCTTTAATCCTATCACTCAGGAGGCAGAGATCTGTGTGGATCTCTGTGAGTTCAAGGCCACACTTCCAGCACTTGAGATCCCATGTCATTGCTTGGGAAGGACACACTCCTTTAATCTCAGGAAGTGATGGCAGGATGCAGAAAGTATACAAGGCATGAGGACCAGGAATTAGAAGCTTTTAAGCAGTTCAGCTAAGAGCCTTCTGGGTGAGGACTCAGAGGCTTTCAGTCTGAGGAAACAGGATTGGCTGAGGAGTTGGTGAGGTGAGGTGGCTGTGGCTTGTTCTGTACCCCAATATCAGGCTCCAGGTTTTTTATTAATAAGACCATTTAGCAACTCATCTCATACCCAAGTAGTTATTTTCAAGATTAGTATTGAATTACACAATATTTTACTTTTGTGCTTGTATATTTTTTGAAAATGAATATCCTTTCCTTCCTTCATATTAAATAAAGTTATAAATGTTTTATTCTATTTATGTTTTAATTTAAGATAAGAGAAATAGTTTATTCTGTCTTAATATTTCTATTCAATATAAAATTAAATACATTTGCATCTTTTAATTATTTATTAAATATATTTAGGTAGTATATTTTAATAGTGTATATAATTTTACTATTCAGTTTCATTTGACCTTTACAACTGTCACCAGGGGCTGGACATTATTACAATTCTAAATAAATAGCGATGAAAGCTAAAAATGATTAAATAAAATATTTCAGAATTTCAAAAACATACTTAAAATTCATTTCAGTTCTTTGGTTTTACTTAAAGATGAATGTCATTGCAAATATCTTTGGTCGACATTTGCATAGCTTTACTTTTAAAATAAAAATATAATCTACTTCCATTAATTTACTTCCTACTTGGCAAGTCTATAGCTTTCAATATCATGTAGATCACCTGATTATTATAATTTCACATATCACTTTTATAGAAGGCAGAAATACATGAACATGTATTCACTACAGAAATAAGTGCTAACGAGGTATGATGGATGATAGATTAGCACTAAGATGGACATTCCACATGTAACATGAGTACACTTCCAATTAGTACCTCAAAAGGCTTGCTTTTGTAGATGATCATCTGACATGTTCCATTTTATGATTTGTACATCAAGAAAACCTGGTTTTTACAGGAATGGTATCAGCAAGATGATGTAATAGGACATCCCAGATCTTGTTGCCCTCCTGAAGCACTCTACAAAATCAGAAGAATTTTAATACGTTCATGAGAACTTATGGAACACGAGGTTACTGTACCCAAGGTGAGCAAAAACAATGCAACAAGCTGGGTAAGAAAAGCTGGTTTTCATAGAGGCTATCTATATATATATAGCATGGAGGTCCCTAGGACGACTGTGGCATACAATAAATTTCAGTCTTACTCAATTATTAAAAAAAAAATAGCCAAATGAATGGAAACACATGAACTATGAACCAAAGGCTGAGGGGCTCCCAGCTGGATCAGGCCCTCTGAATAGGTGAGACAGTTGATTGGCTTGATCTGTTTAGGAGGCACCTAGGCAGTGGGACCAAGTCCTGTGCTCATTGCATGAGTTGGCTGTTTGAAACCTGGAACTTATGCAGGGACTCTTGGCTTAGTCTGGGAGGAAGGGACTGGACCTCCCTGGACTGAGTCTACCAAGTTGATCACAGTCCTCGGGGGAGGACTTGTCCTGGAGGAGGTGGGAATGGAGGGTGGGCTGGGGGTAAGGGGAGGGCGCGGGAGGGGGGAGAATAGGGGAACCCATGGCTGATATGTAGAACTGAATGGTATTGTAAAATAAAAAATATATATCACAAAAAAAGTAAAAAAAAAAAAAGAAAAAAAGAAAAGCTGGTTTTCTTTAACAGTGACTCACACACCAGATGGAATAGCTTAGAAAGGGTATACACTCAACATTCTTAGTTTGCAGGAGTTTAGCAGGGCACTTTCCTGTTTCTTATAATACCGACA
Organism: Peromyscus maniculatus bairdii; assembly: GCF_049852395.1. Lineage (NCBI taxonomy): Eukaryota > Metazoa > Chordata > Mammalia > Rodentia > Cricetidae > Peromyscus > Peromyscus maniculatus. Next base: position 104,763,145 of record NC_134875.1, read on the forward strand.
TAAACCAATATCACTTATATGTATAGGAACTTCAGACAGCAAAGGAGATTGGTGGTGGCTTGCTGCAGCCAGAGGCAAGAAAGGCTAAGACAAACATCTGCTCATGGCCTCTCTTTCAGGGGAAGTAGAATGTTTCTTACATCTAGTGCCCTGAGGCTGTCTGAGGAACTGTCTTGTCATGCATGGTGTTGATAACAGGGAACCAGTATATTTAGGTCAACAGTGGGCTGCTGAAAAAAAGCAGCTTACTGATGCAGCACCAAGAAATGGAAGGCAATGGAGGGAGACTGGGGTTCTGGGCATTTGAAAATAGACCAAGAGAGATGCCTAATTCAATTCACCAAGAAGATGTACCAATTTTAAAACTTTATTTCAAATAATGGGTAGAATAATCAGACGGATATCTATAAGAAAACAGAAGAGTGACCAAGAACATAAAACAACTGAGTCTAACAGACATATAGAGAATAAACCACTGAAGAGTTTGATATTAAGCACACAGAAAATACTCTAAGACAGATCATGTTAGGTCCCAGAGAAAGTCTTAACAAATATCTGACCTCATACCAAACAACTTTTCTAGGCAGGGTAGAATGAAATTAGAAAGAAGACAATATATGTGAAGAAAATGAAAATTTTCACAAATATGTGGAAGTTAAGTAACATGTTTGGAAAACACATAACACAAAAAAAACAATCACACATCATAGAGGGAAATTTCCAATTGTAAACAACCACATTTTTAAAGTAGAAAAGGGATGGGAAGGTGGTTCAATGGGAAAAAGTGCTTGGGTGAAAACCTGAGGACCAGAGTTCAAGACTTCACTACTCACATAAAAAGCAGCACATTACAGAATATGATTTTACCCTAGCAGACTCACATGCATACAACACACACACACACACACACACACACACACACACACACACACACACACACACATAGAAGAAGATCTCTAATTAAGCTGAAGAGAGTAATAAGGAGAATTTGTTGGAAAATGTCATTATGTGATCTAGACAAAGAACCACTAGCAACTAATAACTGCAGAGAGAAAAATTAGCACTCTGAGGGAAGAGCCCTCTATTGGTTGTCTGATGCAGAGTGCTCAGCCTTGAAACAACATAAACCCCAACATCAAAAAGTGAGTCAGTATGCTGTATGCATGCATATACATACACATATATGTAATAGTAATAATCAAATAATAAGAGGCTATTAACAACAGTAGAAGGGGACATGGGAAATATTCAATGGAGGGTATCTGGGAAGGATTGGAGGGAGAAAGTGATAGTAATTCTATTTCAATTAAAAACATGTTAAAAATTGAAAACAAGCTGGGCAATGGTACATGCCTTTATTCCCAACACTCAGGAGACAGAGGCAGGTGTATCTCTGTGAGATTGAGGCCAACCTGGTCTACAGAGTGAGTTCAAGACTAGCCAGGGATATTACAGAGAAACCCTGTCTGAAGAAAAAAAAAATGAAAACAATAAAATGGGCAAAGGCTCAAACAGACATTTCTATAAAGACCATATAAAACTAAGGATTATAAGAAAATATATTCAACTTCACTAAAAAAAATGTCAATCAATAGGCCAGCAAGATGGCTCAACTGATAAGGGTGATTGATGCTAAACCTGAAGACCAAAGTTTAATCCCACGAGCCACAAAAGCAGAAGAAAAAAACAGCTCCCACATACTGTCCTCTGTCTTCCACATGTGTATCATGCATGCAAACACACATTCACAAACACATTAACAACAAAATCACTAATCATATTAATAAATAATGTAAAAAAATAAAAATAAGGAAAATGCAATAAGGCAAAGCCTCAGTGAGATCTCACATAACTTCTACTAGGATAACCACCATAAAATAAATAAAAAATAATAATTTCAATATCTCTGGAGTGAGTGTTATCCTTAAACATATTTTGCAAAAATTTAATATGGAATGACCATCATGGAAAGTAGTGTGCAATTTTCTCAGAAATAAGAAAGCAAAAATTTTATATGCTCTAGTTACCTCACTTCTGAATATGTATCTAAAATAACTGAAAACAGGCTCTTAAAGTAATATTTTCCCATTCATGCTCAGTATATCATCATTCCCAATAGTCAAGGTACAGAAATATGCTTAATGTTTATGGATAGATGAATAAACAACAATGGAATTTCATTCAGCATCTTAAAATAATGAAATCCTATGGTTGGAGATGCAGCACATTTGGTAGAGTGATTCATGCATGAAGCCCTTGATTTGATGTGGAACATTACTTTAACTATATAAAAGTGTGTTGTTTTTGTTTATGCTGCATTTGTTTAATTACATAAAGATGTGTTGCTATTTCACCTGGCCTGCACAAAGAACCTGATTGGTCTAATAAAAACTCGAAAGGTCAAAAGGAAAAAAAAAAGGTGCAGGGTGGTGGCGGCGGCAGCAGCACCTTTAATCCCAGCAATCCAGTGGCAGAGGCAAGTGGATCTCTGAGTTTAAGGCCAGCCTGGTCTACAAGGTGAGTTCCAGGACAGCAAGGACTAAACAGAGACACCCTATCTCGAAAAAACGAAAACCAAAAAAAAAAAAAACCCCACAACATTAACAGCCAATAAGTAGCTAGGCAGTAGAGGGACAGGCAGGGCTGGCAGGCACAGAGTATAAGTAGGAAGAGAAGAGGGTGAAAGATAAGGAGACCGCTTGGGGCCAGAAGCCAGTCAGCCTCCAGCCAGCCAGAGCAAACAGGGGTAAGATACACAGAATGAATGAAAGGAAAAAGTCCCAAGGCAAAAAAACGTAGATAAAGAGAAACAGATCCAAAAGAGAGCTAAGATAAGGCCAAGCATTCATAACTAATAACAAGTCTCTATATCATGATTTGGGAGCAAGTTGGTGGCCCAAAAGAAAGCCTGCTACAGTTTGATCCCTATCATTTCAGAACACGGGAAGAGTAATGCATATCTGTATTCCCAGCACTCTGGAGATGGAGGCAGGAAGATCAGAAATCTAAGGTTATTCTCGGTTATACACAGAAAGTTCAAGGCTTACTGAACTACATCCATGAATCCTTATCCCTGCCCAACAAAAAGAAGGAAATCCTGTCAGGTGGATCATATGGCATCCCAGGAATCAAATTTGAAGACAAAATTCTAAATTAATATTAAAATAAAACACTTAAAGCTTGCTATTTTCTAAGGAAAGCAGGTTTATTTAAAGGCTGAAACTATAAGATCAGATATTTTCATCTGTTTGTCCTCTTAGCTTCATAACCTCCTGCTAGGTGGTGTTAAGGCTGATATACACACAGGAGGGACAGAACCACAGGAAAACAAGAAACAAGAAAGGAACTCAAGAGTCAGGCTTACTCTCATAATGCACCATCAAAGAACTAAATGGAGTCTCACAAGTACTACACATTACATTCCCAAAAAAGTGGCCCACTTGACACAATCACCTTCTAGTATACTCCACTACTAATGTTTTCATCACCTATCAACATCCCCACGCTGAAGAAGGTTCCAACATATGAACCCTTGACGGACTTCACTCCAACTATATCCAGTCCATAGCATAAGATAATCATAAAAAGACAACTGCTAGAAAAGCCCACTTACATATGGTGTCTAAGTTAACTAAATTCATAGAAACAAAATGGAGAATGGTATTTGTCTGGGTGTAGAGAAAAGGAGAGCAGTATTTGTTCAATATGTATATACTTTTAGTCATGCAAGATGAACATGTTCTAAATACAGGATCACCATGATATGTCTGTTACTGATACTGTGCCATTTTTACAGAGGTACATATCAACTTCAAAATTATTATGGTGGTATTTTATAGTGTATTTTTATAATGAAAATGGTTTGATTTGTGTTGAAAATACACAAACATACCTCCTTGATGTTCCTTAATGGTAGTAGTTGCTGCCCTATGATATGGACTGTGGTCCACTGACTGCCTCCTTTTCTCAGATATAACAGATTCTGTCTCCACTGCAACCCCTTTCTGGCTTGTGGTTACATTTTACTATACAGCCTGCATTCCTGTCTGAAAGCAGTGGACTTTAGAGGAGACACTTCACTCTGATCCCACATTCTCTAAAAATGTTCCTGTCTGAGTTATCCAAGGCCTCATGGGACTTGTGCAGGTTTTATACATCTTCCTTTGCTAAAATATACTTCCCTCAACTTCCATATAGAGAAAATGATCTGTCTCTTACAAAAATAATCATTAACTATTGTTTTACTTAGGTTCTCTAGAGGAATAGAACAAAGGAGATGAAAAATATATAAAATATATATTTATATATATGATTATCATATGTAATTACATATTATATATATTATACACACACACACACACACACACACACAAGTGAGGTTTTTATTTTTCTTTCTGAGACACAGTCTCTCTACATAGCACTGGCTGTCCTGGACCTCACTATGTAGATCAAGCTGGCCTTGAACTCACAGAGATCCACCTGCCTCTGTTTTCCCAGTGCTGGGATTAAAGGTATGCATTGTCATGTCTGGCCCAAGTTCTAAAACAATAATAACAGCCAGATCACCCCTGAAATGCTGATAACCTGCTAGTCAGTCCTGAGGCTCACCAGTTAAAGTAGACCCAGAAAACCTGTCTTTCACTGGAAGGAATTCCCAGTGGTTACTTAGCTCACAAGACAGAGTGCCTCAGTAGTTCCAGTACAGTGCCACAATATGGGAAAATTCCTGGAGAACCACTGATCCCTAATCCTTGATGAAAGCTTGGAAATGCTGTTACTGCTGTAAGCAAAGGAACCTGCAGCAGCAATAAAAGAGTAAATCAATCCAGCAACAAGGGGACAAACAAGCAAATGGCAAGGGAGAATAAATTTCCTTCTGAAATCCTCCTTTTTATCTGGTGCATCTCACAATTAAGGTGGCCTTTCACAAGACAATCAGGACACTTCTTCAGGTGTGGCTCTCTACTCAGGTGATTTTAATTTGTATCAAGTTGACTTTAAAACTAACCATAATAACCACTCATGACTGAACATGTCCTTTTTGACATAGCTGATGAAGGCTATAAAGCAGTATTTTCCAGTTAGTCAGATGTTTCTTTGTAGCATGAATCTTAAATGGTCTTATTATTATTAATAAAATTAAACCTGAGGCCAGTGATTGGAGTGAATGCTGGAAGATCAGAGAAGCAGAACAAGCCATAGCTACCTTACCTCGCCAGTTCCTCAGCTGATCCTGTTTCCTCAGACTGGAAGCCTCTGAGTCCTCATCCAGAATGAATCTCAGCTGAACTGTTGCTCAAAAGCTTAAACAGGCTAGTTCCCGGTTTTCACATCTTTTATACCTTTCTGCTTCCTGCCATCACTGCCTGGGATTAAAGGATCTTGTTACCATGCCTGGCTGTTTCCAGTGTGGCCTTGAACTCACAGAGATCCCGACAGATCTCTGCCTCTGGAATGCTAGGATTAAAGGTGTGTGCTACCACTGCCTAACCTCTATGTTTAATATTATGGCTGTTCTGTTCTCTTGACCCCCAGATAAGTTTATTAGGGTGCACAATATTTGGGGAACATTTCTTGAATAAGAATGTCAAACTGTCCACTGATCTACCTATCTCTAATTCCATGTATGTAGCCTTAAGTTCCAAATACCTTTCATCTGCTGTGTGTTGTTTATCTTTACTTCTAAAGGAACTTCAGACAGAGCAGGTAAGTATGAGTAAAATAACTATGAAAAGATAAAGTGCTGTAAAAGACCAGAAAACACACTACCAAATTGACGCCAGCAGAGGCACAGACTATAACTGTAACAATTAGAAACAAAAATGAGTTCATAAGAATTTTCATGACAAATAATAATGGAAAGTGGAGACTAATGGTGACGTGGAACACCTATGTTGTTTCGAATCTAAAGGGAACAGAAAATCATAATCAATGCAGGTGACTAGGGCCCTGTACATTCATTAATCAATCTCTGTTGCTTGCACTACACAATTTGAAAGTGTTTTTTTACAGAAATACTTTAACCCTTGAAAATGAAAGATATGTTCTAGCTTTATCTACTATGCAATTCAAAATAATATGAAGTTCTAATATTGGTGTTATGATTAATGGACTATTTCTTTTATCTTGTTTATAATAAAATGCCATAAATCCCACTTTTTCCAAATATAACTCAAATGGTACCTGAAACTAAAAACCTTACAAATTTATTCAGATGAACATGCAAAATGATTGTGTCATATTCTCTTTCACATCTCTTACCAATATATTGGGACCAGACTAGGCCCTCTGCATACAGGAGACAGTTGTGTAGCTTTGTCTGTTTGAGGGGCCCCTGGCAGTGGGATCAGGATCTATCCCTGGTGTATGAACTGGCTTTCTGGAACCCATTACCTATGGCGGGTGACCTTGCTCACTCTTGATACAGGGGGAAGGGGCTTGGTCCTGCCTCAAATGAATGTACCAGGCTTTGCAGACTCCCCATAGGAGGCCTTACCCTTTTGGAGGAAGGGATGGGGGTGGGTCAGGGGGAGGAGGGATGAGAGTGGGAATCTGTGGTTGGTATGTAAAATGAATAAAAAAATTAAAGAAAAAATTGATTCACACTGTATTATATCAATTATCTTCATAATTCTATGTAGTTATGTATTTTATGTAGTTATGAAAAGCTGATCGTTTTAGAAAACCCTTTGAATGAATGTAGATTGATTGATTTCCTATAGTTCTCAATATCAAGAATGCATGCCTGGCCTGAAAGTTGTAGAAAAAGGAGATCATATTATATTGTGTTACTAGAAATGGGATGTGCTGAGCCTGTGTTAATGGAAATAAATAAATTTACATGCTTAGTCCCTCATAATGCTACAAAGCATCTGGTGTTTTTCCACCTTCTCAGGCCACTATCCTTTATGTCTTTGGATTTGGGGAATCTGGCTCACTGCTTTCCAGCCTTAATAACAAATGGCCTTGCTCTTTAGAAAGATATTACACACAACCAAATCACAATTTGCATGCTTTAACAACAGAACCATTCAAAGAAGGATTCACAGAAAAGGGATACTCATAAGTTTCAAAATTTCATGACTTGCTTTTTGCTAAGGCAGAAGTTAAACAGAAAGATATCTGGTGTACACCAGCATAACCAAATGACCAAACTCATCTTCATTAATAACTTGACACTCTGACCCACTATGCTACCTACTGGGACAAATGAGAACTATACAAGAACAAAAATAAGAATTTTTCTTGTTGGAAATATTTAAATATTATCCAGCTAAGATAAGACAGAGAAACTGGATAACTGTGCCTCAACTCAAAACATGTCAGTGCCAAGACTAGATGAATATTCCATATTAAAGCAGACTAGATTTAATCAGTGATCACAATTCATATTTGAATGTTATTCAGACTTTTGAATATAAGTTATGAATCAGATAATGTATCACTATTAGCTTTAGTGGCTATGATAATAAATTTTTATTATATAAAAGAATGTGGCTTTCATTAGAAAACGTTGAGTATTATGCATTTAGGGTGTGTATGTGTCTGTAAAATACAAGAGAGAAGAAGAGTAGATAAAGAAAATAAATGTATGTGGAAATTTTTAATTCTACCAGTAAACTTTTATGATGCTATTTATTTTACTGATCTTTGGACTATTCTGAGATGATTAAAATTTTGAAGTGCAGAATTAAAGTGAGAAAGAAAAAATTCTTAAGGACTTTTGTTTGGGCCTAAGCAGTAATTTGTAATTGCAAATAACCCTGAAATAGCATTAGAAAAACTAGCATTAGACAGAAATTGACCATAATTTCACCTACTGTAACATCTGCAGTGTTCCTTAGGATTGGAAAGTATTTATTTATTTATTTATTTATTTATTTATTTATTTATTTATTTACCTGCCTACTTACTTACTTACTTACTTACTTACTTACTTACTTACTTACTTATTTTGCAGTGCTGGAGATTGAACCTAAGGCCTTTTGAATGCTAAATAAGCACTCCACAGATAAGCTGTATCCCCAGTGTTTTAAAAATAATATTTTAAAATTTATTCTTTGAGAATTCCATGCATGTATAAAATGTATAATTATATATCCATCCACCATTCTCCCCACTGGCCCTTTATTTTACTTGAGAGGAGATACTCCTATGTCCTTTAACTCTCCTAGCCCTCTTATCTCCACCAAGAGTGCTGGGATTCTAAGCATGTACCACTATACCCTAAGTTTTAGTAATACTTTCTCTATCAAATTTCAAAGTTTTCACATTTGTGAGAATATATTGTGAGACATTTCAAAAAGTATTTGGTTATCACTTTTCTAAATGTTGGCTATGTTTTTCCTAGAATGAATTAAAATCAAATATATTTGTTCCTGAAAATCAGGAAAATATTGTAAAATTTTTCCAAGAAAGTACTAAATTGCTTTCTACTGTGAACATATATATTTGTACATTTTAGGATATATATGTGTCCATGTGTGTCATAAAATATGGCACTTGATGACATACTGAAAAGTGCAAAAAGATTACAATTGCTTATATTAAGTATTAACTGTAAGTTGAAACTGCTCTCCTAAATTTCAGAGCATTACAGTAAAACTATAAGGGCATAATTCCCACACAATGGCTACAATCATAGCTTTGTTTCAGGAAGATTGGACTTGATTTGTAGAAATGAGATAGTGGATAATAGGTACTCAACTCAGTATCTACACTGAGTGGTTAGTCCCAACCCATTACCATCATTTTAAAAATATCCATATTATGCCAGGTGGTGGTGGTGGTGGTGGTGGTGGTGGTGGTGGTGGTGGTGGTGGTGGTGGTGGTGGTGCACGCCTTTAATCCTAGCACTTGGGAGGCAGAGGCAGGCAGATCTCTGTGAGTTCGAGGCCAGCCTGGTCTACAAAGAGAGTTCTAGGAAAGGCGCAAAGCTACACAGAGAAACCCTGTCTCGAAAAAACAAACAAAAAAAAAAGGATAAAAAATTAAAATTAAAAAAATAAAAATGTCCATATCATAAAATCTTCCATATTTCTAATACCATATATGCAGAGAGTTAAATGTGATATAACCAAGAACACTGCAGCTGTATCTTATCAGCTGTTTCCCGATGGACAAAATGTTCCTTTGGGGAAAACACCCTGAAGGTTTAGGTTCTTCTCAATATGTAAGACAATAAAATGGCAGGGGACTTTTCCAATTTTCATGTATGAATATCAGTGAAGTGTCTATATCCTCAAAAGGCCCCATCTTCAATTTAATATGATTTTCATTTTGTGGCATTTCATTTTCAAATTGTTGCTTTGACCCCTTTGGGTATGTTTATGAGGACAACAACAACAAAAACAAAGTACCTCAAAAGCAAGAGGTTGCCCTCCATGATGTGAGAAGTAAAACAAGCCACCTTAACTAACAAATGTGCTACCCTTGTTTTTGTGCTCCCTAGAAGAATGTAACTAAGTAAAATTTATGTTCATTCTTCAGTTTTTATTATGAGGAACATCTGAAGTCCAATGCTATCTTCAATAACAAAGTGGTTTATTTTTGTCAAAATACTTGCATATTTTAATTACTTTTCAATATAGAAATAAAATAATACTTGAATTTTATTTTTCTTTAGTCTTTTAACAACCACTTGATAGTGCCTCAATCAATTGCTAGCTGTCATGTCCTTATGATGAGGTATAAATCAGAATTGTGATTTATACAATTTATCTTTTAAAATGCTCCTCAGTTTAGAAAAAAATTGAGGGGTTGGGATAAGCAAGGCATCAACCATTTACAAGAAATAACATTTCAGTCAATGTCTGTGTCTAAAACTGATTCTGTAGAATTCACTGGAACTTAAATTGCACCATAGAAGGTTTGTTTTGTTTTGTTTTTCTTTCCTTTTTTTCCAGACAAGACAACAAGGATTGCAAAATCTCACACTATGTGGGCATTGTCTATATGCCTGTCCAAAAAAACATAAATTATCAGTTTAGACTCTGAGCAGGCCCAGTGCTCTAAATGAAGTTCTCTGAGGGTAGAGGTACCCACAAGCACATAGGAGATGGGTGAATAGCAGCTGGGGTAAGCTTTTCACCTTCTGGAATCATTGATAAAATAGTAATTTTCTTTATTTTATAATAATTATGATGATAATCTTGTTAAATATTTAATTTATATGGTAGATATTAGTTAATAAACAAATGGTCAATTAATAGGATTATATTTGGTATATATTCACTGTTCATTGTACTGGTTTTACAAAAATGTTTTCATACAAATATATATTTTGACTATGTTTCCCCCAGTTAATAGGATTTTAATTAATCAATTTCCTTAGTATAAATAAATAATGAGGAAATAATAATTGCTCATTTAAAATTTTTGTTTCATGGATAATAAGAAAAGCAATGAAGTAATTATATGTGTGTGCAATTTTCAACTGCTTCCATACTAAAATAGCATAAACTTAATGACTTAAGACAAATCTCTTGCATTATCTCACAGATTTGTGTGTCCAAATTACAGGTCCCAAAAGGCAACATCAGGTTGCCCACTCAGCCTCTAATTCTAACTAGAATATAGTATCTAACTAGAGTATGCCTGTTTGGAGCGTGGTATCTGAAGCAGAAGGATTGCCAATAGTTTGATGTCAGAGACCCTGTCTCAAACAACTAAAATAATAAAGGAAACTGCATTATTAAATGTGTTTGTTGAGATCAATGGCTTTTTCTTTGTGTTTATCTGTATGACCATCATTACATTAAAAATTTAGAACAAGTCCCAAACACTGCCCTTTAACAAAAAACACCTACCCCTCTCCATCCCACCTATGTTTCTTATGTAGCCAAGATCAATTTCCTTCTATATTTCTATCATTTTATCCTTTTGAGACTGTTATAAAAAGTGGAATCTTAGGAGCATATGCTTTTGAAACTGAATTTGTTTTTACTCAATAGCATGGCCTTGAGCACCGTACAAGTTGGTAGTATATCAATAGTTTGTTTCTTCTTATCCCATGGTATGAATATCCCACATTTTACTGAAATATTTGTCTACATGTACCAACATTTTATCTCTTCTTATCTCAGGGAATGAATGCCCTGCAGTTTGCTAAAACATTTGCCCATTGTTGAAATATCTTTTTTGTTTCTACTTTAGAACTTCTACAAGCTAAGTTGCTGTGAACAATTACGTAGAGGGTTTTTTTTTTTTGTGTCTGTGTCCGTGTGTAGATATAAGGTCTCATTTCTGGGTTAAGTGTACAGAAGTCTGACTGCTATCCTACTTGGTGAGTTGGAGTTTGTTTTGTCTTTTTAAAACTTCCAGCTACTTTGTGGTTACTGTGCAATATTATATTTCTGATTACATTTATTGGTAGTCTAATTTCTTTGCACTATAAATGACTATCTGGCATCATAACTCTATTATTTATTTTATATTATAATATCTATGCTGTGCATCTCATAATAGTTTTTAATTATCAATTGCCTGGTATTTAATGAAGTTGAATTTCTTTCTTTATATTTATTTGCTGGCTATATTTCCTCTTCAGTGAAATGCCGCTGGTTGGCCTTTGCCTTTCTTTTCTTTTTTGGGGGTGGGTGACACTTCGCCTAGAACCCATATATTCATTCATGCAAAGCACCCACTCTGTCAGTGAGTGTACTCCCACTTTAATTTGCTGTTTTAACTGTTTAGTTTAAGAGTTTTTCAGACATTCTAAGTATTATTCTTATCAAATGTGGTTTAGAAACCTCTTTGCATAACCAGTTGATTTTACTTTCATTCTCTTGGCAAGACTAACCCAAGATTCCCTTTAATTTTAATGAAGTCTACATTGACAATTGTATGGGTTACACTAATGGTGCAATGTTAAATAACTCTGCATCAAATGGAATGTCTACAAAAAATTCTTTTATATTATCTTGGAAAAGATTTGTAATTTAACATTTTACATGGAAATTTATGCTGTTTGAATTTAATTATATAAAAGATGTGAGAGTTGGGTCCCAATTCATTTTTTCCTCTAATGAATCCTTAATAGTAATTTGTTTTAAATCCACCTCTCTCAATTGATATGCTTTCTTTCTTTTCAAATGCTTTTATTCATATTTTATTGTCATTTTCAACTTCATTTCTTTGAGAATTTCATATATGCATATGATATATGATCATTCCTACCTCTCACCTACTTCTATGCAATCTCCAAATTCCCTCAAGAAGCCCCCATCATATCTCGCATCCAAATTAATGTCCTCCCTTTTAAATATCTATTTTTTATCCGGCTGAGTCTAATTAGTGTCATCCATGAGGGTGTGAGTTCATCTAGTGGGACATGCGTAATCTATCAGTGGCCACCTCCACAAAAAGGAGAGCTAGAGGAAGAGCAAGAGAGACTTTCTGCCCCCTGAATCTATCAACTACTAAGATCTTCAGCTAAGGGTGGAGCCTCAGGAGGCCTTCCCCCATCCATGCATCCATGCTGAAATTTTTTCTTGGGAAGTAATCACAGTTCCTGTGAGTAGGTGTGTGTAACAGCCATATCATACCAAGAAGATAGCATTTCACAGCTTTCTTTCTACCCTATAACTTGGTTAAATATATTCATATGTTGTAGAGGCATCTCTATAATGTTCTATTCTGTTATATTCAAGTATGTCTCTGTCTCTCTCTCTCTGGAAGACCCTAGATATTAATGTACATCTCTATCAATCTGTTTGGCAGACCCTAGATCATATATATATGGGGAATGTTGAAAGAATGAATGCCAGTGTGGGTATAAGTCATGAAATTAGAAACTGAAGTATGAGTTAATTAAAAGAGGTATTGAAAGAGCAGGGGGAGAAATATTGAACACATTCACATAACAGCTGAAGGAAAACTACTGTGGGTGGAAGTGGACAAGTGGGACAAAGAAGATGAAGAATAAGATAAGGGGAAGAGAATCAATGAAAACAGGCTTGGATTTCACTATGTAGTGCTGGTTGGAATCAAATGTGGGATCATCATTCTTCTGTCTTTATGTGTTACAATTCCAGGTATATACCATCATGCATTGCTACAAGATTGTTATGCATTCTTAGTGACCATTTCATCATCACATATTTCTTTGTGAATATTTATTTACATTCAGCTGACTACATAGTCTGATGTTAATATAACTGAGCATGTTTTCTTTGAATTAGCATATTTCCATTTTTTCTGTTGCTGCTATAGCAAATCATGATAAGTATTAGGAGCTTAAAACAATATATTATTAATTTGTAATTTGCAGGAGTCAGAGGTCCTACAAGAATCTCTCCATATAAAAACAGTGGTAGCAGTACACCTGCATGCCATAGTAAATCGTATGAAGAAGAATCTGCTGCCAGTCTCTTTAGATTATTAGCTGTTCTCAATTCCTTTTGTTTGGAGAAGAAAGATACCAGTTTTCTTTCCAGTCATCAAGCAGGTAAAAACTTACTTTTTTTCTGTCTTAGAACATAAGAAAACATACAATAATTTGACAGATCTGCTGCTCCTATGAATATTGGAAAGCAGAAAGAAATGAACCAGATGACGCAAACACACCATTTTGTCCCAAAAGATAGAGGGCTTTATCAGAGAGGTGTGGCCCTTACTTAGTATGAGGGTATAGGACACTGGCCAATAGATGGAAAAAGACCAGTTAGCCAAAGCAGAATCTCCGGGTAAAGCTTAATGGGCACCCTAGTTTTGAGTAGGGACAACAGGAAATTCTGACTCTAGTACTGTGCCCAAGAATTTATTTTGTTTCTTTATATCATATCTTAAAACATTACTAGCATCTCTTCCCATCTGCTGCCAGAAAAAGCCACTCTGATGGTGACTGAATAAGACAGTGATCTATGACTATAGCAAAATATCATTTTATTGATACTTTTTAAAGAGCAGTTATGTTTGGTTTTACCCTAGGTCTCTGTGCTAACTAGTCTCTCATTTTGGCCACCCAAGCAGTATCAGGTATGGCTTCCTTTTCATGGAATGGGCCTTAATTCAAATCAGACATTGGTTGGCTACTCCCACAAGTTCTGTCCTAGCATATTTTGTAGACAGAACAGATTGTAGACCAAAGGTTTTATGGCTGGGTTAGTGTTTCTGTTTCTTTTCGGTTGCTTGCAGAGTACTCTCCTGAACCAAAGAGATTAGAACATAGCAATGAAGCCTCCATGTAGTTACCAGCTCAACTTCAACCTGTTCAATGAGTTGTGTGGGTTTTATCCTCCAAAATGGGACCCCACTATCAGTTACAGAGAGCAACGCTTTGTCTTAGCAAAGTCTGGGTTGTTTGGGGATTCCCATGGGACCTCTTGGACAAGAACTCAATTGAAGGTAACTCATCTTGCTATTGGAAGCCTCGTTTGGTGACAAGAGATGACCAGTTGTGAATCTGCATCCCCAGTATTAAGAGGCCTCATTAGGATCACCTTTATATATTTTAGAAAGTTTTCACTGCACAAGATTTCCAAACCATCCCTCAAATGCCTATCAATTGCAGCTGTATTTCCCTGCATTCTCTCTTTTACCCTATATCCCCACCAGATCACCCAGTTCCCATCACCACTTGTCCTCACTCTGGAAATAAATAAATTATATTTTCCCATCCCAGGGATATCCATGTGTCTCCCCTGGACCCTTCCTCTTTACCTAACCTCTCTGGGTCTATGAACCATAGTGTAGCATTTATCTTAACAGGTCTTATTAATAAAATCAAACCCAGGGCCAGTTATTGGGGTGAATGCTGGAAGATCAGAGAAGCAGAACAAGCCATAGCCTCACCTCGCCAATTCCTCAGCTGATCCTGATTCCTCAGACTGGAGCTTCTGAGTCCTCATCCAAATGGATCTCAGCTGAACTGCTGCTCAAAAGCCTAAAAGCTTAACCAGCTCTAAGTTCCTGGTCCTCATGCCTTATAAACCTTTCTGCTTTCTGCCATCACTTCCTGGGCTTAAAGCCTCACTTCCTGGGATTAAAGGTGTGAATCACCATATCTGGCTGTTTCCAGTGTGGCTTTAAACTCACAGAGATCCAAATGGATCTCAGCCTCTAGAATGCTAGGATTAAAGATGTGTGTGCCACCATTTTCTGGCCTCTATGTCTGTCTAGTGGCTGTTCTGTTCTCTGAGCCCAGATAAATTAATTAGGGTGCACGATATATTAGGGAATACAATATCACCACACCATAGCTTGGTTATTATTTACTTAATGGCTAGTATCCATTTATAAATAGATACATGTCATATTTATCTTTCTGGGTCTGGGATACCTCACTCAGAATTATTTTTTCTAGTTCCATTCATTTGCTTCCAAATTTCATGATATCATTTTTTTAACCACTGAGTATTACTCCACTGTGTAAATTTACCAGATTTTCTTTATCCATTCTTCTGTTAAGGGACATCTAGGTTGTTTGCAATTTATGGCTATTATTAATGAACCCACGATGAACATGGTTGAGTAAGTGTCTTTATAGTAGGATGGAGCTTCTGTAGGGCATATGCCCAAGAATGTTATAGCTGGATCTTGGGATAGATTGGTTCCCAATATCCTAAGGAACTGCCATATTGATTTCCAAAGTGGCTACACAAGTTTGCACTTCCACCAGCAGTGGAGGGGTGTTTTCCTTGCTACACATCCTCAACAGCATGAGCTGTCATTTGTATCATTGATCTTAGCCATTCTGACAGGTATAAGATGGAATTTCAAAGTAGTTGTGATCTACATATCTCTGATGGCTAAGGATATTGAACATTTCTTTAAGTGTTTCTCAGCCATTTGATATTCTTCTACTGAGAATTCTGTTTAGATCTATAATCCATTTTTAAACTGGATTGTTTTTTATATCTAATTTCTTGAGTTCTTTATATATTTTGGACATTAACCCTCTATGAGATGTAGAATTTGCAAAAAAAAAAATCCCATTATGTAGGCTGCTGCTCTGTCTGAATAAGTCTTTTGCCTTACAGAAACTTTTCAGTTTCATGAGGTCTCATTTATTAATTGTTGATCTTAATGCCTGTGGTTCAGAAAGTTTTCACCCAGTCAGGTGTTACACAGCTAGTCTAAATATGAAGTCTTCATCAAATCCCTCCCCTCAAATCTCAAGGAATCCCAGGAAAAAGGCAGAAAGAGTGTAAGAGCCAGAGGGATGGAGGACACCAGAAGAACAAGGCCCTCTGAAAGAACTAAACAAAGCTCATGAACTCACAGAGACTGAAGCAGCAAGCACAGGTCCTATATGGTTCTATACCTGGTCCTGTATGTATTTATTATAGCTTTTAGCTTGGTATTTTTATCGGACTTCTGAGTGTGAGAATGAGTGGGTCTCCAACTCTTTCGCCTGTTCTTGGAACTCCTTTCCTCCTGCTGGGATGCTTTAGTTGTGACCAACTTCAATGTGATAGCTTTTGCTGCATCTTATTATATTTTATTTTGTCATGTTTGGTTCTTATCTCTTAGAGGCCTATTCTTTTCTAATGAGAGACAGAAAGGGAGTGGATGCAGAGTGGTGGGGAGGAAGAAAAGAACTAGGACTGGAAGGAGAGAAAATTATAATCATGTTATATTGTATGAAAAAGGAATCTATTTTCAATAATAGGGGAGAAAAGGGTGACTAACAAAGATGTGGTTGCTGGTCAAAAAAGGCAATGGGAATTATAAGAGCCCAAGGTGAAGACTTGCAAAGCACATAAGTAGTCCCCACAGAGCTGTTGGTACTAAGTGCCATATGACAGGTACAGTTCCTAAAGCCCTCATAAAGCTCCTGGTACCGAATAACATATGACAGGGATAGTGCTTAAAACCCCTCATTTTCTCTTTGAAAGTCCAAGAAGTTAAAGGTTTTGGTTAGAGGTGTCATCCTCAGTGCAGAATAAGTAAAAGTATGGAAAACAGCTGGCAGTTAATATGATGATCCTAAAATGATAACTCACAAGCCATCCCATTAAGACTACAGAGAAGAGTTTACCAACCCAGCTGTTATCCCATTAGGGCTCAGGCAGTTCTGGGCCATGTTCAGACTAAAGCACACAATACCTTACTTCCTATGAATTAGTTCCCTCAGACTGCAGAAAAATAACAAATAAAAATTTGGTGACTAAAACTATATAAATGTATTCCCTCAGAGTTCTGTAAGTTGGAGGTTAAAAAAATAAAAATGTTAGTAGAATTGGATCTTTCCAGAGGCTCTGAAAGAGAATTTATTGCAAGTTTCTTTCATGTCTTCTGTTAATTTACCTATATCTATACTAACAGCATTTACAAAATCAAAACTACTATAAATTTTTAATAATTCTGAATATCTTGTATAATAAGCCAATTATTGGCAATTTGCAAGTCAACTTAAATTTTACACTCAGCTTATGTAAACTTATTCATTCATGTCATATACACAAACATTCACAAAAAAGCCTGTAGAGTTGTATTTGTGATGAAATGATTCCAATATTTTTACAATTGAACTTGGGAATTAATATTGAATATTCCTCTAGTTAGCACTTCAGTTATATCTCTGTTCTTTAGGGAAGTTTCATATTATTTTTCACATACTTTTAAAATTATACTAGTATATTTTTAAAATAACAGATGTTTTGTTATAGTAATATACATGTTATTTTATTTAACTTTATTTTTATATTGTTTGTTGCCCCCCAAAAAGTATGTGCTTGCATATTAATCTTATACTTAACAACATTTTAGGGGCTTCCCATCATTAAATGTTTATCATGAATATATTTTCATCATTTAAATATATAATCTATGTTAATGTTGTTTCCAAACATGACACATTTCATTTGTTTGCCCTATTATTTCCCTATGCTCTGTGTAGTACTTTGATTGATTTATTAACAAGAAGTAATAATAATCAACTCAATATTTCCATATTATATATTATATTTAACATAGCTTTTCATAGATATCCCTATCTAATTTGATTGCATATATTTTAAACATGAATAAATACTGGTTATTGGATTTTTGTTAATACTTTTCCTCTTAATGTTGCATTTTCTTTTGTTAATTGAGGTTCAGATTTTCAGATGAAATAACATAAAATTATGTTTGGAATTAACCTATAATAAGTTTATGTGTTATGAATGAGGGAGGTTTTCAGTCATATTCTGTTTCTAATCACAAGTATTCACAAATAACATATATATTGATCTTATAGTCAACACTGGATTAAATTTGGGGCAGTTTAATTTGTTCATTGAATGTCCTAGGAATCTGTAATATTTGTCCAGTTTGTCAGGCCTCCAGTAATTTGAATAGTAGCCACATAATTTTTCCAGAGTTCTTATACATGTTCTGCAGTATTCCTTTTATACATTTATAAATTCAATTTTATCCTCTGTATTGCTAAAGCAAACAGTACATTCTGTGTACAGATTTAATACACAATATCCATTAAAATGCTTTTATGACTAATGGATTTTAGTATAATTTCTGCACATAAATTATATTTGTTTTTAATGATAGTGTTGCTTTTTTCTTTGATTACGTCTATTTTCTATTAATTCCCTATAATCACAAAATATTCAATATAAATATTGACTGCATACACATTAATCTACTATTAAATTTTAATATAAAAATTTTAAACAATTCTATGTACTGTGTGACTGTCATTGTGGGATTTTGTTTTGTTGTCTATTCCCTTGATCTGTTTTTTAGATTTATTTATTTTTATGTGTATGAATGTTTTCTCTGTTTGTTATTTCTATGCAAATGTGAGTTCAGTGACCTACAAAAGCCTAAAGGGGCATCAAATCCTATAAAACTAAGCTTAGAGATAGTTGTAGGCCACTATGTGGGTGCTGTTAACAAAACTCAGGTACTCTAAAAGAGAAAAAGTGTTAACCACTGGACCATTTCTCCAATCTCTAAAGAAAATATTTTTAGTATAAATTGATTAGCATTTGAATTATTTTTCTTCCTTAATTCATGAACTTCTCCAATTTAATCTATTCATGTCTTCAAATTTAGTCTTCATCTTTATTCTGATCAGAATAAACCATTATATAATATCTGATACTCAAATTATATGCTCTCCCACATCAGCATGGTAACTGAATTTTACAAAAAGGGGAATGAACTAGTTATGACACTCATAACTCATGACAGTATGTAAGAGTGTCTGGAACATTGGGTTAATTGTGATAACTATTGTAATAAACTGTTTTTACTTCAGGTTGAAATCTACTTTTTCTAATACGTCAATTTAAGGAATTAATTAGCAAAATAATTAAGACATAAAAACATGAAATGTTATGATGTTCAATGAAGACGGGGACAATGAAAATGTTGTATATTACTAGTTATATTGTTCAAAACTGAACTTGAAAATAGCCAGAATGCTAGGAACAAGAGAATAATTTGGTGGAATGATAAAAACAAGATAAAATATGTAATGCAAAGATGATCATCTATGTACAGGAAATCATTTAATCAAAAAAAGACCTCATAAAATCATAATATCAGTCTTTAACCTGTAGAAAGTATCTTTATAATAAAGTGTGTATAAAAGGGTAAATCTGGAAGATGAAGAGAACAAATACATTAACATGTTTTGTAATGATACTCCACCAGTATCATTAGTATCAGTCTAGGTATTTTTTCTACCCCATCTCAAATCAAGGCTGAAGAAAAGGCATTTAATACAATTTCTGAAATGATGCAGTAAAATAGTCAAAAATTTACTAGAAGGGAAAGATTGTATTTCCCAGGAATCCTTAATTGGAATTTTAATTGAGCCACAAGGAAGAATCCTGAAGAATGAGAACTGAAGAGAACATCATTATTGAATAAAAATTTACAAAGAGCGGCAGTAGCACACGCCTATAATCGCAGCCAGCACTCAGGAGGCAGAGCCAGGCTGATCTCTGTGAGTTCCAGGCCAGCCTGGTCTAGAGAGCGAGATGCAGAAAAGGCACCAAAACTACACAGAGAAACCCTGTGGGGCGGGGGGGGGGGGGATTAAAAAGAATCTGCCAGTGACTTACCATGGCTGTGTCTCCTTTGTTAAGTTACTACAGAATGACTCTTGAACGCTAACAGCCTTTCAGGTATACTGCCATGAGAGGCCAGATCCCAGCTAGACAGAAGTAAAATCCTGCCCATGTGATAAGGCAGAAGGAAAAAAAAAAAAGGAACTTCTGGTAAGGAACCTAGGCGCATGCGCAGTGTCTTACTGCTGCAGCCCGTGGAAAACCACGTACTGGAAGTGACGTTACAAAGTGGGAAAAGCTGTAAAGGATAGCTTTGTTCAGAAGCAGCTGAAGCTGGCGTACAGTAAAGATGGAGGAGAGAAGAAGAAGTGTCCCAGGTACTGATGATTTTTAAAAATATGATTCTAGCGGGGCGGCGGTGGTGCACGCCTTTAGTCCCAGCTCTTGGGAGGCAGAGGCAGGTCGATCTCTTGAGTTCCAGGCCAGCCTGGGCTACAGATCAAGTTCCAGGACAGGTTCCAAACCTACGCAGAGAAACCCTGTCTCGAAAAACCAAAAAAAAAAAAAAGATTCTAAATAAGGATTTAGGGGATTATACAAAATTGAACAGAGAGCCTCACGGCACAGATCAAAATATTGCTCTTGCCGAGTCTGGACCTGGTCTGGGCTTCGGTAAACTTTATACAACTTTAGAGGCAGGATTTCACTCAAAGGCCTTGCCTTGAACATGGGAGGCATCCTTAGAAATCTTCTGCTCAGGAAGGATTAAGGAATCGGCTTCTGTACAATAACGGTGAGGCCCAGGGTGGACTCTGAGTTGGGGAGAGAATGCACTGTGGGAAAAGGGAGGTCTTAGTCTGATGGCGACAGTAATGTGTACACACAGGGAATATAGGAGGTTTAGTGCTTATACCAGTCACGGTACAGGTCTAAAGGGAATATTTTCTGTTGTCTGCTGGAAGTTGCCATAGTATGTTCTGGTTGGGAAGTTCAGTGCACAAAATGTCGCCAAATGACCTCCTAGGGTTTCTTTTTTATTTCTGGAAATGATTTTACTTATTCATTTTAATGTTCATTGGTGTTTTGCTTGCATGTGTCTCTGTGAGGGAGTCAGATCACCTAGAACTATAGTTACAGTTCTGAGTTGCTATATGGGTTGTCTGGAAGAACAGCCAGTGCTCTTAAACACTGAGGCATCTCTCCCGTCCCTCTTTTATATCTTTTAATTAAAAAGAGATTTATTTGATTTTTAATTATGTGTGGCTTTATATGTATGTATTTACCTACATATGGATGGATGTGTGAGTGCAAGTACTAACAAATACCAGAGGAGGGGTGTCAGATCTCCAGGAGCTAGAGTTACAGGAAGATTGTGAAACACCTGTTAAGGGTGTTAGAAACAAACTACTCTAATTAACCACTGAATCATCACTCCAGCATGGGTTTCTAGGGTTTCTTAGAGAAATATGGTCTGGGGGTTGGGAGGCAGGGATTTTTTGGATGTTGGTTACTTTTTAATATTTGTTTACCATGCATAGATGGACAAAATATGTTTGGATCAAATCTGCCTCCCCTTAATCCCTCCCATATCCCACCACCACTTTTCCCCTCCCAACCTATTTTTTGTTGTGCTTTGTAATTTTTTGACATAATAATATAATTACAACATTTCTCCCTCCCTTTTCTCCCTTCAAACTCTCCCATATAACCCTACTTGTTCTCTTTCAAATTCATGGCCTCTTTTTTTTGCTAATTATTGTATGCATATATGTATATACATATCTATTCGAAAATATAACCTATTCAGTCTTTATAATGTTATTCAGTGTTACTAGTATGTTTTCAGGGATGACCATTTGGTATTGAATAACCAATTAATATGCTCTTCCCTGGGGAATTATTTTTCTCTTGCTCTCATCATTTCTTCATTGCCTGTAGTTCCTTGTGTAATTTGGGGGTGCCATGGACTTTCCCCCATCCACTTTGGCTTGTCTTTTTGTGTCATCCTTATTTAGCTCATGTTTGAACAGTCATGTTGGTGACAATTTGTAGGTTTCTGACATTACTAGGAGACATTCCACAGAAAACTCCCTGATCTTCTAGCTCTTACAACATTTGCTTCCCCTCCTCCACATTGTTCCCTAAGCCTTAGTTGCAGGAATATTTTGTAGATGTAGACAATGGGACCTCATAAAATCATAATATCAGGCTTTAACCTGTAGAAAGTATCTTTATAATAAAGTTTGTATAAGAGGATAAATCTGGAAGATGAAGAGAATAAATATATCAACATGTTTTGTAATGATACTCCACCAGTATCATGGTACCTGTCTGGGTATTTTTTCTACCCCATCTCAAATCAAGGCTGAAAAAGAAAGACAATACAATATCTAAAATGATGCAGTAAGTAAAATAGTCAAAAATTTACTAGAAGGGAAAGATTGTATTTCCCAGGAATCCTTAATTGGAATTTAAAAGAGCCACAAGGAAGAATCCTGAAGAATGAGAACTGAAGAGAACATCATTATTGAATAAAAATTTACAAAGAGCCAGGCGGCAGTGGCGCACGCCTATAATCACAGCCAGCACTCAGGAGGCAGAGCCAGGCTGATCTCTGTGAGTTCCAGGCCAGCCTGGTCTAGAGAGCGAGATGCAGGACAGGCTCCAAAGCTACACAGAGAAACCCTGTCTGGGGGTGGGAGGGGACACGACTTACAAAGAATCTGCCAGTGACATGCCA
Source organism: Peromyscus maniculatus bairdii (assembly GCF_049852395.1). NCBI lineage: Eukaryota > Metazoa > Chordata > Mammalia > Rodentia > Cricetidae > Peromyscus > Peromyscus maniculatus. The sequence goes on from NC_134875.1 coordinate 104,785,846, forward strand.
TGGCTGTGACTCTTTGTAAGTTACTATAGAATGGATCTTGAACCCTAACAGCCTTTCAGGTATACTGACATGAGAGGCCAGATCCCAGCTACACAGAAGTAAAATCCTAGGGCTTTTTAGAAACCCGTGTGATAAGGCAGAAGGAAAAAAAAAGGAACTTCTGGTAAGGAACCTAGGCGCATGCGCAGTGTCTTACTGCTGCAGCCCGTGGAAAACCACGTACTGGAAGTGACGTTACAAAGTGGGAAAAGCTGTAAAGGATAGCTTTGTTCAGAAGCAGCTGAAGCTGGCGTACAGTAAAGATGGAGGAGAGAAGAAGCAGTGTCCCAGGTACTGATGATTTTTAAAAATATGATTCTAGCGGGGCGGTGGTGGCGCACGCCTTTAGTCCCAGCATTTGGGAGGCAGAGGCAGGTCGATCTCTTGAGTTCCAGGCCAGCCTGGTCTACAGAGTGAGTTCCAGGAAAGGCGCAAAGCTACACAGAGAAACCCTGTCTCAAAAAACAAAACAAAACAAAACAAAAAAAAAAAAAAAACTTACAAAGAATCTGCCAGTGACTTACCATGGCTGTGTCTCCTTTGTAAGTTACTACAGAATGACTCTTGAACCCTGACAGCCTTTCAGGTATACTGCCATGAGAGGCCAGATCCCAGCTAGACAGAAGTAAAATCCTAGGGCTTTTTAGAAACCCGTGTGATAAGGCAGAAGGAAAAAAAAGGAACTTCTGGTAAGGAACCTAGGCGCATGCGCAGTGTCTTACTGCTGCAGCCCGTGGAAAACCACGTACTGGAAGTGACGTTACAAAGTGGGAAAAGCTGTAAAGGATAGCTTTGTTCAGAAGCAGCTAAAGCTGGCGTACAGTAAAGATGGAGGAGAGAAGAAGAAGTGTCCCAGGTACTGATGATTTTTAAAAATATGATTCTAGCGGGGCGGCGGTGGTGCACGCCTTTAGTCCCAGCTCTTGGGAGGCAGAGGCAGGTCGATCTCTGAGTTCCAGGCCAGCCTGGGCTACAGATCAAGTTCCAGGACAGGCTCCAAACCTACGCAGAGAAACCCTGTCTTGAAAAACCAAAAAAAAAAAAAAGATTCTAAATAAGGATTTAGGGGATTATACAAAATTGAACAGAGAGCCTCACGGCAGGAATCTGGACCTGGTCTGGGCTGCAGTAAACTTGATACAAGTTTAGAGGCAGGATTTCACTCAGGCCTTGCCTCGAACATCCTTAGAAATCTTCTGCTCAGGAAGGATTAAGGAATCGGCTTCTGTACAATAACGGTGAGGCCCAGGGTGGACTCTGAGTTGGGGAGAGGATGCACTGTGGGAAAAGGGAGGTCTTAGTCTGATGGCGACAGTAATGTGTACACACAGGGAAAATAGGAGGTTTAGTGCTTATACCAGTCAGGGTACAGGTCTAAAGGGAATATTTTCTGTTGTCTGCTGGAAGTTGCCATAGTATGTTCTGGATGGGAAGTTCAGTGCACAAAATGTCTCCAAATGACCTCCTAGGCTTTCTTTTTTTATTTCTTTATGTTTGGGTGGGAGCTCCACCTCAACCCCTTGCACCTCTATACCCAAAGATTCTGGAATGTTTGGAAGGCGTGTGTTGGAAAATCCACCTAGGCTACCTTCCCCATCTCTTTTGCTACCTCCCCCCCCCCATTCAAAAGCCCGCCCTTTTAAAAGCCCGCCCAACAGCTCCTCCCTAAACCCGCCCTTTTAAAAGCCCGCCCTTTCAAAGCCCGCCAAACACAGCTCCTCCCCAAGCCCGCCCTACTGCACAGCTCCTCCCTCAGAGAGGCTCAGGAAGACTCCCACAGGGGATATATAAGACTCCCAACAACTGGAGTCCCTGTCTTCTCTCTGTGGGTCTTGGAATTGCTGGGGAATGTTTTACCCATTAAACCTGGGCTTTTCCTGATTCGGTTTATTGCCATGGCGGAAAGACCTTCAGGAAGCCTAAAACTTATCACTTTAAATGACTTTATTTATTTTAATGTTCATTGGTGTTTTGCTTACATGTGTCTCTGTGAGGGTGTCAGATCACCTAGAACTATAGTTACAGTTCTGAGTTGCTATATGGGTCGTCTGGAAGAACAGCCAGTGCTGAGCTGAGCCATCTCTCCCGTCCCTCTTTTATATCTTTTAATTAAAAAGAGATTTATTTGATTTTTAATTATGTGTGGCTTTATATGTATGTATTTACCTACATATGGATGGATGTGTGAGTGCAAGTACTAACAAATACCAGAGGAGGGGTGTCAGATCTCCAGGAGCTAGAGTTACAGGAAGATTGTGAAACACCTGTTAAGGGTGTTAGAAACAAACTACTCTAATTAACCACTGAATCATCACTCCAGCATGGGTTTCTAGGGTTTCTTAGAGAAATATGGTCTGGGGGTTGGGAGGCAGGGATTTTTTGGATGTTGGTTACTTTTTAATATTTGTTTACCATGCATAGATGGACAAAATATGTTTGGATCAAATCTGCCTCCCCTTAATCCCTCCCATATCCCACCACCACTTTTCCCCTCCCAACCTATTTTTTGTTGTGCTTTGTAATTTTTTGACATAATAATATAATTACAACATTTCTCCCTCCCTTTTCTCCCTTCAAACTCTCCCATATAACCCTACTTGTTCTCTTTCAAATTCATGGCCTCTTTTTTTTGCTAATTATTGTATGCATATATGTATATACATATCTATTCGAAAATATAACCTATTCAGTCTTTATAATGTTATTCAGTGTTACTAGTATGTTTTCAGGGATGACCATTTGGTATTGAATAACCAATTAATATGCTCTTCCCTGGGGAATTATTTTTTTCTTGCTCTCATCATTTCTTCATTGCCTGTAGTTCCTTGTGTAATTTGGGGGTGCCATGGACTTTCCCCCATCCACTTTGGCTTGTCTTTTTGTGTCATCCTTATTTAGCTCATGTTTGAACAGTCATGTTGGTGACAATTTGTAGGTTTCTGACATTACTAGGAGACATTCCACAGAAAACTCCCTGATCTTCTAGCTCTTACAACATTTGCTTCCCCTCCTCCACATTGTTCCCTAAGCCTTAGGTGCAGGGGTGTTTTGTAGATGTATATATTGGGACTGAGCTCCATAGCTCTGCATTTTCATTGAATGGGGTTTTCTGTAGTGTTCTCCATCAATTACAGTAAGAAGTTTTCTTGTTGAGGAGTGAAGACTACAAGTATCAGTGGGTAGAAGGACAAATGTTTAGATTGTTAGAGATTGCGTTAGTTTAGTAAATTAGTGGTTGTATGTTCTTCAATATTGATGACATTACTATCACTGGGGAATTAGCTAAGTTTCCAGGACCAGGCATGGCTTTCCTCTTTGGGGTAGGTCTTAAGTCCAATTAGAAAGCTATTTGTTACTGCCAAGGTATGTGTTCCACTACTGTGCCCTTAGGGTTATCATGCCATGCTGGTTGTGGTTCATAGGCATCATAGCTGGGTAGGAGTGTGGTTTGCCTCTCCCCTTTTTACATGGTGCCTTCTGGTAATTTGAAATCTACTCAGGAAAGAGGCATTCAGGTCAGTTCCAGCTAAGGGATCTCTGGCTCCTGTTTGTGAAGTGCATGAGTTTTCATCAATAGGGACTTACCTTCTAACTCTGTCCTCCCAGCTGCTTGTTACATAACATCCCTCCCTCTCTTTAATAACCAGAGTCCATTTCATGCCACCCATGTGTGCACGAGTGTGGGACCATCTAGTGGAGTTTCTTGGGCCCCACATCTCTGAAGAAAAGTGACTCTCCCATTTCCAGTTGGCAATTCTTACCAATAGCTCTTCAAATAGGAATAGGTTGTTTTGGATTTTGGGACAGGATCCCACCTTGTAACTTAGGATTGCCTGGATCTGGCTCTGTAGATCAGGCTAATTTTGACAGTCCTCCTGCCTTTGCCTGTCACAATTGTTCTTTTCCTCTCCTTCCAAGTACCCTGAGGCTTAGGTGTAGTGGTTATGTTATAGATATATCAGTTGGGGCTGGATACAACACTGTGAGCTTTTTCCTGTATTTTGACTAGTTGGAGATTTCTGTGATGGTCTCTGCTCTAAAAAGAAGCCACTTTGGTAAGGTCTGAGTGGTACACTGTGTTGATAAGGATTGACAGAATGCAGTTGAGAATTACGGTTTAAGAAAGTGGCACTAGTAGGAATACCAAGGGAGAAAAGCAATACATTACCATTCTAAGAGAAAGGGAACACAGTGAGTGTCTTAGTTAGGGTTTCTATTGCTGTGACAAAACACCATGACCAAAAAGCAAGTTGGGGAGGAAGCGGTTTATTATTTATTAGGATTACACTTCAGCATTGCTGTTCATCACAGAAGGAAGTCAGAACAGGAACTCAAAACAGGGCAGGATCCTGGAAGCAGGTGCTGATGCAGAGGCCATGGAAAGGGAGCTGCTTACTGGCTTGCTTCACATGGCTTGCTCAGCCTACATTCTTATAAAATCCAGGATCAGCAGCCCAGGTATGGCACCACCCTCCATGGGCTGGGCCCTCCCCCATTGATCACAATATAAGAAAATGCCTTACAGCTGGATCTCAGGGAGGCATTTCCTCAGCTGAGACTCCCTCCTCTGATGACTCTAGCTTGTGTCAAGTTGACACACAAAACCAGCCAATACAGTGAGGAAACACCAGACCAAAGCAAGAATGGAAAACCAGCAGGGTAAACTCCAAATTCTGGATCTCCTTGTCTGATGTCATAGCACTCTCCAGGTCTCCACCTCATTTCAACTTTGTTGATTGCAGCATACCACTCTCTCTTAGGCTTGTTCCACACCTGGCCTGCAGCTTTCCTTGGCAGGTATCTCACGACTCTGGCATTTCCAACATCTTGGAGTCTCCAACACAGTCCAGGCTTTACGTTCACAGCTTCACATAATGACCTCTCAGGGTCTCCATGCAAGACACCTTTGACACGTGGATTGCTTCAGTGGCTTTTCTTAGCTGAGGAGGAATATGCCACAACCCCTTTCTTCTGTCCTTGACTCTAACACCAGAACCACATGGCTGAAGCTGCCAAGTTCTGCTGTTACTGGGGTTGGAATTTGGCTCCCTCCTTCAGTAACATTTGCATCAACATTGTGTTGTTGATGGTTGCCTTCCCTACATAAGTCTTTCTTTAAATCCTTTTCATTTGCTGGGCGGTGGTGGCAAGCTTTTCTTTAAATCCTTCTCACATGCAGGGCAGTGGTGGTGAATGCCTTTAATCCCAGCACTCAGGAGACAGAGCCAGGTGGATCTCTATGAGTTTGAGGTCAGCCTGGTCCACAGAGTGAGTTCCAGGACAGGCACCAAAACTACACAGAGAAACCCTGTCTCGAAAAAACAAACAAACAAAAAAAAAAGATGCTAAATCCTTTTCACAAGCAGGAAGCTTAGCTGCTTATGATTTTGCCCTGAAGCCACCATTCCCTTTATTTCATTTAGCATAAGGCTTTTCCTTTTCTTTAGTTTTTTTTTTTTTTTATCTCCTTGAGTCCAACGTGGCTCCATTATACTTCCTGGTGCTTCTTTTCTTCTCAAATTATGCATTTTGTATTTCTCTTTGTCCAGCTTGCTCCTTTTCATTATATATCTTTTTCATTATATATCTGCATAAGAGTGATAATATCCATAGGACTGAGTTAATACTAGGCTGTCTTAAAATCACTTTTGCCAGAGCCATTAACCCAAAATTCTTCAATTTAGCCCCAGGCAGAATTTTTAGGACAAAGATGAAATGTAGCTACATTCTTTGCCAAAATATCACAAAAATGGTTTCAAGGTACTATTTTTCCCCTCTGAAACCTCTTGAGGTAAGCCATCATAATCTACATTGCTCTAAGCACCTCTGTCTCCCATGAGCCTACTAGTATGGTCCATTAAGCCCCCTGTAAAGTGTTCAAGTGCTTTCCTAATCCAAAGTCCCAAAGTCCACATTTTGCCAACAAACAGCGTGGGCTTGACTGTCACAATACCCCATTCTCCAGTACCAACTTCTGTCTTAGTCATTATTCTGTTGCTGTGAAGAGACACCATGACCAAGACAGTCATATAAGACAAAGTGTTTAATTTGGGACTTGCTTACAGTTTCAAAGGTTTAATCTAGTATTATCATAGTGGGAAGTATGGCAGCATGTAGGCAGGTGCTGGAGAAGTACCTGAGAACTACATCCTGATCCATAGGCAGAGGAGAGACTCTGAGCTTGGCATGGGCTTTTGAAATCTCAAAGCCCACCCCTAGTGGCACATTTCTTCTAACAAGGCCACACCTCCTAATCTTTTTAATTCTTTCAAATAGTGTCACTCTGGTGACTAAGCAGGGAAATATATGAGCCTGTAGGGTGGGGGCATTCTTATTCATACCACCAAAAGCCCAGTGGAAGAAAGTCAATATGCAGCATTCCTCCATAGTCTCTGCTTCAGGTTCTGCCTCCAGATTCTTGAGTTTTTGTTCTGACTTCCTTTGTGATATAAGCTATAATTTGTGAGGTGAAATAAACTCTTTTTCCTTAAGTTGTTTTTTGGTCATAGCTCCTGGAGAAGCAAACTGGAACAACAATTTTATGACATTTATTTGGAAGGATACTTTGTAGTGAGATTATTAATTCTAGACTAAGTACCCTAGGACATGTGAGTATTCAAGGAACCTCCCTTCGAAAGATAGAAAGCCACATGGACTACATTCCCCAGAATAAAGGCTTATCAGGATGCTCTTCTCTGGCTCCTTGCTCAGGCCTGGGAGGACTCTGGAAGGGTTATCCACAAGACATATCCTTTATGCCATCACTTTCTTTTCTTTTCAGAAGCTGTGACCTTTGATCTAAAACACTGAAGCCAGAAAATTTGAGGGAAGATTCGAAGGTACTTTCAGGAATTAAGGTAGGCCATTCTGAGTCAGCAATTGGGGAAACATGTGGCTCCACAATGTCTACCTATAATGTTAGATCTTGGATGCTGGGGAGTACATGGGAAGGACCCATTTTTTTAACTTTCTTTTGTGCTCTTAATAGTTGGGTAGTTAGTATAAGAAAAAAAAACAGACTATCAAGGGCCAGGAGTCTTATGCAGTGCTAGTAACTGATGTGTAGGCATTGAATAAAGATTGAAGACCATTCATTTTATTACAGTTACTAGCTGCAAGTGTTCTACTCTGGTCTTCAAATTTTGAACTCTTGAAGTGATACTTGGGATTTCATTACTCTTTTCATTTTCCTGACTCAAAAAAGTAAATTTATTTGTTCTAATGGCAGCCCCAGATTAAGGTAAAAATGTATACACAGCACTGCTAGCACTGTGTCCAGACTGAAACACAGATAAGATTGAGGCTATTGTCCATACTAGGATAGAAGAGATGAAACAAAACTCCAATGTTGTTAGTCTAGGGAACCTTAGGTTTGGATAAGTATTCCTCCTCTTCCTAATTGGCATTTTAGGAAGGAGAGAGTTTTGTTGTTATAGACCTCTGTCACATCAAGTAGCATAAAATGTCCCAAATCCTACCAAATTCAAAGGCAGGACCCTGAAAGAAGGCTGAGGGATCTACCCTTCCAAGTTCATAGGTCTCCAAGAAATGGATCCTCTGTTGTCACAGAGGTAAGCTGTGTTTTGGCAGACAAATTTCTCATACCCTTCCCTACAGTTGTCTGAGTTGATGAGAACTGATTCTGGTAGGGAATTGAAACAGTAGCTATCAAAATGCAGAAAGTATGGCTCAATCCACACTCCAAACAAAACCCTTGACTAAAGGCCTCAAGGAATCATTCATCTCAGAATACCTGGATTAACAGAGCCCTATATAGTTTCCCTGTGAGACTGAATAGGCACTGGGAAAGACTGCCAGGCTGTGATATATAGTGATTTCCTGTTCCTGTTGATTTAAGCAAATTATATCAGATCCCAAACACTTACATTGTTTAAAGAAAGGACAATTTGTGAGGCAGATAGGAACCTATGCTCAAGAACAGAGTGATCTCAACAGCATTCTGTCCCACTGTAGTTGATAGATTGTAAAGGGAAAATGGATGAATTGAATGTCTTTAAGTTCCTCCTTTGTGATAACAGGGACACAAGTATTTAGTATGATGGAATATCAGTTTAACAAAACAGAAGGGTCTCTCTCTATATATATATACACACAGACACACATCAAGTTAACAATGAGTGCTCCATACAGTTAAGTATAGAAATAATAACAAATTAACTGCCCTGATACTCTATTCATTCCTTTAGATCATTCAAATAGGATAGTACATGAGCAGCTTACTTCATGTACCTCTGAGAGAGGTGGTAGTAATCTTCTGACATAGATAAGCTTCCTGCTGTGGGACAGTCTGTATGTCAAATTGCTCTGATTGGTCAATAAATAAAACACTGATTGGCCAGAGGCCAGGCAGGAAGTAGGTGGGACAAGGAGAGAGGAGAATTCTGGGAAGCAGAAGGCTGAGGCAGAGACACTGCCAGCTGCTGCCATGACAAGCAGCATGTGAAGACGCCGGTAAGCCACCAGCCACGTGGCAAGGTATAGATTTATGGAAATAGATTAATTTAAGCTATAAGAACAGTTAGCAAGAAGCCTGCCACGGCCATACAGTTTGTATGCAATATAAGTCTCTGTGTTTACTTGGTTGGGTCTGAGCGGCTGTGGGACTGGCGGGTGACAAAGATTTGTCCTGACTGTGGGCAAGGCAGGAAAACTCTAGCTACAGCTTCCAATGGAGGAGATAAGCCTATTTGGTTCTAAGTAAGTCTCCTTGACTATTGAGGGGGTAATCATATCAAACAAAAATTCTGTGGAGTTTTGTTTCTGCCTTTGACCCAAAGAATTTCCAAATTACGGGGAGCTTCCCATTTTACTCTTAAATTTCCCCTTCCCTCCCTATCCAACTTTGTGTACTCTTTTATTTTTAACTAATTAAGTACTATTTGTGCCACCATGTAGTTTTGAGGGTATGTGGCCATCCATGGGATTATGGTCAACCTACCAGAGTACTATATACCCTTAAAGAAAACAGACTCTTCAATACCAGTAGCTATCAGTTGCCTATAATTCCTCAACTACAGGTAGGACGTCATACCCACCTTTGAGGGGGTAGTTTTTGTTATAGCACAGAATGTGGCATCAGATTCCATGTTGATCATACTTATGGAGATTGTAGACCTTTATTTCATTTAGAAAATAAGTGGGAACTACAGAGCCAAATATATGTTTACTATGATCCCTGTTAACTTTCATGTTGTGTTGGCTAGCACTCAGGGTCTCTTATTTCCCCCTACCAATTTTTTTTCCTGTGAACCTTTATCACATGATGTAAGCAGAGTATTCCTGTCCCAGCAGCTGTTTCCAAACTACCACACAGAGGCTTATATTAATTATAAATGCTCTACCGATAGCTCAGACTTATTACTAACTAGCTCTTATATTTTAAGTTAACCTATATACCTTATTTATGCTCTGCCACATGTCAGTATCTTCATTAGTATGGTTAATATTCATCCCCTGCTCCCTCTGCATCTGGCTGACAACTCCTCTGACTCTACCCTTCTTGTTCCCAGCCTTCTCTGTCTGGCTATCCCACCTATACTTCTTGTCTAGCTACCAGCCAGTCAGCTTTTTATTATCAATGAGAGTAATACATATTTACAGTGTACAGAAGGAATATTCCACAGCATTTTCCCCTTTTTGTCTAATTAAAAAGGAAGGTTTTAACTTTAACATAGTAAAATTATATACAACAAAATCAGTTATTTATATTATAATTACAATATCCAGTCCACTTGTATTTGACAAAATTAGAAAAAATACTCAATTATCTATTCTGTCTTGGTGAGTCTAAAGTTTTGTACCTAATTTACTTTCTATCCTAACTAAGGAAAACTTTAACTATAACTATCTACTCTTCAACTCCATCAAATACCCCAGAAGGTCAAATGTTACTTAATGACAGGGATATCTTGCTGTCTTTGGCCCACAGACCTAGTATATCTGGAAGACTTTTTTTTCAGAAGCAGGAAATTTTGAAGAACTATCCTACCTTGTCTTGGCAATGTTTGGTCGTCACTTTCTTTTGCATCTTGCTAGTCCAGTTTGAACAGTAACTGTCAGCAATTGAGGCAAGGGCAGTTTCTTTGCTCATATTGCCAGCTTTTGCCATAAAGAAAATAAACTCCATATGGAGTTTTTTCAGTGCCCAGCATCTTCTTTAAATTAATTGATGCTGCCAGGAACAGGTGGGTCTCACTGTCATGAAAAGCCTTAGGTTATTAAACATATTAAAATGCCATATTCTGTAGATCTTTGAAGTGTTTGAAGACCATCTATCTACCTAAGTATATCTGGTGTGTGGCCTTGAAAACATATCTAACATGACTATAAGTTTGAATATTATGAATGACTATTAATCTGTATTTCTTAATTATACATTAAATGTCTAAATGAGATACATAAGCATAATACCCCAAACAAGAGTAGAAACATATGTACAGTATAACAGAAATAACTTTGAATTTGTATCAATAAACCAAAATTCATACCAATGTAAAATATTTAAGATTAATTGTTTTTTTGGGGGGGATTAATCTACCCATTTCCCCTATCATTTCTAGAGCCCCCTTTTTCTTTTCAGGAAAAGATCCTTGAATCTAATCTCCTTTGTTTAGCTTTTTTTCCTGACCATTATCCATAACAACTTGTAACCAACCCTCCTTAACTAATAATAAATATCCATAACCCATTTTGGAGAAATGTGGGCATATTTTCTAGACTACTTTCTGCTGATTGGGGGCACTGGTAATCTTTGGGGGACCCTGAGAAAATTTAAGACCCTGAAAAATTGTTAAGTCTTGGCTGTAGTATTCTGTGAGGCTGGATCATCTCAGTAGAGCAGCCTTGAAGCTGTTTTGGATCCTGGATCAACTGGGCCATCCATTGTCATTGTTGTCTGGTCCCACTGCTCTGAAAATACATAAACATTTAAAGGTAACATACATATCTACATTAATACAAGTATGGACTGTCTATTATACATAAATCAGCCAAAGATAATTTTTTTTGTTTTATGTTTGAGCAGGTAAAATATATATCATGTGTCTTGTCTTGTAGTTCTTTTGGGTTTATTTTTTTATGTTTATAGCCAGGATTTTCAGGGGCCTTTCTCAATCAAACCTGATTTTCCTTAACCTGGAATGAATCCATAGCTTCTCATTTCCTGTCAAAACAAAATCATAACCTCTCTCCCAAAGTAACTTATCTTTTGACTTAAATTTTGAAGTCAAGATGCTTTTAAAATATATAGGTTGGTTTAAACCAGTACTTCCCATAATCCAATGTCTCTTAGCAGCCAAAAAAAAATCAAAGACAACACAATAACATACAGGAGCTAGACTCTCTGTATTTTCCATTTTTATGTGGCTTTTTTTATTACTTTACTCCCTTTAAAGTCTTTAATATTTTAAAACTATATGTTTCTTTTTTATGACTGTATATACCTTCTCTTTTCTCTCTTAAGCCTATGTATATTTTTAAACATATTGTAACTCATTTAGAGGTTTTTTTTTTTGTCTGAATCGTTCTTTACTGAATATAGCTTTTTATGACCACATGAGTCTTTAAACTGTTAAGTGACATGGCTAGGACCTTTACCACTGCCCTGGTGGCTGGCTGTGCCCCACCTGGTACCCTGAGAGACCAGCTTTATGGTGGAGGCACTGGTGAAAGCCACGTTCACAGCCCCAACTCTGGGGAGCGTCTGGGTCTGAGCAGCATGCCAGGAACCCCATCCAAAAGTTTTGTAGCAGGGCCTCTCAAAAGAGCCATGCCATTTATTGCCACTAGCACTGAGACAGGAAGCCGTCTCTTAAAGGAGCCTTGCCTCTGCTTGCAACTAGCAAACAGCCTACCCAAGAAAAGATGGTTACCAAGGAACCGCACTTGGCTCTGTTCCTCTGTGTGTTTAGAATTCTTTTTTTTTTTTTTTTAATAAAAGCTTTCTCAGGTTTTATGTGGAAATTTTTGCTAAACATTTGGGTACCATATGTGGACGGAGTTTTCCTGCTGCAGCAGCCACTTCCAAATTACCATACAGAGGCTTATGTTAATTGTAAATGCTCTGCCAATAGCTCAGACTTATTACTAACTAGCTCTTATATTTCAAGTTAATCCATATTCCTTATTTACACCCTGCCACATGGTGGTACCTTTATTAGCATGGCTCATTCATCTTCTGCTCCCTCTGTGTCTGGCTGGTGACTCCTTTGACTCTGCCTTTTTTGTTCCCAGACTCCTCTGTGTCCGGCTGTCCCACCTATACTTCCTGTCTAGCTACTTACCAATCAGCTTTTTATTATCAATGAAAACAATACATATTTACAGTGTACAGTATCATCATGATTTTTCAGAAGTCCATTGGAAGTGGCTTTTATCACAGTTACTATAATTGATTTTACTAGCTGATTACCTCACATCCTCCCTTTTTCTTTCAAACAGTGATTCCTCATTGCTGCCTTCCTGTCCACACGCTTAGCTACTTCTCGTCACCAGAGTCACCATGTCTCAACGTCAAAAGAATCCAGAATGTGCAGCTGACCAAGGCCAGACCTGTGATGAGACCCAGGGCCTACAGGTTGCAGCAGTCTCCAGCGATATGGAGGAGCCATGTACCTCCTCTCATCTTATGGCTAGTAGTCTGAAGAGCCAAACTTGTGAGGAGACCCAGGGCCTACAGGTTGCAGCCGTCTCTAATGATATGGAGGAACCATGTTCCTCCTCTCATCTTATGGCTAGTAGTCTGAAGTCTCAGCCCTGTAAGCAGACTCAGGGCCTAAATATTACACAGGTCACCAGGGATGCGGAGGAGCCATGTACCTCCTCTCATTCTCTGATGGCTAGCTACCAGAATTATCCTGCAGATGAGACACCCAGTACTTCTAGGGGTCTTCAGAGTCCCTGTGCCTCTTCAGGTGCGGGTCTTAGCAACCAACAAGTGCAGGGTTATCCACTCTATCCAACATTTCAGCAAGACACCATGAATGTACCTATGATGAGTGTTGATAATAAAGTTGATTTCTTGGTGAATTACATGCTGTACAAGTATCAGATGAGAGAGATAATGAGCATGACTGATATATTGAGACGCATTGTAAGAGAGGATGAATATCGTTACCATGAAATCCTCATGAGAGCTGCTGAACGCATGGAAATGGTCTTTGGTTTGGATTTAAAGGAAGTAGACCCTGTCAACCACTGCTATGCTCTCTTTATCAAACTAGGTCTCACCTATGATGGGATGCGTAGTGATCAGTATAGCTTTCCTAAGACTGGTTTCCTGATACTCATCCTAGGGGTAGTATTCATGAAAGGCAACCGTGCCACTGAAGACGAGATTTGGGAAGTGTTGAATCCAATGGGGATCTATTCTGGGATGAATAATTTCGTCTTTGGTGACCCTAGGAAGCTGATAACCGAAGAGTTTGTGAAGGAGCAGTACCTGGTGTACCAGCCAGTAGCCAATAGCAATCCTGTACAGTATGAGTATGTGTGGGGTCCCCGGGCTCGATTTGAAACTAGTAAGATGAAAGTGTTAGAGTTTGTGGCCAAGGTTCATGGGACAGACCCTACTGCATTCCAGTCTCAGTATGAAGAGGCTCTGATAGAAGAAGAAGAGAGAACCCTTACCATGATTTTAAACAGTGCTGGCCCTAGATCTAGTTCTGGTGCAAGTTCTAGTGCCATGGGCAGCAGCTTCCCTCATATCTAGTACAATCAGAGATAAATTACTCCTGTATAATTTGCAGAGAGTTTGTAGAGTTGAGAAAATATAGGTCCTAGTTTGATACAGAGAGGAGGGAGAATATTATCTGCATAGTTCTAATTTGTATGTGTACCGTGCCATTTTTTTCTTTTACTTTTTGGCCTTTTTATTTGAACATTGTTGCACTTAGTAGTGTTGTTGTTTAGCTTCAAAAATCTCCACTTAATGCCATTCATAAATTTAGTAATAAGAGCTTTGCCATGGAATAAAACTAATTGTGAAATAATCTCATCTATTTGTATAATTTCCTGGAATAGTAAAACATACTTTTGCTAAGCTTCTACCTTTTAAACAGTGTTGTGCTGGTGTTTTCTTTGTAACATTCCATTTCTCAGTAAAATTATATGGTATATGTGGAGTTGCTTTATGTTATAGTTGCCATGAGTAATAAAATTCAAGAAATTTACCTCATCTTTACAGTCTCTTTTATTACGCAAAATTTATTTGAGCATCTATTATTTTTCAGTAAATATTTTACTTTACTAGGATGCTACATTAAACAACATGTAGTCCCTTCCCTTATAAATGTATTCATTATGGTAATATATCTTCTAATAGGTTAAAGACAAATGAAAGAGTTTGCAGGTAAATTGATCCTTATGATCCTGTTAACTATAAATGTCCTGAAGGAGAAAAAATTGGCTGTGGTAAGATGAACTTCTTCAGAGTGTTAACTTTAAGTTAAATTTTGAGGTGGAGAGAATTGATGTGTAGTGAGACCTGCACATGATACACACCTCAAGCTGACATCCAAAAGTTTAATGCAAAACTCTTTACTAGTTACTTTGTGATTTTGATAATTATAGACCCAGTTTTCATGCACAGTAGAAATGGTCCATCTCTGACCCCACCGCTGTGCAGTTGAATGTTGATCATAAACTTAAGGTTTTAATTGCAAATAATCTTAAAAGATGTTTTTGATAGTTAACAGTGAGACTCAGAAGCCACCAGGTTGGCATTCATTGCCCAGGGCTGGTGAAGTTAGAAAATATTCCATTTAGGAAAGGTTTTAAATAGATTATCTTTAATATGATTTGAATTGTATATACTAACATGCTTAAATTTTTAATAAAGATATAAGCAGTGAGATTATTGCTGATTTAGATGAACATGAGGAGTTGGTCCTTGTCAAAAGCTGAAGGAATTTTTACACCACTGAAAAACCTACTTCCCATTTTTAAAAAAAATCAAATCTCCTTAGGGGAAAATTACTGGGGTTTACTTAACTCTTGTTTTACTTCATATGAAGTTCCTTTTCTTTTTTGGGGTGGGAGGGGCATTGTTTGTTTCTTTGGGGTTTTGTTTGTTTGTTTTTCAAGGCAGGATTTCTCTGTGTAACAGCTCTGGTTATCCTGGAACTCACTTTATAGACCAGGCTGGCCTTGAACTCAAAGAGACTTGCCTGCCTCTGCCTCCCAGGTATTGGGATTAAAGGCATGTACCATCACTGCCTGGCAAAGTTCCATTTCTTATGGAACTTCATGTTCTGTGGGATTTGTGATTATTTTAAAATTTATATAAGATAGACTGGTAGAGTCACTGA
The DNA here is from genome assembly GCF_049852395.1 of Peromyscus maniculatus bairdii. NCBI lineage: Eukaryota > Metazoa > Chordata > Mammalia > Rodentia > Cricetidae > Peromyscus > Peromyscus maniculatus. The sequence continues at coordinate 104,801,211 of NC_134875.1, forward strand.
TCAGAATAATTATAGTAATACCTCCAATTAACTAAATACTTCTAGTATATCAAGCACTCGGAGGCTTTCATAATGCCCTCTTACAAGTAATCTTATATGATAACACTTATATTAGCTACTTTTTCAACAGTGTGACTGAATATGACAGCAACACAGGATTTCAATCCACTGTAGTGAGGAAGGCATAGAGGAGTCACTCTGTCCATGGTGGCAGGAACATGAGGCAGCTACTGTTCACATTATGTCTGACCAGAAATCTGAGAGCCATACCAGTACCATTGCCAGACTATAACCTAAAAAAGGGCTCTGCTTCTGCCAGCCAGGTCTCACTTCTGAATGGTTTCATGGCTTTTCAAAATAGTGTCACTAGACAAATACTCAAAACACAACACAGGTGACATTTTAAATTCAAAACAAGTCAGAACTTATCAAATTTCCCTTCAAATGAAAAACCTAATACTCAAATAGCTTGGTGTATGAAATGGCTGAGACTGAACCTCTGACATTAATTCTTCTAGATCCATTTCTATACTACTATCCAGTCTTCTGTTTCTTGCTTCATTTTTCCCTGGGGTTTCTCATATTGTATGTTATAATAAATTGGACCCTGAATCTGAAGTATTAAAATTAGATGAAAAAGATTATCAAACACTGTCAACATATTTCTTGTGGACTTCGTTAACTCCTTGTTCAGTCCTCCACATCATTCTGAGAGCTGACTTTGAAGAGGCTGACAGTTTTGCCAAGATTCAACTATTTAATGAATTATAATAACCTTGTCTTGGTTTTTTGTTTTAGTTTTGTTTTGTCTTGTTTGATTTGTTTCTGTGTGCCAGAAAGCTCCATTACTTACTTTAGAACTCATCTGAGAGCAATACCCTGTCTCATGCAAAAAGTCATTTTTGTGTTACAATTTACTTCTGATCATCATCACTAGGAAGATATGATACGTTATCAGAAAAATTTCCAAATAAATGGGTAAATATAGTATACTAGTCTATGGCATCAATGATAAAAGACAGATTTTGAAAACTGCTATTTGCGGTAGGACTTTAATAGGACTTTTTTGTTTGTTTAACAATAAATACAGGACATATATATCAGTGAATACCCTTATTTTGGTGCTTAAAAGCCAAAACTTCTCTTATAAGTGAAATATGAGAAAAGACTATCAAAATGATTAAGCAAATAAGTACAAAGTTTCTAATTCCTGTATACACTCAAGTTCTAGGAAGGAGAACAGAGTCCTTGTAGACATTTTATATTTGAATAATGTTAGTTAACTAATTTGTTAATAAGTTCTATTTTAATATAATTTGAAAGTATCTATTTTGTTGCAGTTATCTGCTTCTGCTATGTGGTTCTGGGGACTGAACTCAGGTGATCAGGCTTAGCAAGGGCACATTTCCCCAGTGAAGCATTTCACAGGCTCTTAGTCTACATTTTTCTGTGTTCATATGTGCACATTTGTCCATCAATGTTCAGGCATTATCAGTCAGGTAACAGATAGCAAATAATCATAAGTTGATGCTTTGTTAATCTCCAAAGTAGTAAGAAAATTCACAGTGTATTATAATGGTAGTAACTCTTGAAAAGGACTCGAGAGATTTGAGTATGTGTAAGAAGCCTATAATAGAGAGATTAATAGAGTGCTTTTGACAGAATTGCAAATTAGGTCTCTTATGCTAAATCACTCAGGTTTCAAGTATTTCTGTTATATCGGCTAACTAAAATTTTATACACAAATACATAGCTACTATGTCAGTTTTTCTGGTATTCTCTCTTATAATCTGCGCTTCCTCCTGATGTTCTCTCTGATGATCTGCACTTTTCATCCACTCCTCTTCTCCAGAATAAATGAAGGCTAAGTCCATTCCTGTTTTGAGAATGGACATTAGTAAATCTTACTAATGAAAAAACATGGAAAGGCAGAAAACCTTTTTAGTCACCACTCAGCCCCTACCTTAAGAAGCAAGGTATTAAGTTACTCTCATGGAGAGGAGAGTTAATTTGGTATTAGTTGAGAAGAGCTGAGAGCACACTTTGATGCTGTCTAACATCAAAGAGTCCTCAATATTCTGATGTCTCACAGTTTTCCAGTAAAGGTGTTACACAACAGACATTGAGGCATACATAATGTTAGACAGCAAGCACAAGGAGATAAATTCAGATAAGAACAAAAATCAGCTACCTGATCTCTTTCTCAGATTTATTTTTAAATCACACAAAGAGAACGGAAAGTTCAAAGTGGAAATTTGGTCTGCTGAGCTTCATGTTAGAGAACAGCATCTAAGCATGAACCAAAAGATGAGTCTAAGAAGATGAGAAATGTTTTCATTAGAGCAAGAGATAGTATTATGAAGAACAATCTAGGTTTAAGTATGGTATTATTAAAAGTTTCTATTTAATTAATGAATCTTAATATAGATACTAATATTGGACTTATTGTAAAATGGCATAATTTTTATGTTGACAAGGTGGCCACAAAATAAATTGAGCTAAATGAAAAGGTGCATTCATTTCAAAGGGGTGAATACATGATCATTAAGAACATTCTCATCCAGAGGAAACTTTTCAAGTGAAAAAGCATTTATAACTTTATTATGCAGCTGAAAGAATATAAATAAACAACCACCTGTAACTCCAGTTCCAGAGAGTCCAATGCCATCATCTTCCAACCTCCATGTGCACAAGGCATGTACATGGTGCATATACTTACATGTAGACGTTCATGAATATCAACTATTTTTTCAAAAATAAAATACATTATAATTTAATATAAGATACATTTCTAGCCAGTCAGTGGTGGTGCATGCCTTTAATCCCAGCACTCAGGAGGCAGAGGCAGGCACATCTCTGTGAGTTCAAGGCCAGCCTGGGCTACAGAGTGAGTTCCTCAAAAGATGCCAAAGGTACACAGAGAAACCCTGTTCGACCTCCCCCCAAAAAAGATACATTTCTATAGTGTTAGCTATCACTCTCCATATGTGTGTCTACCCTGCCCACCCAACCCTCATTCCATTTAATCCTTCATTGTTCCATTACCCTTTCCCTCTTTAAATTACCCTTCCCTTAGACTCTATACCCCTGTGGCCACTAATTTCCTGACTTCTATGGTCCACCTATTTAAACACACTTATCAAAACTTTCAAACCAAGAATCCACATATGAGAGAGAATATGTAGCATTTGGTTTTCTGAGTCCAGGTTACCTCACTCATCAGCATTATATCCAGCTCCATTCATTTAGTGGCAAATTTCATTTTATTTATGGTCAAATAATATTGCATTGTGTAAATGTACCACATTTTCATTATCTATTTATCAGTTGATGGAAGTCCAAGGTGCTGTCCCTTTCTTGACTATTGTGAATAGAGGAGCAATGAAAATGATCCAACATCACTGTAGTGGGTCATAAAGTTCCTTGGGAATAGGCCCAGGAGTGGTAGAGCTGGATAATTTGGTAGATGGGCTTCTAGATTTTTAGTCTCTCCAGTATTATTTGATAAATCAAAGCTAGCAGATTAAAATTGACTGAAGAAACATTTTTGTTGAGAAATTAGGTAAATACCTATAAAATTTCTTTTTCCATATCATAGAAAATCCAGATTTTTGTTCTTTTCAAAACATTTTACTCCTCTATCTGGTTATTTAAGGACACTAATCTACTAAATGACCCAAAGCTTCTGCATATTTTGAATTATGAAGTTAAATTACCATGCCACTGGTTTCCATTATCTTACAAAATATTGTATGCATTACATTCTCCAGAAATACTATTGAATTTACTTACATGATGTTCATTTCTGTTCTCTGAGAAAAAAATTGCTATACTGATTTTAAAAGGTTCCTCATACAATTTCAATTAATGTCTTAGATGATCCTATGAATATTTAGTAGTTGTGCAGTCCTGCTGGTAGGATCCTACACACACACACACACACACACACACACACATATACATACGCACACACGCACGCACGCACGCACGCACGCACACATGCACACACACAGACACTGGCACAGCAACTCATCTAGCTGCTCTCCAATTTACAAAAGAGGACACAAGAAAACAGCATTTTTTTTGTTTTGTTTTTGTTTTTTTCGAGACAGGGTTTCTCGGTGTAGCTTTGCGCCTTTCCTGGGACTCACTTGGTAGCCCAGGCTGGCCTCGAACTCACAAAGATCCGCCTGCCTCTGCCTCCCGAGTGCTGGGATTAAAGGCGTGCGCCACCACCGCCCGGCCGAAAACAGCATTTTTAACCACACTGATAAATTGCACAATTCCCAGTTATGAACAAGGGTTAAATATTAATGTTTATTTGTCATGGTCAATTAAGAGTGACATGTTCAATCTCTACCATTTAATATCATTAGGAAATATGAACTGATAAAATGTCAAAGCAATGTGTGTAAGTGATAGAATCTTCATAACTGCCTGCTAACTTAAATACCAATTTCTCCATCAAATTTTACACAATTCTTCATTAAGCCACTGAATATTCACTGGATGTTTTTTTTTTAAATTTGTTTATACAGTACCCAAACTGTTCATGGCCCCAAGCCAGTTTGTATTTACTTAAGAGACAAAAATCATTTATTAAGTCACTGAATTTCCCCCCAGTGAATCAGAGGGCTCAAAACTGGTAAGCATACAAGGTGTTTTAATGACCATTACCCTGAACTTGTTTTGAAAGATCAAATAAAGTTATAACTAGGAGGATAAAATGTAATTTAATATTCTATTAATATTGAGATATTCACACATATACTTAATTTTAAACCAACTGAAATTAAAAATTCTTTCACTATTAAATTAGGAATCATAAAACATATCTATGCATGCCATTCCATTTCACTAATTCAGAGTACTAAAGCTTCATTCACATGGTTTCTGGCTACTGTACCTCTAACAGTACTTTCCTATCTGAAAGTTCACTATTTGAAATATAGATTTCCACACATTCTAAGTTCAGGAGATTTATATGTAGTTATATTTCTGTTTGGGTGCTATGAAAGTAGTCTCTGAACATTTTCCTTTCAAATCAATCATTAAAGTTTATGAACAAATAAATTATGCTAAAGGATGAGCTAATAAAGAATAGTAACCAAGCCAGGCGGTGGTGGCGCACGCCTTTAATCCCAGTACTTGGGAGGCAGAGGCAGGCAGATCTTTGTGAGTTTGAGGCCAGCCTGGGGTACCAAGTGAGTTCCAGGAAAGGGACAAAGCTACACAGAGAAACCCTGTCTCAAAAAAACAAAAAAGAAAAAAAAAAAGAATAGTAATCAAATATTTTTAGAAGACATTATAAAAGTACTCAGCTGTATGTCTATATTAAGTATATTTTCACAAAGATTATTTGTTATAATCAGGCAATTATGCACATGCTATTTAGGATATGCACACACACATAAATCTTCTAAATAGCATGTATGTATGTATGTACATGCATATATATATATACATGCATATGTATAGAGAAACCCACTTAGTACATTTTTAATAATTATCATTATCAATTCCTAACAATTCATTCTAAGCTGAAGAGTCAAATAGTATGTTCTAGATCTGACACAGATTATCTTTCACTTAAAATGCAAATTATGACCACATTATTGTCACACATCGATTTTACTTTTAGAATGATGTGATAAGACCCAAATCAAATATGCTATTTACAAATGTAGAGTTTCTTTTATTATAAATAGGAATAGGAAACAATTGCTTTATTCTCCATTCTGGAAAAGAATGATACAACATTTGTTTTAAAGGAAATACTAAACATAAATGATTCCAGATGAGGCCTAGAGAAAAGATAGTATGTTGTGAAAATGTAGTTGGATAAAACCAATGTGCATTAAGATGATTTATGTAAATATTAGAGGAACCCACATTGAATATTTTCTGGGATAAAAATGGGACATAAGAAATGCTTGGCACAAAGCAGTTGTGGCACAAGTAGAGTAAGCACTAATACTTTATAGCTGAAAACATATTTTTTATTTTATAATTTAATTTAATTTTACATATTAGCCACGGATTCCCTTGTCCTCCCCCGTCCTGCTCCCCTTCTATGGTTGGTGCAACCTCATCTCCAAAAGGCTATGTACAACACTGGAGAAAGAGTAGCAATAAATAAATACAAACAAACCAATAGAAACCATGAAACTGAGATTCTGAATTAGCAAAATTCATATTTCTCAGAAATGTTTTTGTTGGAACCGAGGGAATTTTTACAATAGTCTTAATTGAAATTCAACTTCCTGTCAAAGATATTTAGAAGGTGGACATGGCTGTGGTTTGTCATCTAGTACTCATTCTTATCTTCTTTCAGATTTAAATTATGTGGACTTCAGAAAACCTAAGATAAAATATCCTAATTTATTAAAGAAAACAAATTACCTGTATTCTTATTTTAAATATAATTGTAATTGTTCTATTTATTGATTTATTTTAGTTCTTTGAAATTTTCACACAACATAATGTGGATCATATTTAGCTTCTCTCCAATTCTTCCCAGCTCCACCCCTCATTCGATACCAACAAGACAACATTGTGGCTTCTTTAAAAAAACAAAACAAAAAACACCTCATCAAGTCCAGTTTGTGCTACCTGTATAGCCTTCCACTGGTACATAGTCAACTTACCAGTGGCTATGTGAAATATTGGAGCTAAAGACAATATAAACCAAATGGATCTAATGGGTATCTTATGGAATATTTCCCCCAAACACAAAATAATATACCTTTTACTCAGCATCTCATGGAACTTTCTTCAAAATTGACCACATACTCAGCCACAGAGCAAGTCTCAGCACATATAAGAAATTAAAGCTGAATTTCAGCAATAACATAAAGCTTACAAATTCATGGAAACTGGACAACTCTCTACTGAATGAAAGCTAGGTCAAGACGGAAATAAAGAAATTAAAGACTTCATAGAATTCAATGAAAATGAATGCAAAACATACCAAACTAACAAGACACAATGAAAGCAATACTAGGAAGAAAGTTCATTACACTAAGTGCTTTCATAAAGAAATTGGAGAGATATTATACTAGCAACATCACACCTGGAAGCTCTAGAACAAAAAGAAGTAAGCACACTCAAGAAGAGCAGACCACAGAAAATAATCAAACTCAGAACACAAATCAATAAAATAGAAACAGAGAACAATACAAAGAATCAATGAAACAGAGTTGGTCCTGTTGTTTTTACTCTTTGGCTCTTTGATCTTTTAGTTATTTGGGGGACATGCCGCACAGCTCCCAAATAAATCACAAGGAGGCTTATTCTTTCTTCTGAATGCCCAGCCTTAGCTTGGCTTATTTCTAGCTAGCTTTTCTTAACTTAAGTTATCCTGTCTACCTTTTGCCTCTGGGTTTTTACCTTTCTCTATTTTATATACCTTTCTTTACTTCTGACTTCATGGCTGGCTGTTTAGCTGGGTAGCTGACCCCTGGCAACATCCTCTCCCTGTGCAAACTTGTACAGCCACTATGGAAATAAATATATTGGTTACTCATAAAGCTGGGAATCAATCTACCTCATGTACCAGATATACTACTTTTGGATATATACCCAAAGGATTCTCCATCCTACCACAAGGACACTTGATCAGTCATATTCATTGTGGCTTTTCATAACATCCAGGAAGTAGAAACAAGATGTCCCTCTACAAAAGAATGGATATACAAAATGTGGTACATTTACACAATAAAGTATTACTCAGTTGTTTAAAAAAATGACATCATGAAATTTTCAGGATAATGGATAAAACTAGAAAAAAAAAGTCCCCCTGGGTGAGGTAACCTAGGCCAAGAATGACAAATATGGTATGTATTCTCTTATAAGTCAATATTAACCTTAAGTGAATGATAATAAAGCTACAATCTGTAGACACAGAGAGATTAGGTAAAGAGGAAGGCTCTAGGGGAACACATGGATCTCTCAGGAAGAGGAATAGAATAAATTTTAGGGGTAAGCTAGGGCAAGTGGGGACAGAAGCTGAAAGGATCAGGCAGATGGGTTGATGGAATGGAAAGAGAAAGTGCAGGGATAGAAGGCTGGAATTGGGGGGCATTTGGTATAGTGTGTGGAAACCTAATGCAGTGGAAACCTCCTGGAATCTATTAAAGTGATCCTAATGAGGACTAATAGTAATGGGGGCTATGGAGTGTCTACAGGCTATTTCTGTAGCCAGGCAAGACTTCCAGTGAAGGAACTGGGTTATATTCAATTGAGTTTTTGGCCAATGGGGTCCCATGGAAATCCCCAAACAATCCAAGCTGACAAAGGATTGCCCTCTGCAAATGGACAGTAGGTCTCCATTGCTAAGTACAACATCCACACAACTCATTGAACATGGGAAATTTGAGCTGGTGTCTACAGGGGACCTTCACCCCTATGTTCTAATCTCTGGTGCTGGAAGGTACTATAGAGGCTACCAAAAGAGAGAAAGGGGAACACCAACCAAGCCACAAAATCTTTTACTTACAGTGTCCTGCCTTAAAAGCAGACAGGAAAATGGTGCCATAGAACCTGTAGGTGTAGCCAACCAAGTCTGATTCAACTTGAGGCCCATTCCATGAAAAGGATTCCTGATGGCTAAGGATGGTGACATTCTTTTTTTTTCATCCAGAGACTGTAATAACCCTTTAATTACAGTAGTAAAAGTTGTATGTGCAACTGCTAAACAAGCTTCTAAGACCAGAGCAACAAAGGTAGAATGAGCCAGGTGGTAGTGGCCCATGCCTTTAATCCCAGCACTGGAAAGTCAGACAGGAAGATCTCTGTGAGTTCTAGGCCAGCCTAGTCTACAGAGTAATTTCCAGGACAGCCAAAGCTGTTACATAGAGAAACCTTGTCTTGAAAAACAAAAACAGGGCAGGCTCAGAGGTTAAGAGCACTGGCTGCTCTTCCAGAGGTCCTGAGTTCAATTCCCAGCAACCACATGGTGCCTCACAGCCATCTATAATGGGGTCTTCTGGCATACAAGCAGAACATTGTATACACAGTAAATAAATCTTAAAAAAAAAAAGAAAGAAAGAGAAACAAAAACAAAAAAAGAGAATGAATAGAAAGGAATTCAAGAGAGCTGATATTCAAACTGGAATTAATTGGGAGGACAAAAAAAAAAAAAGAAAAAAATTAAAGAGGACCGAAAAGACACTCTGTGTCCTGTCATCAAGACACAAATCAGTCATCAAGAATTTAAAAGTACAGAAGATGACTGGAGAGGCACTCAGCAGTTAATAGTGCTTGCTGCTGTTCCAGAACCCCAAGTTCAGGTCCCAGTATCCATACCGAGTGGCTCACAACTGTGTGGACCTCTAGTCCTAGAGATCCAATTCCTCTGTCCTCCACAGGCTCCACATACATGCAGCATACACACAGAGATACACACTATACACATTAATAAAAATTAAAATAATCTTTATCTTCAAGTACAAAAGAGCTCAAAGAGTGACCTGGAGAACAGTTCAGTGGGTAAGGGCCCGAGTTTGAATCCCCAGGAAGCACAAAAAGCTATGCATAGTGGGACACTTCCGAACCCCAGCACTGGCAGCGGCACAGACAGATGAAGTCCTAGAGCTCACTGGATAGTCAATTTAGTAAAATCAGTGAGCTCCAGGTTCAGTGGAAAACTTTGTCTCAAAAAATTAGGTGGAGAAGTTGAGCATGATGGCATACACCTTTAATTTCAGCACTCAGGAGGCAGAGGCAGGCAGCTCTCTAGGTTTGAGACCAGCCCAGTCTACACACAGAACAACCAGGGTCACAGACGCAATCATGAAAGAAAGCTGAAGTCAACCTCTGGCCTCCAAACACAAGCACACACATGTGTCTACAAACACATGTACATACACACACATGAACTTGCATACATAAGTGATATGAGGCTCTACTGCCACTATTACTGCTACCATTCCCAGTATGACGGCAATAGGGATACAGACAAGATTACAACACAAATCAGCCTCTGAAAACCAAAAACAAGCTGTGGTGGGCCACGACTATAATCTCAGTAAATGGAAGGTAGACTGAAAGCTTAAGGTCATCCTTGGCTATAGACTGAGTTCAAGGCCCTCTGCACTACAGAAGACTGTCCTGGGGTGCGGGGGCAACAGAACTAACAGCTTAAGGTGAGAAGATATTTTGGAAGATACTTGAAGAAAGAAACAAATTAAATAAAACCATTTCTCATTCACTCGGCTTATTCCAGGCCATCATCATGTTTTCCCTAAAAGAACATAATCCAAAATAAGCCTAAACCACATTATTTCAAACTATAACATCAGAAAGTACAGAAAAGCATCTCATTGTTGTTTACACTAAACTCTCAGCCTATACAATGATAACATGTTTCACATTGGGCATGGTAGTCCATGCCTTTAATCCTAACACTCAGAGGTGGTGGCAGGTGAGTCTCTGAGTTTGAGGCCAGCCAGGGCTACACAGAGAAACCCTGTCTCAAAAAACTAAAAAAAAAAAAAAAAAAAAAAAAAAAACCTGTTTCACAAATAAAGTTTTTTTTTTACTTTCAAATGAGTAATTAAAAAATAATTTGGGACTTGGGAGATCACTCAGCAAGTAAAGTGTTTGCCACAGAAGTGTCAGGGTCAGAATTTGGGTCCCCACTATCCCTGTAACTGCCAAGAGGGCATGGTAGCCACCTGTCATCCCAGTGATGGAAGGTAGAAATGGGATCCCCAGAATGTATTGGGTTCTTAGAGTAGGTGAATCAGCGTGCTCTGGGTTAAGTGAGAGTCCCTGACTCAAAATATAAAGTAGAGAGCAATAAAGTTATGCAATCTCAACGTCTGCCTTCCACCCACATGCATGAATGCATTTCCACACACAATGCACACAAACATGCAAAAAGCCCTTCAAAAACAAAAACAGACTTAAAATGTTTTTATACTAAGAGAGAGAGAGCCTCCCTGTTCAGTCAGGAGGGGCTGGGCAGATGGCTTAGCAGTAAAAGCTGTCATTGCTCTTTCAGATGTTCCACAATTAACAGCTCACAGCCACGCAGAACTCCAGTTTCAGGATATTTAATACCCTCTGACCTCCATGGGCTACTACTGCACATGCGTGTGATACATATACATATACCCAGAAACACGGACACACATATAAAGTAAGTATTCTGAAAAACAAAAAACTACCCAGGAGTCTTAAGTATTCCAAAAGGTCTTTGTCGAGGTTACAGTCAGTATCTATCTGCCATCTCCTAATGGTTCATTGGGGACTCCTGCTCCTTTTTCTTGCTTTCAGTCTGTGTTTGTTTGTTACAAAACAGAACAGTTTCTAAATAAATTTCCCTGATATGGCTGGGCATGGTGGCACATGCCTTTAGTGCCAGCACTCAGGAGGCAGGGGTAAGCCTGGGTTTCTCTAAGTTCCAGGCCAGCATGATCTACATAGTAAATTCTAGCGTAGCAAGAGCTATGTAGAGAGAACCTATCTCAAAAAAAATTTAAAAAATAAATCCTGATTTGTTCAGGATTTTTGTTTATTTTGTTTTTGTTTTTAATATAGGGTCTCATTATTTAGACTGGGCTGGCTTTGAACTCAAGGTGCCCTCCAAATTCTTGTACCTTCCAAATTCTGACAGACTTTACACAAAACTACCATACCACTAAGAATAACAAACGTGCCTACAGAGTGTAGAGCACACCTGTAGTCCCAGTATGTGGGAGGTAGAAGCAGGAGGATCAGGAGTTTGGCTACATATCAAGTTTGAGACCAGCCTCAGCTACAAGAGACAGGGAGAAAGAAAAAGGAACAGGGGGGAGGGAGAGGAGGGGAAGAGGCCAACCATTCACTGGTACCTAGCCCCTAGCCGAGGGGCCACAGAGTTAGGGTCTAGTATAACAGAAACTACTACCAGAGGCAAAGTCAGCCTTTCAGCACAGGTAAGAAACGTGCATTCAAAACTAACACCCAACCTCCTCCCACAGTCTCAGAAGACTAGCCATGGATTACATATATGACTATATTAGTATACTGTAATTTTGCACTGGCACAACAGGGAACTTTTTAAGGAGACAAATGTTTGAAATAGTTTCTTCTAACCTTTAAAACAGTATGTCCTTATGTTTATCTGTTTTTGTTTTTTGTTTTGTTTTGTTTGTTTGTTTTTTAAGAGGAGAAGAAGTGGTTATCAGCTGGGCCAGTAATGAAACTATCAACATGTTCACTTTCTTCATTTTGTTCTAACATTAATAAATAGGAATCTTGCCTGGTGTGGAGGCATACGCCTTTAATCATGGTGACATTTCTTTAAGTATTTCTCAGCTATTTGACATTCCTCTATTAAAAATTCTATACCCCATTTTTAAATGGATTACTTGGGCTTTTTGATATATTTTGGATATTAACCCTCTATTATATATGGAGTTGGTTAAAACCTTTTCCCATTCTGTAGGCTGCTGCTTTGTCTGAATGATGGTGTCTTTTGCCTTACAGAGCTTTTTAGTTTCATGAGGTCTCATTTATTAATTGTTGATCTCAGTGCCTGTGGTTTAGAAAGTCATCTCCTAGTCAGACATTATGCAGAGAGTGTCTAGTCTAAATGGGAGGTTTCCATCAAATCCCTCTCCTCAGAGCTCAAAAAATTCCAGGAAAGAGGAAGCAGAAAGAGTGTAAGAGCCAGAGGGGATGGAGGACACCAGAAGAACAAAGCCCTCCAAAAGAAATAAGCAAGGTGCATATGAGCTCACAGAGACTTAAGCAGCAAGCACAGGGCCTACATGGGTCTACACCAAGTCCTTTGTATATATGTTATAGCTTTTAGCTTAGTATTTTTATTGGACTCCTTAGTGTGAGAACAAGTGAGTGTCTAACTCTATTGCCTGCTCTTGGGACTCTTTTTTGCCTATTTAGTTGCTGTGTATCACTTCAATATGATAATTTTGGAGCAGGGAGGTTGCAAGGGCAGATGGCAGATGTGAGGAGACAGGGAGATAAGTGGGATCGGGATGCATGATGTGAAATCCACAAAGAATGCATTAAATTAAAAGAATTTAAAAAAGAAATTCCCATTAAAACTTTGGTAACTTTTAATTTTTTTTTCATTTTTCTTTATTAAGAAATTTTCTACGTACTCAACATACCACCCACAGATCTCCCCTCCTCCCACCCCACAGCCCCACTCCCAAGTCACCCCACATCCCCACATTCCCCATGGGGAGTCAGCAGAGCCCAGCACACTGAGCCTAGGCAGGTCCAAGCCCCTCCCCACTGCACCAAGGCTGTGTAAGGTGTCACACCACAGGCACAGGGTTCCAGAAGCCTGCCCATAGACCAGGGACAGATCCCGATCCCCCTGCCTGGGTGCCCCCCAAACAGTTCAAGACAAACAACCATCTTCCGTATCCAGAGGGCCTAGTCCAGTCAAATGGGAGCTCCACAGCCACTAGTCTATAGTTCATGGGCTTCCACTAGTGGGGCCAGTCATCTCTACACATCTTCCCATCGTGATCTCAAAGTCCCCCGCCTGCAGAATCCCTCCTCTCATTGATTGGATTCCCAGAGCTCAGCCTGACGCCTGGCTATGGATCTCTACATCTGCCTCCATCAGTCGCTGGACAAAGGCTCTATGATGACAGTTAGGGTATTCACTAGACTGGTCACCAGAGTAGACCAGTCCAGGCACCCTCTAGACCACTGCCAGCACTCCAAGGTGGGGTCATCCTTGTGGATTCCTGACAGCCTCCCCAGCACTCTGCCTCTTCCTATTCCATGATGTCCTCATCTATCATGATTTCTCTCTCCCTGCCCTCCCACTCTATCCCTGTTCCAGCTTGACCCTCCCATTTCCCTATGTTCTCATCCCCCACTCCTCACCCTCTGCCATCCCCCCACACCCAGTCCGCTCATGTAGATCTCATTCACTTCTCCTTCGCAAGGTCATCCATGTGTCCCTTCTAGGGTCTTTCCCTGTTAGTTAGCCTCTCTGGAGCTGTGGGTTGCAGTCTGGCCATCCTTTCCCTCACATCTAGTATCCACTTATGAGTGAGTACATACTATGTTTGTCCTTCTGAGTGTGATTACCTCGCTCAGGATGATATTTTCTAGTTCCATCCATTTGCCTGCAAATTTCATTTTATCATTGTTTTTTACAGCTGTGTAGTACTCCATTGTGTATATGTGCCACATTTTCTTTATCCATTCTTCAGTTGAGGGGCATCTAGGTTGTTTTCAGGTTCTGGCAATTATGCATAGTGCTGATATGAACAGAGTTGAGCATGTGTCCTTGTGGTAAGATTGAGCATTCCTTGGGTATATGCCCAAGAGCAGTATAACTGGGTCTTGAGGAAGACTTATTCTCAATTTGATCACTTAATGAAATGTCCTTCAGCACTTCAATTCTCACCAAAAACATTAAACTATAATAAGGAAAGGGTTAGCACTCCTTGTATAATGACATAGTTCTTTGAACAGAAAGTTCTCATTGCCAGAATTTGTTAAGAATTTAGTGAAATTAAAAAAGAAACCTTCTAACAAAAATTTTATGTAACATCTACAAATCACTGTTTGCTGCTTTTATTACTATAGGATGACTATAATATGATAAAATTTACATTAAAAATCCAATGTAACAGTTGAACCAAAGTTGCTTAGAAGACACTTTTAATCATTGGCAATATCTATTGGAGAGGATATTAAGGTGCAAAAAAATTTCAATAAAAATATTAGCTATGATTTTAACACTAAACTGGGCATGGTAGGTTATACCCATACTAGCAGCACTCAGAGAGACAGAGGTAGAAAGATTTCAAAGACTTCAAATTAAACATGTACTACATAGTGAGTTCTTGAATAACCAGGGCTACAAAACCCTGTCTCAACAAAATTTAACCTTAAAATGGTTCTCAGCACATAATACAATCAGCTACTGAAAAAGGAAGTGTGGATGTAGCAGCACATAGTATATAGAGCCCATTTATTCATGTATTAAATAAAAAATACATATAACGTCTTTTATTTTTACCACACTTACAAATATGTATATATATAAATAACTTATATACATATATGTATATGTATGTATGTAAAATCAAAGGGCTGGGGATATGGCTCAATGTGTAAAACAGTTACTGTGCCAGCATGATGACTTTGTTCAGGATCCCTATCACCCATGTTAAAAGCCAGACATTGCAGCACACACCTGTAATCTCAGTTCTGGAAAAGCATAGACAGGAGGATCCAGTGCAGCCAAAACACTGAGCTCAGGGTTTAGGGAGAGACCTGCTTGAAAAAATAAAGTAAAAAGCAAAAGAAGACACCTAACACTGACCTCTTGTCACACACACACACACACACACACACACACACACTGAATTAAACAAAAACAAAATAAGTGGCTTCCAGTGGAAATTTTTCTAAACTACTATTAGGTGTTTGAAAACATGTCTCTGTGTCTCTTCAAAAGGGCTGAAACATATCTCAGGCTTAAATTTTTCTGAGAGATATTTGAAGACAGAAATACACCTTCTCATTTTCTACACCTTTCAAAACCAAGTTTTATTTCTCTTATATAAAGATTTTATTATGTTATATAAGAAGACATTAACTTAAATCTTACCAGAAGAATTGATGACAACTGTATCTCAAAAGGAAAAATGTAAGGCTTTGAAACAAAAGGAAAACCAGACAGGAAATGTAGACAGCATAGGGGCAGGAGGTTAGAGAGCAGCAGTTGGCTCACCAAATCAGAACTGCATCGAAAACAATTATGCCAGTAAATGCAAGCTAAATGATGGGTCAGAGTAGGAAGTAAGAACAGTTCACATGCCAAGGGTTCATGAGTTTTCCATCATTAAAGTAATTGCTTCTAAATACTTGTGTCCTGGCATATAGGTCTAACTTTAAATGCCTCTAAACAACAATGCTTTCCAGACCTAAAGATTTAAGTGAAAAGGCTGCCTGTGTTGTTTGTACTGTGTCCTTCAGAAAATTAGAATAATGACTTCAAGTATGCACTTTTGTATGTATCTATAGTGCAGTGTGGCCTCCATTCACTTACTAGGGGGATTGATGATTGCTCGTAGTTCAAAGGAAACCATTTCTCCATAATTACACTGCAAAGAAAAAGTAATAATTAATCCTCTAGACATGAATTTGGAACATGAGCCTAAGCTAAATGTGATTGTCAGCTGCAAAACCACTAGGGATCAAAACAAACAAACAAAGACAATGTGGTGGTTTGGTAATTGTTGTTTCTTTGTTTTAGTAATGAGAGAGAGAGAGAGAGAGAGAGAGAGAGAGAGAGAGAGAGAGAGAGAGAGAGAGAGAACCTAAAATTAGGTGGGATCTGGAAGCAGTTGGGTGTGAGGAAAAACATGACCAAAATATATTATAATAAAATTTCTTAAGTAAATAAGACTAAAGATGTTAGCAGTTGGCTTCTGATATGAGGGGGAGTACATTGAAAGAGAGAAATAACATTCCAATATCTGAGAGAACAGTGCTGGTCAAATTATGATTTATGCAAGAATTCAGTGATAAGTTGCTTAAACAAGAAATTATGCAAATAATAACTATAAAAGTTATGATTTAGACAGTCCCAGATAAAGCCTGAGATTTCATTTAATTACATTAAATCATATCTCAATACCAACTACGTAAAATAGATATATTTAAATCAAAGTAGCCATTCTATTTTCATGAAGGTAACTATAGTCTTACCTTTTAACCCTAGATTCTTGTAAATATACTGATACTAGATATTAAAATATCTATGCATTTGAATATTTTAAATAACATCTCTTATTTCATCTAGAGACTCTGGGTAATTATATTCTAGAATGAGCAAGAGATTTCTCTGATACTGACCACATACCTTTTTGGGGGATGTTTACTTCATGTTTTTGGAAACTTATTCTTTTGTTAATTAAACTGAAATGTGAACACAGAACAAGTTTCACTGTCATTTAACAATGTACTCAAATGTCCAGTAAGACAAATTTCTGAGCTATCTCATCATTTCATTTTACAATGCAGTTATGCAAGTCATGGCATCATGCCAACACACCTGGGCTCTTTAACTAGCACACAGTTAAAATTATTTTAATTGTTCATATATTGAAAATGATAATTGATGGTATAAAGTATAATGGCAGGAGTTCAGGTAATGAACAAATTTTACCTAAAATTTATTTAAAAGCCTTTGTCAAACAAAGCATCTGATGACTGAAAGAGCAGGGGGTGGTAGTGGTAATTTACTAAAATTCATTGCCATATACGGTAGAGATATTTTTATCTCTATTTCTACATGAGATATTGTTGATTTATCTCTTTTGAACTATTATTATTCTAAAAAGTCTGTGATTAATCAGTTCTCAGGGGTAGTAAGACTTTAAGTGTAAAGTGATATTATCAATGATTTCACTGAAGGTAATATAATATTCACTATAATTTTATATTTCCTAACTCTTCTATATATAAATCTGTATTTTTAAATACCAGTGATATTAATAGCTAAACTTGATTTTAATGTCATTCTGTATCTGTCTGTAGATATACTCCACACTGGTAAATCGCAGCTTAAATATAGTGATAACAACTTTCAATTTTCTGTCTGAATCTGGAGACAGTCCCTTGGCTTAGAAAGGCAATTACATGTCAATGTTAATCCAGTGTCTTATCATCATAAGTTCTGTGTTGATGAAATACATTCCTAAATAATGTTAACTTATTTGACATCTGTTACCCTTGATATATATATATATATATATATATATATATATATATATATATATATATATATCACATACACAAGATGTGTATAAGTTTTATTTGACTTTTCTGATACACTTTGACTGATTTAGCCATAGCTAAGTTGCAGTATGCTTGCCTAGCATGCAAAGGCCCTGAGTTCTATCCACTGAATCAAACTCTCCCTGTTCCCTCTCCACTCCCCTACCCCTTCCCCCCCCCCTCTCTCACATACACACACACACTCATATACACAAATGCAGGGGATGGAAGAAGGAAGGGAGGGAGAGAGATGGCTTGACATCTTAAGGCTTTTAAAGTGCACAGCTGAGTGGAATTTTAGTACATGCAAAGTGCTGTTGACCATCTGTAGATGTAACCAACCGTCTTATTAAATAAGAAACACAGAACCAATGTAAAGAAGAAAGCCAGGAGGTCAGAGCTAAGAGCTAAAACCTTACCCTCCCCCCTGCAGCGGTCCTACCTCTCCGAAAGAGAGCTACTTCCTGTGTTAAAGTCTTTATATACTTTCTGCTCTGCCTTCTCATTGGTTGTAAACTCAACCACATGACCACCTCATCATTGCCTGTCTGTACAGACCTCCAGGTCTTCTATGATTGGTATTGAGATTAAAGGCATGTGTAGCCAATGTAGCAGCCTTCTGTCCTACTATCATCCTGCGTTGTTTAGGGTTCTCCATCGTTGCCTTGTCCAGCCTTGATAGGAGGAGTTTTTCCTTGTCTTACTATATCTTATTTTGTCCTGTTTGGTTGTCATCTCTTGGAGGCCGGCTATTTTCTGAAGATGCAATGGAAGGGAAGTGAATGTGGGGGAGAGGGGTGGTGGTGGGGAGCTGGGAAGAGTGGAGGGGGGGAAATGTTGGGGTTGTATTGTATGATAGAATCTGTTTTCAATTTTAAAAAACCTAAAAGAAAAAACTCTAAAAGTTTCATTTACTACATGTAAACCTTTGATTAAATTTGTGTTAACTTTTTAATTGGTTTGAAGTAGTAACCCACCTTCATTCTCTTTCCTGTGATCTATGATTGTGATGCTAATGAGAACTCCTATTAATGGATGGTATGGGAGTCTCAACTGGCCATCTTTTATAACCAGGCAAGGCTTCAGTGGAGATACTGAGTTGCATAAAATTGAATTGTTAGCCAAGGTGGTCCCATGAAAATCCCAAAGCAACCCAAGCTGATGCTAAGAGAAATGGTTGCTCTCTGAAAACTGACAATGTGTCTCCATTGCTGAGGACAACATTCACACTACTCCGTGAATATGGAGAAGTTGAGCTGGTGCCTACATGAAGACTTCACCATTACATCCTAGTCTCGTTGGTGTGGGAAACTACTCTGTAGGCTACCAAAAGAGAAACATGACATCAACCTAGCCAAAACCTTTGACCTACAATCTGTCCTGCCTGAAAAATACACCAAGGCAATGGTGCCAGAGAACTTGTGGGAGTCTTCTTTGTATATAACTATTTGCTTAGTATTTTTATGGGTTCCTGACTGTGAGAATGAGTGGGTGTCTGACTCTATTGCCTGCTCTAGGGACTCTTTTTACCTGTTTGGTTGCTGTGTCCAACTTCAATATAAAAGTTTTTGTTTCATCTTATTATATTTTATTATGTCATGTTTCATTATTATCTCTTAGATACCTGTTCTTTTCTCATGAGCGACAGAAAGGGAGTATATCTAGAGGGGAGGTGGGAGGAACTGGGAGAAGTAGAGGGAGGGAAAACTATAATCAGGATATAGTATATGAAAAAAGAATCTATTTTCAATTTCAAAAAGTGATCAATTCATAAAATACAACTCACTATACCATACTTCTTTCACCAATTTAAGCTCCTGTGTAGGGATCTCTCCATCCCAGACTTTGCATTGCATCTTTTCCTCGTGAAGTATGCTAGATCCTACCATTAATTATTGAGTCTATATGCTTGGTGTCCAGGGAACTTACTCTCAACAGTTGGCACTATGTGTACTCCTGAGGCTTTCCCCCCTATTCTGTGTATGCGTGCCTTCCTCTCCTTTCCAGAACTGTGAGACATGGTTAAATGTTCCAAGTGTTGTTTTTTCATATGTACCTGACTGTCTCTATTGAGTCAGAAAAGTTCCCAAGATAAGGAGTTGTAGTTAGTAATTACAGGTAAGAGATTTGAGAAGCATCAGCCCCCTGCTGAATCTTAGGGGAAAATATTAGAGAAGGAACAAAATTTCCAGGGAAAATTACAGCTGTTACAAGTGTGACTGACAAAACTAAAATCCACCCAAAGAATCCACAATAAAATGAGAGATAAGAGCCTGCAAGCTGCACAAATTTGGCAAATCCCTATGTTGTCCGGTGGACTACTGGCTCCTGACATTGCAGTATGATGATAAGTTTGGAATTATCCATTGGAACATAATATGCTTACAAGTTAATAGAGAGCTAAGAACAATGACTACCCCTTCTCTAGCATTCATCAACAGCCAATAATTCCCCAGAGAAAGATAAGACCTCATGAGCCACTCCCTTATATGAATATGAGAGTCATTTAAGAGAGTGACTGTTGCCATGTCCCATCTTCTTAAGGCAACAACAGCTACTGTGAGTTCATCATTACCATGGTTGTGTTCTGCTTCCAAGATTGCAGTTCTCAGCCCTTCCCCAGTTACCAGGCTCTTAACACTTATTCTCAGCACCTTGAGCATCATGAGTATCTGTACTGACCTCTGTTCACTACAGGGTAGCTTTCTCTGATCAAGCCTAAGAGTAGCATTTCACTATGGGTAAAACATAAATATTTAGAAGGCAGTTTGGCAGTATAAAATTATCAAAAAAAATAAGAGTGAAATCCCAGGCCCTATGATCTTCCCAGACATGGATTTTTTTGACCAGTTTTAGAGTCCCAAGCACTAATCCCTACCTGAAGAGTAGGCATCAAATCTAACCATAGAGCAGTTCGTTACTATCATAACAATTATGATACTCCTGGGACAGCAGCAGCCACTTCTTATCTTGCAGGCTGTTATTGCAGTTCCTAGGGTTCACAGCTACAGAAGACTGCTAATAACCACACCCACCAGTAGCTGGCATGGCACCTCCTTGACACTGTATATATTAGCCAAGAGAGTGTGGCTAAATCCTAGCTTGATTTTTTTTAATGCCCTCCAACCAAAATATAAGGTATTTTTGACAACAATGTTTTTAGTTTTAGTGAGTAATCAGTTTTAGTGAGTAATCAGAAGCAAAAGTAATGGCCTGTGTTGTTTGGGGGCCTCTGATGTCTTCCTGACCAACAAGACATAGAGAAATATCCCACATCTGGCACTGGAATTTTTGTTTAATTATCCATGCCTTGTGGAATTAGTATTATTTGCCTAGTTAGGGTATCTTTGTTCAAACATTTTAAAAATCCCAATATAGGCATTCTCAAAGATAAGAAAAACATCCTTCCAGGTGTTTTATTTTAGCTCTTTCCTGCTGCTCCTTTGCTCTAGCCTTTACTTAAAGAGGCTTGCTTGTAGTGCCCAAACTCTCAGACACTCATTGCAAAAAAAATTCTGTATCTTTTTGTAATAGGGGACCACAGCTTGAGAATTTTCTGAGATATGTGCACAGTGGGTGATATCAAACTTGCTTCACATTGAGACTATTTACATGAAATCTAACATTTCTGAGAACAAACCTATCCAGGAGGAATAAGAGTCTAGCCATACAAATCTGATTCAGGAATGGCTTAGATTTGGAAGGGGTTAGAAATAAGGTAGAGCTCAATGTGGAATCATAGATTACCCAGCCCCATGCTTTTGGTACCTGTGGCAGTTCATTGAAGCTACCCCAAATTGGTAGTAAAAATAAAAGCACAACAAAATTCCTCACTAGGTCTCCTGGAAAATAAAAACACTCACCCTTCTCAACACAAAAGGGAAAAACTGATAGATAGCCGTTCTCTGTAAGCAGCACAATGGGGCCAAGAAAAGTGAGAAAAAGCATTTGAACCTCCACATTCTATAATATTGATGATAAGGTTTGACTGTGCCAGGTAAATGAAATGGAAATGAAAACCAAGACCTGGAAACCATGGGTAGCTTAAAAGCTCAAATTACAGCCAGATGATGGGAGATCAAAATGGCAAAGGAGATGTGTAATTGATCAATACTACACATGGGTAGCAGAGCAAATTCTGTGAGTTAGGCCAAATGACAAGGTTGAGATCCACCAGATGGAATTAGAAGGGATGGTAAATTAATTAGAGACTCACATTCCTCAATTACAAGACCGGAGAAAGTACACAAGCCATTTTCTAGGCTATTTATGTTCTTATTTTTACCACTAGGATGGACAAAAGTATCTCTGGCTTCCATGCTTTAAAGTTCCTTAGAGGAGGGGCTGGAGAGGTAGCACAGCAGTTATGAGTGTTTACTGTTCTTGCAGAGAACTTGGTTTGGATTTTAGCAGCTCACTACCCCTATACCTCCCATTACATTAATATCCCTGTAGCCTCAACAGCATCCTGAACAGAAGTGACATACTTATATACATTCAGGCAAAACACTAATACTTACAAAATAAAAATAATTAAATCTAAAATTATATCTTAGGGAAAATGATCATTGTGGGTTTTGTAACCCAAATCATAAGAATCTGTCACTCAAAATCCTGACATGAGGTACAAGTGATTGTTAAATTAAGGCCAGGAAGACAGCTGACTGAGATGAGCAAGAAAGAGGGCACAGATTTCCTGATTCTAGGGTTTGTCCTTGCCGTTTAATCACCATAGTAACTAATGTAGTTTATTGTAACAACTCTGTAACCTTGTTCTTTAGTGATTTATTTCTCTAATACCTCACTACCAGACTAATTTTACAAAAATATACTACAGACATTTCAAGTCTCTTGTTCAAGTACTTGAAGAGGCTGCCTAGTGTGAACAAAATCAGTGACTCAGTAATTCTTAATTTCACTTATTTCACATTTCTCACTTCCTAGCTTTCAATATCATCAAGACCATTTGAAAGTTGTCTATATTTATTAAACTTTTAAAACCAAGTAATAAGTTTTATTAACTTGCCTCCCTTCTTCCACATCCTGTCCTGTATGAACTCATTTTTCAGGAGATCATCCCTTATAAACTGGCATCTGTTGTCAACATTATTGATGCTTTTATTATTAAATACTGCATACAGTAATTGTTTCTTTTTTATCTTAGTAAATTAAATAATATCCAGAATGTAAAGACTATATTTAATATATTTTTGCAATCTATATAATAAAACCAACAAAATGAAAGTTCTATTAGATACATGAAAGAAAGTCACTTTTCTGAGCTTTCAGTGCTGATCCTGAATCCCAGCTTCCTTCTAATCTTCTGCTGGTACCTCCAATTCAGTTTCTTCAAAATTAATACAAACATAACACCTATTCTCATTTGAGAATATTAAATATCACATGCCTAGTATCCAGTATTGTGAATAGTGAGTGGTCAACAAAAACACTAAATTAACTTATTAATATATTAGACATCATTGCTTTTGAAAGCCTGGTCCAGGAAAATTTTAAAAGACTTGTGCATTAGTGAGAGTTCTCTCGAGGAACAGAACCAACAGTATGAATAAATTAAGAGCACTTCAAAATAGTAACAAACCAGAATCATATGTGAGAGCTGAAAACCCTGTAGTTACTCAGTCCTTGAGGTTGGATGCCTCAGCAGTTAGAGCAGTTTTGCAATAGTGATCTCTCATTTGTGGGCAACCTGACAACTGCTAGTTATTCAGTTCATGAAACTGGGTGCCTCAGTAGTCCCAACCTGGCTCTGCAGACCTAGAAGTTTTCAGGAGGACTGCCAATCCCTAGTCCATGAGACTAGTCAGAAATGCTGGTTCTGACACCAGCATAGGAAACAAGAGCTGTAGCAGGACAAATTAACCTGGAGGCAAGAGGGAAAGCCTTAAGAGCAAAAGATGAGATGGTATGCCTTCTGAAATACCCTTTTTGTCTGGACTGCTACCTGAAGGTGCCACCCACAATTAGGCTGGGTCTTCCCACATCAATTGAAGCAACCAGGATTAGTCTAATTTATATCAAGTTGACATTAAAACCAATCATAGTTAACTACTTACTACTTTCCCATTAAGAGCTTGCACTGTACACATGCTGCATTACTTAAGGATACTTTTGGAACAGAATCTGAGGGGACTGAGAATGGATTGAGTTGTATGCTTATAACCTGATATCAGTCAAATTTGTCCATTTAAAAATTCTGATTCTCACAACTTACTCTAACCTACCATCTGCTTTTATGAGATCAATATTGTTTGAAACTATTTAAAAAAGACAGTTTTTGTAATTTAGATCAAGCTATTATAAAATTTAGCTCATGGCAGAAGGTACTATTCAGAATATACTTTTAGAATGGGATAATGAAAGTTAATAAAGAAAGAAAGGGCAGCAATTGATAATTCGGAAATATTTCATTAACATAGCTCAAAGAGTAACAAAGCCAAATGAAATATTTCTTCCTTTGATTAAAAAAAATGAAAAATCTCCCCAGAATATGGTAGTGTTGATGACTTGGAGTGTATTCTAACAATAAAGAACATCTTTTATAGCAGTCACATAATAGCTATAAAAGAAAATAGCATTGCTGAGCTATCATTCAATTCAAAGCCTGTGCAATGTCATTTTGAATCCTTGAAACAACTTGATGATGCCATCACTATCATTATTCCCTATTACAAATAAAGAAAAGGGCTTAGAGAGCTTTCAGTAATTTCCGTAAAGTCAGAGAGCTCATAAATGCCAAAGGCAGGATATGATTTTGAGTCACTCTGAATCCAAGTTCCAGGTACTAAACTACAGTTATTATGGTTCCCAAACTGACTCAAACAAAGGTGCTGATGCTCCATCCCTCATGCTTTCTTTGGTTTTCTGAATCATCTGTTTCTTACCTTGAAGATTTTACTTTTGTGAAAAATTTTCAAACAATAATAATAACTAATTGAATAATAATAATATTGTTCTGGACATCAGAAAATATTATAGGCACTTTCTCTGAATTATTTTGTTTAAACTTCACAGTCATCCTCTCAGTAGACAGCACCATCATGATCATTGTCATCATCCACACTGTTATCACATCATAACTGTGCTGGTTATTTTTTTTGACAACTTAACCTAAGGTAGGGACATCTGGGAAAAGGAAATTGCAACTGAGTAAATGCTTCCATCAGACAAGTCTGTAAGACAACCCTGGGCTTCACTATCTTTTGTTGTTGTTGTTGTTGTTGTTGTTGTTGTTGTTGTTGACACAGTTTCGCTCTGTAGCCCCGACTATCCTAGAACTCCAGGCCAGCCTCCAGCTTACAGAGATCTGGTGTCTCTGCCTCCTGAGTAAAAAGCATGAGCTGCCATGCCTGGCTATGTACATTATCTTAATTAATGACTGATGTGGTAGGGAATACTTTTTACTGTGGGTGGTACCACTCCTGGCCTGGATGGCCTGGATGCTATTAGGAATGTGGGCTGAAAAAGCCAAGAGGAGCCATCCAGTAAGCAACACTCTTCCATGGCCTTGAGATTATGCTACTAACATAACTACTGCCTTAGGTTCCTGCTCTGACTTGAGAATTGTAAAATGAAATAAACCCTTTCCCCACAAGTTCCTCTTTGCAATGGTTTATTATCACACAAGTAAAAACCTAACTGGGGCACCATGTTAATGGTTAATGACTTGAGGACATTAAGCATATGGGAAGATACTGTTGTACCCAGAGTCCCCCAAAGACAACCAAGAGACCAAATCCAATGCAAAATCTGTGGAGGCCCAAATTACTCAGGGTCAGAGAATCTGATCTTGCTTTACCCAGCAGGGCTGCATAAAGGGATGATTTGACCACGGGTGTGTTTACCAAGTGTTTGGAAGGGTCTACATTAGGCTGTATCTAGCAAGGGGGAGGTCTTTTGCCTCACCCCTTGGCATTCCTATAAAAAGCCCTTTTGAATAAACTTCTGCGCCATTGGGTATTGACTGAGGCCCTCTTTAAGCTATCCTGTATTTCTGTCTTTCTTCTCATCAGCTAGGCCTGTCATTCTACCTGATATTTTCTTATCGCTCTCTCCTCAAGATTACCCTGAATAAAGTGGGGGCTGGTCCCCCACAAAAAGCCAAGAATCTTTTTATTGTTTTGAGTTAACTTGGGCCTCTCTGTCCGACAAAGCAGCAGAGCAGGAGAGACCCCGAGTAGCAGTGGGGCAGGGTTTTTATAGGGGGTAAAGCAGGCGGGGGTGGGGGGTGGGGGTGAGCTTGGGAGTCTACAGACTACAGAGGAACAGACTCAGGATTGGTGTATCTCCCATCCAAAGGTGCTGTCCTTGCTTAGCTTGCAGCTGCAGGAAAACTATTATCTCTATCAGCAGTTGCTGTGGTTACTACATTTTTTTCTTTATCATGAAACTGCTAGTTGTAACTTTTAATTGGCTTCTTCTACCATATGGGAACATCTTGTGGGGTTTTTCTGTAACTAGAGCTAGGCCCAAGGTCAGGGGCTCAAGGGCACATTGTGCTGTGCCAGGGGCCTACATCCTGTTGGATCTTTTCTACAACCTGGCATAGCTGCAGAATAGCCAAGTCAGGGGTCTGAGCAAGAGCCTGGGTTCCTCAATACAGGGACCTGGAAATTAAAAATGCTAACTATTACTATCGGGGACTATGGGGGTCCAGCCCCTCGATAGTCCCCTCCCAGGGTTTGGGAAGAATCTACAACCAGCTGATAATTAATCTTTAATGGGAAGAAATGAATCTTAGTCCATATACTTTATTCTGTGACAGTTACAAGCTTATATTCTGCTCTCATATTTAGGTCATCTTTAGCCTGATTTCTCTCTACACTTGTCTGCAATCCCCTCTATGTTCTATCTTAATTCCTTCATCTAGTTCTGTCCCTTCTAGGTTCTCATCTATCTAGTTCTTTCTCCTATCAGCTCCTCTCCCGTCTCCTTCTCTCTCATCTGGCTTTTCCTCATCTTGTTCTTCCCCATCTGGCTCTTTCTCATCTTCCATCTCATTCCTCTTGTCCTCTCTTCCAGTCCTACATTATAGTTCTTCCCCATCTCAGTTCGTTCCTCTCAAGTTCTTACCCATCTAGTTCTTCCATTCTCTTCTCTCTTCTCCCCCTGCCTCCTGGAAGTCTCGGTATATAAAGGGAGGGTCCGAGCTAAATTGTGTAAAGCTATTACTTAAAGTCCACCTCTCCTAGGCGGTGTCTCCTTGTGGAATTTACTGTAAGTCAGGAGACTTGCTAACAATGGGCGCCCACCTGGGTGGTGTTTCCTGTAGTCCTTGAAAGTGGCCAAGGGAGATAATCTGATTCCAGAGAAAGCCTTTCCTGAGACTGTTCTCCAAATACCTGGAATGTGTATGTCCAGAGAGTGATCAGTCTACACTGTTAGCCCTTCTTAGGGAAAAGTCAATTGGGAAAACTATGAAGGCACACATGATTTTCATAACAGAAGACAGCTGATATATAACAAGCCAAGTAACACCAAAAACTCCTTGGGATTTGGCTTCCTCTGGAGGAATTCCCTGATCCCTCCAGGTAGTGACTTTGCCATTACCAGCTGAGTTCTTATGATATATTCCTGCGGCCCGCAGCATATTACATTAATGACAACTTGTTATGTTGTTGTGGGCATGATTTATGAATAATTCAGTAGAGTTAAAATAAATGGCTAAACATTTAGAAATAATATTGTGCTCTATTTGCTTTAGCACAATACTTTGCAATACAGGCTATGGTGAATAACAAAGTCCGTATTGCCTTATTGTCAATGATCAAAACATAGCACTTGTGAAAAAAGTAATAGAAAACACTGTAAACTATGATCAAATGGCAGTTTGAAAACAACATACATATTGCAGAAGTGCTAAGGTTTTAACACTACAACAACCATCTGAATTTCTAACAAAGAAAAAGCTGTACTCAACTGGAGAAAACTGAAACATTTTACCTTTTTCTTGCCCCTCTATCTCTCAGAGGCAGAACTGTGCAGTTAGGAGAAAGCCACACAGTTCCCAATATCTTCCCAAGGCATGGGAAGAAACCGAACTCTAACCCTAATCCTTTCCTCCTCCTTCTTGTCCTTGTCCTCCTTGTCTTTCTCATCCTCTTTGTCATCATCAACCTCCACCTCCTTCTTGAAAGGGTCTCATTATATTTCTCACTATGTTGCTAAAGCTAGCCTGGAACTCCTTATGTACATAAGATTGGCCTCAAACTTATTGTGATCCTCTTGGCTCAGCCTCCTTAGTACAGAGATTGCAGACATGTGCTGCTGCTACATTTGGTGCAGATTTCAAGATGAGATATGTATTATAATATAGATAAACTAGAAGTAAATCTGCTACTTTAGAATTTGTTTCTTGTGTTCATCATACTTCTTTTTCCTTCTAAGTGAAGGTTAAGTGAATGTTTTTTCCAGAATTCCATTGGTATTTATCTTTAGTGTTTATATATATAATTATATGGATATTTTATGGGAAAATATCTGCTGGTATAGATAGATATTCATTTAGACCTCAGTACCATTATACCAATTGACATTTTAAATTTTATTTTAAACAATATTTCATTACTTTATGTGTATGAATATGTACACTATGTGTGTCCCTGGTCTCTGGAAGTCAGAAGAGGGCATTGGATCCCTGTGACTGGTGCTACAACATGGTTATGAGTCATCATGTGGGTGTTAAAAATAGGCCATGGGTCCTCTGCAAGAGCAACTTTCCTAACTGACATGTAGTTTTTGTTGTTTCAAGCATCAAATATACATTAGAAACTCAATGGAATATGGTTTACTATACTGGCCTTTATTTAATCTTTATCATTCTTTACTAATTTTTAATATTCAGTGATTCATTTTGCTATTTCTTGTCTGAATAGCTTTTGTGTTTGTGTGTGCGTGTGTGTGTGTGTGTGTGTGTGAGAGAGAGAGAGAGAGAGAGAGAGAGAGAGAGAGAGACACACAGACAGACAGACAGAGAATCTGCTAG